>NC_085139.1:152573941-153281233 GCF_024139115.2 Armigeres subalbatus
AGAAGTTACGTATTGCTGCTGAACAGGCCATACGTCCTCCGATTCAGCGTTTCAGAATTTGTGTAATATGTTTGAGCTGTTTATGAAATAAAATTTGTTCAAGTTCCCAACAATTTAAACTGTTAAGAAAGCAATCCTATTTATGCTTCTTACTTAGCGTAGGTTCATTTCGATGATCGTATATGCGTTTGATGTTCATTGCAAGTATACAAATTTGCAGGTAGACCCTCTGTTCAAAATTTGGTAACGCCTTCCCTCCGTTCCTCATAATTGAACCATATTATTTTTCCACAATGCCGGCTATCGCAAATTTGTCCAATTAGATGATTCAGGCATAAATTTTGATATATTCTTGATTTCCTAATACATTGGTGGATCATTAGCGCAGTTTCACAGATATTGCAGAAAATAACCTAGAGGAATCTGCTTTGAACAGCAGTACGTGTTCAAATTGATTTTACACAAAAAAGTCCTAATCCCGTTGAAAATTATGTTTTTCATAGTTTCAGTCAATGTCAGTCATTTCCAAATAGTTTGCTATCTTTCAAATTGATGGCTTCCTGGTTTTCGTCTTGCATACATAGTATTGCTTCTGTGTTTATGTGCTCTAAAAGGTGTAACGAAAGGTATTAGAACATCAGTGGCGATGGAAATATCTTGTAATGGTTGATCAGATTGCTGTAACAAATCATACTATCGGTTTCTTGAACGAAGTCTTTATAAATGAGGCTTTGTTATCATTTCAAAACACATACAAAGATAATAAAATCTAGAGATATAACAAATTCGGTTATAATTTTCTGTCACAAATCTATTTCGAAAATTCGTGACAATGAACATTATATATATTTGAAGTTCTGGGTTGATTTTGAAACAATTTTGTTTTGCTTTAGAGCTGTTGCATTTTTGACCCGTGATCATCATATTTGTAACTAAAGACATAAGTACACCCAACCGGTGATTGTTAGATTTTCAAACAGTTCTGTATATGAAAACCTATATAAGACCTGGGCATATGCGAAAATGCTCGATTTTCATACATATTGTGACTTTACAATTTTGTAAGCTTTTCTTACAGTATTTGTTTGTGAGCTTACTTGTTTTGTATAAGAATTTAACAATTTCACATATGCCCAGTTCTTATACAGGATAGTTAGAAATTCTAACAGTTGCTGGCTGGGTGTATGTATTCAAGAAATGAAGCTCAAAGTTCGTAATGAAAGCTGTAAGAAAAATGGAAGCATTGAGCAGGTTTTAACATTGACGGGGGTATTCAAAGTTTACACTTTCTCAAAATTGGATATTAGATATTCCGATGTTCAAAGAATGTACAAAGCCAAACGCGATAGATGGAAGAGAACCACTCTAACAATAATAGTTTTCGTTTATATTAAAATCAGTTTAAATAAAAAATTCAAATTTTAACGCGCCGCTGAAAAGACGCTACATGCGCATCGGGCTCAATGGTTTGGAAGAACTCTAAAATCCTATGCTGTAATTGTGTTAAATTATCCTCAAGAAACCTGTCGTACCAGCGACTAAATTTTCCAATGTGAGAAATATGCTTTTGATTTTTTTTCATCTGATTATGTAGAGCAAGAGTTCATATAATATTACCCCATTTTCATTACCTCGAATGATGCCTACGTCGAATTAGCTCTAAAATCATACCGAATGAATTTTGAAAAATGGTCTTCGGGAAAGTGTCCCATTCGGGTTATGGGGCAGAACCGTAGAACATACCATTTTTTTCATTTTTTTATTCAATCAGCTAAAGGTATCAAATGTTTGAAAACGGTTCCAGAACTTGACTCAAAATAGGCACAGATGCAAATGTTACAAATATGCGATCGTAGGTCGTAAAGTGCTGTGAATATAACCATTACCAAGTTATCAAGGAAAACCATCACTTGCATGAATGTTTGCTGCGCCATTGTTGTTCTAATTCTCATGTTTCTGCTTGTTTTTCATTGAAAGTACTGATTTGAAAACTGACCATTTTGACTATTGAACACTTTTTTAATCGTTCGGCCCTAGAATCAAGTTAAGAAATATGGGATTACAACATTGCCGATATTGTTATGATTGTTGTTTCATAAATAATTCCTCTGTTAATGTTGCAACGAATTATACAATGAGTTTGTGTGCACTGACTTATTGGAAAATATTTACAAAAACGTAACAAATAAATATTCGGTAGGTTACTACTATAAGTGTTTGGTTGATATTGTAAGTATACAAAATGAAGGAAAAAAAACATTCTGGGATGAAATAAGACTACAACATTTGTGAAGGTTCATCGGAAGTAAATAGCCAAGTGGAATCTTAGGCAAGCCGGATGGTGATGAACCTTGAAGTGATTCGTTGATCCTCGGTATGTGCCAGGGGAAGGTGGTGGTGGGTGTAGATAGGTACGATTTTCCTCCTCATTTCATTCGTTTCCCAGATGCCAAAGACGCTGCGCTTCTCTATTGTAGCGGCTGTGTTGCTTCGAAGATGATGATATTGAACTACTTTTGAACAACATTCTTTGCATGCATGTTGCCTTGCTTTTTGGTTCTTCTAGATGGCCACATTGTTTGTCATTGTATAAATAGAGTAATTATGTTCACTGGGAAGCGGTCGCCTCTAGGTTTTCATCGCTTATTTAATCGTATGTGATGTGTGTGCGAGATAATTTTCTTTACACAATTAACTAAAGTAATCACTGCAACGATAAAGGGTATTGCGTTAAAAACTATAAACTTCTTCAAATACCATTCAGCCGTACCTTAAATAGCTGCCATTTATTACAAATGGTGAGGATAATACTCCGCTGGTGGATAATGGTACCCTTGATGGAAGGTAGGGTCGCCTGGCGGTCGGTGCATCATCTGCGCCTGACCGTCCATCATGTAGCTCATTGCGTCCGGATAACCGCCCGACGGTCCTGGGTGGGTGTATACTGAAATCGGAGAATAAACTAATCAAAAAAGAAAGAAAACATTCAGATAAGTATTATCAACGTTAGTTCACGATTGGGACGCGTATGTGGGGTTTGCTGTGGTGACCGATGCGGCGTGATTGTGGCGATTGCTGATTCCTTGTCGGTCGTCTTAGCGCTCATCCTAACGAGCGTTCAACCGAGCAACATTAGGATGGAAGTGGCTGGATTCGGAATTGGGTTTTCCGCGATGTTGAGACACCTACCACCCATCCGATATTATGGAGCTTGCGGTGAAGGTGAACTGTGGAAGTCATAGCTGAACGGATATTTACAGAGCCCCCGGATCACCATCATTGAACATTAACCCAGGTCATCATCATGATGAATAACAAAGAACGGCCTATTTGGAAAACATTTTCTTAGACTCCGACTCAAAGGGAAAACTGGTCTGATATCGGTGCACACAATATTGATGTGCGTCTCGTTCAACAGGCTGAGGACATCATATTGTGTTCAACAACTTGAAGAATCTTGCACAGGCAAATACTGGGTGGATTTCTGTGCGAACCGATCAACGACAGATCAGAAGTTTAGTCTGCGGATGATCGTAGATGATTTCCACGAACATTATTCGCAGACTAATGATCTGTTGATTCAGAGAAAAAACATGCTGTGGATAATAATACCTGCACAGGTTTTCCGGTGAAACGAACGAAAATTACTGCAATTCTGGATGGTAGTATGAGGATTGAAGATGAAGTGACAACCTTGTGTGTGACCTTAGATGTATTAAGGATATGCCTCCCGGAATCCAAAACTAAATGCCCTCAAAATGCCTTCAAAACGGGAACCACGAACAACTGTCATTTTTATTATTTCAGCTTTGCTGCGTCACAGCATGCGTGGAATAATAAAAATGACAGTTGTTTTGAATGGGGTGCTCTTGAATACGAGAGTGCATTTAGTTATGGATCCCGGGATGTTTGTCTTTAAAGGGTTCCTCTAAGGACAGACTTGATTAACACATTTTGTGTATAGAGATACAGATAGTGCTTGATTAGAATGTATAGATATTGGAGATTTTTTTCTCCTTGGAGTACTTGTGACGTACTAAGAATTCAATGTTTAAGAGATCTATAACATCTTGAAATTCCACGACCACGCTACGCCTTGTGGAAGAAGACGTGGGGATTAAAGGAATAGGTCAAGTCACCTAAGTTTCAATGAAGTAGCTTTCATTCCGATGCTGATTTTAAATATCAGATAAAAACATATGGTCGGAGGATTGCTAAGCCTATCTGAAGTACAGGTGGTAAATATGAATTCCATCAAGACAGGTTAATTCTATCTTGTAACCTAACAGGATAAGCAATTGAGGCACTCGTTTTCGGAAAGACATGTCTACTTCTTTCTGTCTGATTGTCAGAACGTAGATCTTTGAGAAAACAACATCGAAGCATTAGTTTCCGAACACGACTATTTTCAACTAGTCATGGCTTGGAGTTGCCTACATTACGATTTCTATTAATCGTCTTGTACAATCCATATTCACAATTTGCTCAAACTATTTGTCCTTCTATCGTACAAGGATCTTTAAAGCAAATCATTCAACGCGCACACTGCCGCCCCCGTTATTGACCTTGAACTGCACGTCATCGCAGCTGATGACATTCGCCAGCCAAACAACCGTCGGTCGGAAGGACAGAATTGAGAAGGCCATTGACGATGGGCAATCACTAAAAGTTACCGGGAAAGGCAAGCGGCGTGCCCTCGTGTAGATGACTATTTTTCGCAAATCATTCTTCTGCGTAAGCGTTATTGTTGAGGAAGGTTGAGAAAAAAAATATGTAGGAGCTACCCCGGCTTCGTAACTTTAAACGATTTTCGAGCATGTGGGATTATTTCAAATTGATCACAAATAAGTGTAAGTACAACTTATAATTGTAGATAACGTCATGCGAGAACGAAAATAAGTGCTTTTTCATTTTCAAAAGACTAAACGAAAGCATTGCCGACGTGTTTTTGTTATTTTGCGAGCACTATGTATGACAATGACAATATTATTGAAGCAGATTTAGCTTCACTGATATTCTTTAATGCCGTAGAAATCGATGGGATTTTCCGATGGAAAGTCCTTTTTTTCGATTATAGTTTATGAGCGTGAGAATCACCTATATTGCGGCACATCTCCCGATGAAAATGTGAAATTCCAGCTATGATACACGAAAAAAAGCCCCCAAACTCGTGAACCAACAAAAGTACACCGTGATTGAAGTCACGGATTCGGGAACACCATTCACGTTTCCCGGTTCGTTCCAGAAAACGTGACTGTTGTTCTAGAAACCGTGACTCAAAATACACCGAGATCTTCTTAGTTCACCAACGCTTTATTTGTGCAAGTAATAGGTATAAAGAAAATCCCAATCCATGATTTTATCAGCCGCGAACAATCGTCACTTTTGATTGGTGTGTGCGTGTTTGTTAGTGTATGGTGTTTGATAATACAAAATGGCTCTGAATATCTGGGTATGCGATGAAATCATCGAAAATGTACAATTTTTGATGTCTTTCACTTAGGTCACTGATTATTACCTGCTCTATTCGATTGATCTATCATTGGTTGTACTATTCTCCGCCTAGCGTTAATAAACCTGGAAGAAAAAAGAAACAAAATATCATAAGTTGGGAAGCTATAAGGAACCTAATTGGTTTTTTTCTTTGATTCTAACCCGGAAGCAGAATGAATATTGGTGTTTTGTCCAATCATTAGAGATTGCGTTTGTGAGATATTTTTAAAACTTTTGACAGTTAACCTTTCAGAAAAGTAACACTTTTTGATAGGAAAGAATCTTCAAATATTTCTCCAACGAAATAATGTGTATAAGGCTGAGCAGAGAGTTTATTTCATCAAGGGTGCTAAATTCGGCCAACTCCCGGGAATCCCGCAAATCCAATCTGGATATGGCCCCGGCCATATCGTGCAAGAAGTGCACAATACAGTAGAACAATGCGTATGGTTGGGCTTGTGTACCCTCGCTATGTTGCCTCGTATTGCATTATACATCGAGAAGATGAAATTGCTACTGCTTTCCTCCGGAGATGCGTGGATGGAGAAGGTCGTGTGACCCTTCTCTATTTTTCTAGACAATTTGTTCGACACCCATTAATCACTATGTGACAACTTATGCATGAGTGACTACTACTATATGGGACCACTGTGGCATTCGAAGGGGTAGCCGTAGCGAGGGATACACAGCGTGAGATACCACCGCACTGGGTAAGTTGTATAAATGCAATGTGATGGATGTGTATTCATAGAAATGTGTATATGTTTGTCAAGGGAGCGCTCTGTAGGAGCTGAACGAAAAATAGTTCTTTCGGGATGGCAGCCTCTGGCTGGCTGGCATCAAGGATGCAACGGTGGTGCGATGGTGTATTAGTAGGAAAAGTTAGCTCAGGAAGCGAGGATATTGAAAATTTCGGAAGATCTACTGTACGAAAGCTTCTAATCTTCTTATTGAATGTAAACGCTCGGATAGATTGGAAGTAGGAGGATATGCGATGTCAGGAAAGATTGATTTGTGATGGAATACAGGAAGCAGCTTTGCTTTGATGATGGTATAGCTAAGTGCAATTTGCAAACTTCTTTTATATTAACTGTTTTGAAGACTAAATGTATCGTTATTTTAAGTCACACACAATTTAAATATAATATTTTTAATAAAAACTAGAATTTTATCTTTCATTCTATAAAACAGGAGAGAGTTTAAAATAGCGTTTGAACTAAAAAGTTCAAATGAAAAAATAGATCAAAGAAAATTGTGCGATATAAAATGTAAAAAACATCATCTCGAACACAATAAATCGCTTCGTATTAGGAAACACAAATAAACCAGACAACTGAAGTTTTCCGTGGGGTGGAGCAGTCAAAAGAAATCCATTAGGCACTAATGATTGGAGCTAATGCCTGTATTATGCAATTAATAAATCATCTACAGATTCGCCAACCTAACGTCATTATCATCATTAGCAGTAAATTACCAATACGACGTTATCAATGGACAAAAAAGAATAAAATAACGAATCGCAACGTACAACACCTCATTCATTGAAAATTAGATTAGAAACACAATCGACTTCAGACGACTTTGCGGTAGAGTATAGGGTGTCTTCATATCGTAGTTCGAAATATCCTGAACAGATATGTTTCTCGGCGTAAAACGATTGACATTTTCTGGAAAAATTTATCGTAGAATGAGTTTTTTCATTGGAAGGTGAACCTTTATCTCATAAGATTCTCTCTCAGCACATTGTTTGCTATTAATTGTATTACTTGAGATGCGTTTTTTTGCTAAGAATTGTTCATTGATACCGATTCCTCGTCGATGGAGTGGAGGTGTCATGAATGTGTTGGCTTTTTCAAGCCCAAAAATATGCAGATGAGTTTGTAAGTCATCCGAAAGAATAATACGCTTTTGAGGCCAAAGGATATTGCATTCACAAGCAAGCATTTCCATACTTAATGCTACAATCGAAGGGGGTTGGAATGGAAGATAAATGAGTCGGAACGCCAGTAAGTGTAAATTCAAATTTGAGGTGGAAACGAAAAAGGGTAAGTTATTTAGAACACAGCATCCTTCCATCGTGCGAAAGGGTGACACGCTACATGCTTTCAAATAAAGAACGGCAACAATTTGATTTATTGCTGTTTATTGATATGTTTGTTCTCAGTTTTAGAACTAAAACTTTGATCAGAATAAATTAAATAACATCAGTACATAAGTGCTATTGAAGGATATTGATTTATGCAACTCAACGTCATAGTATCTGCCTTCACAACTCATGATCATGAACGTTCTGACACTCAACGCTTATTGGCGCGTTTTAATGTAAAACCAACACTAGACTTTGAATTTAACCTTGAGGCCAAGAAGCGATGATGTAAAACAAACAATGAAATGGCATTTAAATAATCAAAGTTGAAGTATTGACCACAGATATTAATATCTCACTCAGGTGACAGTTCAATATAATTATGTTACCTATTTTGGAAGAATCATATAATTTTGTATTTAATAATTCAAAGGAGGTTCTTTGAAATATAAAATAAAATAAATATGAAGACTGTACTCGAAAAAGTGAGACACAATCATTTCATCTCATCATGTAGGTAAAATTTGATGTAATTTTGACTGAAACTAGCTAAATGTGTAATGTAAATGTGCAATGTCAATGTAAACGACAGAGTTTCATCACAACCTTCAGAATGATAATCGAGTTCAGTACTGGAAAGTTCACGACCGTTACAAGACAGTGAGTTAAGAGCCCGTTTCTATCTCAAACGAAAATATCGCGGGCTTTTTGATCTTTCTCTTATGATAGAAATGTGTACTTTCAAATTAAAATATTTAAATAATTCCATTTGGTCGAAAGTTGCTTGTCCGAATAAGTCCGTTAGGTTGAAAGTCATTTTGCCGAAATGAACATACGGCCGATAATGTCGTTCGGTCGGAAATGTCATTTAGCTGAACAGGCCATCTGGCTAAAAAAGTCACTTAACCGAAAATTGATTGAAATGGTCGTTTGGCGTCAGAGAGGGTCATTTGGTCGAAAATGTAAATTCTCTTTAATACGGACCAAAAACATTAAACTCTCTCACTCTCACTCTCTCATAAGAGTTTTTTTTTATCTATCATTTATTTGGAAGGCTCATTTACCGTGAAGCGTTACGGAGCCAGGATCATGTTTTTAAGTACAGTTTATTATGATTCTTATACACTAATGTTAGTTTTGGGGAACCGTAAGACTCGCGGTTTGGTCGAGGTTAGGGAATACAATAAGGAACAATAAGGAAGGGAATTTAGGGTGCTTAAATTAATTACATATGATGTTGATATTCACATAGTTGATATCATTGGCGATGTTTCACATCTGTAACGAGATAAACATTTTTTGGAAGACAGCAGCGAGAGGAAGACATACGAGAGGGATTTAACGGTAGACAACAAGAGGGAGACATTCTTAAAGGACTACGACAACGAAAGGGATGGGTGGACGACGATTACAGTCTAACATCAGCCACTTTCAGAAAATGGTGGACAAGGGACATGTATTCGAGATCAAGACCCGCCAACACTTCCCTAATAGACCTCGGCTGCTTTCCTCGGACCCGCAGATATTCAGTTAGCGCAGATCTGGGGCCACGATGCTCCTCGCACGCCCACACGACATGGTCAATGTCTTGGTAATCCGCGCCGCAAACACAGAGATTGCTTTCTGAGAGCCCCACTCGAAAAAGATGTGCATTTAAAGAGTAGTGATTGGACATTAGACGACACATGGTTCGAATGAAATCTCGTCCCAAATTCAATTTTTTGAACCATGGTCGCCTCGATACCTGTTGACGAATTGAATACAACCATCTACCCATCTCCCCATTTGTCCATTTTTGTTGCCAGCTGATCAAGGTTTCCTGACGAACTAATGAGAAAAATTCATCAAAGGTGATTTGTCGATCATAAATATCACCTTCCATAGCGCCCACCTTAGCCAAAGAGTCCGCTTTCTCATTGCCCGGAATCGAGCAATGAGAAGGGACCCAGGAATGAGAAGGGACACAATCACCAGTGTAAGACCTTTTTGATAAAGCACTCAAAGCTTTCAGTATCCCATTCAGGAGATACGCTGAGTGCCTAACCGGTTTCATTGACCGAACAGCCTCCAAGGAACATAGACTGTCGATGAAGATGAAAAAGTGGTCAGGAGGTAGGGATGCGATTTGCTCGAGTGAATAGTGTATAGCTGCTAGCTCAGCAGTATACACGGAACAAGGCTCTTTGAGCTTAAAATAGGCGCTATGGAAAACGTTAAAAACACCGAAACCAGTGGAGTCATTCGATTTTGACCCATCTGTGAAAAAGCTTCTCTCCTGGCTGGCGTGCCCGTATTTGCTTGCAAATAATGGAGGTATTACCTCCGCACGAAGGAAGTCTGGTATTCTCTCATAAGAATTGAAATCCTTTAAACGAGGGTTCGTATTCAAAACAACAGTTGCTCTCTGATGGTTTTGATAAATAGAAGCATCTACATAGGGATTTCAGCAACTAAATAATGACTATCAGTAGTCATTACGAATTCTTCTTTTTTTTAAATTATAATCGTCCAATCCACTTGATTGTATTTAGAAGTGCCTTCAAATCAACGACATATTGACTATAGAGTTGGATTGTTAAGAACAAGTCCGACGTCGAATGGCGATTGCAACCGTCAACCAACCCACTATAGTCATGTAGCGATTGCATTCATCTACTAACTCACTCAAGAGTTGTATTTTATTGACCCGAACAAGTCCAGTACTGCTTTCAAGTCAACGACAGACCCTTTCCAAAGTAGGATGTTTCTAGGTTCGAATAGATCTGATAGTGATTCAGTATTTGGATAAAACCACTTCAGAGCTGGATTTGGCTGACCCACTAGGTTCAGACAAACTCATTCCATAGTTCAATTTTTCTTGATCATAGGACCGATTCTAAACATCGACCATCGTACTTGAGCTGGATTTTATTGACCCAAACAGTTACAGTAGTGGTTCAAAACCAGCGACAGATCCACCCAGAGTTAGATTCTCTTGATTCGAATAGTTGGGATTCGTTTAATTTTTTTAAGCTCTCCATGATTTTTTTTTTTTGATATTTAGACAGTCTTACTGCTTTAATCATATTGAAGTATTGATTAAAGGCACGTACAGAAATAATAAGGGTATGCGATAACAAACTTTTTTCTAACGAAACGAAATGAAATTTGAAATGTTACATAGTGGCGAAAATTGTTTTTTTAGCGCGTTTATTTACTAGTACTTTAATTATACGATTTAGCCTGGTGTCTTCCAGATATTTCATCAGTAAGCTAATGCGCTCCTTAGGAGGTATTCAGCTTAATGATTGATCTCCTTAAAAGTGAGATGAAAAAATATTTTTTTCACTTTACAACATACGAGGTTTGAGCACAGGGAACAGACATGGAGGCTCGAACAAAATTTCCTGCAAAACATGTGTAAACAAACACTCCGAACCGCAACGCCATCGACGTCGACATTACAACTCACAATCTCATTTTGACAACACGACGGCGCTGGTATGCTCTTGCATGCATAACGACACTAGCGCACAGTGGCATTTTTGGATGACGCTAGCGCTGATTATGCAGGGGATAACGGCGACATTCCAAAGTTATTTCAAAGTGAACAGTAAAAAGTTATCACAACATGGCGAGTGCAGCTTCAACGTCTGTTCTCTGTGGTTTGAGTCAATAGTTGTAGCAAAACTTCTTCTGAAGAAAACTTTGTCGAAGAGGCCAAGTTCGCAATTTTATTAGGGGAAGAGGCCCCAAAACGCCCCCCGAGGCAAAACGCCTTTTGTGGTTTCCGTCATATTTACCGTCATTTAGATGGCCGTAACAAAACTAGATCTAAAATTATGTAGGTTAGGCGAAAAAGTTTCAAAATAGTGTATGGGAAGGTCGGAAAAACCGAAAATTTCCACATTTTGAAGAAACATCTAACATTTTGGCGAGGCAAAACGCCCTAGTGGCACTAATCTACAATGTACTTGCGTCTCCACGCACTATCCATACCAGAATGCTGATTCGCCGACGCATGGTGCTTTGTTCCCTAGGAGCTGCCAGCTAAAAGGCGTTTTGCCTCATGAGTTTTCCGGCAACAGAATATCACCACTTTTTGAAATGTGAATATTGATAATATGATTGAGATTTTTGACAATTTTTAAATGGCTTTAACTAGCTATCTTGTTCAACTGTTGCATAATGTAAAAATACCCATGAATAGCGTTACAAAAAAGACAATAAAGCAGTCTTTGCTTTCCCCTACTTTTGGAGATATATTATTGTTTATGCCTACAAGTTTGAAACATGTTCAATATATAAGCCTCATGGAGACGCATGGTGCATTGTTTTATCAACTCCTTGGGACTAGACTTTTTGTGCAAAAAATAAAGGTTTATAATATTCTATATAAATTCCGCGGAATTTCGTTTCGAATCACCTGTAATAAAGTTTTTCGAAATACCGCATATCCCTAGTTTTGCTTTCAACATCTCATAAATTTTTTATGTGATTTGTTAGGCTTTTCGAACACCTTGTAGCAATTAAATTTGGAAGAGCTCAATAACGATAATGTCACAAATGTGGGTTGCAATGCCAATAATAGAAGTAAACAAATGTGATTATTGCGATCCACACTTTCATCCTTACAGCTAACACTTTCATTGTTGCTAAAGTTTGAACTTTTAAATAATGTTGGTCCACAATCAAATCGACCACACAAGATTGCTGTCTACGTCTAGTCGAGCCGACTAATGTGGCTCTGGATTTTCCCAACACAAAACAATCCATCTCCAGATCTAAGCAGCCCGTTTGTCCTTCGTCTGATTGAGATGGAACCTTTGTGCAGCCAAATCCCCGACAGCAACACCTAACACAATTTTTCGCCGATTGCTACGGTTACAGATGCCACCACCAAATCATGTGACAACATCTTTTGCTGGTTCACTTTGCTAGTTCGTAGGTGGTTCCTATCAACCATTTTCTCCGTCGAAGCAGGCGGCGGAATTTTTCATATTGCTAGCACCCGTCGGTCGTTGCCTTGGTGACGGCGGCAACCCAGCCCGGTATAGGGAAAAACTGTTAAGCTGATCAACAGTAACAGCACCCCCTATCTGCGTTCGGCACGAGGACGATATTAAATTGAGTGGTGCACCATCTGGTGGCAGGTTGTGTTTATTATTTATTGCAATTATGGAAATTATGATTCCGAACAAAATTGAGAAATTTTGCTATGTTTCTAGACGGTATGGGTTAGCTAATACATACGGGGCAAAAAGATATGTCACACATTCTGTATTTTGTTTTTCCTACGCTAGGTAGAAACCTGCGGAGATTGTTTTGTAGATCGGAACAAATTGACTGTAACTAATGCGATGGTGCTAAACGTTGTTTCGCTGTGCTCAGCAGTTGAAAGAGTTTTGACTTAATTATTGATTGAAGAAAGAGTGTGTACATATGTAGATGAGAACATTTGTTGTGAGTGTGGGAGCAACATTGATTAAATGTTAAAAGCTTTATTGATTTCCATTGATTTGTTTAATAAATTGTTCAATTTTATCGTAAACAGTAATAACCAACCCATTATCAATAATTAAACTCATTCGGATATTGGTTTGTGTATAGTGACTTCTACCAATGCCGCTCCTCTTACAGGAAACATGTGTCTAAAATAATCTGGATAGCCAAATAGAGTACTATTTTTTGAAGCATTAGGAAAAATTGTTGACGGTTTGTTAAATTTTGTTTTTGCCTTTCTCGTATACTAAGTATACGTAAAGGCTATAGGATCACTCCAAAACCAAACTTTCGATAGAAGACCCGAGGACCCATAGTGTTATATACCAATCGACTCAGTTCGACGAATTGAGGAGATGTCTGTATGTGTATGTACAAAAATGTGAGACACACTTTTTGGTACTTAGCATTATCCAAATGCACAATCAAATGTCCACAAATAGACATAAATTGAAGGAAAAAGTAAAATTTATTCTCCTAAAGTGCAAATTTGACCTCTCTGATATGTTTTTCTCATTTTTATAATGCGCGAGAAAGGCTTTTTTGGTTTTTTTTTATAAAGTTTGTACCAAAGCTAGCTAAAATTTTGTCTATGGTTATAAGATACTCAGTAATAAGTTTTATGTGGCATAGATAATTTAAAAGCATTGCAGTCATGAAATATCTCATACTTGTAATGTCTCGTTCGTCAAACGGATAGATTGTATTGGCAAAATTTGTCAATTCATTCTTAAGAAGAAAAAAAAGTTATACATCTGGCTGTCCAGATTATTTCGGACACAGACCTTATCCAGCGCATGGAAGACTGAACAGTACATTACTCATCAAATATACATTTTCGAGTGTGCGGTGCTCTGCGAAGTTTTTCCCTATAGATAGCCTCGAATTATGTCCAGCATAGTGTGAGACGGAAAATGACAAATCAGGAAAACGTGGAAAATAGCTTATTGACAGTTATGATGCCCTAAATGAAATGCAAATTTTCCGTATTGAAAGTTTCTACCGTAATCAACCCTGTTTTGGGAAAATTCTTTGGTATCACACAGTGGAGTGTGCCAACATTTGTGAATCGGGCTCCTGGACGGTACTGTCGTTCTGCACTATAGCTGATATGATGCTTGTTAATGTATTTTTGCATATTTGAAACCCGATAGCTTTCGCTCGCCATCGTATATCGAGTATCTTGCGAGAAAAAAATAATAACCACAACGGTGCAGTTTTTTTTTCTCGCAATTTGTTATGAACTACGCTGCACACCACCAATTTCATGGATAGTCGGGATTTTGTCGCTAGCGATGCGTCAGGTGAATATTCAATTATGTCGTGCAACGACCGCTGGTTACAAATGCAATCTGTGGCCAGGCGATATCATGTTGGGAATATTAACACTGCATGAGGCCATTGACAAAACGGGTGGCAACCGCTTTGGATTTTAGATGCATCAGAAGCCTGAGTATCGTTCTATTATGTGTTTCACATGTCACAATACGCGCAGATTCGAATTTCGTGCATCTTGTCACCTACGATAGTAAAATCGATTGTGTTAATAATAATAATAATAATAATAATAATAAAGTTCTATTCTCCTAAGTTACATTTCTGTTTGTCTGTGATTTCACAATATCACTTCGGAAGCCGGGTTTAATGCGGTCGTCTTGACGAAGAGATGAGGAAACGTTATTTTTCTGGCTTGTTGGGGGCTTATGCAATTCGCATAACGTTGATCCGAAGAGAAAATCAAAGCATTGTCCAACGGAAAACGGAAATAATATGTATCTACAACAGGCGGTTCCCAACAAATCCCATCTTAGTTATCTATCCGTTCCGAACGCCTGTAAAGGTTTCGCCCCGATTGGAGTGAGGGGACGCGCTCTTGTGGGGAGAAAACATCAGGAAAACCAATTGCATACCCTGCGAGGATTACTGAGTCCTCGTACGGAGCAGGTTTTTCTATTTTTTCCCTTTGATTGAGTTTGATATTATGGATCGTTTAAATGTATAACATGATGCCTTTCTAACGCCAATAATGGATTAACAAACGTCAATTCGTATCCGTTTTATGTGCATGCAGATAGCATCTCTTTGGAACACAAGGATACGGTATTCCTCCATTATTATTATGACTTTATTAGGATGACTTTGGTTTGGATTGGGGATATAAATAATAATAAGATCATTTAAACTAGTGGTATGGTATGGCTCTATTGGGCAGTTGAACGGACAACCGCAGAAACTTTTTTTTTTCGTCGCTTTTGACGATATCTTAGTACAATAAAATAAATGTTCTTTTGCTTGATATGATAAAAAAACATTGAGAAAATCCCTCTTTTTACCAATACACCAGATAGGGATTGCAACCAACACCAAAGATAGCTATTATATCCATGTCTGGTATGTTAGTTGCAGATAGTTTCTTAATTTTGCCACATCCTAGAAAAAGTTGCACCATTTTATGTATTCAATACGGGTGAATAGGAAGTGAATTTCAATTGATTAGCAACTCGCCATAATACTAGATTCTTGTATCATTAGCGATAATGCCTTCCGTTGCAGAAACAAGAAGATTAATGTGCTTCCCCAGAACGGAGGGATTCGAGAAGCAAACAGTGAGTTTCGGCAGAAGGGAGCAAAGTCAAATCAAACGGCACACATACACAATATACGGCGATCGCCGAATGAAGTAACTCGCATGTGTGCGATGTAATTTTCTCAAAAAAGAAGTGCCATAAATCACGATATTGTGTAAGGGATTAGCAGATTAGGCATGTTTGCTGGGATTTTCTCTATCACAATCGTGGCTGTCTTTTTGACTTTATTCTTAACGGATAATATAAGATACGTTCGGCGAACAGACTCCCCCAAATGCCGTTTGTGTTAATTGCGTTGATTGTCGAGCTAGCTGTGCTTGGACGTTCTTTTTGAAAACGATTTGGCTCACTATGAATGTTCAAATCATTTGACCAACATTTGGTATGTATTGATTAGTGTAGTTTTCAAAGTATCAATTATTTAGTTGTCCATTACAGTAGCCTAATTTTGTTTAATTATAGAAAGTTGACAGTGTTTTTTTAATGAAATATTAATTGCAGTTAGTGAATCAAGTAGTTGGCGATCATTAATACATACATTGCTTTTTATACATACTGATAGCTCATAATTCATATTTAGATCATTGACAACGCTTCTACTTTTGATCTGTGACAATTGAGAAATACAAAATGAAGTGTCGATTGTCGAAAAATAGCTTATTTTCATGTTTTTTTGCCGTCATTTTAAGATACATACAATTGCTCTATCCATTCAAATTCAATAATAGAGGATGGTGATCAAGTGAGGTCAAAAGCCATTGCTAACTAAGCTTTAGACATTTCGCTCACAATAATAATTTAAAAGTACGCAGTCATCGTATCTAGTACCACAAATCTGATTTGGTGCATTTGGATCGGTCAAATTTGGTTCCGTTAGATACATCAATAAAATGGTAATATAGAAAAGTGGATGCACCTATTAAGTTTGATCAAATTCTAACTTGCCACTTGTCGACCTTGGAAGCAAGCTCAGTTTTTAGAGTTTTTGCACACATTGCCTAAGACTGTAAGTCTTCGAGGGCGCCTGCTTCGATCAAATAACTGACCAGAAGTATAACTCCGAAACCTTATTCCTGATTTCATTAATAAAACTCATCGGTAGCTGTTCCTTGGAAACGGCTTGTTTTCTATTAGCACCGGAACCTATTTTGCAAAGTATCAAATATCATGATTTCACACATCAAGTACAATAGAAAGATTCTAGTGAGTAATTGTAGGTCTGTTCACGTTCTATCTCTTTCAATGAAGTTTCCAGTTCTTAATTAGCTCCAAAAGCCAACTTGAATCATATAAAACTACAGGATTCCACGAATCAAGCGCTATTTTTATAGTTTTGTATAAAACTTGGAATTCTTCGGAAGAGCTGCTAGTTCTTGGAATAGTTCTTAACCCCATCTTGTTACTTCCAGATTTGTTTTGAAATCCTGCTTATTGCATATGCTTATGTCTTGATTATGCAAAAAGTACAATATTAATAGTTTTTTTTTTGTTAGTTTCTGAGAATGCTGTGCTCACCCGGAGCTCGTGCTGGAAGATTAATTCGCTTTTGGAGGTGGCCAACTTCGGAATATCTCCTACCATCAATATCCCAGTTCGACGAGGGCGTGTTTATCACTCGGTCTCATTGTAAGAGACACAGCGGCCGTGCTTCCGACGTGGGAAATGCAAAGCTTCATTCAAGCAACAATTCCTCTCCACTGAAGGAAGGGGAAACAGATGTTCCCTGGGAGCAATTAAGAAAAGAGGCAGTTGCCGCTATTACTACATGGGTTCAACGATGTGGATGTAAAGAAACCTGAGGGAAACCCTGGAGAACAGCGGTCTCAAACCTTCAAACGTCTACAATGATAAAACGTCCGGCATGATAAATCTCGAGCTTACCGTGATCAACCGTGTCTCGTACACCTGAAGTACGGTTCAACAAGCATCAACGGTCCCAAGCTGATCAAGGTTATCAACAGCACTGTCATCGATTTGACCAGGTTTAAGCCAGAGCATCGAGACGTCACTCAATAGAAACTGTTACATGAGTTACGAAGAATGCGAGCAGATTGAAGAAGCAGACCCTAGTGTACTAACTATGGGGACGAGCACTGGGCTACCATAAAAGCCAGTTCCATACTATAAAAAACTGTCCAAACCGGAGCTTTCTTCCACCGTTAGATGATAGAAACTATCCGGAAACTTTCGTGGTTTATTGGAATTTTAAGCCAAAGCTGGCGATGGAACATCTGATGATCTATGAATAATCATCATGAAGCTAACATGGGACAGTTCTTCATCGCAGGAGACCTCAACGGCAAGCATCAAGCATGGACTATTTCGTGCTCGAATCGCATTGGCGTAATCATTGACGTTACTAGTGTGTTCGTTTGCCTGCCGAAGATTGCTACAATGACTCAAATTAATAGCGTATGGCTATTGCGTCTAAGTGTAGTAGTGCTCGGCTTTGTCCCGCACATTCAAAGGAGAATTAGTGATGGACTCCAATGATAATTTTCTAGATATCCTCCATCCTACAGGAATACCGACGGGAATATTAACGGGAATGTTCCAGGAATTCCGACGGAAATATTTCAGGGATTTCAATGAGAGAGCTGAGCTTTCAATGAGAATGGAATCCTCCAGGAGTTCCGACGGGAATTTTTTCAGGAATTCCGACGAGAATGTTCCAAAGACTTTGTCGGAAATTCTTCAGGAATTCCAACGTGAATGTTCTAGGGATTTCGTAGGCAATGCTCCAGGGATGTAGAAGCAAATCTTCGAAGTATTCAGGACTCCTGAATCAGGAGCAATCTGTTGGGGGATTCTGAAGCACATCGTCGAGGGACTTCGAATTAGACCGCCAGGGATTCCGTAGCGAATTCTCCAGTGGTTTCGAAGGAAATCCTCCAGGGCAGTTGAATCAAATCATTGGAGGATTTCGGAACAATTCGGAATTTCGAAGAAAATCGTCGATCAATAGTAAATCGAAGTAAATCATTCCAAGGCAAAACATCGAGAGACTCCGAATTAAAGATTCAAGGTATTCCGAAGCAAATCATCGAAGTGTTCTGAAAGAAATCGTCAAAGAATTCCGATGCAAATCTCCGAATGATTTCAAAACAAATCTTCGAATGAATCCGGAGGAATTCCGAAGCAACTCAACGGGAGATTCTGAAGCATTGATTATGGAGGTTATCCTCCATAGATTCCCTATGGGTATCCCTCAACGATGCCGAAAGTAATCCAAAATCTTCTGGATTCCAGTTGGGAGTCTTCGATTATTCTGAAAGGAATTCTTTAGAGATTCCAATGAAAATGGTAATAGAACAAAACTTGCCAAAGGCGTCATTTCCCCTATATGAAAAGTAATGAAAATAACTAAAATTATTGCAAATTATGTTATTGAAAAAACAAAGTTATCACTGGTTGTGTTACAAGTATTACTATTTGTATTAATTATATCACATTTTATTATAATCTTGTTCTTCACCGAGTCGACTGGGGTCGGTGCCAAAGGTGTGTAGAAAAATATTCAAGGCCAGGAAGGTAGACCTCAGAAAAAGTGATTTCAATGAGACTCGTGCCCAGACTGCTCAAAGCCGTTCGGGAAATCGTTCAAAATTTTAAAAACCCAAGTTTTGGCCTTTCCAGCTCTGCACCTTTTGCTGATATTTATTATGCGCCTCTCACTTAGCTACTTCCCTTCTTATTCTTCTTCTTCTTTTTCTTCTCCTTCTTCAATGGCTCTACATTCCAACTGGCTCTACATTCCAACTTGGCTTGCTTTACAACTTAGTTCTCTATTAGCATTTCCTCAGTTATTAATTGGAAGCTTTTCTATGCCCGCCATTGCATGAGTATGTATCTTGTATAGCAAGTACAATGGACACACTATGCCCAGGGAGTCGAGAATGTTTCTAACCCGAAAACATCCTAGATCGGACCGAGAATCAAACTCGATATCTCCGGATTGGAAATCCTACGCCTTTGCTACCCAGGATACTGGGGACCCCATCGTCTTGGAAATCGTCCTGGAAGTCAGCTAGAGTTATCCGCATTCGGAAGCCTGGAAAGAATCCTTTCTCTCCAAAAACTATCGACTGATGAGCCTTTTCTCAGGGTTACCAAAGCTGTTTGAAAATGAAATTTAACGTCGGCTATTTGAGTCTGCCAAACGTTACAATATCTTGCTTATGGTACAATTTGGTTTCCATCGCGGTCGATCAACCGTACACCAACTAACCCGAATTTCCAACATTCTCAGACGGAACAATTGGTGTCCGTTTGTTTGGTGTCCGATCCGAATCACAGCTCACAAGAATTTACTCTGAGCAGAGATACTGATAAAATTAAGGGACATTGATCTTAGTTATCTATCCGCTCTAAGCAAAGTACATTGTTCCTTGTGAAGACACATTTTCACAGCTTTTGTTATAGCAACTTCTTCGCAACGCGAACAAAACATAAAACCCATATTATTCCACCTAGCGGTAACTGTACCCTTCTCGTGCATTATAAATAGTATTAAAAAATGCATAAGAAAGGTCAAAATAACACTTCAGAGAGATAGATTAATTCCCAATTTTTTGCATTCATTTGTGTTTCAAACAAAAAAAAAAAAGAATTTTGAATTCGTTTGGTAAAAAACAATGATTTGGCAATAACTTTGGAATGCAAATATTACAGGTCTGGTCAATTTTTAATAGGAAACAACGGGACCGGATTCCCCGTCGAACGCAACTTGTTGCAAGCCAATCGGTTTGGGGTGAGTCCCAAAAAAATTAGTGAGTGCCTTGGTATTCTTATACATAATTGTAAGAGATTCTAACAAACGCTCACGCTGGTTAGGTTCAACAAAGAAAATTTATCCCAGACTTTTAACTGTTGTTGTTTGAAAAAATAAAAATATGAACCACAAGTATTACGAGATTGACGAACCGGTCCGACCAAATAGAAAACAAATGGAGACACAAGTTAACTTTTTCATTGGGTGTCTCGCCGAATTTCGTTCGTTTTGAAAGGCAGTTTATTGCATCTATAAATTAATGAGCATAAATCACTTCCTCCGAAGTGCAATAAGTACATCAACATTACCCGTGTTTAAATACCAATTCCCAAAGGTATATGGAAATTGACTTGTAGGTGGACTTTCAAAGGGGTTCACAATCGTAATTTCATTGTTTGTGAAATGAGAGGGTTTTAGCAGTTTCCAAAGCGATCCGAAGCATCTGTTATGTTTTATTGCACTAATTATTCAGCGTGATTTCATAAGGGGAGACTCCATTTGTGCCGCAGAAAAGTTTATTCTTTTCAATTGGCTCTGATAAGAGGAGAAGTTAAATTTTTATTGCACTTCTTCAGTCCTGTAGCTTCAAGAAAACAAGTAGATGACGTTTTGAACAAGAGAGTTTAATCTGCAAATATTTTTAGCAGAGTCAGAAATTTTCTTATTACCCCGATTAGACAATTTAACTGAGCGAAGAACTGATTCAAATATCAAAATTCACATTAATGAAGAAAAAAACAATTTAACTTTGATTCACAAAAACGTGTGCAAATATGTTTCGTGTTAACGATTCATATCCAAGTGGAATCTGATGAGAGGGAAAAAGTCCTCAAAACCACTTGATCGAGAGTTTACTCGTTTGCTTTTGTCCGCAGATACTTAGGTCCGGAAATACAATATTTCCTCAATTATTGAGGCGAATGCAGGCGAAATTAGTTCACCAGTTGTCCATATCTGGAGATAGGGGGTCATGCTTATGGGAGGATATGTTGCTCTAGCAAACTGCGCTAAAAGGATGCTGGTCGATTGGTAGCAAATGGAAGGGTGAATAACGAGTTCAACAACACTTCCAAAACAATCAACTTACACTCTTGTTGCTCCTCTTGGCGTGGTCTGGTCGGAACGGAAAGCGTAATGCTTACTCATACCTCCGTTTCATTATGAATCACCCTGGAGAGTTGAAGGAAACCCTTTCGGTCATTGGCGAGGGGCATTACATTGGAAATTTCGGCGAAGATACGACGATGCGTATTGTTTATAAGCAATCATGCAGGGTCGAGGGAGTTGAATGATTGTTTAATTTAGACTTATAAAACAATTAGGTTATAATTGGAGTAGTTCGTGTAGGTGCACAAATATCAGACATATATTCGAAGGGTTTAATATTCGAAGAGAATAGGCAATATACACAATTCTAAACATTTCCATATATATATATGAAAATAAGTATTCTGTTAAGTTCGCTGTTTTTTTGAATTTGTGAAAATTGTCTGGCCAGTATAGTTTTCTTTTAATTTCAATGATTTCTCAGAATATTAAAAGCAATTGAGTTCTATTCAAGACAGAACTTTCAAACTTCCATGAAATCATGATAAAAAAGCCTTATCCATTCCCGGCGATGGAGCCTAGTTGAAAGAGCTATGAAGCTTGATTCGTATTTTATCCGATACGAAGTAGTGATCACATGAAAAAAACCAGATCAATCCACCTAGCGTTGGTGGTGCCTTTCTCATGAAAAACACATAAGAGAGGTCGAAATAGCACTTTAGGGAGATACATTTTACTTTTTCCATCAATTCATATGCATTTGCGGTCATTTGAATGCATTGCTGCAATCTATGAAAACAATTTTTTTTTTCGTTTTTGAAATTTTTTTTCCCAAGGGGGGACCCTTGGCAGAAAAACAATGTTTTTTCAATAACTTTGGAACGCAATGACCGATCGGGCCAATTTTCAATAGGAAACAACTAGACCGCAATCCGCGTCGACTGCAACTGCAAATCGAATAATGCTAAGTACCAAAAAGTGTGTCTCACATTTTTGTACACACACACACACACACATACATACACACATACAGACATCACCTCAATTCGTCGAGCTGAGTCGATTGGTATATAACACTATGGGTCTCCGAGCCTTCTATCAAAAGTTCGGTTTTGGAGTGATCGTATAGCCTTTACATATACTTTCTATAGGAGAAAGGCAAAAATCCAATAAAAAGCATTATTAAGCAAACCTGTTTTGAATTGATATGCTTGTTTCCGGATTACTATACCTTGATAAGTCAATTGGAGAACACATGAGTAGTTTGAAGACTAATCACTACATACCTTATCACACATTTGACACATTTCAACAGCGCCTAGATCAAAGAAAGTCCCGATGAAATAAATAATGAGTCTTCCTATACGATACTATCGCCGACCTGTGTGTTTAAAATGTGTGGTGCATAATCGTCAACTTCATAGAATCCATCCACACCGCAAAAACCATAGAGGTTACATTTCTTCGCATTTCGCCGCAAATTAAGAATCGATATTTTATTCACCAAAGGGAAACGGACAACTGACTTTTCATCACCTGAGCCACTGCTGTGCTGCTGGCTGGACGTGAAATTGTCTATTATTAACGACTTAACAACCGTGGTGGTGCACTTGGGCCATTGTGAAAATGCATGTGAATGTGTGAATAAACATGCTCACTTTTTGTGGGCGAGTATTTTTTGCGGTAAAGAAGGGGGCTTAGAAACTATAGAGGTGGACGCAGCAGTGACGGTCGGCGTAGAAGTTATGAAAAGATGCAACGTGTGTTTTGTGGTAACCTAATTGTCCAATTAAGTTTTATCCTTTCTAGCTAACAACGAAGTGGAAGTGTTGTGTTGTAGCTTGATGCTACGAAATTGGGTTCTGCGGTTTCTGCTAGGGGGATTATTTTAACGTCCCAGCTCCAAAAGGTTTTTTTTTCTCATATAAATCATTATTGAGACGATTATCTCTAATGACAATAATTAGGTTCCTATAGATGTCTCAAGGGGTCGGGATGTCCCGTGACTAATGATAGTTTTTGGACAGATTCTGAAATCACGAAGCTTAAGCCCGTGCGATGAGAGCAATAAATTAGTTTCATCCTTTTTCGCCCGATGCACCCACTGAAAAGCATGCATTATTAAAAGCCAATTATCAAAATTTAACACCGAACGGCAGGTTTGTAATAAATCATGCTATATGCATACAGATGCTGGAAGAGCGAGAGTATGGCGGCACACGTCTACTTTATTATCAGCTAGCAGGTATAACAAACATGGATGTGCTGCTGCCATTAAAATGCACACGCCAATGCAATGGTGGAAAATGTATCGATAATCTTTATCGCATCTGTATCATGCATCTCCCCGTCTCAATGAAATGCATGGCTGATATGGCTGACAATCCCCCTTTTCGTGTGTGACAGCACTGCACATACCGTGCCTATTTTTCAGCTGATATGTTTGTATGACCGACATCTTCCGGTATGGAAGGGTACCTCAGCCAGCGGCGTACCTGGGTAGAAAAAATCCGGGGAATAAACGGAGAAGAGATGGAAGTATAAAAGTAAAAGCAACAGAACATGCACGATAGAAAAACAGATCAGGGATAGAGCCGAAGAACAACAAAAGTTAAACAGGAAAACATAAGTACATAATAGGAATACAAAAGGAATGGAAAAAAATCATAATGAGAATAAAACAGGCATGAAATATACATTTCATCGAGGTCGACGGTAAATTCTTCTCCGACATCACGAACGTACGCACTTATCGTTGCAGTATGTCTGCGCTCAAACTCTCGACGGTGATCAACACGCGTCGGAGTCGTCCGCCGCGGCTAAACATTGGGCGGCTACAAGACGGTAGACTAGCCCAAGACTACGCGCAGCAGCTGAAAGTGGCACTCCCAACGGAAGAGCAGCTAGACGCAGCATCTCTTGAAGATGGCTGGAGAGATATTTGATCCGCCATTGGAAGCACCGCAACCGCTGCACTAGGCACGGTGGCACCGGATCAGAGGAACGACTGGTATGACGGCGTATGTGAGCAGTTAGTTGAGGAGAAGAATGCAGCATGGGCGAGATTGCTGCAACACCGCACGAGGGCGAACGAGGCACGATACAAACGGGCACGGAACAGACAAAACTCGATTTTCCGGAGGAAAAAGCGCTAGCAGGAAGATCGAGATCGTGAAAAGGCGGAGGAACTGTTCCGCGCTAATAACGCACGAAAGTTCTATGAGAAGTTGAACCGTTCACGTAAGGGCCACGTGCCACAGCCCGATATGTGTAAGAACATAAACGGGAACCTTCTTACGAACGAGCGTGAGGTGATCCAAAGGTGGCGGCAGCACTATGAAGAGCACCTGAATGGCGTTATGGCAGACAACGGTGGCGGTATGGTAATGAACCTAGGAGCACGCGCGCAGGACATGCGACTTCCGGCTCCGAATCTCCAGGAAATCCAGGAGGAGATTGGCCGGCTGAAAAACAACAAAGCCCCTGCAGTTGACCATCTACCAGGAGAGCTGTTTAAACATGGTGGTGATGCACTGGCTAGAGCGCTGCACTGGGTGTTTACCAAGGTTTGGGAGGATGAAGTTCTGCCGCAGGAGTGGATGGAAGGTGTCGTGTGTCCCATCTACAAAAAGGGCGATAAGCTGGATTGTAGCAACTACCGCGCAATCACATTGCTGAACGCCGCCTACAAGGTACTCTCCCAAATTTTATGCCGCCGACTAACACCAATTGCAAGAGAGTTCGTGGGGCAGTACCAGGCGGGATTTATGGGTGAACGCTCTACCACAGACCAGGTGTTCGCCATACGTCAGGTATTGCAGAAATGCCGCGAATACAACGTGCCTACACATCATCTATTTATCGACTTCAAACTTTCAACTACTTAGAACGCTTGTAGAATAGATTGAATGTATCTGAGGGCAAGAAGACTAAAATATAAGAGACCTTTTTGAACGATTTTGCTCTACTCTCAGACTGCCGGTGAGAGCGATGACCCATTCCCACCCCAGACCCATTATCACCCCCGATGGCGGTAGTTAAAGTTTTTTCTCATTTTTTTTAAATTGCAAATTTTCTATTGGTGCGAAACAAAAATAGAAGGAATAGCAGAATGGCGTTTGAGAACTTATTTTTAATTTACAACCACATTTGAAAAACAACGATTTTGTTCAAAAAGTAAGAGACCCCAACAAAAGCAAAAAAAGTGAGCTCAGACTTTTTTCATAGGATCCTATGAGTACGCCACTGTTTGCGGGCTAGCCGGCCATACAATTACCCAGATACCCTCCCACTCTCCACCTACAAAAAAGGCACCGACGCACAGAAAGTGTAATCAGTAAACCATTCTTTTTGTCAGAAGTAAACACATGAGCAGATGAATGCTTATACGATTGGACGAACGACAGGAAAATTGTGCACATATATGCCATTGCGAAAACTAATTACATTTTGCGGCCATGCAAATGAATATCCAGGCGCAAAGGAATGGTGTAAAATTATAAAATTATATGTAACACATCCACTCGCACGGGGGCTGCTGCTACCTTTTATGTGTATGTTTTATTGTTGTTATAGTTTTGCCATTTACTCGCGCCGCCCCGCATCCCAGCAACGATGTCCGCGAGCTTTCGTTCTTCCCGTCGCTGTTGGTTGGCATCTCGGTGCGTTTTATATTGCGATACTTAATTTATCACATCGTGCTCAGTCACCGAATCGCAATCGCACTTGGCAAGTAACATTCGGCGAAAACATATAAACATAAATGAGCGAAAAAGTGGGCAAAAGAAACTGTAGCGAAAATAATATAGACAGACTATGGGGACGGTGGTGTAAAATGTACCGGCCGTGGGGAGCTCTTGAAATTCTGACCATAAAATCAAAATGTTCAATGTTTTTGTAAAGGGTCTTGAAAAATGAAAAATGATTTCAACATGTGAAGTTGCTAGGCGCCAAGGTACGACTACAAAGTGAGGCACAACGTTGGATTGACGTGTACTTAATCGAGATGAATATAAACAAACTTATAGGAATTGGATCAAACCCAAATAGATTGACTTCGAATAACTTAAAAATCGATTTTTTTAGTCATCTATAGTGCTGTACATCACTTCAAAAAGTTGCACTTTCCCAGAGGAATCAGATTCTGGGATCGTTGAGGTCGACGCTACCTAAGAAACTCGAAAAATCGATAAAACGTCCCGGTCTCCACGTCTACAAAATCAGGAAGGTCAAACGCCAAACAAAATGTGGTAGCCAAAACCCGCGCCAGGAAACTGTACCGAGAGTGGCTGATGAAACGGTTGGCCGTTCCTGAAGATATAAGGGAGACGAAAACACTTGGACAGTTTCACCAAAAAGTTCTTGGTTTGTCATCCCACATACGATTGTGGTAAGATGAGCCGTACATTACGACGGGTCAATGGGCAAATCTTCCGTGGCGAGTGCTTCTAGAAGCGCCTGCTGTTCTTCCTACGGTATCACGGAGGAGAGACTCTATTTTGGCCGAATTTTGCTTATGTACCAAAATACTTCAGCCTACCGAACTTGCCGGACCTTCGTTCACTTGAAAAAAGTGAGCCCCAACTAAGGTATTCGAGAACTTGCTGGATTTGAGGAAACAGTGGGTAAATGTTTTAAGGTCACTCCTGACGGAATTCAAGTTTAAAAGTGCTCGCGTTTTCGGGGGCACACCACTAGATTCGGAAGCAATGCACAACTGTCATTTTTATTATTTCACGCATGCTGCGACGCAGCAAAGCTAAATCAACAAAAATGACAGTTGTGCGCCGCCTCTGAATCGAGTGGTGTGCCCCCGAAAACGCGAGCACTTTGGAACTTGGATTCCATCAGGAGTGATCTCAAAAGAAGTCGGCCCACTGCACAAAACCAAGAACAAAGTGCGAGAGGAAGTTCAATAAACCAATAAAATAGAAACCTGCCCATTATTATTCCCTTAAATTTTGGAGATAATTCAACTATACATGAATTTTTGCGACATTTTTATCTAGTACATAGCAATTGCAATTTATAAGTTGACAGACTTTTTTAGGCAGAGAGCACCAGATACATAAATATTGCTAGGGCAAGATATCAAGATTGCATTTGTTTGATTGCTAAATTGAGTTTTTTTGTACGTTAAGGTTTGTATATGAGGCCTTTCTTAGCCGTGCGGTAAGATGTGCGGCTACAAAGCAAGACCATGCTGAAGGTGGCTGGGTTCAATTCTCGATTCGGTCTAGGAAATTATCTCGACTTCCCTGGGCATAAAACTATCATCGTGTTAGCCTCACGATATACAAATAAAAAAATGGTAACTTGGCTTCGAAACCTTGCAGTTAATAACTGTGGTCGTGCTTATTGAAGCTACGAAGCGGCAATGTCCCAGTGGGGGATGTAATGTCAATAAGAAGAAGAAGGTTTGAATATATTCTGTATCTGCTTCGTAAGCTGCTTTATCTACAAACAATATGTAAAATAAAAATTTCATTATCAAGTTTTATGTCCCATATTGAAATGTTACTTCAGTTATTGCAAATATTGTAATGCCTAAATTTAATAAAGATAAGGAAGAAATCATAAATCATTATCTAGTTGATGAATTGTGAACAACTTTACTGAACAACTGTATTGAACACCCTGAAAAGATTTTGAAAAACAATCGTAAACAGTTAAAAAGTTGCGTACTGGACCATATCCTCTCACACGATTCTCTACAACTACTGGTGCTCCTACCTTCCTTGTACAGCAGCAGCAGCCATTCATTTGCTGATGAAAAGGAAAACTCGTCGTGTGCACTTTAAAATGGTGTTCAGAAGTTTAATGTGCGTGCATGCATCATGCACACACTACATATTATTAGCATTTTTATGTTGTACTTGAGTTTTGGGTGGAGTCAAGCCCTGCTGCCAAGAATGAACGCCATGCAGAAAATCAACGCGAAATGTTGCTTTTTAACGTTTTCTTTTCGAAGAGCCGACAGCAATGATGGTGCATGACAATCTCCAGATAAGCTCGGTCCCCCTTCATTGGTACCGGCCGGCCGGCATGCAGCAGCAGCGCCGCGCCAGTCGAGCAGTCGGCTCAGTTGGGCCTGATCGTGGGGTCGGTTGCACGTACGTAGGTACTCCTGCAATGGACATGCAAATATCTGCACGAAGGACGCGTGAAAACAAGATCATTATCAATGACCAACTTGCAGCAGCAATGGCAGCTACAGCAGCGTCGCAGCGTCGTTTGGGGAACGGATATGGTGACCAGTGGTCAAATTAGTCATTACCGGCAGGTTTGTTATAACTTGGGGATAAAACGGTACAGAATTCATTACACGGTGCGCCGGGTTTGGCCATTTCGGTTATTGTATCGTATTTGAACTATAAGATAAGGGGTAGTTGATCATGTTTTCATTATTTTGGTGCAAAAATCCAAAGGAATGTAAATATTCCTAATAACAGATTTCAAATTGAGTACTCTAACCCTGCAATACAAAAGCCAAATTATTCAAGACATAATGCATTATGGCATAAATATTTGAATTAATTCGACATTGTTGGCTAGTTTCCTTTTCCATGTAAGGGTATGCAGAAAAACCTACCCATTGTGGATTTCTCCTTTTTATTAGTTTATTAGATTATTAGGCAATGGAATCTTATTCGCACATGCGTTCTGAAAAATATTTTTTTAAAAGGTATCTTATTCGCTCATGGATAAAGACATTAATTCTATTTGTCCATCTTTTTCGCCATCTGCGTTTGCTTCATATCCTACCTTACAATCAGCCAATCAAATGCACTCTTCCAAAGAAGGGATCATATTTTCCCTTTTCGTAAATCGAGCAAATGCCTGGATTAAAAGAAGAAATCACATTCTCTTTTGCCTTCTGCCAAGCAAATGCATTCCTCAAGAAGAGAACATATCTCCCCGAGCTTTAAACCAAGCAAATGTCTGAATTGAGAGAAGAAAGTCATATTCTTACTTGTCATCTACTAGGCAAATGCAATATTTATGCCTGTCCTTGCATTAAACCGAGCAAATTCCTGAATTGAAAGATGGAAATATATTCTCGCTTGCCTTCTGCCGGGCAAAAGAGAGATCATATCTTCTTTCGCCTTAAGCCGAGCAAATGGCTGAATCGAAAGAAGGTGTCATATCCTCTTTTGCCTTCTACTGGACAAATGCATCATATGAAAACTTCCCTTGACAGAAACAGAGTAAATATAAGTAAGTCATATTCGTTTTTCCTTCTGCCGGGAAAATGTATCTATTGATTATTTGAATTGAAAGGAGGAGTCATATCCTCTTTTGTCTTCTGCCGTACAAATGCATCCCATGAAAAGAATGATCACATCTTCCCTTGCCTTAAACCGAGCAAATGCATAAATTGAAAGAAGGCGTTATATCCTCTTTTGGCTTCTGTTGGAAAAATAGAACCTTCGAAAGAAGGGATCATATCTCCAGTTGACTAAAACCGAGCAAATGCCTGAATTGAAAGAAGGAGTCATATCCTATTTTCCCTTCAGCCGGGCAAATGCATTCATTGAAAAGAGGAATCATACCTTCCGTGTCTTGAAGCGAACAAATTCCAGAATTGAAAGATGGAATCATATCCTCTCTTGTCTTCTGCCAAGCAAAAAAGATGGTAAGTGGAAAAGGCAGAGAAAAAAACAGCATCTCTCACGTGATGTATAAAAGCGACAATAATTATAAAGAATTGAACATGTTTTGAACTAGTTCCGAAATTGGCGATTTCACAACTTTTATGCCAAATAACCATTATGCCAAACGGCTGTTAGGCCAAAAAGGTAATTTCACTTAGAGGTGACATAATTTGGTTTCGATAAACATCCGACTATGTATTAGCAAATGGTAGGGATACTGGTATAGCACAAATGGTAGGGAATAGCACAATTTGGACCAATTTGATTATAGCAACTCATATATGACTGGATTTGGTCGATGGTAAATACTTCACAATGCTGCTTGGAATTGGGCTTTAATCTGAAAAATTAGCATTAGCATTAAGCATTTCGCGCAAATTCTTAGGTGGTACAAGCCAAGACTTTTGTATGAGAGTAACATCACTTTCATCCGTTACCACAGATATTGATTTGGTACTAATCACTATCTCTAAGATGGAAGCAATGCACTCTACAAGAGAGAACTCTATAACCTCTCATAGGTATCACGAGAGGTTTTGGAATTGTTAGTGTGGGAGGTTGTAACAGTAGGAATCGTTTTGGTAGAACGTGAAAACACAGATAGAACTTAATTAGAAATACAAAGTAGGAAAGGGACGAGCCTGGAATTGAACCCACGGCCTCCTGCTTATAAGGCAGAAGCGGTAGCCACTAGACCACCGAGCTCGTCAATGGGCTTGCTTTATTCTGAAAAATAGGCATTTTTCGACGCTAAGATCGATTTAGCTGAGGCCCAACAAATTGGTCGATATTCTGCTTAACAGCACCAAACGCCGTTTTGACAATATTGTAAACATTGATTTCTGGGAAACGGAAATTTACTAACTCCTCTTCGGTTTTGTTTATGGTCCAAACATGTAAAATTTCCCAGTTTGATCAAATTGACACCAGACACATTAAATTGAGAATAAAACACATACAAGCAACTACTAGTTTGTGTTGAAATTTTTAGAATAATCCACCGGAAACGTAACTCCGAAGACAATATGCATATCAATTTTGATTGTCCGCCGACCAACTCTGTCGTGTTGTCTACCGTAACCGAATCATCACGGCATGTCAGGGGTGAAATTGCAACGCATTCTGCTGGCTGGAGCACGGAAATATTATGAAATCAGCAAATTGTTCACTGCAAATTATTTCACGTCAATCATTTTCCTCCCGTACACGTTACATGGCGCACGGGCTCACGGCCTGTAATAAACTCCGATTCGGTTCCCGGAACTGTCAAACGCGGTGGAAGGGGTCCCAGACTGACTTGACAAATAATTTTCTGCTGATTTGCAGTGAAAATCTCATACTTATCAAGACCAGAGATCAGCACGCGTGTTTTTTCGCTCAACTGACTCCCCATCACCAACCGGGAGAATACTTTTCTGTTAATCAGTCAGAATCGTTCTGCTTGTGAAATAGACACTGACGGAACACGTGTCGAGGTGAAATCGGATACCCCTCGGCTGTGATGGCTCTTCGCTGTAGAATCTATCGCAAGTTATGTTTGCTGTGAATATCGTTGCTGTTTGGCTTTTGGAGATTGCCCGTCGATCCGACTTATTAGAAAATTCTCATCCTAGTTAGCATGAAATCCGATATGGGCGACAAAGCAAGCCTAGATGTACAATAAACGCATCTTGACCGTACCTCGTTCGCGCATGCACAATACACTTTAATTGCATGACATGAAACTGACAGGCGGTTTTTTGCTTTAATGCGAGGTGAAATTTCTGACATTAAACTTTTTGCGGTTTGTGCAGAATAGAAAACAGTTCCTGTCAAATGGGCGAGAGGGTAGAGCAGTGAAATTTAGCGTTGCTGATGCATTTCGTTTGTTTAGTTCAGCACCAGAGCCATGGTAAAAGCTGCGTCGAAGAACGCTCAATGTCTGGTTGTAATAGTTGCACAACGGGATGAATGCAGGGGGACAGTTGGTTGAAATACATAAAAATCCATAATTCCATTTTATAAATCCAGAACTTTGAGGAATTTAGCAGCATACTTTATTTGATCTTTGAAATCTGTATGTACATTTTATATCGGCTTCGAATGTATGTGCATGTGTTTTTCATTTCCACTGCTTAGCAGTACTACAAAAGTTTTTTTTCTTTATTTTTTACCCAACTGCAATTCCATTGTACGGGGGTGTTTCCCTCACTTCGCTTGGCGAAGTGAACACGTTTAATGTTTGTACATTTTCTCCTCGGCGCTGCACATCTAAGAGGAGCTTGCTGCTAGCAGGGATCAGTCTAATATCTGGAGCATGGTATCGCGCGTTAAGAACAATAACAATACCCCAATTATCTCATTGAAACTCGATGAAGAATATCCGTTTCATTTCAACATTTTGTATTGTTATGGACGGTGAACACACAAGAGAACACTCATTCTTCATTGGGGTGTAGTCTATACGAAGTGAACCCATCCAACGGAAAGATTGTAATGAAAGCCCGCCAGCCAGTAGAGCGGTTGCTTGGTGAAGATGCATAATCGTAACAATATAACAAGGAGTGGGTAATGCGGCTAGCGACAAACCAAGGCAATACGCTTCGATGAATGAGTTTTGGCGTAACAAAAGGACTCTAATTTGATAAGTTTTTAGAAAACAAACGCTGAGTGGCAGTTGGAAGACTTTTTTGCACGTTAGTACGAAGAAAAGAAGACAATGCCTTCCTCCGTCCGATCGAATTTCGGTGCGAAAATGTAATACGACACGTGTCGCCTGATTTCGATTTACCTTAATAAATTTGAAAAACATTTCGTTCCTGATGTAATTTTAGGGACATATTAAAATCGATTTAAATAAATAAAAAAATTATCGATCAGAAACACGTTTTTGAAACTTACTCCCAAGCTTTGAATTTTCATAAATATGAAAATTAAACTTTTATGTGCCAAACATTCCAACAAACACTTTGCTTATCATTTGTGTTTAATTGTAATCATGAAACTAGGTAAGATATTCAGAATGTCGTTTCCCTTCCTTCTATCCACTCTCGAAAATTTCGTTATCAAGCGCTTACACACGCTAAAGCAATCTCGTTTCCCTACTCAGTTCCTCGTGCTTTTTTTTATCCAGCATCGTGCGTATCGTTAGCACCCAACTTTGTCCTTTTTTTCTAAGCCTAAAGCCATGGCCCGGCCAGGCCACACCACCGACCGCCGCTGTCTGTGCCTACTCTGATTGTTGTATGGAAATGTTGGCGCAATTTATCATTCTGGTTTGACAGTGCAATTCTCTTATCTGGAAAACAATACACAGGGTGATTTTTTATTTATATATTTATCCTTATAATGGGGAGTAAAAATATCGAATGGATGAGCTGCTGCTGCTGCTACTGGTCCAATCTTGCTCCGAATTCGTTTTTTTCGGATATTTTTTTGCCTGACGGAAAAAGAAATAGCTGAAGGTGCGAAGAAAGATACACAAAAGGGACAATACTCATTTTCTGATAAGTAAATGAAAATTTAAGCGTTTAGAAACGGTTTGGAAAATTCTATTGTGTCAAAGTTCATCATCTTAATGTACGAGAGATCGGAAGATTTGATTTTACTTTCTTCACAGAATAAATATACATATTCATGTTAAGCTATCATTAAATTGTCTCGTTGTATAGAACAGTTGCAATCAAAACCCTTTATTTTCATGAACATCAGTTGGTATTGAGGTCTGGTTTTCATATCAAGATTTTTATATTTAAGAAAAGAAGAAAGTTCGTTATGTGCAGGTATTTGTTGTACTTGTGCTGCTATAAAATTGAAACAAAAATATTAAAAGGTGTACCCGAGCAGGAGCGACGACCTCCAAAATAATACCAAAAACTTAGGTATATGCAAAATACTTGAGGCATCTAAAATAATAGATTTTGAACTAGCCGATAAGACAAGTACAACACGAGTTATTTCGGTCGGCAATAACTACCATAGCATACAATGTTCATCTTCATGATGATACTTCGTTCCATGTTTTGGCAATTGTCGCATGTTTATTCAAAACGTGACTGACAAATAAAATTGATGAGTTGGAGAAAGCTAATTTTTTTTAAAATTTTTATGAATTCGCTCAATTTTTGTTTTTTTTTAAATTTTTTTTTTACGAAACACAATTAACTACGCACTGATTAATTTTGTTTCCAACTGCACATAACAGAATTAATCACCTGGATCTCACGAAAGTTCTGCAACAGATACAAAACATGACTTGTTGCGCACTAATTAAGTAACTATACAACCGCACAGAACAGAAATAAAAACATGGATCTCGCAAAAGTTCTATGTCCGTTAAAACTCGAAAATGTTATTCTCCAGAAAATGACATCAACCCGCAAATAACATTTGTCCGAAAATACATTTTCCCGAAATTAACAATTCTCCTAGATACCATCGATCCGAAAATGACATTTGACCGGAAAAAACACTTTCTCCGAAAAGTACATTTCCCCGAAAATGACGTTTCCCTAAATCCCATAAAGGACATTTTAAAACAAGAACATTTCCCCGAAAATGACATCAACTCGAATATAATATTTCTCCGAAAATGACATTTTCCTGAAAGTAATGTTTCTCCTAAATACCATATCCCCGAAAATGACATTTCTCCGAAAATGATATTTCCCCCAAAAATGATATTGCCCCGAAATTTACATTTCCCTTAAAAGGTTTTCCAAATATTATTATACATATAAGGAAGTCAATTTAAGTCAACTGTCGTCATTGTGGATGAGACTTTGTATTTGGCAGTATTTTTTTTTTCAGTGCGTGTACCATGAAAATTTACATTTCGAACATGTTTAGTATGATCGTACGACAATTCCCCGAAAACTTATTCCCCGAATGTAATTTTCCCGAATGTAACAATTCCCCGAATGCAATTTTTGAATGAAACAATTCCCCGAAAATAAAGTACCTCTTGTAAACACATCTTCGCAATCGACAATATGTGTCCAAAAAGAGCAATCATACGTTCAAGAGTGTCTTATTGGAGAATATCAGCATAGTATCCTTTGATAGTATTAGCTGTTCTTAACCCTCCAGGATATGTTGTTAAATTTTAAATATATCAGAATACAATGTTTTCCAAGATTGTTTTTGTTCTAAAATAGGCGAACAACGGCTGCATTAAAAAAAAGTAGAATTGCTAAAAGAATGAGAATAAGAATCATGCGATCTCTTTTGATATTGGACAAAGTCTTACCCGAAGGTCCTGGGTGTCAAATCGGAATCCAGAATTAGGGACCGTCACGAAATCAAATAATATTTTGAACGTTAATAGAGCCGTTAACTTTCAATGGATTTTGGATATTTATATATCAATCGACTAGGAAACTCTCCAGCAATTTGTCAATTTTACTAAAACTTTTGATTATTTGCGATAAACTATTGAAAAGTTCAATTCTTGTCCTGTCCAGAAAAAATATTAGAACCAACCAATCCCGTTCATGCATTCCTAACACGAATGATGTAAGTTACGGGCCTTTTGACCCACCGTTTTTTTCTCTGGTTATAAAAAGACCAATATTTCGCGACCACGCGTCATTTCTGTTCGAGGACCCACGGTGAGTAGTCACGGACGGGCACGGGGAGCGGACATAACGATGGCGTTGGTAGCGGTCCCAGCATCGATGACGGTGGTTTCTGCATCTGTAGCGGTTCAGTGCCAAACTATCGAGTGGTTATCCACGGCGTCAGCGGCACCCAATTATTTTTTTTGGCATGGTTCTTGATCTGGTTTTGTTGCAGTTAATTGATAAGGTGCATTATTGAAAATAAATCGGTTCTATTCAGAGCCTCAATTTTATAGAAGAAATCATATTTTTATCATAGTGCAAATCAACATCGCTTGGCCTCAGCAGAAATTTGACTCCGGCAGCAGAATCACACGTGCACGTCGGACTATTGAGTGGTCGCTGTTAGTGATTCGGAAGGCGCATTATTGAAAATAAATTAGTTCTTTTTTTAAGACCAGCTTTCTATACAAAAAAAAAATAATCCTAGAAGAAATTTCTTCATTAGCATTAGCATTGAGCATTTCGCACAAATTCGTAGGTGGTACAAGCCAAGACTATTATATGAGAGTAGCATCACTTTCATCCGTTACCACAGATATTGATTTGGGACTAATCACTATCTCTTAGATGGAAGTAATGTACTCTCCAATAGTCAAGATCTGTCCTGGCCACGTCCTTGCGAATGCTGACCCTAGCAGCACACATATTCCACATAGGTTACTGCAACTCATATGTGACCGGATTCAGTCACAATCAAGTTGCTGCAACCATTTTTGTCTGACTTATGCTGCTCGGGGAGGAATGGGAAGGATGGTTGGTTGGACACCTACTTAAGAAAGATGCAGAGAACTCTACGACCTCTCATAGGTTCCATGGGAGGTTTTGGGATTGCGTGGGAGGTTATAACAGTAGGAATCGTTTTGGTAGAACGTGAAACACAAAAAGAACTAAGATAGAAATACAAAGTAGGAAAGGGACGAGCCTGAAATTGAGCCCATGACCTCCTGCTTATAAGGCAGAAGCGGTAGCCACTAGACCACCGAGCTCGTCCTAATCCGAGAAGAAGTTTCTTTAATGTTCAAAACACAGTTGCTTAGTAACGGTAGAAAAATCAATTTCAATGATATTTTAACGTTGTCCAACATCTACCTTGCGGTCGTGTCTTGTACACAACCCTTTTGATTTTTGTGGTGCAGGTGAATTTGGCTAAAATAAGGATAAATATATGAGATCCCTTCTTAAGCAACATGTATCGAATATATAATATTTCGCCGACTTCATTTTCGCGGAATAACATTAGGCGGTATGTTACTTACGTGATACGACATTTAATGGATTAAACTTTTTTCCGAATCACCTTTGGAATTGCCGTTTTTCAGAATGTTTTATTAAACAAATTGGCATTTTCTTAGATAAGTGTGATGTACTATAGTAGCAGATTGGAAACATAAAAAAAACACAATGGCATCATATAAATCCTTTATTATACCTGGTAAGCGTGCTCCATTAGTGAACGAATTATCTCCTCTTGCCTTATTGCAGATAGAAGCTTTCTTTTTCAAGACATCTTATACCGGGTAGACGAGTTCATTTAATAAGGAATTGTCTCATTTATTTCACTTTATTCCAGGTAAACAGGTTCATTTGAAGAAGGGACGTTTCTGAAAGCTTGTAATATGCGGAAAAATAGGGAGCAAAACATCCTTAAAGGGCCCGATGAAAAAATAAAAATTATTTCACACAAAATAAGTTCTCAAAGTTTCGCCAAGGAACTACCACTATGACTTCTTTGGACTTCCCAGTATGCATTAAAACTAAATCCAGCAGCCTATGGCTGTAAATATGCGATTCCGATAACTTTTTCGAAAAAAAGTGAATGATATTGAAACACTAAATATGGGTATTCTTACAGGGTCCGGCAATTGAACTGCTACATAAGTGAGTAAAAGTAAAATAATTCAAAATACGTATTGGGATTTAGTTCTACAATACGTCATCGAGCCGTGGGCACATCGTTATGTTGATACCAGGGGTTGGGTCTTACGGCAGGATTAGACACCGGCTCAAAAAGTGAAGAAAACCCAACAATGGGGTTCCCATGGGTCATTTCGAGCTAAGAGCGGCCAGCGAGTTCATCGGACCTGAACCCTACGAATTTCACTGTCTGGAGCAAGATGAATACACCACTAGGTGTTCCAATCTGCCAAATTCACGATTCAGCCATCTTGGATTTTAGTATGGGAGAGCCAGCCGGTTTGTTTATGTTTTGCACCGAAAATGAATTTTTCACCCCCGCCTTCTTCTCGTCCATAAATTGGGCAGACTGCAACACCTAGCTGTGTATTCATCTTGGTCTGGAGTGTGTTGGAGGCCACGTCTGCACTAAAACATCATGTTTTTTGTGCAAGACCTAAAGCGACATCTGGTGGCCTCTGGTAAAATAAGACAAGAGCACCTGCGGGCCTCGTACGATGCGTTCCTCAATTGTCTGCGACGAATGGTTCAGCTCAAGGACAAAAAAGAAGAACTTTACCCATGGGCTTTCAAAAAGTGATATGTTTCCATGTGAATTTGAATGAAATTGAAATGAAATATTTTTGTTTTGATCAATTTGCATGTTTATTCTAATGAAGCACGTCAATAGCCGGACCCTGTATAATATATGGTAGACTACTATGGGCTGGAATGGTGTGTATAACATTCTTGCTACAGTACATAAATTTCTTGTCCATGCCGGGGATACAATAATTCATTCACCAGCATCACTTGGAATGTTGCTTGAAGAAGCAGCTGAGTGCCATCACAAGCACCTAAAATATCGGACTCATCATGCCAGTAAAGCATCAGGGAAGGAAAGTTTACATGACGTATTCATATGTGCTTTGGACTCGTCGGATCCTTTGATAACCAAACATAGGTAATCGACTTCAAAATAAATCTAATCTAGAATTTCCAGAAGATGTTAAAAGTGTTTTAGAGACTAAAAGTTCTTGCAGTACAACTGATCCGAGTAGAGATAAAAAAATGGCTCTAGCGGATATTGTTATCGATCTTGAAGAGAAATGATTTTGTTGAAGATGTTCATGAACATACTTGTAAACCTTGAAACCTTTATAACACGGAATTCATGAAGCTCTTTTGGAGCATTATATTGTATTCCCTTTACTTGTTTTAAAGGTTAAGAGTCTGAACCAATTTAAAAAATCTATCAAAGACAACCAGTTACGCTTGTACATGCAAAGGCCTGTAATCCATGAAGTTCTTGGGTGACTTAGCTTGGGTGACTAGTTTTAATACTATAGGTCTGTGTCATAATAAAATACACATCAATAGACTGCTGCAACATATACATTACGTTCATAGATAAAAGAGATGTATATAATGGATATCAAATGGCTGTATTCCAGAGAGTTTGGAGATTTTAGAACGTGTCGTGATCAAAATGTGCATGCAGCACTTCGAGGAGCACTTGAATTGAGCTGAGGATGCAGTGAGGGTTAAGGTTGCGGAGGAGATGACTTCGGCAGTTTATCGGACGATGGAAACTAACCAGCCTCCATCTTCAGGGAAACCTAAAAATGCCATTCAATAGCTGATAAGGATGGTGTCGATACTGAACTTTTCAAGCTGGCTGAATTCAAGTTACAAGACTGAGAAAAGCAACGATGATGGTGTGCAACACTTCAGTTCATTATCCCGCCAGGAACTGTGGCAGGGTAATAGGCTTTCCACCGCCTGCCTACCACCTTTGAGGTAGTCGAGGAGCTCGTCTACCTTGGACCCTTGCCAACGACTGATAATATTGTTAGTCCTGAAATATAAAGGCGCATCATCTGTGGAAGACCCGCACAAAATATATCATGTACAAAACGTTCATAAGATCGGTGGTCCATGGTGGACATGGAACTTGGAATATGCTCCAAAAGGACTTACAAGGGGTATTTGAAAGACGCATGCTTAGGACCATCTTGACGGCGAAGGATGAACCACGAGCTCACAACTCAGGAAAGTCGCAAAAGCTGGAAGGAGGTGATGGCCAGGGGATTTGGCGAGCGTGTGGCGCAACCGAAGATGGAGAGTTTAATACGTAACTCGTCTTGTGAGTAAAAACTAGTCTGATATGTTTTCGTGATAGTCTCAGTTTAATTTTTAGATTTCAATTCCATTCTAATCGAAGGATGTAATCCAAACCAAAAGTCAAAGTATCGAAAAAATCAAACCTATACAATTTTAAAACTATTTAACCCAAATGATACCAACCAGATAATTGGCGAAAATAAATTTGCATCGAACACTTCATTTGACGTAAACGGGGGAGGGGTCTGTAGATGGACTGACATGACGGTGGTGCACAACTAGGATTTATATGGGCTTCGTTCTTTATCGTGGTTTTAGGAAATTGCCAACGTCAACGAGCAGCGATAAAATAAATTTGCATACGCGCGCATAAGCACCGCATCGCAGTTGGATCGAACAACATTAGCATTTCAGTGTGTATTCGTCGGTTTTATAATAGTTTTTAATGAGTATGAATTTGACTAAATGGGTATCGTTTCCTTGTCGGAAGCAATTGATAACAAGCTCGCGGGACCTGGGACTTCGACAAAAAAAAAGTGTCTATGTACATCTAAATAATGAAACCCAATTTTGCACTGCCGCTGGCTGGCTGGCAGTAGGAGTCTGCAATGCGATTGTAATTAACGAATCCCCCGCTACTAAACATCGATTTTTGTCACCCGGGTGCAACCGATTTAAATGTGTCGTCCGGTTTTGAGTAATCCAAATTTAATTATTTTGAATAAATTTGTTTTTATGTTTTATGGATTTTAATTCATTTCCGATTTATTGTGCATCAGGGGCATAGATGTCTGTTTTCTAGTTTTCACGTTGTTTGCCAGAAATACATTGGCTATAGTTCTTTTCTTTTATGATAGATCGGAAAGTCATCATGGTTATATTTATTTTGAGATAACAATCATATCTTTAAAATATGCGCGGCCTTGTGCATTGAACATCGAATTATGTATTTTAATTCACATTTTGGAAAAATAGCATTAAATCAATGCGTTATATATTTGTTTACACTGTGACTTTTCGTGATGCCTCTTTTAGCGTTTCATTTTAATGTTCAAATAACCTTATATTTACCTTGATTACGATGATAAGCCACAAATATTATCCAGAAGAAGCATCTTTGCGACAATTCATAGAATAGTGAATCTCAAAGCAAAAATATGTCAGAACGGATTAACTTGTAAAGAAAACTGGCAAGTAGCCGGGTAACATTTTTTTCTTTCAATATCCGCTACCTCATTTAAAAATCAGCATTGAACGGGATGATCTGAGGAGGGTCGGCTAAGAGTAAAGCCTCCAAAGACGGGGCCTATGTGCGCGGCTCGCGCTTGTGATGTGGCATTAAAAGAATTAAATGAATTCTTTTTTTCATGACAGATCTTATTTTCCGCAGATTGTTTCATATCATTGATCCCTTGGTCTTGGTCCGCGACTTGGAATCTGCAGCCAGCAGCGGTGACGCGCACGGTATGAAAGGAGAACAATATTTATCATTGGTTAAACTATATACGACGAACGTTTATGGGGGAAGGATGGGAGATCGAAGAGAAAAAAAAACGGCAGGGTGGGTGGAAAAAACCGACAAACGATGGACTTGGCTTTATTAAGAGGTTCGCGTATCCTCGGTGCAATTCTCTTTTTCATCCTATTATTCAATTATAGATAAGAAAAATCCCACATAGTATAATGAAACGGCAGGGTAAAACAAAAGAAGTAAAGCGAGGACAAAGAAGGGAAAAGATAAAACAAGATAAATTTATTTTTGCATCTGACTGGACGATACTGATAGTATCTCTTTCTTCATTTATAAAACTTTTTCATCATATTTTCCTACCAATTGATTTTCGTAGTTTTTTTGTTGCATAGACGACACTCAGAATTTCTATTGGTGAGATTTTACTTTTCCACCGGAATATGTTTGTCAAATTGCATCACAGGAAAACTGCGACGTGAAATGTTATCATCACCAGAGAAAGAGGAAACTTCGAAAGGCAAACTCATCCTGTGGTGCAGAAGAGTTTCCCTAAATAATCACACGACTGAACTGAGAAAACCCAGCCTGTTCGTTTACTCCCTGAATTTACCCACGTACAAGATCTAGCGAGGCACATACCGAAACCGGCATCAGTATCGCCGGCCCAAAATATATGTGTATGTACACATATGAGCAAACGAGAAACGAGATTACGCACGCCTTACAGCACAAAAACATTCATCACTGTGAAATGTTTACTAATACTGGGGATTAGAACGAAATTGTATTTTAGGAAATAAATTTTAATGTCAAATCCTTTTTATACATACGCGTCTTCTTTTCCACTCCTGAGCCTTTACGATAGTCAATGATTAAATTTCTTCTGATGTGCTCTTTCGAACATTCGAATGTAGTCCAACAACTGTTCAGTTTGTGCCACAGCTTTCGCTTTTACACAATATTCGGAAAATATTGAGCAATGTTGGATGAAATTTATAATTATTAAAATATAAATGCATGTTGTTGAGTACAGTTATTTAAACCAAAATATGTGTCTGGTCATTGTTCAAATTTTGCCATAAGTTAAAAAAAAGGGTTTTTATCGAAAACAATTGATTTACATGAAGATTTTTCCTCAACTTTTTCGTTGTACCAGCCTACATTGAGCGGCACGTACACAAGGAAATGCACATGGCTTACATGTCATTTTTTAATTCAATGCACATCATTTACGGAAAAAGACAATTTCTTTTTGAATGACGCCGCCAAATTCGGTTTTGCTGGTTGAAGGGGCAGGAAAAAAATACATCAATTGATACTGGGAAGCAGTAGACCATTTTCCATTCGAATATATGTAGCTATATTGGAACTATTGAATTCCCAAAACGGTTCGTCCGATACTTGGCGCGCGGAATCCTCAGCATGATATGCGGCACATCCATTGCTTTCAATGCCACCACTTGATGCAACAGGTTCAATAAGATGCAACCGCAAAATGGATATGCAAAATAGTGGGAACATTAGGGCTACAGCAACACAAAGGAAACGACACAAAACCGATCAGTCTCTGAGATTAAAGAATGGAATAATAAGAAATAATGTTACTTCTTTAAATCAGGTTTTCAATGCCGCCAACGATATTCAAATGTCCTGCACTCAAATAAATATCAGCGCACATTTCTCGTTCTTAGCGTCTCCGCCGGGGCAGGAACCTCTCGACGACCCGGTTGAATTGACCGATTCTCTAACATATGAAACGGAAAATCACGCACCCTGCAGTTTCACCGTAGAAGATCAATGTTGGTTGGTATAACCGTGGTAAAAAAAATATGGCATCAGCGCTCAGAAGCAGAACGCTAAGCACAGTTTTTTTTTTGTTTTGATCGATTTTTCCTCCTGCGGCATCCGTCGCGCATTTCAAACCTGGGGGCACGGGAGATGTCAATAAGACAGACGAGATTGATCTTTTGCTCTTTTTTTGTCGTTGAATCTGATTGTTTTGCATTCCACATGTAGTATCCAAATAATACCTCCTCTTGGCGACGTACTAATTAGGTACATTTAATTGATGATCCAGTAGAATGGATGTTTAGCCTATCGACAATACATATTCCATAGACAATTTAATACGAAACCGAGTGCAAGTTGTTCATTTGAGTTGCATAGGTTTAGAAGGTTTACATTCAAATTAAATTTTATTTAATTTTGCAAAATTGTATTGCTATCAGTTTTTCAAGAATTGATCAGATCTGTCTACCACCCTCACCATGAAATAATCGAATATTGTTTTGATGAAAGGCTTCTATCTTTTGTGTCATGGATACGATTAAAGTCGGTTTAATTTTGCATTCCACATACTGAGATATTTCTGGAATGCTTGTTAAAACTGTAATGGATATAGTAAAGAATCACATTGCGCTGAGCTACTGAGTTCAACCATGCAACAAACATTTAATATATTCTAAGCCTCCCAGTTTCATCTCATAATAGAATAAAACGACGTTAAATTAGATATCTTTATTTGTGAGAAGTCAATTGGACAATCACGTAACCGAAGATGACGACAGTACGATGCTTCGAAAAACTGCTTAACACCACATAAATTTTCCAGATAACTAACTCCTAAGTTCCATTAAGATACACGTTCATCAATTTTATAAATGGCTAAAACAAATGTGAAAATGCTCATTAGGTTGACCATCGTCTTTACTCCAGAAACGGTTTAACGATAATCAATTCACCCCATAGCAGCGTTTATGTAGCAAACCTATGTAAACGTATCTAATATTATTCAATTGGTGACATTATTTACTACTGAGTAATTTTATTGAATCAATTCTACGAGTTTAGGAGCTTTGTTAAGATAATTAAATGATTAAGTTGTTGTGTTCAATGATTACACGATGATTATCACCAATCGATATAGTAACTGTGTCAGTCCAGATGCCTTGCAACAAAGACGTAGGATTGTCAATCTGGATTACTCGGCATCTTGTATCGCATCTGCAGCAGAAGATCTTCAATTGTTACAACATTACACGATATATTGGCAGATAAGCAACGCAAATTTTACTCAATCTATTATCTTAACTGTTTATTTTTACTGGTATTTGATATCATGTCGGTAACTACTCTCTCAGCAGGATATCATTGTTAGATTTTTGCTACTCTGTATGCATTCAAAGGTTTAATTATTTTTTTAAGCAACATACACCTTCGTGATTCCTCGCTGACACTGAAACACCTCATGAAGAAGTGCACCATCACCGTATTCTTTGCATGTGAGAAGGCTTTCCCGACCGACCGGCTTTGCGCGCCGGGAAATGCTAGCTGAGTCGGGGTGGGTCACCCAGCTTTACCCCAAGTCGCGAAACAGGGGAGTGGAATAGCAATAGAGCCGGGCCAATCTCGAAACGATTTCTCACACGTGAATTGTTGGCATACATGGTGGAATAGTCATTGTTGTTGTTGATATCGAATGCAAACGAAACCACACTACTTCCACTTTTACGGGCAAAGACCGGAAGGGGGGACAAGATCGCGTATTGAGCGAGTGGATGGGCGGAGGATTGGTTGAAATGTGCATATTGTTCGCATTATGCACGTATGAAAAATGAAAAACCGCACATCAAAATTGCATTCGTGTATAATAGAACCATTTTTGCAATTTTGCAAACCGTATCCAAGCGTTTGGAGGCGAAATCGCGTGTTCAAATAATATTTTCCTTTTACACTTTATGCACAATTTATGTAATCGTAAATGCTGACATGCATGCATGTATGTGGAACATTGAAAACATGTTTTGATGCACTTTATGTGTTTATGGTTTGGAAAATCGGATATAACTCATTATTTTCGGGACATTGACAGGAGCAAAATGGCGAGCCGGATGGTTCGAGTATTGCATTTCCTTGACGGCAGTTGCAGTTGCGATTCATTATTATTGAACAGCATTTTTTTTAAATTGAAAATTCATCCACTAACGAGTTGATGCTTTGTTTATTGAAAATGTGTCAATGTTATAACTGCCCGACTAGAAGATCATATCAAAATTATATCAACCTATGTTATTATGTTATACTAAATTTTTATAACAAAATTTGATAGAAACATGGTGCAGGATGTTGTTAAAATATCTAAATTTCTATCAAAAACTTCACAACTGGAAACAAAAAACTATCAAATTTTGTTACAACTTTATCATAAAAATAACATATTTTGATAGAAATTTATAACAGAATCAGATACAGGTATAGGTCGTGGTAGGTCTCCAGATTGTGATAAACAATCAGAAATTTTTGTTTTTGTTCGAACAAGAATATTTTTCAAGAACATGAAACTGAATATGAACATTACAAATAAGGCAACCTTTTAAAATTATATCAGCGTTGTTCTATCTATGGCTGGGAGACTTTGCTACATCTATTTTAATTGCCTACTGTTGGGCAATTAGGTGTTAAGCATTTTTCAAATCATATTATGTTATAATCCTGTTACAACATTTGAAAGATAATGGCTACTGAGAACAAAATTGTATCAAAATAAGTTATAAATATCACAATATGTTAAAATTGTGTTCAGTTTCTGTTATGCTCTTCTAGTCGGGTGACGATAGTTACAAAATTATTCTTGATGGTAGTACGGGCATGTTTTATTTATATTTTTCTCCAATCTATATAAGTGAAAAAATGCATCCATTTGTTAATGTGTCAAACTGTTATAAACTTCTCTATATAAATGAGTTTACATTTCATTTCAGGCAATATAACTTAGGAACGGATGGACCGATCCGCAAGTTTTCCTCACTAAAAGATTCGTATTGGGATCAGTTGTGTTTATATATTCGAACAGTTAGGAAATTTGATGAGGAGAGTTGGAAAATTGTCAAAATGTAACGTTTCCTTGAGTTCTGAAAAAATCTATTAAGCTCGAACTGAAATCGATTTAGAGTGCGACGCTGAAATCATCTAAACATTGGATTTTCTTTTTATTTCAAATATTTTTTTGGAAATCATGTTGTGAGCGAAATCCAGATTAATCCACCAACTTGAAATTTTGACCCTTCCTAAAGTTTTGATGAGAGAAATTTTAGCATTATCATAATAAATTGCCATAACTTCTAACATATACGCGGAAAAAGTGAGTTTAAAATTAATTTATCTCCCCATAGGCATAGAATGCGCATGTGCAACCACGTGTAAGCAAGGTTATAGTTTTACCTTTTCAGAACGATTTGAACATAAGGCATAAGTATGTCAGGCATAAGAACGTTAGGCATAAAATGAACCAAAGAACAGCCCATGATATAAAAAAGACAGAAATCTGCCAAACGTCCGTTATGCCTAACGTCCATTATGCCCAACATCATTATGCCTTACGTCGCGGACCCTATTGGGAAGGCCTCTGAGAATACCTTGAAATGTTCCTCCAGAACCTTCCAATTCCTCTAGAAATTTCTTGGAATTATTTATCCAGAAATCTTTTAGACACTTTTTCTTGTGAATTAAGCATTTGGAGATCACTTTCCATATCCTTTTAGAAATCTCTCTAGGAATTTCCTCGGAAAAGTCTTAAGAAATTTATTTGAAAACTCCATCGAAGAAGTTCCTTTGAAAATTCTTTTAGAATTCCATCGGTAATTCTTCTTCTTCTTATTGGCATTACATCCCTCTCTGGGACATTGCCGCCTCTCTGCTTTGTGTTCATTCAGTACTTCCACATTTATAAACCGCGAGGTTTCTAAAATAAGTTACCATTTTGGCATTCGCATATCATGAGGCTAACACGATGATACTTTTATGCCCAGGGAAGTCGAGACAATTTCCAAATCGAAAATTGCCTAGACCGGCACCGGGAATTGAACCCAGCCACCCTCAGCACTCTCAGGTCTTGCTTTATAGCCGCGCATCTTACCGCTAGGCTAAGGAGGGCCCCCTTCGGAAATATCTTCGTGAAATGCTTGATTTGTTTTTTTAAATTCTTTAGGATTTTTGTCAGGAATTTATTCGGAATACCTTAAGGAATTGTTCTAACGAAAAAATTCCTTCACAACTTGTCTGGAAATTCCTTTAGAAATTTCTTCGGAAATGGTTTTGACGAATTCCTTAGGAAATTTCTTTATGGACTCCTTCGAAAGTTTATTAAGAAACTTCTTCCGAAATATCTTCGTAAAATCCTTCGGAAATTCCCTTAGGAATTCCTCCAGAATTGTTATTGAATTTCTTTTTAAAGTTCCTTCAAACATTTCTTTGGAATTAATTCAAGAATTTGGAAATTTCTCAAGGCATTTCTTTAGCTATTCCTTCGGGAATTCTTTGATTAATTTCACCGAAATTTTTTTGGAACTCTTTTTTATCTCTAGTTTTTCTTCAGGAATTTCTTGTGAAATTATTTCTGGAATCCCTTAAGCTTGTTTCAGGTATTTCTTTGGGAATTCCTTCAGTGATAGCTTTCAGTTATCTAGCCGAATTCTATTTGGTTGAATTAAATAATTGGTTTTGGTCGAAATGGTCAATTGGTCATACACAATTATTGGTAACATATTGGTCAATTGGTCGAAAGTAACATACGGCTGTCATATGGCCAAAAAGACGTTTGGCAGAATATGTCTTTGGTCAAAAACGCCGTTTGGCCGAAATCATTTGTCTGGATAGTTCATACGGACAAATGTTATTTGCTGAAAGAGTTATGTGGCTAAAAATGGTGACCCGTTCGGCCAAACGGCTCTTTCTCCCAAACGACCTTTTCAGCAAAGTGAGCTATTCAGTCATACGAACTTACGGTCTAACGACATTATTGGTTATAATGCCCTTTAGTTGAAACTACGCATTTTCAGCCAAATTTGAAAAAAAAATCATCTTAATGAGCAATTCGGCTAAATGCGAAAATGTCGATGGCGGCGTCGGCGTAGAGGCGCACACCTCTACATCGTGGACTTATCTTGGGAACTACCCAAATTATGTTAAGAATTTCTTTGGACAGTGATTCCTTCGGAAAATCCTTTGGAAATTCCTTCGAATATTTATCTAGAAATTCCTTTGGCTGTTCCATTTTGAGTTTTTTTTAAGTCCTCTAGTAAAAATGGAAATATCAAAGGAATTCACGTAGCAATTACTAATAGATTTTCTGAATAATTTCACAGATTTCTTCAGGAATTGCTTCTGGTATTTCTCCAGAGTTTTGGAAAATCTTGAATATCTTGTATTTATGAAATAAGGGTGACCATCATTCATGCTTATTAAACTTATTTCAGTTAGATATCTTCGGGAGCGTTTTGTATTAATTAATGAAAGGTTTATAATAATTTTATTCAAATGACAATTCCGGTCATATGACTTGTTCGGCCATATTATATTTTCGGCCGTATGACCCGTTCGACCAAATGACATGCCAAACGACCAGATCGGTCAAACGGCCCTTTCAGCAAATGCCTATTCGCTCAAATTACCTGTTTGGCCATATGACATTTTCGGCCAAACGACCATTGGCTTAATGCCATTTTTGGCCAAATGACCTGTTAGGCCGTTAGCAGCACACATGTTCCTCAAATATTGCTGCAACTTATATGTGACCAGATTTAGTCACATTTCAATTTCTGCAACCATTTTCGGGCAATCTGTGCTGCTTGGGACGACTTTTTCGAACAAATGATCAGTTCGCAAGATGGATCAACTAGGCCCAAGCTCATTGACAAACAAAGAAAAAAATGACTAGTTCAGCCGTATGTTCCTCTCGGCCATATGATTTTTTTGTGGCTGAACCGTTATCTGCGGACAAATAGCCATTTTCTACCTATCGGGCATTTTGGCCAAATGGCATTTTCGGCCAAATGATTTTTTCGGCTTAACGACTTTTTCGGCAAGATGTTCAGCTCGGTCGAACAAAATTTTCGGCCGTTTTCCATTTCGGGCGAATGGCTGTTTGTTCGGCCAAATGGCATATTCGGTTAAATAACTGCCGAATGACTTTCGCACAAATGGTCCATTTCCATTTTTTTACACTTATATCACTGTGCTAGAAACTTGTTTTCATGCAAAAGTAGCCACAATGCTTTTTTTATGTAATTTCTTTTCAATGATCGCAACCATATCCATCGTGGGTACTGATGAATTTGAGACTCTGAAAAAAATTTGTAGCACTGTTGAAGCTAGGATTTTCGAAAAAATAACATTTTCACTTACATCCAGGATATGCTTTTTATACGCATTGTTGATCCTGCAGCCTTTACGTTTAGCTGCTGTACGAGAAAGGCTAAAACCCTGGCTGATCCAATTAGTAGTGATACTGAGATAATGATTTGCTAAAATTCATTATCGTAATACATTTTGAAGCTATTTGTTGTGTGTTGAACAAACGGCATTTAAATCTGACATCTTCTACTGTCCCTCCAAAAAGGTTATAATTTTTGTCCACTGCGCTTGAATGAAAAGTAATTGTACACCTGCACTAGTTAAATTATTGTTAAGAAAAACAAATACCTACCTACTTGGATTTAATTTAACCCCTAAAGCAGCGACCGCACGTGCTTCTAATGGAAATAGAAAACTCCAACTTGTATGAATAGATTTTTTTTTGTTTTTCTCCTGTTAGCCTGAAAGACGGGGAACGTTTTAAACAACGCCACCTTCGAGATTTTACTGGAGCTAAATGCTTTTAACCATTCGTAACCATTTTTATCACTGTGCGACAGCTTTCATATCGCAAACACTGCGAACAACCGAGTGTGTTTCCAAAGTGGATGTCGTAAAGAAATGAATTTACGCCTCCACAAAACTAAGCATTTGCAAGTACCGCGCTGCTTTATCCTTTGCGTGCTTTTTTTTGTTCGCTCTCTATGTTTTGCTTGGAATGCCACCGCAAATGATCTCCACTGAGTTCATCGCTGGGGAAAATTCGGCGAAATTCAGGAAATGTAAAACAGCTAGAAATTTCCCCAAATGGATTCCTTCACCGGAGTCGTCGTCGTCGTCGGGCTGCAGTCAGTCGCCGAAATAGGGAAAATAATGGTCTTATGAAAAATGATGATTCTACTTTTTCGTTCCTTCTCGTCTCGCACCGAAATAATATTCATGCGATACGATACATTTGCGGGTGCGGTGCTCAGCTGAAACGACCCTGGAGGAAAACTTTAGAGCAGCCACACTGCTTTTACCCAGGCAGCTAATGCATTTTAAAAATGCTTGTTTATTGAGTTTTATAATGTTGCAGGGTATGCTTGCAATATTGTCTTACTCACCTTCGCTCTCTTGCCGTATTCTGATATCTCCAGTTGATAATAACATTCATAAGTTTATGAGCGTTACCCGTTTTTGGAGGGTAACGGTTATTGGACGAGTTTAGGGAGAAGCATGTGCCATTGAAACGCCTCAGCAATTGTTTTTGTTTTGGAAATTTGGATCATATCGTGGTAAGGTTTTTACAATGACTAGATCCGGATAGGTTACCGCTACTTTTATTTTTTTATTTGTGTCTTTTCTGATGTAAAGCCATCATATTCACCGCCACGCTGTTCGTAGTTGAACAAGTAACATTTTAGATTAAATTCTGCCATGTCAGAAATAAATTCTGTTCAATGACAAACTAATTGCATGTAAAAAAGGCTTTGTGCAAAAATTTTGAACACTTTTTAACTCTTCTGCTGCAATTACACAATTGCAGTACCGTACCGAAAAAAAAACGTGAACTCACTTCGCTTGTAGGAGAGGGCAATCACAGAGCGTTTACCGAGCAATCAAAATTAGACACTTCAAATACCCATCATAGTGAACGGGCGTAAGCTCGTGATAAAGGTGTACTTGCTCTCTCTCATTGGCCAAGAACGAAGAAACAAAGGTAGTGATGGAAGAAAATTGCATTTTCAATTTCCTTTTGCGCTCGGTTGATTGCAAACACAGCACACCGCCATCGCCATCGGACTTCGGGAAGAACCCCTGGCCATTAAGCTAAATTAAGTGTTTTCAGGTATATTTCGAAATTTGTAGCGTTCAGTCGAAGCTCGAAACGAAATGGAGGAATGCAGTCATTGCGATTCTGCTCGTGTGCTGCGCGTATAGATGAGTTTACCAGCCAAGGCCCCATGCATCCGTCAGAGGGAACATGGCCGCATGTTTCCAAGTAATGTTATTACTTGTTCACCCGTCAATACAAAATGACCGGGTACGGGGCAACGAAAACGTTCTTCGGCACCGATAGGCCCCGTGGTTATTCAACCCACTTTGTGACAGGGAAATTCGAACGCTCACTTGAAGTATTCGCGACTTCAAAAACGCGTTAAGTTAGTTTTTCATTATTTTATATAGCTTACTGATTGAGGCCAGAACAGAAACAAGAATATTGTATCCCGAAGATGATGGCCCTTTAAACTTTGCGTAATTTCAATCCCAGAAGCATTATCAAAGTAAAGTTAATAATATTGACATATTACAGTGTTACAGTGAGCATTTGAATATGCCGTTCTTGCATGACTCTTGAATGTATGCATCACGATAAATGCGCGTCCACAAAACAAGACCATGTAGAAGATGAATTGGTTAAATTTTGATAAGGTTGGATTTCTGATAAAAAAATTTCTCAACTTCCCTGGGGATAAAATAAATCATCGTGTTAGCCACATGATAGGTACCTACATAACACTAAAATGTTGATTTCACTCTAGAAACTGTTTTTATGATAAAGTTGTAAAGAAAAAACTAAAAATATAACCTCTTATTCATAACCTTCGGATGCCCACTGAAAGACACAATATAATAAAATGGACGACTATCTATAACCACTAGAAAGCTATTATAAGAGTAATAAGTTACGCTTTCAAACCCTCTGTAAATAAGATAATTCTCTGCGACATCTGCAGAAAATAAGTCAAAATGTCTTGTTGATAATAAAAACCAACCACGGGCAAAAAAATTAACTAAACATAATTATGAAACGAATTGAAATCGCGATAGGAAACGTGTCTTTTAAGTCAATATGCTTACAAATAACATTCATTGATTGAAAATTCAGGTCATTTTGAGCTGGAAGGTAAAATATGTAATCAATCATTTTGCATGAAAATTTGGGCAAATACTTCCGTAGTGTATTGACAATAGGGCAACAAAACCACAATAAAAATCCCGATCAATGCCGAGTTCAATTAGACGACCATAGTTATTAGCATTTTTCGATTTGTCTATAACTTCTGATCTCATCTTAGCGCAGAGTTAATAACCATTGAAAGTTGCTAACACACACGAGGCTTCAGCTTTGCTGCGGTATGAATCATATGTGGCAAAATTGAACCTGACAATCTGTGCATAAGCTACTTCCTCTTCGATGCGTAAATTTATGCACATATTTCAGCAGGTTTCACCACTTTTTCTATTTTCCATTATTTTCCAGCTTGTCACATGGATGGGGCAAACAGTAACGTGGCTGTTAGCGCCGGAGAAGCGGAGCATTCGGAAGCAGTGATAGGAGAGCGCACGTGCATCTTAGACTGTAGAGACTCTTTCCATGACATGACAGCAGCGAATTCCCAAGACGCAAACACGAAGCGCAAAGCTATTATCACTATGTGGGATTTTTCGTATGTACACGAATGCTTGAAATATTTATTTGTGCGAGATATGCCAGTTATTCATAGTGAATATATTCAAATATCCACTCCGTTCTATGCTCAGAAAACATGGTTTTGTAGACTATTCCTGTCGGTAAAGCTTTGAGCTTTTTGAATAATTTTCAACTCTGTTGGTTTGCTTAGTCTTTAAATCTAAGGCACTCCACTTTTAAAAACAACTAAATTAATATTTTTTTCATTTGTGACTCAACGTTTCAACTGGAAATTGGTCTGACTTTCAAAATAGTATTGTGCGCGTTTCCATTTCTCAGTATTAGCTCATTGCTCGGGCAATCATTGTTTGTCTTTCTCGAACTATGAAGTGTAACGAAAAGCCTATATGTTAGCATTAGCATTAACATTGAGCAATTCGCACAAATTCGTGGGTGGTACACAAGGTGGACTTTCCTTAGCCTAGCGGTAAGATGCGAGGCTGTAAAGCAAGGCCATGCTGAGGGTGGCTGGGTTCGATTCCCGGTAATTTTCGGTTTGGAAATTGTCTCGACTTCCTTGGGCATAAAAGTATCATCGTGTTAGCCTCACGATATACGAATGCAAAAATGGGCTAAATGAACACTATGCAGCGAGGCGGCAATGTTCCAGTGGGTGATGTAATATCGATAAGAAAAAGAAGACAAGCTTGGACTACTGAATGAGAGTAGCATCCCTTTTATCCGTTACCACAGATATTGATTTGAGACTAATCACTATTTCTTAGAAGGAAGCAATGTACTCTCAAAAAGTCGAATGCTGAGGAAGGGGAAGGATGGTTAGTTGGACACCGACTTATAGGTGTCACGGGAGGTTTTTGGAATTGTTAATGTGGAAGGATATAACAATAGGGATCATTTTGGTAGAACGTGATACCCAAAAAGAACGAAGATATAAATACAAAGTAGGAAAAAGACTGGGAATTGAACCCACGACCTCCTGCTTATAAGGCAGAAGCGTTGCTAGGATCTTATTCCTAACCTTGCTCGCAACAAGTTGTATTCGACGTTGATATTTGATTGAAAATTAATGTGGTCGGTGAGTTCCAATGTTTTGTCCAAAATACAAACTTCAAATCATGTATTGAAAAAGGTTCTGTTTTGGCACTACTCTTCTATCAGTGACAGTGTTGGTAAAAACTCAAAGTCTCAAATCGCATGAGCGATTTAAATCGAGCGCGAGTCAAATCCCACCAGAATCATGACACATACAATCGCTTACGATGCTTCCTGCAATTTGCATCACTGTAAGGTTTAAACGTTTTATTTATTTTTGAATGCTTTGAATTAACTTTTTTCTTTATTAAAGTAATGGATTATAAATCCATACGTAGCAATCAAATTCGCCCGAGATGGGTTTTGACGCCTTTTGGAGCGAAATTATTTTTCGGCGAGAAGCGATGTAAATCTGCGCCCTTATCAGCGGTTTTTCAATTTTCTCACATATGATTTTTACCTTTTCTATTCCACGGAAAAGGCATCAACAGCTCTAGGTGGTTTGATCACGGTTTTCAAGTTTGAGAAGTGTGATCTAAACGTTACTGAATCAGGCATTGTAGAGCTTTAAAATTAGGTCCATAAAAGCTTATTTTTTACTGATTTCTTTGTGAATTAGCTGCAAGCTCGAAGCAAATCAGTGTATCTAGAAGATCCTGAAGCCATCAACCGATTTGCAGTACACGACGTTAAGGTATAAGGCAACAAAGAACTAAGTTGAGTGCCACATGTATGGCGTACCTATGGATCAGCAACGTGTGGCACTAGCCCTGTGCTGCTTGCGTGGTTTCTTCGAATCGATGATGGCGGTTCTCAAAAGTATAGCCTAGCTGCCATTCTTTGCTCCGGACAGCGACTTTTGAAGTTTCACTTCTCGGAAAACCAAACTGTTTAGTGGAATGATGCACCGCGGTGTGTTATTGCGAAACTACAAATTTATTTTTGCATTTAAAACGGATGGGAGGTACCACACTGGACTGCACCGACCACTCACTCCACCGAGAAGGATAGAGATAGCGTATTTCGGAAATTGCTTATTCCGGTGCATCACAACAACTCCTTCTTGCTTCTTGGCTCGCAGCAACTGAAAGCTCAGCACAATTGGCGACGGGACGGGGCCTGCCTGGGACGAGTGTGTTGGTTTGGTACACTTTTCAATCGCGATACACACAATCCGAAAATTACCAACCAATCATTATGATGACTTTTGGGGCTGCCGTTTGGTTGTTCTTCCGAATTTTCCAGCAGTGTTTCCTAAACTTATTGCTCGCGTTTTATAATTTTGTCCACTTGCTCTACTGTATTCGATAGTATAAAGATGTAAATCTGGTTTCCTGTATTATTTGCAGCTTTGATTATGTAGATTATCTAATGATTTGACGAAACAATCGAAAAGTGTTCAAGTTATATGGCTTCTTATTCCAATGACGCTTTTTGCTATAGACAGTTAAAAGACGATTAGAAAATAAAGCGGTACAATTCATACAAATAAATTAAAATTATCCATACAAAAAGTGTTACCAGGGGATCTAAAATTGCCGAATTCTGCATCCACTAAATTGTGAATGAAGCTCTACAGTTAAAGACTGAACTTTATGTTTACGATCTATATTGAGAAGCTGTTCAGCCCTTGTTTGCCATACAACTTACAGGTAGCTCGGTTAATCAGAATAAGATAAACTACGTCCTACTATGAATGTTTCGTTTTACTTCGATCTGCAAGAACATAACATCAATTAGCAGTTGGAAACCCCGTTCCCGGTGTGGGGAACATAAGAACGTTGCGCAACTATACGTGATTTGCAAACCATCATCAGGATGCGAACGGTATATTCATCCGTATTTCATTATTTCGGACATTCTGATGCATCTCTCTCTCCCGAGTCCCGATGAGCGAATCTTTCACGCAGAAATTATATAGGGGGAAAAGGGGGAGTTTTGCGGTTTTCTCCCCGGTTCGATCCCTGCAGGGATAGCGCGAATTCGCATTGACTTTTATGCACACATTATTTGAAAAGGTGGCTCGTTGGGTGCACCAACCAACCGGTCGTCCCAAGGAACTTACCCGCCATCGGGCTTCGTCAGCCAGATGAAAACCAAGGTGAAACGAGAGAATGGAAGTACACAGCAATTAGTTTATTATCAGCATTATTAATTTATGTAATTAAGTCTAGTCGTATTAGGGTAAGCTTATCCCCGTGTTCTTTCTTAAACCCTTCCTTCAGCGAGAGCCCTTTAGTAGTTTTGCCTCGTTGTTTGCTTCTTTCAATTTTTGCTTTATATCGTTAAGTGCGAGGCAGAGCAGACAACTTGGGGATGGATACGGATGGACGATGGAAAAACGGTTCCGTGCACGTTTTTGCTGATTTTTTCTCTGTTTTCCTGGGTACGAAGTGTGTATGTAGTTTGTTTTTTTTTTTAAGATTTCATGTTCCATCGAGAAGTATGTAATTAGTCATTCTGCAAAACAGACAAAGCATTGACCACAGTGTGCAATGTGGAGCCAGGGACCTCGGGTGAACATGAAGGCTGTGCGATGTTATGGCCTGGACCCCTTCTGCAGTGGACTGTATGGGCATCGGGAGAAAAAGCAATGTTTATAGGTTTTAACAAACAGGATCGGTTGACACTTGAAATTTGTCGTAGGCAGAAACAAAACTCTGCAAAGAATTGCATTTTTTAGGAGTAGTTTTCATCAAGTTCAACATCTGCTTTAATGAGGAGACTGCGTGAGTGGAACGTCGGATGGTGACCAGGGTGGTTGAGAAATATATGCATTGTTTTACATTGTATAGGTTACACCTAATTATTGTCATTTTAACTATTCATAGTTATTCGACGCAGCTCTCTACGAGGATTACGCTTTCACTTTCTATACAAGCACTCTGCATTTGAGCACTCGAAATTTGCTATATCATAACAATGCAAAAACACGAACTTAAAAGTTAGCAACATTTGTATTTTTTTTGTTTCTGGCAAAAAATTTCTTTGTCATTCCCATAAAATAAAACAATGTCGTGAGATTTCTTATGTCGCTTTTGTGGTGTGCATCGTTGAATTTTCAATTCACTGACCATATATTCAAAGAATTACAGACGCTTTTCTTGAAACTAAATGAATCATTTGTTTGAGAAACTGTCGTATATCCATTTTACATAAATTCGGGAAAACAGCAAACACTGTTTTCGAACAAATTGGGACCGAATCTTTCGATTTCTTCGATGCAGATCAATAGTTGTTGGCAAAACATAACACCCAGTACGAAAACTGTAAACAGTGCTCTATAATTGCTCTTCACGAACTTGGACGAACCTCCGGGTGAAATCCTGATGGAACTTCCGGACGAAATCGTGGAGGAGCTACCATACAAAATCCCGCAGGAACTTCCGGAGGAATGTCTAGAGGAACTTCCGGACGAAATTTCCCCAGAAATTCCGGACAACATCCTGGATGAGCTTCCAGGCGAAATCCTGGAGAAACTTCAGGACGAAATCCTCGAGGAACTTCCGGTCGAAATCCTAGTGGAACTTCTGGATTAAATCCTAAACGAACTTCTAGAAGAAGTCCTGGAGGAACTTCCAAACGAAATCCTGAAGGAGTTGCCGAACGAAATCCTGAAGGAACTTTCGAATGAAATCCTGGAGGAACTTCCGGACGAAATCCTGAAGGAACTACCGGACGAAATTCTGGAGAAACTTCCGGATGAAATCAAGAAGAAACTTTCGGACGTTTGTATGTTTGTAAAACTTTTTATGTAATAAATCCTGGAGGAACTCCCGGATGAAATCCTAAGCGAACTTCCGGCCAAAATCCTGGAAAAACTTCCGAATGAAATCTTGGAGAAACTTTCGGACGAAATCCTGGAGGAACTTCCGGACGGAATCCTGGAGGAACTTCCGGAGGAAATCCTGGAGGAACTTCTGGACGAAATCCTGGAGGAACTTCCGGACGAAATCTTAGAGGAACTTCCGGAAGAATAAATGGAGAACTTTTTGGAGATACTTGCGAAGAAATATCTAGAGAAACTTCCGGATGAAATCCTGGAGGAACTTCCGGGCAAAATCCTGGAGCAACTTCTAGACGAAATCCTGGAAGTACTTCCGTCGAAATCCTTAAGGAACTTCCAGACGAAATTCTGGAGGAACTTTCGGAAGAAATCCTAGAGGAACTACCGAAGGACCTTTTGGATGAACTTTCGGAGGAATTTTCGGACGAAACCCTGAATGTACTTCCGGACGAAATCCTAGAGGAACTTCCGGACGAAATCCTGGAGAAACCTCCGGACAAAATCCTGGAGGAACTAGAAAAAATCTTAAAGGAACTTCCGAATGAAATCCTGGAAGAGCTTTCAGACAAAATTCTGAAGGAACTTCCGAATGAAATTCTGGAGGAGCTTCCGGACGAAATCCTGAAGGAACTTCTGGAGAAACTTTCGGACGAAATCCTGGAGGAACTTCCGGACGAAATCCTAGAGGAACTCCCGGACGAAATCCTGGAGAAACTTCCGGAAGAAATACTGGAGGAACTTCCTTAGAAACCTTCAAGGAACTTCCAGACGAAATCCTGGAGGATCTTCCAGACGAAGTCCTAGAGAACCTTCCGACGAAATCCTTTAGGAACTGATGGAACTTCCTGACGAAATCCTGGAGGAGCTTTCGGGCGAAATACTGGAGAATCCTTTGGACAAAATTATGGAGGAACTCCTGGAGGCACTTCCGGACGAAATTCTGAAGGAACATCCAAACGAAATCATGGGGATCATCCAGACGAAATCCTGAAGGAACTTCGGATGAAATCTAGGAGAAACTTCTGGACAAAATCTTGGAATTCCTGAAGAGTTCCTGGAGAATGTCCGAGGAAATATGTGGAAAATTTTTCAGAGGAATTTTTTAAAGAACTTCCCATCGAGCTCGTTGTAAGAAAAAATCGTTGAGGAGCTGCGGAAAAAAATCCTGAGAATTATGACGCTTGAAATTAGTCCATGCCGACCCACGCCGCCGCGATCATGAACGCCGCCGCCGCTGGCTGAAAATGATCTATCACACCACCACCGGTGAATTTTTAATCGGCGCACAGGTCTAGCCAGAATACGTATTTTCGGACAAAGATTCGGAATATATAAAAATCTCATTTTGGCCAAAAATGTTTCATATGCAGTTTCGCAATCAAACGGTTCAAATGCTAATTGAGCTTTTTTTTCTTTGATGGGAATTGGAAAAATGATTGAAACGCTGAAATTAAAAAAAAAAAAGACTACTAGATCTAACAACTACACAATGTTCAAGTGGCCATCATAGGCCAGCCCATTGTCAGGCTGTGTCCTATTAGGGGAAACGTAGGAACGGGTTCAGCCTTGCAAATTTAATTTCCAGGTAACTCCAACTGAATACAATAGGCAGAGGCCGAACTATGATGAAGAAATCGTGACAAATTATTCACAGTTGTTTTCAATGGTTTCATTCATCAAATAGGTGGAGCTTCTACTTCGGCTTCTGGGTCTCAATGCCAGGATGAAGAAACGATAGCAAGTTATTTTCACTTGATTGCTTCATGCATCGGCACAGTCAACAAGTGGTTTACAATGGTATTATTCATCAAAGAGGCGGAGCTACGGCTTCGGAGTCGCTACACCCCGGAAACAATTTTAACACCATCGCTGTTTTTTTTATAGGAAAAGGAAATGGTCATGTTCGAGGATCAAAACCTCGACTGATTCGATTAAGGATACATCGCCATCAAACCTGAGTTTTTTCAATGCTAAAACGCTTCGTTCAACTCATTTTCCAAAAAAATATTTCACTCCAAAAATCATTTGAAATCAATTTGGAGGACATTCATCGTTTACACATCTATGACGGCGTCGGTAAATGTCATATCATCATTTTCTTCCTTTGCCTAGTAACGAAGAAGATGGGCGTGGCCAGCAATGGTAGTTTTAATGCTTTATCATTTTGGACCTTCAATTGAATTGCTATTAAATTCCAAATAGTAATCTATAAGCAGTTGGGGTTAGAAAGTTAAGGACTATACAAGACAGCTATCAGCATGAAATCTACGAAATATTCCGTTACAACGCAACGCATTTATTGTTTACACACGCAAGAGTATCCATTGTTCTATGCCACGAATGACAATAAACTATTTTTAACAAAGGAGTCTCGCTTAACTTTTCAAAAGGACCTAAGTAACATTTTTTTCATGAATTAATTTGAGTACTACAATCGAAAGCTTTCATGTTTTTCTGTTGATTGCGCTATTCAAATTAATTCATGAAAAAAATGTTACTTAGGTCGTTTTGAAAAGTTAAGCGAGGAGTCATGAGTTTTTAGGTTAGGTGCGTTTCAACTTACGAATGATTTGAATAGTTTGTGCATTCTGAGTTTGTGGGCAAAGACATTAATTTGCGCTGCCCTTTCAGAACATTGTGCGTTTGTAAATCTGCTTTTTTCGCATTCAGAATAGAACTCAAGTAGGGGAACTGTACCGATTTTGGCCATGTTCCTAATTTGGCCAATTTTGCGAATAACTCCAAAAATAAATCAATTCTCGAGGGTTTTATTAGTTCCAACAAAAGATATATCCCTCACGGTTCAACGCTGCTTTAAACTGATCGATTATTTAGGAAAAATATGTATTTTCCAGGGTTGGCCAAATTAGGCACTAAGTTGGCCAAAACCGGTGCACTTCCCTTACCAAAATTCGCAATCCACTATGTGGCTATCAGTGACTAACAAAGAGTGATTTGATGTACATGCCGTTAATCAGCTCAATGAACTCAGTTTCCAATGAATGAGATGAGAATAATATTAGGCAACTGTTCATATAGTAATCTCTAACCGATTTCCTCGCTACAAATGCCGTGGTGTCTTAGTTAAATATGAGAAAGGCAGTACACTACCATGTGAATTAAATTGGAGTTTTTAAAATATCACAAAAATTTAACACTTTTGAAGTTGATAATTGAAGCACTGGATTGGGTCACCGTTGTTTATCATAGAAATGAGCCACAAACCTAGGATGAAAACGGAAACCTTCAATTCGCAATTATTCCGGCAATATACGCGATGGTAGATTTTTTTCCTAATGCTCAACATTTCATTGCATCTTCACGGTATCCCACACGTATAATTTATTGTTAAACGAAACGTTGGATAAAGGGGTTTGGATTATTTATTGCCACCTTTGCGTTGTATTGGCTGCTGCTGTTGCTTTTCCTCCCATTGTGGAAGTGGAAAACTGCGTCCAAAACGTTAGCAACGGATGGATTGAGATCCACGTAGAAGTACAATGTGGAAGAAAATCGAGCCCAAGAAGAAAAGCCTACACCCGTGTTTGCCCCTTTCAGCTGGAGGCTGGACGGGAAGGGTGCGGCACACAACGCAGTAGAGACTAGGAAAATTTGAGAGAATTTCTCGAAAGCAGTCATCCGGTTGAGATGGGGATGCTTTTCAGAGGGAAATATATGTGAAAAAGAAATGTACGGGAAAATTGGTTACTTTTGTTGCCGGTTGTGGATCGCTAGCAAAGGTGTGATTCGGTTTGCTCTTGATATTACCGTTTTCCTGCCGGCTCAAATTGGCATCCACCTTCAACCACTTACAAGCATACCAGGATATAGTATTTGCACGTGTACATACCGATGCTTATAAATATCCCGCTCTGAATTCAACGGAGAAAAACTTGTTTGGGGAAAATAATAAAATATCGTTTATCATGTTTTTAATATTTTCCTCTCTATTCGCATAGGTGGGGTTTTAGAATAAATTCGTTAAACATATTCTATGAAGATAGTATTTCTTATTCTATCTCAAGCTCCATTGTTTAACAAAATTATTATAAGCGGAGAAACGATTTGAAAATCTTCATTTACACCTCCATTTTAATTTGGCTTTCAAGCATATCCGAATAAACTACCGTGGCACAAATTTCTCCATGCTCTTCATATTGCGAGCTGTTCCACGATATCGGACACACTTGTCAGACGCCTTTGTATCAACTGAGAAGTGTGCCAAATAAGAACATTTACTTTACGGCGATAGCAGAGTGAAACAGAAGAAGAAGACGAAAAAACGAAATAAATTTTGATCAAGTTGAAAGGTGTGAATTGGATTAGGCTGAGTATCAAATAATATAACACCATGATTTATGGGATTTACCGCGAAGGAAACGCTTCTCAACAATAAATCCATATCAGAGCATTGCTGATTGGGTTTGGTAAGTTCTAACAGAGGAAAATATTTCAGTTATTTCCAGCTGAACAACTTGTCCGCGTGTGACAAGCAGTGTTATACGATTTAAAAAAAAATAAATTAAAAAGGCAATTCCCATAGTAGCAAACGATGTTTGTGTATACATTACATATGTTTGTGAAAAAAATATTTAACATTTCGTGATTACTAACTAATAACTATGGACCATAGATCAGTTTTTCCCAAAATGCACATTAAACAACTATCACGAATGTTTGAATATGATACAAAGCTGAAAAGAAGTAAGTTTAAAATAAACCAGGCAGATTAGAAATAATAGAAGCTTGATCTAAATGATGACGATGTCTTAACTAATCTTTACAACAGTTTTTGATACGAAAGAAAAAAAAATACTACCATCCCGTTTAAACATCCGACTCAAATGGTTTCCGGATATCTCGATCGGCCATTCAAGTCGCGACGACAGGAACCCCACTATCATAGGGTGGAGCCAAGCCACGCTGAACCTGTTCCGTAATGGTGGACCCAACTGTTTGCAATTGGTTATTCATTCGATCCGGGAACGGTACGGTATGTGCTTCATTCTTAATTGCTATAATTAATCATTTGGCAAAGTTGCTTGGACACTTGAAAATCGTGCCATTACCCAGTGAAGATGCAGCAAAGGAAGCAGAAATCAAAATCAGAATAAATGGAGAGAGAAACCAATTTTCATTTTCTTCGTACTTGTCCGGAGGTGTCGTGTTGTGTTTTTCGGGCTCAATCACTCGCTAATTGATGCAATATCGTTCATGGTGCGGCACCGTTTCGGGGTAGAAAATTAGATGGCGGCATCTGTTAGGAAAAACAGTGAGCAAACCGTTTTGTTTTGGTTCATCTGTAACATATTAGCTTCCTTGTTCGTCATCTCCCGACCGGTACATTGCCGTAACGTAGCTCAGCTAGAGTGTTGCATTGATTTTATCAAATCGATAAAAAAATAAATCGAGCTTGATTAAATATACCATAATAGAATTCAATTATTTCGTTATGTTTTCTAAGAATTTTACCCTCAAGCTAGAAAAATTCATGAGGTACGACGAACCTGTAGCGCTGAAATATGTGCATACTTTTGTCTAATAACATATCGCAATAAATCTGTTATGTAAGTCGTTAGAGCCGAAATGACTTTCAAATTTTGGAGAAATTTCGCTTTCGTGTCAAAAATTTTATATTTGAAAAAGCGTACTATATGTTAGGTAAAATCTTAGGATCTTCAATCATGCGTTTGACGTGGTGAATGGCGTGCAAAAGTCGCCACAACTTTATAGAAAAGCGTTATAACTCGGGAACTAATCAAGCAAATGGAACCCAAATTAACATGTGGAAAAAAAAGAAGTTTTGACGTTGCTCTGCCAAATGTAATTGAATCGCAGAGTTCACGTTAAAATGTAAATTGTGAATAAAAAATGAATGTTTTTGGTAACTTTATTAATTTTGAGCGAGATAAAGTTCGACGGGTCAGATAGTAAATAATAAATAAAAAAGATGCATTGAATAACAGGTAAATAATTCAAACTGAATATATTTTAAATTACGGTAAATCATGAGATTCCAAATGTTGTTACCTTTCTCAAATGCTTTTTTAATGTACTCGACACCTTTATCGCTTAATTTTAATTTGATTTTTTAAGAAATTAATCATTAATTTTATTAAGAAAATTATTTTGAGCTTTTTAGTGGAATGTCTTCACTTGTCATAAGACGAGTTAGTACAATCCCATTGAATTCCACCACTTAATTGTATCTTGACAGATACGTATTTCGACCTCAAATGTAAGGCCGTCTTCAGTGTCTACGTACTTGACTCGACTTAAGTCAAGTCAAGTAAATTGACAACTCGTCTAATGATAATTATATTGGTGTAATTAAAAAATATCAGCAATTTTAGTAAAACATATTATTGATTTACCTTCGTATTACAGTGAACTTTCCCTTTCTCTACAAAGGGCTAACAAGTGAGGGAGGATATCGAATTGGAGAGGCAAACCTTCAAAAATGATATAGCAAAAACGATCAGAGTAGCCGGGATTTGTATCGATAAGATAACACATCGAGTAAGAGAAAGAGAGAATTCACTGTAAAATAATCATAAGCCGAAATGTCGAAAAGCTCCAAAATAATATAATTGAATTTCAAATAACAACCCACTTACCAGTTATTAACTTGTAATATCGTTAAACCTGTATCCTGCGCTAACTGCTTTTTCTGGTCTTCAGAGGGGTAGGGGTGCTGTAAAAATAAGAACAAGGTTAGAACTTCAATTGTTATGCTGTCGTACAGTGAAATTATCATAAAATTAGTCACGTGCCAGCCGGTTCATCTGCGAAGACGGATATCTTTGTTGTAATAATAAACATTTGAGTGATTGTATGTACGTGTGTATACATGCACTTTAACGCCACTAAATTGGGATAGTTCCGGTGTACAAATCGGAGCGAGCGGGAAAAATGAAAATGTGAAGAATGATTGACAAGCGTACTTTGTTCTGAATATCTTGTGCATTTTTCGTATTCAATGCCTACTCTTCAGCAGCTTTTTGTCTGTGGTATATTCACGCCAGCCGCCTTTCGTACACTACAAAAATTCCACACATTTTTATTGACAAAAATCCATTAATTTAATTCATGATTCTAATTAGTGCACACATAACCACTCTCCACGCGAAGTACAAATATAATCTATGATCAAATAAAATGTATGTGTGGTCTCTAATATGCAGTTATTGAATTTATGTGTGGGTACAAATTGCATATATTTGGGTCGCCAAATTGCAAAAATTTATGTGTGCAACAAATATATTCAATATAAAGAATTTTTTCGGTGTATGCATCCAGTCAGAACTAACCTTACCGAACTTCCGAAAAAAAGCGATCGAGTAGGCCATGGGTAAACGGGCAAGACGTGTGAGAGTTGACGATGATTTGTTCTACTCCGTTGGCATAATCAGCGTTTGAGACTGGAGAGGAAAAAAAAAAAGATTCGCAAAATAAGGGTTGCATTTCACCATTGACTTGACAGGTCCATTGTTCTCACATCTCTTGGTCTTGTGCTTTCAGAACGGAACCACGTCAATGGCGGCGGCGGTGGTGGTTGGTTGCTGATGGCGACTTGTGTTTTCATTTGTTTGTGTACCGAGAGTGTATATTTGTGCAACAATAAAACACCCACATCTGGCGGAAACGAATTTAACCGCATCGTTTGTACACCGGGAGGCTTTTCGGCTTGATTCTTTTGTTCGCGTCATCTTGTGTATAGTGTGCTATCCTCATATTATGTGTAATTTGACAATAGAATAGAATAAAAGTCGTTTTTGTATTATGATGAAATCTTTGGACAGATTAAACTGTCGTTTATTGCAGTTTTTGAATATTTGCATTGGGGATCCTTTCAAACAATGTGAACAAGTCAAATGTGAGATTTAGAAGAACGAGATGCTGAAATACGTTTTATTAATCATTAATACGTGATGCGAGAGAATGAGGGAATAGCTTCTGTAAAATTAGTAAAATCAAGGAACGATGTTAGTGGTCTCATGTAGTCACCAATATAAACTTTTTTTGAAATAATTTCTATCAGGAGAACTTGATTAAAAATCCGATGTTATTGTTCCATGCATTGTTAAAGCCATTGAGAGCAAAATTATTTGAAATTTATACAATCTTGAGAAAAACTAACATGGCGGATGGACTCTAGATGGAACCATGGTAATAATGTGGAATGAATAAGAATATGAATATGAAAAATCTTGCAAATTATTCAATCTTTTCGTGAATTAATCGAAGTTTGACTCACTATTTTTTGTTTAAATTTGCGTTTTTGCACGTAACCTGTAGGGGAGATGTACAGTAGGGTGCCAATGGGAAATATATAAAAAAAGCTATTTTAGCGACAATTACACTCATTTAATTTTGTTTTACATTTCGTACCTCTCGCCTCTCAGTTATTTCTGACATTTCACTTATTACTTCTCTCTTTTCACTTCTCACATCTGATTTTTCAGTTCTTTCTGTTCGCTTCACGCTTCTAACTTCCCTATTATTATTCTTATTTCACCTTTTTACCATCTTACTTCTGATTTTTTTTCTGCCTGCCTTTTAGGTACACTTCTAAATTCATATTCTTACTTCTTGTCCCATGTCCCAATTCACTCGAAACTTCTCATGTTTTCAGTTTTCTACTCTTTTTTTCAACAACACTGAAAAAACAAATTTCACAATTCTTGGCATATACAAATCTGCAAGGTTTTAATACAAGAAATATGAGCTTTTTATACAGTCACTGTATCAAGATACTAAGATGTCATATTTTAGATGTCATACAGTGACTGTAATTAAATTTGATATGTATGCCAAAAAAAAAAAAAATAACAGATTTTGCATGGTTTTAATACAGAACTGTATTCAAATCTGCTATCCGCAGGGTGGGTGTAAATATAAAAATATGTATGGCACACGGCCTTATCAAACTTTTGCTTCCACAGTAAAGCTTTGAGGGGCGCGTTTAAGCGTTCATATTAAAATATGTATCTTGTTACGAAAAATATAAAAAAGACAACTCTTAAATAACTTTGCACAATCGTTCCTAATTTTTTTTCCAGACATAATATGTTACGTCTGTAGAGAATATGTTTTCATTTAGTGAAATAAACCTTGAGGAAACGGGAGCCTAAATTTTATTACATAGCTTGAGCTTGAGCTTGAGCTTGATTGACTGCTCGTAGTTGCTACTCCATTATGACCAGATCAGCTGTTCTTGCACAGGGAAGCAACAGATGTTTGCTTGGGACTAGCACACATCTTCAATGTACAAGTACTGGTGATCTCATTTGTTAGGTCGTACTGGCGCCTGTCATGTCAGAATGCAAGTCAACGTAGGGAAGGGGAGGAAATGATGATGCAATCACTCGCCCACTGCAAGCCGAATATACCTCTGCACTTGCCACGAGTTTATGCGGAATTTGTTGGAATTTTTGGGTTAGGTTCGAGAGGCAGAGGTCCGTCTTGGTTAACGAGCTGCCAATGTGATAGATAGGAGAAGGCAACTAATGGAATTTCTAATTGGATGTAGGAAACGAGCTCTATAGTTCATTTCCAATTCTAGCAGATTACTGTTAGAATACTCAAGTTGAAGGTATATGAATAGTAATGGAAACGGTATGGAAGTCCATTTCCAGTTCTAGCGATTGCTAGAACATGAGAAATATAGAGAAAGATACAAAGTAGAAAAATGGAACGGATCTGGGGTTGAACCCACGACCAGTGTTGGTAAAATCACTCGTAAATCTCAATCAACGAGCGCTCCCATACGAACGAAATCGTCTGCGATTTTAAAGGAATGCATCACGTTCGAATTTTTCATGCTATAACGCATCATTTCACTCATTTGCCAAAAAATCATTTTGGTTTAAAAACGCATTTGAAATCAATTTGGGGGCAATTTATTGCCTATACATGGAAGAGTGTCTAATATTTTATGCGACAAACGTCAATTCACCGTTTTTAACGGAGGAGAACAAAAGAAAACCTACGATGATTCAAATGGATGATTCAACTCATCCATGAGTTTTTAGGTGCTGAGTTGGGTGCGTTTCAACTCACGCTTGATTTGAATCATCTTTGAGTTTTGAGATTTTGAGTTTTTACCAACACTGCCCACGACCTCCTGCGTATGAGGCAGAAGCAGTAGCCATATGACTACCATGCCCGCTTAAACCTTGAGGAAACGGGAGCCTAAATTTTATTACATAGAGGAAAAACACAATTTTAATTTGGCAAAATTAAATTCTAGATGTTGTTACCATTATTTTTAATTTGATGATTTTGAATTATGAAGGAACACAGCTTCAATTGGAGTTGAAACTTAATTCAGCTTATCTCTCATGATAATGACCATGATCATCAACAGCCGATACGTCACGTACGTTCCGTCGAATTTGTCAATACACTTTAAGGTGAAAAGTATTTACGCAATGCAAGGAATGTGTGCAGTACTAATAATGGTATGGGCAAACAAGTTCCGTGCTGTTGCGAACGGTGCGCTACCCGTCATTCATATTTCAAACTAATTAAATGGCCGATTAATATTTCGATAATGCACAAAACATTCTGGAGCACTGCTGGAAGTGTCGATTTGATTACAAAATAAATTGGTTTTTGATAACAAAACGCTTCTAAATGTTTGTACATTGCACTGCTGTTCATTCTGGCTGCTCGCTACAGCATGCAGCACTGCATTTGCAGATACCAGGCACCATTTGTAGATAAACATCAAATTATTGTGCAGGAAATTATCAGGTAGCAACATTCTGTCTGGTGCAATCTCACCGGCTGATGAGGTTCATTTGGGCCCGAAAGGGTATATCCAAAACTGAGGTCTCGCATTTGGAAAGGATAGTGATTTTATTAAAAATAATCATTTGGAAATGAACTAAATCCTTGTAAGTATTTTTATGTTTGGGGAATTGTCTCAAATTAACGAAAGCCGTGATTACTGGAACAATGAAGTAGATTGACTTGCATTGATTCGTTGAGTGATAAAATTCAAATCCATGTAGCAAAAGTCATGTTGAATCAATTATAATATAAGCCGGCGTCAGCATCGCGTCAACGCAAAACCGTTTCAGCTTAGATAGAAATGATGTCTGAAATGCTGAAGTCACCAACCTTAATTGTATTAAAATAGACATTTTATAACATATGTTCGTGACATGAAGGAAGCGTCTGAATATGAAATTCGTATATCTTCCATTTAGATCGACATCATTGAGCAGGTTTGTGCTCGTCATCGCACGGTGCAATACTTACATTATACAATCCGTCGCCATGCCCATGCGAATGGAGTTTTGGCCTCATCATTGGTCATGGTTCGTTCGATGGAAAGTGCAATGAAGCATATATAGCATCTACTACACCGTTGCTCGACCTTTCTGATTGGCATGGACCATTTATTGCAGTCTTCTCTAATATTTATTGCACTTTGACTCTTCCTGCTGCTACTGCTAGACTGTAACAGCAGAAAGACATTCTTGTGCTCCAGGCCAATGGAAGCAGATTCGAAATGTACCAGCCCGACGTTGACCGTCCATGTTGCTGAGGGTATTAGAAAATGTCACAAATTGACGATGAATTTTCGCTTTAATTATTTTCCAACAGTTTTCTGTGCAGTGTTTCCCCAAAATGTTTCCATTTAGGGATAGTTAGAAGTGTCTGTTCTATTGCTCCCACACACCAGTGCTGAAACATCATTTTATGACACGTGCTGCTGCCGCCGTTTCGACGATGCTAGATTTCGGAACGGCCCGGGCTCCATCTCAGCTCAAGCCAACCAAATGAAATATTCGAACGCAATACTGTCCATTTCAAAATGGCCCTCAGTTTTCAAACCCCCCCAAGATCACAGCGGTAAGCTCTGTAGAGTCGTTCCAGCGATTCAGCATCAGCGAGCGGCTGGAATACTCGTTCTCGTCATACAATCAAACGCAAAGTGCATCAAAGTGCACGGCTGCTCGTAGATAAATGCACTAGTCAGAGATAATTCACAATTACCACATTCCCCAATGTAGCCTGTACCTCGTTTGCTCGGTATTCGGCCACCACCGACTGACTATTAGAACTCACCAAATCGCAGCAAATCGGCCAAATGTAGTTTAATCGTCAAGACTTTGGAATTACCAGGGCTTTGTTCGACACAATTCAATCTGTGAAGAAACGTCCCTTGATGTGGAGGATAAGCGACATCCGTACAGGTTTATTAAGTTTTCAAATTATGTTGTACTGTTATATTTGTCAATGTCCAAAATAATTCAAACTGATTCAAATAGATTAGACAGGAATTGATGACTAATGTTTCTGGTCGACTTAGTTACAATATTTCAACAAATAATTTGCCAAACATGTTACTTTAGTGGGTAATAGGTTTGAAATAAAACCTTAGATATTCTGTTGTTTTTCAAGGCTTCCAATTCTGATAATTTCTTTGATAAGTTCATTTAAACAAGCAGATATAATCTAAGTGATACCAGTTGTTGAAGATTAAGCTGACTTAAATACCGAGAATCGAACTCACCATCTCCGGATTGGCAACGTTTTCGCTCGCAAGGCTAACTGGAGACCCCATTTTTTATTTCATTTAGCTAATTTGGTATTTACATTGCTCAATAAAGCATTAAATACAATGTTGCTTTGCTAAAATAAACCAACCCTGTTTTCTGATATAAAATATAAGAAAATGTGATTTAGGATTACATGAAAAAAGAATCGTCATTTTTATTTGAATTGAATTTATTTTTGCCCTGCTGAGAAAATCAACCAAATCAGCATTATGTTGGTCATCATTATTAACATTGCTCCAAGAATATTTAAATATTTGAATAAGTGTTTATAACGTTTCCTCAAATTTCAGACAAATTTCTCACGATCACAAATGACTATGGGCGTGAAAGTCAAATCCTTGAAGCTACTCAGTGAACAACTTTGTGCACCTTTTTTTCTCTATCGGAGGAGGGTGCAACCGGCGAGTGTGTGTGAACTGAAAAGTAAAGTCAGTAACGCCCTACCATTATGCCGGTGATGACCTGCCAACAACGGTGGGTAGTGAGTTTCCCATGTAACTAGCAGCACACGTACATCGCGTAATGATTGTAATCATTCAAGAACGTATTTTTTGAAGATATAATTTGCTCTCTATTTAACAATATTCAGTGCCTACCGATAGGAAAACTACACGATTTCTAAATTACAGACGACGACGCTTGTTAGTGCGACGTGCATCGTGATTTTTTTTATTCGTTCAATGGGTGGGGGCAGAAGGTGATGGCGGAGCACGATGCTCTATCATCATAAGGATAGGTGAGCGGGCTAAAGAAGTTGAAACAGTGTGGGGACAAGATTTTCCAATGCGACCGTAAACAATTGGGCGGAGTGCTAAAGATGGTATAACATCGATTGCATTGAGCAACAGCCAGTTGGCGGTAAGTGGAAGATCGACTCAACTCAATTTGTAATGTATATTTTACACAAACTGACTAATGATTATTAAGAGAGGATGCATACCGTTGCTGCTGTTCGAGCAATGCACAAACTGCCGTAGGCTCGCCGTCAGGGAGGATGCGATGATGTTTTGAAGCAGGCACCTCGACCGTGCATTCTGTATCTATCGAGGCATTGTTTGCACAGGCTTTTTGATGAGGTGCGTGTTGGGGCGTTGCAAATCTCTCTCCTTCCATTACGCCTCTTGCCTATTTTGCTGCCGATGCATGGCTGTTGTTCGGTGATATGAATGAAGAGGTGGCTCTATCTATAAGCATAAACGCACGCACTGGGCGACCCCTGCCTGCTGTCCGATGCTTAGAAGTTTAATGATTCTAATGATATCACTTATGTGTGGTTCTGCCTCCTTGCGTGTTCAGCTGGGAGTTGACAGGCAACATATTCCGAGATCACGACTTCTATGTGCATGTGCACTGAATGTTGTTATTAATGCTCACGTCAGACAATAAACGCAATCTCGGAAAACTGTAACATTTATTCGTTTTGCTGATGAAGATGTGTCGTTCCGGAAAACTTCTGGTTCAAACTTTAAACGTAATTTCCAGTTACTTGAAAATCAGATTGTTCATTTTAATACTGCCTGCTTTATTCATTAGGTCCATCGAAACTATTATCTTCCAGAGTTTTTTTTAAATGAATTCGTCGTTGAGAAATTGTCAGCGGACATGAATTGTTTTTACCTGTCGCGTATACTAAGTATATGTAAAGGCTATAGGATCACTCCAAAACTGAACTATGGATAGAAGGCTCGGAGACCCATTGTGTTATATATAAATCGACTCAGCTCGACGAATTGAGGTGTTGTCTGTATGTGTGTATGTATGTATGTATGTATGTATGTGTGTGTGTACAAAAAATGTGAGACACACACTTTTTCGTACTTAGCCTTATCCGATTTGCTTGCAACAGGCCCAATCGGCCATTGCGATCCGGAGTTATTAGAAAAACATTGATGTTTTCTCCATTTTCCTAAAGTGTCCTCTCTGAAAAAAAAATCAAGATCGAAATTATTTTTTCCGAAATTGCTGCATTGCATTTAAATAAACGTGAATTGATGGAATAACTGAATCTACCTCCCTAAAGTGCAATTTTGAACTCTCTTATGTGCTTTTATTGTTACTCTTATGTGTTTTCTTGTTTCATAATACACATGAAAGGCACCATTACCGCTAGGTGGATTATTCTGGTTTTTTTTATAGACAGTTCTAGTTAAAAATGACATTGTTTATAAGGGAGGTATCATTATGTGCCAATTTTCCTCTATATAAGATCCGTGTTGTGATTTCTATTGCTTTTTTTTCTTACCACACTGAAGTCGATTTTTACGCGTAAATGAAAAGTCACATAAATCTCAAAACCGCTCTTAAAACGACATCATTGTTTCCACGTGTTTCTGTTCCATTTTGAAAACCGCGAGAAAAACATTGTGAAATATTCGCGTAAATTCCAAAAACTGCGTAAAAAAGTGGTAGGTCATTTGGCATAATGTCATTTTGGAGAATGTCGTTTGATATAATGAGCATTTGCCATAATGGTCTTTGGACTGTGTAATCACCTATCATGAAACATAAAACTGTGTAATCACCTATTATAAGATTATAGGAAGTAAATGGAAGTTTGAAAAACCTGTAACATATGTCCAATTTTTCAAATTATTATCGCTTGAGCATCAAAAGGATAATGCTGTTTTTAGAAAAAAAAATTGAATTAAGGAATTCCGTTTACCATCATTTTGTCTCGGGATCACAAGCAAGATCGCCTTGACATGTTACAAAAGACAAACTACAAATATCGAAAAAGGAAATACAATTCAATGAAGTTAGTACAGCAGCAAATATAATTATCTACACCCAGGTTAATTTTTAGGTGTTTGGAATTCATTAATTTCTCTTAATCGACTAAAACCAAATAGTGTAAAAAACCTGGGTGCACTCAAGAGTACGCAGTGTCCAATATAAGTCATGGCAGTTTGCGCTTCCTTCCTCAAAGTGCCCGACATCAAAAAAGGAAGATGTTATTCCTTATTTTTATTAATGCATATACCCGGTATAAGACATAAGAGGAAAGGTTTTCTTCTTTCCATTCAGGCGTTTGTTCTTCAAGAGAAGATATGTTACCTTCTTCCAGAATGTATTTACCCGGGTTATGGAGGATCAGCCTGGCATATGGAAAGAGAGGGTCCGATTCCTCAAATCATGTATGTGCTCGGCATCAGGTAAGAGAGGATATCGTTGCTTCTCTCAATTCAGGTATTTACTCGGTTTGGGCCAAGAGATATAATTCTTTTTCTCGAAGCACGCATTTGTCCGGTATAAGGCAAGAGACTGTAGTTTTTCATTCATTACATGCATTTGGAAGAATATGGTAACTTCTTTCAATTCAGCCATCAGCCTGGCATATGGCAAGGGAATGTAATTGTCTATCTTTCACCCCTCTTCTATGCTTTATTTTAAAGTATGTTCTCTTCCTTCCTACTAAGCGCAGCAAAAAAAAAACAAATCTGGCAATCATTGTATAAAATCTTGGCATATACAATTCTGTAAGCTTTTTATACAAATATTGTTTTAAAATAATACAAATCTGTATTATTTCAATACAAAAATTGTATTAAAATCTTCCGAAATTGTATATGCCAAATTATTATACAGTTCAAGTAAGGTTTTTAAATCTGCCATCCGCTGGTTGGGTGTGAAATTAGAAGATACAGGATCACGAACGTCATTTTGATATCAGGCCTGACACTAAAAGACTCAGCTCGGCAGTGACAAAATTATGTCAGTATATATGAGCGTGATATAAGAGAACGACAATATGATTCTTCTTGAAAATACTGGAAAAAATGGGAATCTTTTTTGAATAAAAGCAAAAAAAAGCCGTCCACCTTAGAAAGATTAGACTAATTGTTCAATAAAGCTCATCGACGTCAGTTAGTGCGTGTACGGAGGGCTGCATATTTTCATTTTCAAGTGGCTCAAAATTGTTGACACCGGTGAAGGCGAAGCTTTCGCCGCTTTCTGTTGGACGAATTCCCAGTGCTCAGCTGGATAAGGTCGGAACAGCACAAATACAAACAAACGGTGGCGTTTAAGATCTGCGAGATATTCGGAAGTATAAGCGTTGGGTCCCGACTCGGATGAATATTGCGGACGTGATGACGAAGCGGGGTGATGGTCCTTTCCTGGCATCAGGTAGCTAGTAGCGGAAATGCGTGACCGGTACTGAACGTTCCGTCTGCGAACATGGTCGAGGATAGTCACGTTTCCATTTCCAGGATGGGAATCACAGTGGTCCAGCTATCAACGTGGGAGGAATTAAATGGTGGAAAAAGCCAGTACGAATAACAGAAATTGCTGGCGAAAAGCTAGTGGAGACACTATTTGGACTTCCGACGGATGTCGGAACAGAATCAAGGCAGCAGTAAAATCGTTCCAGTAAATGTTCCAACCGAGTGAATTCCAGCAAGCTTGGTGGAAGGGTGTTTCTTTGGAAGCAAGCGCAGAGTGAAGGCCTAAACGGTTAACCTCTTGGTAGTGTATAGCCTTTCGAGGCAGTCATGCTTGATGGCGGTTTGTGTGCAAGATTGAAATGACGTAGGAGCTTTTTTTCTGATAACGGTTAACATCAACGAGGAATGTGTCGAAGCCTCCACGAAGTGGTTCTTAAACCCTCCGGAACCCCCATATAGGTGGCGTCGGGGGGAAAAATGGAGCGATTGGCGAAGTCTTTCGGCGTTGGGAGGAAGCTGCCGAAAACGACGTCCGTTGAACATAGGTGACAGGCAGGATCGAAAGACGTGGATCCGAGGAGTCGTGGAGAAGGTGATTTCAGCGGCGGAAGACAAAGTGCGGCAGGCAGATGTGAGAACCAGCAGAGGTGTATTCCGGCGTGTAGTTATGAACCTGGCCGTGTTGGAAGTAGCTGTTGATAATTTCGATGTATCCGTAAAACGGTTATTTGGGGATTGGGAATGTTGACATAGCTCGCTGGTACTGAATGCCTTCAATACGCTCCTTCAATCGTGAGTAGCGAGTGGTACCAGAATGGTGAGAAAAATGTTGAACCAATCAACAATAATGTCGTTGGATTGTTTATGTTAAAGAAATAATTTACATTTACTTTTTTCAACAAGACAAAATACCTTCACGCCTGTACCATGTTCCTCCAATCATTGCCCAATTGTGTAGAAGAACCACGTAGTGCATTATACCATGAGTAGTGCCATTTTTTTCGTCAACCTGACCTTGGGGGCATTTTAAGAACTCTTCCTATGTAATAGGATAAATCGAGAAAAATCATATTGTATTTCTAGACCAACATTTGAACAGAGCGTAACAGCCAAAATTTATTCCTTCTGATACTTCGTCTACATACATAGCTATTTATGTGGACGACGAATCAGAAGGAATAAATTTTGTCTGTTACGCCCTTTTCAAATGTTGGTCTAGATTGGATAAGTGAGTTCCATCAGTTCTGGTGGCAGATTTTGCATACATCACGTCAAAACCGCGAATTTCCAAGCCTGCTTTCTTACATTTAGATGTTTTCGAACGTTTCAAATTGGTGTTCCCTAAATTAATTCAACCTATTTAAAGATCTGATGAAAATTTGCTGAAAATTCATGCAAGAATTCACCCACGATGCAGAAATTTAATTTCTCCCTTAATTTGCGAAATATATGCCATACACACGCATGCACATTGGTTGCAAATATGATTGCAGCAAACATTCATCTGTCCAAAACCACAGAACCGAAAGCGATCGCATTTTAATGTGAAAAATTCCATTATGAACAAATTCAGAAAGCTGCATGTCGAGCATTCTTGCTGAATGCACAGAGTATCATTATGAAATTTTAGTTTTCGAGAGATGAAGCATTATTATTATAATATTATCAGCAGCGGCCACTCGTGGCCAAACAACGCGCGCGCTCGCGCTGATGACATCCGTATCAGCTTCTGCAAACTTTTGAACATGACGCATTGAAGAGAAAAACATAAAATAAAATATAAAACCAACCCTATTCGGGGGTGAGCGAGCACTAACTGGTGTGCGGCCGGTGATGTGGCATCCATTGCATTGGCCGATATCAAATAGACAGCTGTGCCCATTGACATGTTCCAGGGAGAACTCTTGGCTCCTTTTGCTTGAACGTTATGGAAAGTTTATAATTGAAAAAAATCACCAGAAGTAAAATAGTAGTTTGTGCAACAAGTTGCAAAAAGATGATTTTTTCAGCACGAGTTGTACGTTTATCCAACGAGGCTTGCCGAGTTGGATAAATACTACGAGCGCTGAAAAATCGAGTTTAAACGAGTTGCACGCTATTTGTTGCAATGACAAAAATGGACTTTTATGTGATAAATCTGTACCAAAATTGATCAGTCTAATTTACTCCACATGATCATTCTTGCCAATAAATTATGTTAATGCGGAGAACAATCAGATTTTATGTTACCGTGCCACATTGCATAGCACATTGATAAGCCGTGAAGCGATAGATGTAGTTGACTTTGGAAATTTTTGATGTCATATCCACCAAACTATTTAATTTATTACGGGGCGCATAGAATACACTATTTGAGCACTTACCGAAGCTAATTCAGCAAAATGTAGTCATGTAATTACTGTTCTGATGTTGGTTTTTCGTTATAGCACCCAAATGAGTGTTATAATGAATATTATGCAACCCATTTGAGTTGCATAATGTTCATTAAAGCACCCATTTCGTTGGTATGGAAAAGTAGGCCGTTTTATCACTCAAAGACAAACTGTAAACCAGATATTATGATCAGGAATTGCAAAAATTTTTTTTTTTGAACTTCTCGTTAAAAATGTAGTCTTCCTGAAGTTCAAATCAAATCTCATGGGTATCCATATTGGAATAGAAAATCTTATATCATTGAAGCTAGAGGCACATATATCCCCTTAGATCCTAATGGATCCTTGGCACGTCCGCGTGGGTGTTCTGAATTCTTCTACCAAAAGCCAACAAACTGTCCCACCCTACCACTCCCACTGCAATGCATGCAAAATACTACACCACAACATTCCATCGTTCTGTCATCAAAACTGGCGGCCGCTGCTAACCTATAAGATATGTGTACGTACAGCATGATTGTTTCAGTTTCCCCTGAATTTTCCGGATACGTGTGCTGAATGATTGCTCGCTGGTTTCGTTCACTTTTTTTTCTCTCATCCATTTTGTTCTGTTCGGTAGATTATTGCATATTTATTTATTTATTTGAAAACATATAAAATAGCAACAGCAGTAATTACACACACGACATAATATCGGTATCACCGGCGCAGAAGTGGGGCTTTTTCCACTTTGTTTACTTTCACCGTACTGGGATGATTTTTTTTGTGTGCATGAGGGCTGCAAAAAATATTTATCTATTGCTGCATTTAAACGGTAACTATTATAAAAATTTTGACAAGTCATTTATTTTCTGGTTTTGGTATTAATTTTTGATATATGCCTGTATCCGTTTGCTTTTATGCATATTTTATTTATTTCCAATACAGTTCGTAGCTTCGGTGAAGAGTGATTCGTATTGTGTCTGATTGTGTTGTGATGAGATGCGCACTCACGATGACCACTACCTTAAGTGTGCAATGATGTCAATTGATTATCGTAATTATCTCATACAATGTAATTTCCTACTATCAAAATCGTACTTTTAGGGTTATAAGAAAAAATTGGCTTATTCACTTAGATGTAAGTATCCTACTATGGGGTGACTTTTTACGCGGTTATATTGTATCAATTTCACGGTCTACCTCAACACAGCATTAATACTTCCTGGGTTTTCTTTGATTTTTTGTGCATTTTTTCGTTGGGTCAACTCAATGCTTTGACAAATGCAAAGGTTAAAAATAACGAAAAATGAACCGCTTAGCGACCCCCCGAGTATTTGTTATTTAGCCAATACTACTAAAATTGGTGACCGAAGATTAAGCAGTACCATCGCCAGCCGTATCCGAATGCAGAATAATTTACAAAACATATTTACATGTATCAAAAGTTTTGTATTTAGTAAGTACGAAGTAGATCAGCTTGAGTTGATAAATTCTAAAATAATTAGCTGTTGCTGATTCTGTTTCAAAACAAGAAGCTTTATTCCGATCGGAAGTAACGCTGATATCAATATCATTACATATGGATAAAAGTCACGCTCAGCAGCAATCACCGAAGTCCAATTAGACCTGAAGGCACCCAACGATTAGTCAAGTACACACTTTCGAGTATATGCCCTATTGATTGGCCCGAAGCATTATCAACGTACAAATTTCCGTTCCCAAATCACTCGAATAACCACACGAAGGAATAACCGTCAGTATAACTGTTTTCGGTACGCCAGTTGCTGTTTACATTGGCATTTAAATCTCACTATCGTAAAAGTTTCAAAGATAAAGTGCTACTGCGTTAATGCCCCATTCAGGCTCAAGCGAATGCCACTATACCTCACCTACTAGAGCACACTCACCCGATTTTATTTGATTTTGGATATTTGAAGAATATATTACAGTCTGTTTACTTTCCTATTCGTTTGACTTCCAACGTTTTGATGTCATATTATCAAATACTGAGCTTTGTGCTCGATGATAAGATAACAAACTAGACACGGAACACGCTTCAGGAATTCTCAGCTAAAGTTTTTTTTTAGAAATTATTCCAACGTACAAGAAAGTGTTGAAAAAGGGTGATCAAACTCATAAAGGGAAACAACTCGTCACAGATTTAGTCATTTGTTTCTGAATTTTACATATGCATGCCGTAAAACAATTTCGCTACTATACCGTAGAAACCTACCACCCTGCATCCTTTCCATTCGCAAGGGGGTAAAAGACGCAGTGATTGTATTTTTTAAGGATGTCTACATTTTTATGGTTCCTTGTAGCATACTTATGTGCACACGAGGTGAGGGCGAGGGCATGCAGGAATAATCTTAGGGAAACCCGAAATTGAACCGCACATTTCCAGGACGCAGTAGCGAGTGGTGTGTAGCATCCGATCTTTTCGATTAAGGGGTTAACGACTTCCACCGGGTTGGAAGGGAGATAGAACAGCGCGGCAACAGCAGCAGCAGGTCAGCTGCATTGGAGGCTCTCTTACAGATGGGCAGATTGAACATGGTAGTGAAACAGAACTCAAATAAAACTGGGGACTTATAATGCCACCTTTGGGTGTACTTTCTTTTTCTTTTTGCTGCTCTGGAATTGAATGTATATCGCTAATATTTTTGTACGGCTTCCAACCCACGTCTAAATAGAGTACCACCTCCGGTTTTGGTGTGATTTTCGTATCGTTACGCATGTGAATAATTTATAAATCTGTATGCAAAACATGATAAGGATTACCTTTTTATGTCTTGTTATTCAAATTCTTGAGAAGCTATTGTGGAGTCTAACAAGCGGATTGCTTGTTTTCTATCATGTGTATAGCTGAGTTCCAGATGATTATATTTTTTGTGGTTTCTAAGACGTGCCCTAGATTTTTCAATGCATATTGCTATTTCCATTATCTAGAAACAACCTTGGGTACGTGGAATAATAAATATTACGTCTCATATTGTATCCTTGTTAATAGAGCCGACTAGGTAATCTATCGACTGCGCCCGTTAGCGCAGACTTTTGTTGACGAATACCAAAGTTGTACTCAAGACGGCTGACCATCAAAGGGTCAGTTGTTTACTCTGTAATTGATGCTTGATAAATTCCGGGAATAAAACTTGCGGACTCATCATCTGTTTGAACAACTTTAAGGCATGTCAGTAAAATGGAACAAACTGTGGCAAATAATACTTGAACATGGCTTTCCGACAAAGCTGATAAGGTTGTTTTGTGCAACGCTGGGTAGGTCCGAATAAAGCGTCAGAATATCCGTTGAGGCATCCGATTCGTTCGTGACTTTGCATGGATTAAAGCAGGGCGATGGTTTTGCGAATGATGTATTTGTTATGGTTTTTTTTTGCAGCGAGCATTTTTTGCCAAACAAGTTCTAGATTCTGCGACAAAACGTGACGTCACAAATAATGACAAGCAGAAAAAAAATACATATTTAACACAGCCTCACAAAACTCGGAAACACTCCGGCTTTCGACTGGAAAGCGAGAGCATGCAAGTTGCCCACATTGTGGTCAAAGGAAAAGACATACGCACCTTATCATCCGAGTCATTTTAAATCATTGAAATTTAAGGCACTGGCAATCTCCACATGGCTAAATGGTATTCACTTTCAGAGAGCTTAGTGACAATTGATCAGAGGTAAGTTTCTGACGCTTAAGATCCTAAGCTCCAGTCGTCGATCCGCTGAATGTTAGGGTAGGCAGTAATCTACCTCTCATGACCACCGGGGCACAAACTTGCTGGAAGCTCTAAGGAAGCCCCTATCCCTCTTACCACAGTTGAGTCCATCCTGCAAGCGATCTTAAACAGTTCTTGTCCTGTGTGTGTGCTTAGAAACTGAATTCTTTTTACTAGTAAGAACAGCATTTCAGTCCCTGATGTCGCTTCTAGCCATCATCTATCATCAAATCTTCTACCTCCACGAACTGCTTTTTCACATCTGTATGCAAGTTTCTATTTCTATTGAGTTTGCAATAGCCATCGAACAAGTAAGTGCAGTGCGTGTTTTAGTCATCGGAAAAATAATAAAATATTTCGTGTTTGGTGCGATCTTCAATAGTTTGGCAGTAGCTATCGGGCAAGTAATCACAGAGTGTTGCGCGTTCGTTCGGTCATCGAAAACGCGATTCTTCTCAGCTTTCATATGCCACCGGGCGTGCATGGTTTAACTTTTTTTTCCCATGGCGAGACAACGAGTTAGTGTTATTTCCCATCCCATAGATCGCATCACTTACCGAAGTGAATCCAGATAAATTATTCTTTGTAACTGAAACGATATCCTATCCCAAGACAATCGTGGAGATGCAGAGGTATATTCGGTCTCTAGTAGCAACGAGAGTCGGACTAACAATCCTTCGCTCCCTATATGACCGTAAGGACGTGGTCGGCGCCGTTATTGACTTTAGATATTTGAGCTCAGGAAACGTGTACATTGAGAATGGGTAGCTAGTCCCAAGCTCCATTTATTATGTTCTCTGTACAATTTCGCAACTTCTAGTCAATCACGGAGTAGCAACTACAAATTTTGCGGTCATAATGCTCTTGCTCACTGTAAAAAATGAGAAGCGCGAAGTGAGTAGTGAGACGTCTCACTACTCACTCCGGGCTTCTCACTTTTTACAGTCAAATGTCCTATTCGGTCAAATGTCTTATGGAATTGCGAATCATTGTACATTTGGTCGAATGGACATTACATCAAATTGACATTTGGTCGAATAGGTCGAAAGCAAATTTTCGAATGAATAATCTTGGTACATTCAATTCGTCGAATGATATTTAGTCGAATGAGTAGGTTTGTTTATTATTGTCAGGAGTTTTTTATGACCGATTATGCTCAAATTTGGCAAACATGCTTTGCATATCAAAGAATATTGATGCCAAATTTCATAAAATTTCATCGACAAAACCCTCTGACAATAATAGAACAAAATTTTCGAATGCCAATAATCTTCCTACTTGAATAAAAGAAATAATAAAGAATATTTAGTCGAAAATATTTAAACTTAATTGATGTACAGCGGTGTTCCAAAAAATCACATAATTAATGCTCACATATTGACCAAAGAATAATGCATTCATAAAAAGAATAGATAATAAGAAATCGGTCAATATTCCCGACAGGATATTGACTTTAGCGAACCCCTCTAACCAACTACGATGAATCTATACGACCAGACATTTAGTCAAATGATATAGCGTCAGGCGAAACTTGGTCGTTTCGGCCAACTATTAACAAAATATTGTTGGAAGTAAATTGCACACTGAACTAATTATTGTATGAAAATTAAGTGGAAGAACGAATAATCATGAAAAGCATAAGAAAACCTATTCTGCACTGTCCTCTCGACGAAATGTCATTTGGCCAAATGTCAATCAACGAACTGTCCCAAAGTCACCTACGAGAAGTGTTGGCAAAATAACGTTGATATAATTGGTTTGGTAGCTTCCGTATTCGTTAATTTACAATGTTATGAAAACTCATATGTGAATATTAGACTGGCCCAGGAAACAAAGTTTTCTAATTCCACGGGGCACCCCTGAAGTTGTGTCTTTGGGTGAGAATCAATCTCTGAAAATTTCAGCTCAATTCGCTTGTTGCATAAGCGGCGCATTTGATTTGAAGTTTGTATGGGGATTTCAGCCAAAATGTGGAAAATACACCTGTCAGTCATTCGATCTGGAAATGGTTCTGATTGGCTCGATTGACCTCAGAATTGCAAAACGGCAGTTGGTATGCTACAGAACAATTTCACAGAACATTGATGATGACTTGAATGAACTTTTATATAGGTTTCGGCTGATGCGATATACGATCAAAATGGTAATCTAAAATACACAAATCAGTCTAATAAAGTAATAAATGCACATACAAACTTCAAGCTGTGAGGCGGCTCAAATGCGCCAGCTTATGCAATAAGCGATTGAGCTGAAATTTTCAGAGATTGATTTTCCTCCAATAAGACACTGGGGTGCCTCAACGGATTCGATCACATTTTTTTCTCCCCATACTAATCTGACATTCAGTGAATACTCTCATGTGGAAGATATTGATTTGGAAAATGTATTGGAGGTAACCACTTTCCATTCGATGGGACTCGAACCCATGACCCTACAGTACATGGGTTCCCATGACCCTACATGGGTTCGAGTCCCATCGTTACCTCCGTTACCTTACCTGTACCTTACCTTATACATTTTCCTAATCAATATCTTCCACATAACGTACATATTCACATATGAGTTTTCATAACATTGTAAATTAACGTCCAAGTCGGGTGGTTTAATCCCCGGAAATAGGCAATTAACTTTGATTGAACTTCCGTATTTGTTTTTTCGCTGCTGATTTACCTTCCGTACGTCCACTGAATTCCTCCAATCAGTTCATACATTTATCTTGTGGTATAACGGATTCCGGATCAAAAGACCATCTACCGATACGAAGCAAAACAATGGACTTTTTCCAAGTACTACCAGCGAGAAGACATTCAAAAGAAACAACTCTCATTTTGGTATGATGTATACAGTTAAACCTCCATGAGTCGATGTTCTATGACTCGATATCGACTCATGGAAGCAAATTATGTCATATTAAAAAATATTTTCTGGGCTACTGTGATGGTCCCTTCAAACAGCTTCCCGAGGATTTTCTATTCCACATCCGGATATTTCCATGAGTCGATGGTCCCTTCAATATCGGACTCATGGAGGTTCGACTACCCTGGGTAATAGATATGTGTGTTTCTTTATCGTTATATCGGAATGAAACAAAATACAAGGACTTTTATTATGCTTTTTGCTAATCACAGAGCTTTATATCCAGAATCGGTGTATCTTTTTGTTAATTTGTTATTTTCTCTTAAAATTATCTAAATCTCATTTTGACCAGGAAAGAAACCAACAAAATATCCTTTCTATTATTCTGCTATTATGCTATTGCTGAAATTCACTTTTAACATTCGACTAAATGACTTTTGACCAAATGGCGTCCATGCGACCAAATGTCCGTTCGACTAAATGCCCATTCGACCAAATATCCTTTGAACCAAATGAATGACAGCACACTTCAACGGGGACCGGACGAGTGCCAAGGTCAAACCAAAAATTCCGGGTGGAGATAGATCTCCGCTCCGTGCATTCACACGCCACGGTCTACTCAGTTCCGACGGTGGGCTTGCCTTTGAGCCATTCAGTTCCCAGCTTATTCGTTGAGCCATTTAGCTCCTACCTCGGTCGAGATCGCAAACGGCTCGGATAGTCCCCGATGGGCCCTCCTTAGCCTAGCGGTAAGATGCGCGGCTACAAAGCAAGACCATGCTGAGGGTGGCTGGGTTTGATTCCCGGTGCCGGCCCAGGCAATTTTCTGTTTGGAAATTGTCTCGACTACCCTGGGTATAAAGTATCATCGTGTTGGCCTCATGATATACGAATGCAAAAATGGTAATTGGCTTAGAAACACTCGCAGTTAATAACTGTGGAAGGCGGTAATGTCCCTGTGGGAGATGTAATGCAATAAAAAGAAGATCGCATGGTCTCTGCTCCCAATAGAAAACAAAAGTCTTATATGAAAAGTATAACAAATTCTCGTTTATGATTTACTAACTGTCCCATCGGACTTTGTCTCGCTAAAGATTGATTATAAATTGTTCTTAAAATTTGTATTTTGTGTATGGGAGCCCCCTTTCCAAAGAGGGGAGGGGTCTCGAACCATCTTAAAAACCCTCACCGGCCCCAAAAACCTCTGCATACAAATTTTCACGCCGATCGGTTCAGTAGTTTCTGAGTCTATTATAGCCTTACAATAAGGTTCAGAAAAACAGAAAATCATTTTTATGTATATAGAAGATGACATAAACGTGTTATACTTGCCACATGCACAGATACAGTCATCACTTCATTTAATCTAACTATTTGCAATACAATATGAAATTTGACCATTGCGTAAAACACTCGATTGTGGAATGAAAATGTAGCCTTTCAGTACACCTGAAGGTAAATATTACAACTCAAAGAATACGTCCAGCTAGCGAACAGCATGCTAAGGCCTTCAAATCGGCTCATCAAAAACTAGGCCTTTTGTTCCACTGCGATATTAGCAAAATCGTTTGATATCCTTTTTTATTAATTTTAATGTCCCGTTAGTAATTACACTTTAATTAACTGGTTTATGGAACCCTTATTTCCCGTTTTCCGCCGAAGAAACATTTCGGGCGGACCACTAAAAGCCGACGAAAGAGTCGCCCCCCCGTTGGGAGCGGTTGTTTCCGAATTTTCTGGCTGCTGAATAAACATGAATTGCCTGCTGCTCATAGCGCGCGCGGTGGACGGAAATGGTTACGTTTTAATTTTGCAGGCAACCGTCGAGATCTCCTCATCCTGATCTTGGTTAAAGACGCGCTAGCACAGCAAATTAATTCCGTACTCTCGGCGTATTATCCCCGAGTTGGAGCAACAAAAAAAAACTTTGCGTAAGGGTCCCGAATGCGTTTTTTTTTCTCGTTTGCTGCTTCTGAGTCTGAGTAGAAGAAAACTCCGGTATATACGAAGAAAGAAAATTAATTGAAAAAATCTATATTTTGTTGAAACGACGGGAGCCTTCCTTACCGAAAGAGTGGATGGTTCAACGTTCAGCGTTTTATCCTGAAAAATGAGCACCCGGAGAAAAGTTCTGCAACATCGAACCGAATGAAGATAATTACAAATTTACAAATTGATAACGCTCATGCCGCTACTCGGGTCTAACCCCAATATTAAGGCCTCTATCAATGGTGGTGATAGTTTTCCAGCAAGGAAAGTAATTAAAAAGCATTAGAATGGCAGCGTTAAAACAATTTGGCTAATTTCTAAATTGGTTGTTTAGAAAGTGTTATCTAATTTAGAATGGGAATGGGTGTAACATTGAATACAAAGTGCTACTTGATAGCGAACGCACCAGAGGATACCAAGTTAAAAATGGGATGGGTGCTTCTTAAAGTTGGTAGGATGAAATTACATCTCAGATTATACCTTCTTTCCGAGGCGGACACCAAGGTTTCTTTATCATTTCGACATCAGATTTATATGAACTGGATAAATTTCTTCGTTTTTGGAGTATTAAACGCAAAGCGTTATCGTTGACAAGGTGGTTCGAGTACATAAGCTGTGTATTTGGATAATTCTGAACAGCTGAATGCTACACTTACATTCTAGGCACCTTAGCAAATTGTTGGCAAACATTTATTGAAACAATCCAATTGAAATCAGTTTTCGTGAAACAGAATTTTTGCAACTTCACGTTTACAATAAATACCTATTGAAGGTTTTTAGTAGATGTTGTAATTTTCTGGTCCAGGTGGGTGCGAAATCGTAAGACCAGGAACAAAAAGATTAAATATGAGGCGCTAGTTTTCTCTAAAAAATACCGAAATAATGAATAAAAAGTTACCCCAATTTTCGTTAAAGTGGCTGCCCGAGTAACGTAACTACAAAGTACAAAAGACAACTTTAGTACTCTTGGTATAACTGGTATTTGGCGCATGTATGTACAGCGTTAGTTCACTGGACAACACAGATGGAAGTGATAAGGGCGATTTTGGCGTAAATGCACTGCAAGTCTGCGGATTAGGCCTGAAGCAAAGGAGGAATTTGCTGAAGATGACCACAGGGCATTTATGGCGTAAGTTTAAAAAAAGACAAAGTACGAAGTGGAAATTGGTATACTAAATTATCATGACTTTTTAATGCTTTGTTGTGGAATATGGCAGATTTTCACAAAGAATGCATCAATGCATTCTTCATTCTGTTGCCGTAGTCTATGTGAAGTGACCTACTCTAAGCGGTCTCATTTTCGGCAAATCTGAATGACATTTATATCTGCAATAAGGCGAGACAAACGAAAGAAAATTATCGTCATAAACAAATTAGTGGACTTACTTCCAAGCATGTATTCCAATTCAACCGGTCAATTTTTGGACAGTCCACAAAAAATGTAACACGTTGCTTCCTTTCCTTAATATAGTTTATCTCAAATATCTCCGAATAGATCCCGCGTATCACAACACTTTCCCTTCCCATGCATAATTCGTGGATGACCCCTTTCGTACCGAACTGTCGTCGGTCGCATTACCATATTCTAGCCCACGGGGGAGTCCTAGCTTGTGGGAATGGGAAAACAGTAGGAAACATTTATTTTACCCCACGTTGTGCCAGATAACGTCAACCGTGACGGAATACAGTTTCTTTTATCGGGAAACCAGCATGCGAGTCTGCCGGGCAAGGCTATTGGCGGCACTTGGCGCTCCTGCCGAACTTACATCGCATGTAGGTAGGTAGGTAGTAAGACACGGATTACGGAACATTGCCCATTCGTTGGGGTCGTTTGAGGATATCCTCACTTTGCTTCAAATTTAACTTTCCTCCATGGTTGAATGTTTTGATTCGTCCATTTTGTGGTTAAGTTGTTGGTGTTTTTATGATACAAGCTTGAACGCTGTCGGTGTCGAGAAAAAAACATTGGACTCACACGAAAGTCAAGATTGCTTCAAATTTTGACAGTACATGAAAATAACACTAATTTATCAAAAAAAAAAAAGTTTTGGAAACTTGCAGAAACCATATGCCATGTATGCAAAAAATGGATTTCAGAACAATATGAAGATCACAACTCAAGGTGTTATTGCGTAGATTAATTGCAGTATAATCGAATCGTTACAGCGTTCTTGTATCCTTCATACATAAATTTAAATCCATTGTAAGGTGAATTGGAACATATTGTTCAAGCTGTCTCCACAGACGAGCATTATTTGTGTAGTTTGATATGAAAATAGCTTGAGCGAATTTAACATCACAGCTGGGGCACAGGATTGGGCTCTGTTGCACTACAAGGCCGCACTGTTATTGTGATCTATTGTTTATTCCAAAATAACCGTAGATAGTAACAGATGGTAAGTGCAGCTCAGATCGCTCGTTGACAAGGATGCAAAAAGGGTTATTACCTTGTATCTTACTGCTTCTCAAAGCAAACAAAGATGCACCTAACTCGTCGCATGCTCTCATAGAATGCTTAGACAATGACGAAGAGTGATAATATAAAGTGCTATGTTTGGTACGTATTGTGAATAGCAGCAGTATGGGGTAATTTATGTTACCGTTGCATCAGCTGTTGTTAAACACAAAATCTAACTAAATTATTCTCGGGACCCCAAGCCTTGGCCATGATTTCGTAATCCTTACTGATGGTAGTGCGAACATGCTTTCCTGTTGGTCGAGCTGCAACCCCTGTTGGCTGTTGGTGGTGGGTAGACAGAGTGCCTAATAGAGTACACAGAGGCATCAGTTGGATTTCACACATTTCGGACTTTTAAATGGTTGGATAAGACTCAGGCAGTCTGCTGCTACTGCTGCTGCTTTTGTGGTTGAATGTTATCTGGAGTATATTTTAATTCATTTTATCCCGCCAGGAAAACCGCAAGACTCTTTCTCTCTGCTGTGGCATAAGCTTACAAACATCGAGAATATTTATAAAGAGACATTTGAAAACTGCCCGTCCCATGCTGTTCCAGAAGAATACAATGCTAGACAATTCGTGTAGGTCATTCTAAAACAGTGGTATATATGGTTGTACATACATTTTTTGATATAAAAAAATCAAAGCAAAACAGACCTTATATAATACGAGTTACTATTAGATCCAACAATTATTCGTTGGTAAGATAAACTTACACATGGATGAATTTCCGATTTGTCCAGAAAATAAAAAAAAACAATGATTTGTCAACCATTCCGGAACGCAATGGCCGATCGGGCAAAATTTCAACAACGAAAAACTATATCGCATTTCCCGTTGGATGCTACTTGCGAGCAATACACTCAGTGTACGAGAAATGCAAACAATATCAGATACTGTTTTCGAATTTTTATTGACTTTTATGGAAATTCTTACAGATTCTTATTCATAATAATCGAGTATTGTTCTATACGAGAGCAAAGGTGCCCAAAAACAGCAACAGATGAGCAAAATATATTGAATACTTATTTTCAAGACGCAATCAACAAAACAACATAAAAGCTATTGATTGAAGTATTCAAATTTATTCATGAAAAAAATGTTACTCAGGTCCTTTTGAAAAGTTAAGCGATATTTGTTATTGAATTTTTCGAGCGTCATCATTGGCAACAGCAGCACTAAAGTGAAGTTTTCCGCAAGTTTGTCGTTTGGCTGCTGTTAGTGATTCCAAAGGTGCATTCAAAAAAAAAAATAATTCGAGCGTTTTAGGTTCTGCATTTGAAACAAGGAGAGTTGACTTGCCGTTGATTCTCATTGAAAATGCATGGTGGCTGCAAAAAGTTGATACGCAACTATGTCATCAGTTATTAATTTCATAGGTTCATTATTTAAAATAAACTTTTTTGGACCAGCGTGTTACACAAGAGAAAGTTGATTGGTTAGTAGTCAAAGTATAGAATCAGTGTGGTGATATGATACGATGTCGTTTGTAACATTTTAGCAACTGGAAAGTTATCAAACAGCTATTTAGTGCAAAATTATCGAGTGGATGTCGTCGGCAGCAGCATTTTTTTCTCGCAAGATTCAAACGAGAATCTGTTATTGATTGGAAAGGCGCATTACTGAAAATAAATCAGACCTTTTCAGAACCCGCTTTCTAGTTTAGGGCTTAGGTTTAACAAAGATGATTTAATTTTTGCAACCCTGTCTGGGAAATGATTTTCTGTGGTTAATAACTTTTTTGGGATGAAACTGGGTAGTCTTGAAATAAACTGCTTGGGATTCGAACCATGATTATCGACAGGAGAGGCTCTACTTCTTTTCAGCGTTGGTCTTCCAGCTTGAATTTTTAATGGTCTTAATGGTGAAGCAACTGGAGATGCGATGGTAATAGCGCAAGAACTCCAGGGCTCGACATTTCAGTGCTCGGACAAAATTATGTGCGAGCACGAGAAAACAGCTTTCTATTATCCAACAAAGTAAGACCAATAAGTAATACAGAATAGTCAAAAATATTGACTACGCTTGGAACCATAACGTTTACCAACGGGATAAGATTTCTGCCTCAGTCGCATTGCTTTGATAGCAAAGTCAAGCATCAGATGAGGGCTCAGCTCCAATCCAGATTTACTGACGCGGGGCGACCTAGTTTTCTTCGGACAATTTATTAGTTGGGTACATACTCTTAACCCTTCACGCAAGTAAACGAGATACGTCCCTGATATTAAACTCTATGGAATGAATGCCTAAGGATGTTCAAGTATAACATGTAGTCGTGTAAATTTAAATAGATTCAGAAAGCTCCTCAAAGATACGCAAAGGTTTATAAAGTTCAGTATTGGTCTGGTTTTTAAAGGTCTTACGGAGATCCGTGGAGGTTCAAGAATGTCGATGAATGTCTTTAAAGGTCTGTAAAGGGAAGAAATGCCTGTGAAAAGTCCATGAAGTACCTGAAATTCGCGATGGTCCACATCAATATTTACTTAGAAAATACACATTTTCAACAAAATCATATATTTCGGCCTCGCTATTACAGAAAACTTTATGAGATGCATCCGGCTAAGCAGACGATTTTATAAGTAATAAAGTTAAAACATTTTATTCGAGTCCTGAATATCTAACCCAATTAGGGTTTTTAGTACCGACCTTTTTTGGCGAGTCCCGGTACTACGGTACTGAACCCCTCAGTACCGGGAGTACCGGGAAAATACCGGTACTGGAAGATTTTCTTAACAAAAAGTTAAACTTTGTTCGCGAGAAAATTGACACCAAATCATTTTCGTTCCGAATAACTATCAATCTGTCAAAACTCAAATGGGTCGGCCTCCGAACAACCATGAGGGGAAAATAACCATCGAAGTGTCAAATTTCAACTAAAAGTCAAACGAATCGGTGGAATGGTTCACAGCCTAAATGTCAGCGAAGGGAAATGAGTACGTTTTGACAGATAGGTAGCCAACATGTTTGAGGACGATAACAAAGGGAACCGCAGCGACAATCGTCCTCTATAGTTTATTACCTCTTTTGTCAGGTGTTGGAAAATTTAGTAGAAAAAATAATATCTTTCTTACTAGCTGCTGCATTCAAATAATGTGGTTTTAACCATCGGAAGTTTTAACCAAAACTTTTTCCTTAGCTTAGCTTAGCTTAGCTTAGACTGACTGTACATATCAATGGTTGCTACTTCGTGATTGATCAGAACTGGTGCAAATTGCACTACGATCCAAGTGAATAGTGTTTGGGATTTACCAACTATTCTCGAAGTGCACGTTTCAGCAGCTCGCAAATGTTGATCAATAACGGCGCCGGCCAAGTCCTTACAGTCAGTTGGGAAAGGAAGGGAATATGAGTGTGTGGTAATTGTTGCTACTAGAGACCGAGAATACCTCTGCATCTCCACATTTACCACGGGAAGGAAGTAGTGTTAGTTGGGTGGGGTAATCAGTAACATAGATCGGGATTCACCATGGAAAGTGATGTGACCTATGAAACTTCTACACAGCAGTATTAGCATTTCCTTAATTTGTTCAATTGTTCATTCTTCGCGAGAATAAACAATCAATCGCTCAAAGTGAGCGATTGTTCATTTGAATTTCGGATTAGGCGCCCGCGTTATAAAATGATAACGTAAGAAAAGTAAAAAAAAACGGGATTAAAATTGAAAATAATTGATAGTAATCGAAAGCTAATGTTATTCAGCAACCCTTATTTTATCTCTATTTGACGTTAAGTAAGAATGTAAATTTACGTTCATTTTACATGTCGTTTATTTTGCATTACTTTCGCGCGTGTGTGTGTGTCACTTGCCTTTACCAGTATACCGTAATCAGGATCTCACTGGTATTAATCCTGATGTGCCGGTTGGCACTCGTGTTGGGCTTGTGCGCTTTGAGCGGCACACGGTCGCTTCCCAGTCTACATAAAATCGCACATGGTGCAATACAAGATGCTAAATTGGAGACGATATACATACATGTTGTGTGGAAAAGTACCTCTATCGCCTGCACTTCAGCATCCTACACGACACCATATACGTTCATGTGCTGACTGGGTTTGATAGGGCCTGCTTATGGACACATGCAGCTTTTTGTAGAGGTTTAACAGAGCCCACTGTCAAACCCCACCACATCCTAGGTAGGCCCCCTAACTCGCAGTGGCCATGGGGAGGGGTCGTCAAGCCCTTGGACATAGTCCCTGCTGCCCCTGTTTTAACCAAAACTTTTTCCTTAGTACCGAAAATACCGGTACTTTCATTAAGCCAGTACCGGTATTGCGGTACTCCCGGGAATTCCGGTACCGGTACTCCCGGTACTAAAACCCTAAACCCAATCCTATCATTTTGTTTTTAGGTCAAATCGGTGTCTGAATATTGTCAAAGTTTATGATTTTATATGGAGCGTTTTAACTTGCCTGCTAGCTGGTTGGACGGCCTCATTTGCCCTCTATTTAAGAAAGGGCACAAACTGGAGTGCGCCAATTATCGAGGAATGACCCTCCTTAATTCGGCGTACAAAATTATGTCCCGTATTCTGTTCAACTGACCGCTTGAAGAGTCCTTCATCGGCGAATACAAAGCAGGTTTTCGTGAGGGCCGATCAACGACGGATCAAATGTTTACCCTGAGACAAATCCTTGATAAATTCCGGGAGTACAACTTGCAGACACATCATCTGTTTATTGATTTCAAGGTGGTGTACGATTCAGTGAAAAGGAATGAATTATGGCAAATTATGCTTGAACATGGTTTTCCGGCGAAGCTGATACGGCTGATTCGTATAACGTTGGACGGATCGAAATCAAGTGTAAGGGTTGCGGATGGAATATCGACGTCATTTGTTACCTTAGATGGATTAAAGCAGGGTGATGCACTCTCGAATCTACTGTTCAATATAGCGCTCGAGGGAGCGATTAGGAGCGCTGGTATGCAAAGAAGTGGTACCATTATCACAAAATCGCATATGCTCCTGGGATTTGCGGACGATATCGATATTATCGGAATTGATCGCCGTGCCGTGGAAGAGGCTTTTGTGCCTTTTAAGAGGAAGACAGCGAGGATTGGACTCACGATCAATACCAGCAAAACGAAGTACTTGGTCGCTGGCAATCAACGTGGGTTCATTAGTGGTGGTGGTAGCGAAATGGTGCTGGATGGTGGAAAATTTGAAGTGGTAGAAGAATTTGTGTATCTTGGAACATTAGTGACGTGCGATAATGATGTTACCCGCGAGGTGAAAAGGTGTATTGCAGCTGCAAATAGGGCTTATTACGGACTTCGTAACCAGCTTAAGTCCCGTAGTCTGCAAACGAAAACACAACTCGCTCTGTATACTACTCTGATTCTTCCGGTGGCTTTATACGGCCATGCGACAGGGACGTAAAAAGAGGCTGATCGGAGAGCTTTCGGAGTGTTTGAGCGTAAGGTGCTGCGGACAATAATCGGCGGTAAACAGGAGAACGGTATCTGGCGGCGTCGCATGAATCACGAATTGTACCAGGTGTATAAAGGGCTGGATATTATTAAGCTTATACAACACGGAAGACTACGGTGGGCTGGTCACGTGGTTCGTATGCCGTAAGAACGTCAAGTGAAGATAATATTTAGTTGTGAACCCGGAAGAGGCCGTAGGCTTCGTGGAAGGCCGTGTACACGATGGATTTTCGCAGTTGAAGAGGAGCTGAGGGCGCTCAATGTTCAGGGCGACTGGAAGCGATTGGCCCAGGATCGAGTCCAGTGGAGAAGGATACTCCATTGGGTTCAGGCTTATCTCGATACAAGTTGTCTTACAAATACAAGACAATTGCCCAACAAGTTAAACCACAAGAAAATGTCCCAAGTAACCATTAGCATTATATTACGCCAAATCGTCATTTAGGTCCAGTATACGGCTATTTGGGCCCTCCTTAGCCGTGTGGTAAGACGCGCGGCTACAAAGCAAGACCATGCTGAGGGTGGCTGGGTTCGATTCCCGGTGCCGGTCTAGACAATTTTCGGATTGGAAATTGTCTCGACTTCCCTGGGCATAAAGTATCATCGTGCTAGCCTTATGATATACGGATGCAAAAATGGTAACCTGGCTAAGAAACCTCTCAGTTAATAACTGTGGAAGTGCTTAATGAACACTAAGCTGCGAGGCGGCTCTGTCCCAGTGTGGGATGTAATGCCAATAAGAAGAAGAAGATACGGCTATTTAAAAACTTATAAGCATTGAAAGGCCGATTTGGCGAAATAAAGTGCTTATTGGTTACTTGGAGCTGCACTAATGCTCAAATTCACCATGCGTCTCCATATGTTCGTATGCTTATATGGCAGAACAAATCTTACCAAGCACCATTGAAAAATTACCCACTTTCAAGCACAAGTTTTCGTATAGCAGATGCAATTGATCACAAATTGTATCGGATATGCTTCCACCATATCACTAAGGATATTAAAACCCAAATGTACGAATTAATTGATTTCCGTTTTCATTTCACGAGCATAATATCCCAGTCAGTCAAAAAGGCGCTTGGGGCGGTTACGCAGAACCCCGACAATATGATGATGCATATTTTCAATATTCCTACCTAATATCCGCTTGGGAGGTCAACGCTCATAGAAAAATAAACGCTAATATAAAGATTTGATATAGTCGCTATTATCACTAATTAATGATTTGAGTGTATTACTTCTACGTGAAGTTAAACGATTCATTGTAAATCGTTTAATTATTCTATAAAAACATTTTTCATGCCTGCCGTATCCTCACGGAACTATCAATTATATATTTTCGCCTCTATTATGAACATGTACGTCTGAGTTTGGAAGATGATATTAGCATTTCCATATCGTCGCTATTATCAATTAACAATGTACTCAAACTACATTGTAAGACAAATCTATTTACAATGTGTTCAGTCCGCCCTGACCCCATAACCAAAATATGCACCTATGTGGAACAATGAAGGTTTTTGGAGAGGAATCTCGCCACGTACCTAGAGGTGGTAAATAATTATTTAGTCTGGAACATTTCCTGATATAAATAAAACATTCATCATGGTTTCCTCCCAAAAACTAGGCAGTAAACTTATGCTGTAACTAAATTAGTGTACGCCAAGAATGGTTTGAATAAACAACCTAAATCCACAACAGTGAGTAAGATTGCTTGGATATGGCACCACCGATAAGCACACCAAGCATCTTGGCGCCACTCACGAGCAGTTGGCAGCAAATATCTCATGCTAGATATTTGTAATGAAAACAAAACCCAATTGAACTAATGATCAGCCGTTCCCCACTTTTACCATGCTTTGTCCACACCCGGCAATGCAAGTCTGGATCAGTTGAGCCTGAGACGGATGGAAAAATATTAGCAAAATAAAACAACTCATTAGACAGTAGTGGCACCCTGTCTGTCATGATTTCCTGTAATAATGTAAGTTTTTCACGTGCACTTGTTTGGCCTTTTCCGTTCAACTCATCGCAGTGAGCCACGGCAACCGCCATGTTGCTGGAAATTAAGCCGCGTATATCTGACCTACTGGTTGACTTTCGTTAGTTAATCCAAGCAATCTGTATCGTCTACTTCGAATGCGAAATGTAAACATACACACACAGAGTGATAGAATATTAAAACAAACGCGTTGCGAAAGTTATAATTCATTTTAGCATTTCAACAAGATCATTAATGCAGACATATTAAATAAATTTATGCTGGCTTGGGCCATAGAAACGGATTCTTTTTTCTTCAGTTCATTTCGTACCGTTCAGGAGTTGGTCGAAAACAGAGTCGCCTCTCTGGTATCGGTACCAAAGGTTTCGTCTTGTTTGATTGTTTTGTTTTGAAATCAGGAGCAGAATGCAATGTTAGTAGAACCTTATAGCTTAGCTTGTTTTTTTTAAACAGATTTATTTATTGGTTCATTTAGTTGTATGTTAATGATTCTTCGTAGATTCGAAATTATGCCAAGATTTTTTTTTGTTACAATGAGTTAAATGACTTAAAGTGGACGTCCTGCTGTGGACGTTGTTGTTGCTGTTGTTATGTTACAAAACCGATTTTTCAAATGTTAAAAAAATATTCATATGCAATTTAAGTCTAGCAGGTCCACTAGTAGATAGGGATCCACTTTTGCTTATTTTAGACCTGTAGAGCCAAAATATTACCAATTGATATGGCCTTAGAGTACAAACAGTCCCATATGACCTTGCCTTCATCAGTCCTGATATGAGGAAAAGACAACCAATCAGGCTGTTTTCTAGATTGTTTCGCTAGATTTTCACACAATTCTATTTAAAGCCTTGCAAAATATTCATTAAAACTTAATAAATGCAAAATTAATAGAAGGGATAAGGAATGGTTATCCGAATTATTTAATGCTGAAGAGCCGGCTCTGCTTGTCCTCCCGAGTCTTGGTCTGCACTTTCTCTCGTTGCTCTCTTGTTGTAACGCACGGACTAAAAAGTTCATACATAAATGTTTGAGCGGAATTCTGTACATATGTATGTAGATTGCCGTGCAGCGTCACTCGTACGTCCGTCTCCGACCACAAACAAGTGCCCAATGAGTTGTGTAAATGCATGTTCTGTGCATGAAATTGATCGAAACTTCCCTTGCCACTCCCTTGCTGGTCGGCTCGACTGGTCGGTAGTGCAACATCCACACGTCCGACCGATGGCATACAAATTTTGTAATCACACAAAAATGATTTATATCATGTATCACCTACAACAATAACAATATCCGAGTAATATGGATATATTTATACCGAGCATCACTCGGACTTGGATCAGTACCAGGGCAGGCTTGTTGTCCGAATGCAGGAAAAGGTTAAATAAATGTATATTCATGAAACAACATATGTTTAACTCCGGATTTACCGGTGGTCCCTACCAACATCGAAGGAAAATCAGGATACATCAGCACTCTTATTGTTTATTGATGAAAATTGAAATGCAGAAGTGCCTCGCTGTCATCGGTCGCGTATAGCATTTCGGTTATTTATTGTTGGAAGATGAGTTAGTCGATCTAGATTAGTCCAACTGTGGATTGCAGTTTCTGGCCATCCGAATTCATACGAAAGCACACGTGCTTTAAATTGACATTTAGTTAAATTATATTAAGTTGAAGCGCCAGTGGGTCGCTTAGGAGGAATTTGATTGTAGTAAGTTTATGAACTGACAAAAATCCACAATGCAAGTTGAATAATCTCTTCTTGGACAAATTGCTAAAGTTATGTGACGCGGATGAACGTAAAAATATTAAAATTCACATGAACGATTTGCATATTTGATCTGTTGAATACCGAATTCTATCAGATCAGCAATATTGTAGACATTAGTTTTTCAACGACCAAGAAATGTTTTTTTCACATCAGTAAGAGTTTTTCCAAAGCGTAGCGTTTCCCCATTAATCACCGAAATTTACATTAGGCCGTTTGTTGTCTATGCTTCACCGAAAGGTTCGTGCTTTCATGCAGAATAAACATCAAATAGCCAGTGGTCGACAACTAGCGCCTCTTTATCCAGTATCGCCCAAAATATGTTATGTGCAATGGATAAATTTGAAGTTTCATTCCTGTTTGTCTGTGTTACTATGCAAATAGAAGGGTCATGAAATGGTGACAGAATGATTTCACCGGAGAAATTCCTTGAGTAGTAAGGAATTTGTAAGTAGATTATTTCGCGAATTTTTTTTGATACTTGTGCAGCTGTTTAATATGCTTTGAAGTTTGAAGCAAATTTTCTTACACAGTAAGAAAAAAATAACAAATGATAATCCGTGAAAATTACCTTAATATGAAACAAAATATACTCATTTAACTTAAAACATTCATGTTGAAACCTATCTTGGTTAGCATTTGTTAGGAGGATGTAGTAAAATTAACCGATTGTGTCTAAGAGAATTGCCTTCAAATATCAAGCAGTGAGTTAAGCAAAAATAGGCTCGACTTGAGAATACCGGCTGCATAGTAGTGATTAACATGAAAACATTGCCGTTTTAAAAACTGACTGTAACATGCAGAGTATAGAAATGTAACATAATCAACACACGAAAATTCATCACACTTGTTACAATTGTTGCAGAAAATAAATGATTTTTAATAAGTGACGCAATTTAATTAAAAAAATCATATGTCGTTGGTCTCATTAATGCAGCAGAAAGGCACCATCTTTGCCAAGGGGATTTTTTTTTTCAGATTTTATGGATAGAAGTTTTTTTTATCGAATATACATATTTTTGCTTGGTAACATTTCTTCTTAGCGTTGGCTGTTCTACGTCCAAAAAATCTCAATTCTTCACCAGTCCCCATTAACTCTGTGCCTGGATCAAACGACTGCGGATATGGATATTCAAAGCCACCAAAAAACAATCTATGCAGCCGTGCAGGGGTTTGACTTAATGGCAACATTTGGAACGGTGCAGTTTACTCAGCGGGGATCTCGACCCCCACAATGCGGACAAGCCGTTTACACAGCGGTTATGTTCAGGCTCCAATTAATCATTCCATTTTCTGGATCGTTCGTATTGATTCAAGGTGTTCGTTATGCGTTTGTTCGCATTCTTGTTAATTTTGAACCTTGATAGTTTTCTGGCATCTATTGTCATTCATATATTGAGAAAAAAGTGTATTTTTATGGGTATGATTGCGTTAAACCAAGTTCTATATAATTTTTTAATAGATACGATGTTTTTTAAGTAGAAGCCGTTGTCTTGTTAACTGCTTTATATTTATAGAAAGCCACTTCATTCTTATCTATTACAAGAAATATATCTATTTGGCATCTCTTTACGGAGTGACTATTATTTTCAAGACGACGGCAATATATCAAACCTAATATGATAAAATTAGTTGCCACGATATGAGTAGATTTTAGGGACCAAAAATATTGTTTTGAACGATTTTGAAATTCTTTCCCGATGATACTAAGGGCAGCGACTCTAAAATAATTTTTCTTCTGAAAGGAATATCAGCTAGTTTTCCATAAGTAAAATGGTTTTCCAGCTGGACAAAGCCAGGATAATACGCGCTTTTTTTTTATTAATGCTTGTAAAATGGCGCAAAGGAGCATAATGGAAAGGACGGATATCTTGTTACAGACCGACATGGACGTCGGAAAAACACCGACACATTCAGTACAAAAATATATCCCCTGAAAACGAGTGTCCCAAATCAAAATGCAGAATGGGGAGGAAATTACAAGCAAAAAATATAATAACACAACGAAGGGAAAAGTTTCAAATCCAAACCCATCCGGCGGCACACTTTCTATGCGTCCGTCTGTCGTCGTCCCGCTCGGATACTGCCCGGTCCCTACTGCCGTACTGCTTTAGAATTATGAATATTTTGTTCGTATAAATACATCGGAAATGTATCTCAAATCAGGAAATGGGATTGTGGCGCAATAACAAACAGCACATTCGAAATAATTCATTCTGGTTCGGCTGCTGGCAGTTCTGGTTGCTTGAAGAGCCACCACCGCCAGGAAATGTTAGTTTTCTCCGGTATTAGATGAGGGCGACTTGAAGAAATGGCTACCTGCAGCAAATAACACTCTCGGATTATTGGGGAATGTCACCGTGCGAGGTAGATAAGCACTTCAATCGCATTCAATGAAGCATCATTTCCGAAATGGATCATTGATGGTGAATCTTTCGAAGGATGCTGAATGCACTAGAACAAATACGTCGATTGTTTTCTCATGTTACAATTTTTATGAATGCAATGAATGCAACAGCAATCAATGCGAAATATTACCATACCATATGATGTTATATTTCAAATCCATCCAGCTCGTTCTTCCGCACCTAACCTTGATTTGTTTGTCGTCCCGGTTCCGCTGAAGACGTGAAGGCTTACTAATTCAATCGACTACAGATGTAGCATCCGATTTCTTCGCAGCATCGGCGATCGAAGGATTCAACCGACTTTTGAACAGGCTCATCGTTTTTTTGGTCTTACCTGGATCAGCTGAATTCTTTGATTTTTTCTTGTCCAGTAGTTCTTGCTACAAAGTTCTCTGAATAACCACTTGACAGATTGTGAAGAAGTTGTAACAGTGGAAAGTTGCTAGTTTCAGCAGAAACACCATACATTTTTACTCACATACTAAAAAGTTGTTCTACAGGATATTTTAAGTGCCTGACTTTTTTCGAGTACAATCCTCGTCATGAGCAACCGATTATCACTCGTAGAATTCACATATTCTTGATTAAAAATCAGTTCTTACTGTGGAGGTGGACAGGATTTGATATAAGTATCTAAGTACTCCTTGTTGTAGTCAAGCAAATCCGTCTTCCGATTTGCCGTTTACCAACGAAAACAAGCGCGGAACACTGAAGGATAATTCGCATGTTCACGCCTCAAAAACATAACACTGAATGATTGTTTATTTTCGCCGTTCGAATTATCTAGAACCCCTGTCAGCCTACTGAGATTGAATTTCAAATTTCTTCTCATTAGCTTCTTAGTATGCTGGCATTTCAAATGCCAACTACGATTGAATTTCAAATTCGTTATCATTTTTTTCTATTAATGTCATTTTTAAATATTTTAGTTTATTTCATTATTTTTATCATGAAATAAGAAATACGTTCCACTTTATCCATCAATGTAACCAACAAATGCAAATGCATTTTTCAGACTCACTTTATTCCCCACACTCCTCAACAAAAAAAATGATCAAAACGGCAGCGCCATTGTTTTTCGATGAATATTGTAATCGAACAACGCTGAGACCCTAGAAAACAATATCTAAAGTCCACAAATGGGCGCCATACTGTGCATTCGATGGAAAGGCATCCTCGACATTGTGTTGTTTTGTAGCGTTTTCGGTTGGATGCTGAATGCTCCAGGATTAAACCAATGCGGTCCGCAATTAGAAAAATCCAATTCCAGGACGCGGAACAATATTCAAATATACCAATTCCAATGTACCAAGGAACAGCACACCCCAGTAACGTTTTAAGTTTTATAACGCTCTTGAAGTCCATAATATACTCTACAAGAGTGTGATAAAACCCGCATAAAACCAATGACTTTAGAGATTAAATGGTGGTAAAATCCTTCGCCAATCGTAAAAAAAAACCCAAGGGCTTTATTAACCGTATAATGTAATGACCTCTCATCAAATTGAGAATGATTGATGATGATTTTTGAAAGGTGGCATTTTCGATTGAGTTTATCTGAACGAAAACTATAAGATCATCCGCGTAGGAAAGTCGTTGGCATATACACGTCACTGAAGTACAGTAAGAAGATCAAAGGTGCTTGATGGCTTCATTGTGGAATTCCTGATGAGGCTGGGAATCATTTGATAAGCATTCGCTTATGGAACCCCCCAGTCCAGTGTGGAAACCAAGTTGGTCAACTCGGTTTGTCAAACGTCAATGTTAGTCAAACATGCTTGACCGTGTGAGTGTAAGCGGGGATAGATTTAGCTTGTTAAATGCAGCAGATAAGTCGCAGCATATAATATCGATAAGTAAGGCTTGCAGTAAGATGATCGTTAAGATATCGCGTGAGCAAGAAGGTTTGCTGTATAAATGCTGAACAAGCTAGAGTTGTAAGGCCTTAGGTAAGGTTAGGGCTCCCGGACTGACCGGTCACTAGAGAGGTGAGGTTTTATATTTTTGGATTGATCCAAGGAAGTCCCAAAAGCCACGTTGTTCGCGTTGTGGGCCTTACTCCCGGAATTATGCGTCCCTGACACTGGCAGGTATCCAATAGGATACCTGGAATTCAGGGCATCAGCAGATCAAATGTTTCACTGAATTGTGAACCCCGGAAACGTCGTGTTATTTAAGGTTGAATAGATCCGTCAATGCTGTGGTGGTTCCCTTGATTTGACGCAGTTGTCCGGCAGTGGAAGCTATTCAGATCGTTTCCCAGTTGTCTCGTATTGTATTTTTATGCAGATTTTTACGTTCCCCAAAAGGGCGAATGACGAAAATCTTCGACCCTGATACCCCACCTTGGCAAAAAGGTTGCCAGGTACTCCGAAGTCCTCCAGAATCCAGGCAAAGGTTGTATTTGGGAGCTATTTGCTACGATGCCCTGGAAGGTCAGTGACAAAGTTTCGACAAGGCTACGGTGGGCGATACATGTAAGCTCCAGGTCATAGAGCAGGCGATTATCAATGATAGCCTGCCCGATGCTTAACCGGAGCATCCTGTCATTAGTTCGGTGCGGTTTTGACAGCGTTCGAATCATATTGACTCATGTCCTAAAACTGACATTGACTCCGCGAAAGTACGTTAGGAAGGAGAGGCTCCGGTCAATGTCCGAGGCCCGACCATCTTGACGATTCTCTTAGATATAGGATGTTCTCCCTACTTAATACTAGGCCCGGACAACTGCTGGCTTCATCTGTTAACACACTTGCTGGCAGTCATAGTGATACCCACTGAGCTAGTCCAGCGAAAAATGGCACTGACGGCGGATTGCGTTCTTATTCTTGCGTGGGCTGGAGTGTTTCCAACAATCATCAGAAATACAACATTCATGGCGACAAGGAACAGCGTCACCGCCAAAACAGAACCCCGGTCTCCGTCGGGAAAGTCCTTGATTTTGACTTGAAAGGAGCGCCCTGTGAGGAAATTTCGGTAAAAAACAAAGATATTGCCGGAAAATCCTCACTCGCTCAACTGCTGGAGGACGAAGGGGGTTCAAGTCCTGTTCAAGGCCTTTGCAGATAACCAGAGGCACCAGGTTGGCGTGTTTGCCCTCGTTGTAAGCGTATCACAAAACGTCATCAACTTCTCGACGACCTTTGATACACTCGAGGTCAGCGAGATTACATCCCGGGAGGAGATGAGGATAACCAAAGTTTTCCGCAACTCATCCGGAAAGGTTTGATCAGACCATATTAGGTTGACCAATCCTAGGAGCTCTCGGAAGTTTCGGAACTGTACTCAGGGACAGATTGGAAGACACACCAAGATTTCTGGTAGCATTCTGGATAGAGTCCAATCTACGAAGTATTCCGTATAACATTGATAATGCTAGTAAATACTATTCCCATATGACGCTTGGAAAAAAAATCATGGCGTGTTACTAAATCATTCGATATTGCATCAATTAGGTCAGGTGACTTGATATGGGTAGGCTCATCATTCCTCTTCCGACGAAGATAAAACTGCTTATTAGTTGAAAAAAGTCAAACGATTCCAACATGAATCGTATTATGTTATGAAAATCTTCGCATAATTCGTACCCTTTTAGTGGCATTATGAATAACAGAGCACTGCTCTAGATCAGCATTCACGTGACTACTAGATACTGATCTTTCAATCATCGTGGGCGCCTTTCGATAGCGCGGTAATGGGTGTACGCGCGCGTGTGTGGAAACAAAGATTGTGCCGATCATTAGTTAACATTGATTCCAATTTTCGTGTTTGCACTTTACCGAGAAATTGCCACCGGCTGATAAGGAGACAATATTTATTTACATTATTTATGAGCCGGGCGACCGTGCTGCGCGAATCTTCGGCGATCCGAATAAAAGAAGGCGGTATGGCATGGCGCACTTGGATCGCTACCATTCAACAACCGGCCGCGGCTCAACATCAGCGGGTAAAGTATGCATTTTTTCGCTCGCATGATGTTGCCACTTGGCTCAATCTGGGCGGTTTTAGCCCTTATGGGTCCCTCGATGTTGTTTATACAGTATATGTGTATCGTGATTTAATGCGCTGAAAGCAGTGCAAGTGCAAACACGAAATACTGTTTGTTTTGCCGTATTTATGCAGGTATTCTTACATTTATTTCTTTATTTCACAGTTCAGGCTGCTTCTTCGCTCGATTCCAGCAGCATGTCGGTCAGTGCAAGTTCCGCATGGAACAATATTTGCTATAAAAATGCATGTGTGCGCTTACGCGATAATCTTATCTTATTTTGAATGTCAATACAAAATGACAAATAATTTAAGACATTTATATTTATAAAATGCAAATTATTTACCAAGCATGTGCACACATAATGCAAAAATGCGGTTAAAGCACCCCTTTGTTGACGGCTTGTTTGTTATTTTCTGCGATTTATTGTAATGCATTCATTGATATGCCGAAGCGTTTTAGGCCAGAGATCGCATTGTTGCCGGACCGACCGCCGATGTCAGCGCACACTTGATTGCTTTGTGGTCGCGGAAGGAGACCTTTATCCAGACTTTTGTCTCGATTTAATCCCTGCGTCACAAATCATTGATATGTGCGTTTTTTCAGGAACCATTGTTGACGTGAAACAATATACTATGATTTTCTTAATTTGTTTCCTTGACCAATTGATCCCCATTTCCGTATAAGGGAACACAGTTTTTTACTGACAAGACATACTTGTAAGACGGCGCTACATGTTGGAGGAAACTCAATTTAGGAAACAATTAAGACAATTCTCTATCTTCTAGACTATTTTGGTAATCAATGAGAGATTTAATTTGAAAGTTTTTTTATTAGCCTCACAAATTGAATAAAACATGTTTCCCTTTCGTTCTTATTTCAAACATTTAACGGAAAGTCGTGTACACCATTCTGTTATACTTTCAAATGAGTAATATTCAATGAATAAAACAATTTTGAAAAAGTACCCTTCTTATTTTACAATTCGTTTTCATATTTATAGTTTTTGCAGTGGTTTTGCTGTAGAACACAGGAATCTGAGGACCAGCAAGCATTCCTACACAGCAGGAAATGACCATTCAACTTTCGTCAAAATTTTCACATACAATGGATCGAATTTTAAAGTAACAGTTACATTCATAGTTACAATTCTGATATAAAAAAGTTTAATATAACCAAATCTAAAATCATTGACAAACAGCGTAAGGATGTTGTAACAAGTATATAGTTTAACGGTTATTTTTTTCCTGTGTAGCTGAAATAATCCGAGACATCTACAGCCTCAGATCGAGCCCTGATTTTGGTTTGCAGGCAATTCAATATCATGGCTCTGGTGGTGCCTGCACTGAGCACGCTTTTGTGCCTCCACTACAGTCGGAACCAGCGCGGTTGCTTGCGGCCGAGCCGAAAAGAGTTCGAAGCACCACCATCGTGTATCGGTTTAGATCAAAGATCGGTTTTCGAAATAAATTTTCGTATGGGCACTGAACCGCAGGAGATCATTCCTAAGTTCTATCTCACGACCCCTTCGCAGTATCGCGCTTCAATGAAAATGTTTATGTATTAAAGGTGATCACAGAAAAGAAAGAAAAAAAGTTGTAGCAGAAGAAGGAAACGAGCCGAGGACGGCGCAACCACTTCTGAGGCATTACTTTGCTTTCTTTTGAGGAATTTATTCCAGGAATCCGGGAGGTAGTATGTCTTACTTTGCTCCACAAAAGAAAATTAAAATATGGCACGTGAGAAGGTGTTACTACTGAGGTCGTGAGTTGCTTTCGGTGCACTTGTCTTTCGCGTGTGTAACATGGCAGAGCCAGAGTTCAATTCGATTGTTATCGTTGCATAGGCAGTAGCTCTCAATTTAATCCAATCGTAGTAAGCTATTTCATATTGTCATGATAAGAGTTTAGCCAGATTGGACATAAGTAAGCGTGATTAATTTGAATAGTGGGCTGGCATGTTATTTTCTGACATTCTTGTAATCAATAAATCCGATTAGCTTTTGAAAATGCCTTCAACGTTAGGAAAGTAAACAACCGCGCAGCTCCATCTAATTGATTAGGAAATAAATGGAGGCGTTTCATGCCACAATGTCTTTTCGATAGCTTCGATTTCATTGCGCATAAACCAAGTTCCACCACTGATTTCAATGCCGCAGAATATTACTTCGCAGAACCTCTGAACTAAATATTATTGCTTTGTAGTTTTGCTTCTACCAACTAAAATTTGATTAAATTTTAAACTTTGAGAACTTTGAGAAGTTTTGGATGGTATCAATAGATTCTTATTTTTTTATTGAACATGATATGTTAAGGGCAATCACGACCGAGTCTAAAAATAGCTGCCACTAGCGTTTACCTCGCGTTTTACCCCACGTTTTACCTCGCACAAAAGCCAATTAATAGGCGATTAGCACATTTGAAAAACATTGTTTCAAAACTTCGCTGCTGCTTGTTGTTTATATTTGCATTTGTATGCCCCTGAAGTGCAAGTTGCTTAGAGATTCGATTCTATTGCGATTCACCATGAATGCCTTAAATCGCTAGTATATGAGCAGCAGTCCTCCAGAATCAAATACTTTCTGGTACAACGAAATTTCGAAATCCTGCACTAATGCTTATCATCTCATCGCCAACCTAATGCAGAAATGTTTATCCGGAAAAATAATAATTTGGTGAAACTGTTCTAACATGTTTTAACTATTATTTTTTGACGTTGGACTTACGTCTTTCTTTACTATACTGGGTGTCATTTAGATTTTTGGAAATCGAGAGCGTTACGCTGGAAGGGAAGATTTTGAACGTTACTAGCGCCTTTATCTTTCGATGGATTTTAAAGATTTATATATCAATCGACTCGGACACTCTCCAGCATTTTGCCTATTTCACTGAAACTTAAGATTATTAACGATAAGCTATTGAAAATTTTAATTCTTGTCAAAGCCAGCAAAAGTTTCATATGTAACCAATCCCGTGCATTCCTAACATGGACATCAGAATGCGGTATGTCAGGCCTTCGGGTCCGTCGGAAGATTTTCTTTGTGTATAAAAGAAGCAGTGCCTGCCGCGTGCGAGTCATTACAATTTGTGACAGCAGCGTGTACTGACGTGCTTTTAGCTCGCGCATTTTTCGTTTCGTTCGTTCATTCGCTGTGTTTACCTACACAGCGACAGCATGCAGTCACCAGCGGCAGAACTGGCGAATATGCATGAAAGAAGTGGACGAATTTTTTTTGTCATTCTGTGCTTGATGATGGTCGCGTGCAATGGTGTCGGTTGCGATGGATGCAATCGCCCATCGCATCGCTCGGAGTTCGGTGGTGGATGAAGAAGAATAAAATTAGAGAGATTTGGTCTGCTCATTCAGGTGATTGGTTTCATAATTCAAATGATCCCGGGATGAGTACGAGTCATGTCATATGACTGACCATATGTTAAGTTGTGCTTGGTACTAAACGACATGTACATTAAAACATTTCTGATTTCATATTAAAAAAATCAACTACACTGATGAAAATAAAAATTTGATTAAAATAATTACTTTCATTTATTTGCAGAAGCTATTAGCAATTAAAGATGCACAATCAGCAATAGTGTTAATATCCATTTTAGATTATTACATGTTTGCTGAATTACATGTTTTAAAAAAAGTCCGCAAAAAATTAATTCCAGAAGAATATTTAAATAAACTTTATCTTATACTTTGTTTTTTTATTTTCTAAGAAATTGTATCATTAAGCTTGACGTAGACATGGAGTTTGGATTCAAAACATTATATAATTTTTCGTTGATGTATTAGCAGTATCTGCTCTATTATAGTAGGGTCACTGCTCCTTGACTTGTTTCTTATTGTTGTGATTTTTTTTTCATCAGTAAGCACGCATGGTAGCAAAAAGAAGCAACAAAATTGGTGTTGCATTTCTTTGTTTGGAAAACGGGACAGTTCCCCCAAAATAGCACATTTTGCCCAAGTCTGAAAATTTTATAAATAGAATTGTTTAACTTCAAATACTATCATCAATAAGAGATCTATAAATGCCCTACACTTGCTTAAGTAAATAAGGGCTTAATAGTTAGAAACAAAGCAATTCTTATTATGTATTTAATTATTAGTTTTATTTCCAGAAGTTTTGAATACACAAATTGCTAATAATTCAACACAGCATGGAAGTTGTCTTTCCAATATCAATACCTATAATCAAACTCTATAGATCGAAAAGTTAAAAGTTAAATGTAAATACGTTACGTTTATACAAGTCCTACGTCTACTCGCGGTTATGATGAAAACATTACCCATTGCTCGTTTTTCTCTTAAAATTATTACGTGCTGAATCGGAAAGATTGTTTATGGATTTTTTATTCAATTTATCCTATTGATAATAGTAAACTAACCTGGTTGGGCTTCTTACAGCCCAAGTAACATTTTAAGTTTTATACGCTATTGAAGACCATAATTTACTCTACAAGAGTGTTATAAAACCAGTATAAAACCAAAATGTTGCTAGGGAGGTGAAAATGAATCGAACTGGTCAATAACTACCAAGCGGTTTGAAACAAGAAGAGCTCTCTAACTTTCGAACTCTTGGACCAAATTTGACTGTTATATTAACAACTTGTTTCCATAATATCGCAGTCAGGCAAGTTTCCATCTTTTTCAAAACCGTCAAAATGATCTGATTCTTCATTTGAAAGAACTGCGAATTTAAATCGATTGCAAATTACTTTCAGCATTGGGCAATGTTTAAAAATGGCTTATTATCACATTTAGAATATTGAAATTCCGAACATTTCAAAAGTGACTTCCAATTCACTCCAGTACCAGCAGTAACGTTATCCGCCACCCTGTATCTGAACGGAAAGCAGTTAGATACTTCTCAACCAAACTGACGGGATGGGAAAGGTAGCAAGTGGATGCCTGAGTGATTTATTGAGGGTGTTAGAATTTAATGAAATTGCAACACGACAAAAGTAGAATACTTTTTCCTATCTTTCTCTTCTCTATGTGTGTACTTCGGCTTTGAATTCATTCACATTATAAATTTATGTACATTTAGATAGATACGATACGATAGATAGACAGATAAACACTACATTTTCTACGCCATTCCATCTTCGGTATGTCTCGTGGACCCTTCCTTCAGAGTCAGTCATCCAGCGAACCCAGGCTGTGACTTTTTGCCTCACGGTTCTCCACCATATTACCGACGCTAGGTACGCTATCATCCATCCCTCATGCCACAGGAGCCCGTCCGATGACTGCAGGCGCGAATGTCTCCGGGATGGTACGCCCCCTAAACGCTAGCGTATATCGCTTATCCCGAATGCCATTCGCCGGAATGAAACTTGTCGTACCTTTTTAATCCCTTGGCATAAAAAACTGTCACGTGACAATAATTACCGGTAGATGATTATAAACACATTTCGCCGACCGTCTGCAAAAAGGGGACATTTTAAAGCCTGGTTAAGGGTGGGCAGAAATATGCCGCACGGTTTTTGGGTTTGGTGTGCTTTTTGCTAGAAGGTCAGAGGGAATATGATTCTTGCCATTCGATTTAAAATGTACATGTTTCTGGATAGAAACGCTTTCATTTCAGCTTGAAGATTACAAATTTTACAATTTTATCAATCGCCAAATATTCATAACTTTTACCGAAGGATGACAAAAAATCGATATGCAGTTCATGTAAAAATTAAGGAAGGGTCGTTTGGTCGAAAGTCGTTAGGCCGAATGCCATTTGGCCCAAGTGGACCTACGGGTGGATGTCGTCGTTTCGCCGTACTGACAGTTGACCGATAAAAAAGTTTCTGTCTAACAGGCCATTTGATCGAAAATGCCATTCGACAAAAAGGGACATTTAACGGGTCATCCGACCTAAAATGCCATTAGACGCAATAGGTCATTTATCCAAAAATACAATTTAGTTGAAATGGTCGTTTGGTAGAAAGGGCAATGAATCCGAAAATTTCATTTAGCCGGTTCGTATGGCCGAGAATGTCGCTTCGATGACCAAATTATACGACCTTAAGTGTCGTTTACTGAACAAAACTGTTGTTTGGCCGATATCTGGTAAATGTGAAAAGTGTGAAGTGATTCATGATAATTTAGAAATGGGAAGAAAGAAATGAGAAGTGAAACGTCATTAACACTTCTCACTCCTCGTTTCTCACTTCTAATTGTTACTGTTTACAGTGAGATGTGCTAAATGTGGAGAAGCAAGAAGAAAGACATCTCGCTTCTCACTGCTCATTTTTACTTCACATTTTACGCTTCTCACTTCTTTGAAGTGAGAAGTAGGAAGTGAGAAATGAGAAATAAGAAGTTGCAAGTGAGACGTCTCACTTCATACTTCTCATGTAAAAAGTGCGAAGTGAGAAGTCAAAAATGAGAAGTGTAAAGTGAGAAATGCAGAAGTGAGAAATAAGAAGTGAGAAATGAGATGAATGACCCATTTCTTATTTCTCTTTTCTCTTTCTTCTCATTTTTCATTTGTCATAAGACGAGTTAATAAGTCGAGTCAAGTACGAGACACTGAAGACGGCCTTACTGTTGAGGTCGAAATACGTGTCTGTCAAGATACAGTTAAGTGGTGGAATTCAATGGGATTGTATTAACTCGTCTTATGACAAGTGAAGACATTCCACTAAAAAGCTCAAAATAATTTTCTTATCATTTTTCATGTTTATTTTTTACTTCTTAATTATCACTTTGCACTATTCACATTTACTATGCGATTTTTTGGCTATATGATACACTCAGCAAAAGACATTTCAGATGGTTTGGCCAAATGATATTTTTGGTTTTGTGACCTGTTCGGTCAAGCAACATTTTCGGCCACATTACCCTTTCGAGTTTGAGTTGAGCCGTTGATGAGGAGAAGGAGGAGGCTTTTTGCCAAAGGACCATTTCAGGACCAAATGAGCTATTCGGCCAAGCGACTTTTTCGGCGAAATGGTTTGTTCGGGCAAATGACATTTTCAGCAATATGATCAGTTCATCCAAATGACATTTTCGGCCGTATAACCCGTTCGGCCAAATGGCCTTTCTTTCAAATGACCGATTTAGCCAAACGGCATTTTTGGCTAAATGACTTGTTTGGCTAAACGATATCTTCGGTCTAGTTCCGCCAAACGAAATGTTCGGCAATATGACCTTTTTGGCTCAAACGACATTTTCAGCAGTATGACCTATTCGGTCCAACAGTCGCACGTTAGTAGAAAAAAAAATACTGAAACCTTGTGGCGTTCATATTTGCCTAAATTAATTGTGTTATCAAACATGAGAAATGCAAGATGATATTTATATAAATTATGGTAATTGTAATAATGAAGGGGTTAATTAAGAATTCATTCGAACAATAAGAATCATTAAGAAATCATGAAGTGGTTATAAAAATGAAACTGTATTCACATGGAAATGACACTTCATGACTTCATCTTCTTTGCTGACATTTCATCCCCACTGGGATATTGCCAAGGGTCTTAGAAATAAAACTTTATTATCACACAATCATCATAAGATTTTTATAACCTTTAAAATCGTTTTTAAAATCAATAAAAAAAATCACATAAATAGTTATGTAGAAAACAACAATTCATATAAAACAGGATGAAAAGCATTAAAAAAATAAATATAATCGAAATCATATTGAATTTACCTTGAATTTGTATGAAAGAAACAAAATTATATCTCTATATTTATCAATAAAAAATGCATGAAAACATCATATAATGCTCACATGTAATACACAGTCGGCATATCGTATATCTCACAAGTTGTTGGCTTGTATAAAAAGATGTTGTTAAATAGGGTAAGTTCAACATATCAACCCTTTTAGAACTCGTACGTTGCACTTTTGTATCTGCAGGCACAAAACATTGAGCATTGTTTAAATATTAGCGTGGTCAATGCTGTCGCCAAACAAGCGAGCCAACTGATTTAATCACTTAATGGCAGTTCAGTAACATTGGATTAAATCAATAATCCATCTCGGCAAGACAAAGATATCGCCTTCGCACAGTAATCATCGAGCTAGGAAATTAATACCGTAATGTAAACAAGTATGACTCACCGTTAGATGTTGAAACAGCCACGCTCTTAGAATATTAGTTGCCACCTTAGGAAATATACCACGCTTTTTCTGGTTCTTTTTACCGTTGGAATCGTCATCCTCCTCCCCCGTGCCTTCCCCACTTCCGATACTCGTATTACTCGCATCACCTGTAATTATAAGAAAAAGAAGAAAAAACGTAATTCTCTGTTAATTGACCAGTTATGGAATATTTAAGACTATTTTCACGCACAATCCAATTGAGGAAGGGCCACCGTCCTAGCCTAGGGAGGCTGCCGTCGAATTATTTTATGAATACGATTAGGCTTGCAAATTCCCGTTGGAAAGTCGGGGTGGTTACGAGCAAAGCGAGCCATCCTCACCATTATCGGACTGGTGCGATCTCTCTCGCCTGTGGCAAAAGATAATAGGATTATGCACCCCTTTTCACAGATGGAATAAATATGCTATCTAAATGGATCAAATGTGCACTAAACACATTATATGATAAATCTTAAATTACTTGTCCGTCGGGCCGTGATTTTTACCCAACAATTCGACTACGTTTCAGTGCGCATAGTTCTTCACTCTGGTCTCATTTGTTATGCTTGAAATCTTGAGGGTGAGGAACTACACCGCAAACATGACATCGGCTCCGCTGTAATCAACCCTAAAACTACAAACAGGTTTACTGCAGCAGCGTGTATGTGTTTTATATTTGCTTATATTGACCATTTGAAAGATTCTATAAAATTGTTGGTGAAGTACAAATTAGGTAAAAATAAGTTATTAACACAATAATGGTATCAAGGGTTTTTTTGGTATTCATATTTTTACTAGTAGTAATATTATTCATTAAGATCTAGTTCTCACGTTACTTAAAAATTGGCACATTCATGAGTTGCGTCAGATTACAAATTCAGGAAGAATACTCTTACAACAAAACTGCACAGTTACGCTGTAATACCTTGTTTGGCTTTGAATGTCAAGAAATCCATTATCTATGGATTTTCTTGGCGTGCCGAAATCCGTGTCTATCTTTCCCAAAAGATGTATTTCTCCTACTTTCCGACCCACAGTACGGTTGAAGGAGCATTCCTACAGCACACAAACACCCAAGAAAAGGGGCTCCCTAAATCACTCCGCTCAATTAGAGGCCGCTTCAGCCTTGTGTGCCATTCGCCGATAAACACGTCCACTGACTGCCGCCCGTTTTCCCCTTTATTCCATGGCTTTCTCCGGACGTGGGAGGCAGGCGAAATTGTTAAGCTTTGTCAGGATTCTGCTACCCTAGGCTATTTTTAATGAATCTTAATGCCTATAATGTACATATTACAATATTTATTCAGATTAAATAAATATATTTATCTACCAAACAGTCAGTGGTCCACTGCCAGCCTGCTTGCTGACTGAGATTGGATCACACCGGCTGGGATGTGGCCAGTCAGCGGCTAAATTTTGCTGCCGTGTGTGTTTAATGTTTCGGAGGGACTGACTCGGAAAATTAAAAACAGTTACACCACCGACCCCCCCTTCCCTATTCCTTGTACAAGTCTGATTCTGTCCGGGTAGAAAATGTGCTGCATAAGGGGTTTTCCTACCGCTGCGCTGGGGGACGGAACTGAACGGCTTCGGTCGTCCGTGACGATAACCAGTAATCCTATCGCGTCGCAATGACGTACGAATGGGTTGGTTAGTGATTCCGGTGATGATACTTAATTTAAATTATGCCATAAAGCCGTATCTGGTGCAGAATGGACTCAAGGAGAGGAAATCATTCCGCAATTAGACATGGTTTGACCTTGAAGTAATAATGTTCTTCTAAGTTCTTCTTTTAGGATATCCAACGAAGGCAAGTACTAGCTCAAATCATTTTAATCACATGCAGAATTATTTTCCATGAAATATACATTTTCTCCCTTTTTTGGTATAACATAGCCACTTCCACCTAGTAGTGATTCTATCTTTCTCACATTCATCCAAGACACTAGTTTAAACTATTATAAACTATTCTCTTTATAGTCTTTCACCAAAAGACCAAAAGTTATCAATTACTACTAATACTATTAATAATAATATTATTAATATTTTTCGTGGCATTTGTGCACACACATACGGACAAACAGACACCTACCCAGTTCGTCGTATCTCGAAATCTGTCGAAATCTAATTCCAAAACTATATTTTTTTCTCTAAAAACATCCGTGGGGTCTAATCAAAGTGAAGCGTAGTCCTGTATTCAATCTAACATCAAATACGGCCTGGTGATGAAGTGTAGAATTATCGTCCGATATTATTTATAGCTCATCGAAGTCGATACCTGTATGTGCATTCGCGTTCCCAAAAGTGACGAGTAATTCCCTGGAAGATTTACAGATCATTGGTGTGTGACAGTACGGTGAACGGGTGCGACCGATTTGTGCCATCCGTTGTCAATAAACAACTGATAACCGGCGACCGGCCGCATCGGAATGTTTGACGAATGAATGGAAAAACGGTATTAGAGCAAAGAATGAAGAATAGCTTTTCATTAGATGATTTAACTCTTGGCAGGCAGACGCTGGAAAAAGAAAACAAAATCACATCGCGCGGCGAGTATCGCCACCTATAAATCATCACTCAACCCTTCCGACGCCTCCCCGTCCATCCATCCGCTAGTTGGAATGCCTGCCCGAGCACCGTACAAGCCCGGTCCTAGGTTTGATTGCAAATTCAAATACAACAATAATTTAATTAAAAGAGTGATTGATTGATACCGACAGTTGTCAATATTTGGAAGTAAACATAGATACATAAAATTTTATCAGCTACCGCATTCACAGAACACAGATTTTTCCCTTTCCTCTTCATTCTTTCAAAAAAGATTAATAATTCTATATTGTGTGCAGTTTCACTATGGGTACTGGTATGTAATTGTGCACTGGAATTCCACATGCTTTACTGAACATTCTATAGATGCAGTGGTATTTTTGCTCGATAGCTTTGTCATGAGTTTCGTATTATGGTAAAACAGACGTTGTAAAATATACTTTCTAAGAAATTGATTGTTTCAGTACAGAAGACATTTCCTCATATCGTTAGAAACCACTGATCAATCAGCGTTTGCGATTTCAAGGTTTGGTTTCGCCGCTTTTGCAAAATAAATTTCATGCGGTGGAAATCAGGCTTACGGGGTACGCTTCCAATATTCAAATACATTTAAAAATTAGCTTAGACAATCCGTCCTTGCTCATAAGACGGCACATGCATCATGCATGGGTTGGTTACAAATTTGACATCGAAAAGAGAATCTGTTCAGTGTTTTTCTGAACTGGTAGACGACTATAGCCGAAACCGTTGTAGGTATGATAAAACTTCTAATATAAACCCGTCCTCTACGGATTTCAAATAAAACGCTATATGAGATCTTTCGACAGATTTTTTTCTCCAAAAGGATAACAAAACAAAATATTCTTGCAATTTTTGTAGATGGTTTCTCATATGTTTTGAGGGAAATCCATTTTTCCCAGAATACATCTCATTTTGAAAAACAAAAATACTCTGCTTGTAGTGCATCACAACCTGCTAAACGCCGGTTGGATTTCCTACACCAATATGCACTGAATCGGATTGACCCTGGAAGAAACTGCACAGTTCCCGTCCAAGTCCCAAGCAGCTAGTCTTGAGTCAAGGGCCGCTTCCAAGGCCTTCTTTTGTCTCCTGGGTCTCCGGGCGTTTTCCGTACTGCAGAGTTTCGGATACAGGAGTCCTGAAGCAAAATAATTCTGACTAACGCTTTCTTTTAATACTACTCTTGGGGCGGATGGCTGAACCGGATAGTGAATAGTGGGCCTGGATGACGTAGCTGAAAGACGAGACTTGCGATGCGAGGAGTTAGCGGAGAAGAAGGTGGCCGAGGCTTCGCGATGACGACGATGGTCGAATACTCCTGGGGCAGAAGGCTATACGTCGTCATGATGATGTAGGTTACGGACAAGACTTACGATGCGAGGTGTTGACAGAGACGGAGGTTGCCTGCCATAATTTTAGGAAGTGCCGTATTTGTGTCGAAAGCGGTGGTAAGGCTTTTTCGACAACATGGTTCTGTAGCAGTGATGTGCAGCAGGAAGCTGGTACCTTACATACACTGAGCCAACGGGTACTAGGAGCTTCACATGTACCGCCAACGATCCACGTGACTTTATGACGGCTTACCCTCGGGCCAGGATATAAAATGGAGTTCATCGACATGCGAGGCAAAATTTTCGTTATCGTCCGGACAGGCGCAGAGATTCAATCGCTGAAGCCACGAAGACGTTGCTCTTCTAATTCTGTCGAATCCGAATTGTTTGGCCGCAAGCAGACTAGACCGAGTTTGGGTCACGGTTGGCGACTTCAAACTACTGGGCGTGATTTTCCAATTTGCAACGAGATGCACGATTATCGAAAGATAAAAAACACACGTTCACGATTCGTGCCAGAAGATCATGTATGGACCATATTGTTGTGGAGCAGGACAACGAATTCCAAAAGTCCCTTTATTTAATTTCCATAGATAACGAAAAAGTTTTCGACCGTCTCAATCACGAAAATATGTGGGACACCCTGAGACACAAACGAGTTCCTGAGAAATTTTTTGGTCTAATCGAGGCACAGTGCGAGGCCTTCTCGTGGAAAGGGCTGCACAACGGGACCTAGTTCCAGATCGTGGCTGATGGGAAGCAAACATGTTTTCCATTACCGCTACTGTTCCTCATCGCAAACGACGAGATTCTGGAAGGTGCGATTAACCGTGAACCAAACCGTGGGCTGCTACGGTAGCCTATAACTAAAAATGACTTTGAATCGGTGGATGACATTGCTTTTCTATCTCAACGGTGTTCTGATATGCAGAGTAAGCTTAACGACCATGGCAAGCGCTCCCTTTCGGCAAGTTTAAACATCAACGTCAACAAAACTAAATCGGCGACTTCCTTCAGCTTCCAGTAGCCAGGCAATCAGGAAGAAATGTTGAAATCTCTCAACATCTTAGTAGTCAAAAGGTGTCCGACGAGTACCAAGAAAACAACAAGTTTAGGAAATGTCTAAAAACAGGCAGATAAGTAAAAGCATCCAAAATTTCCAAGTCCAAATTTTTAATTCTAACGTGAAATCTGTGATGCTGAAGCACATAATTCGGGTCTGGTGACCTCACAACTGAATCTCAAGCAATGAGCGTCATCGTCGTTGTCACCAGAGGCCGAACTGACAACTAAAATTCTGGAACGGAAATGGGGCTGGGTCGGCCACACCTTACGTAGCGGCGGAAATGAAATCTGTAAACAAGCATTAGACTGGAACCCAGCTGGATATCGCAGCAGATGTAGACCCAGAGGCTCATGGCGACGTAGTCTTCATGAAGAACTAAAAAAAGTAGACCGAAATCCAACTTGGCAACACCATAAGGAGATAGCTGGACATCGCACTGGATGGAGATCTTTCAAGTCGGCCCTTTGCACCACTCGGGGTTTACAGGAGCCATAAGTAAGTATATCGATATACCTATGATTTTTATAAATAAAAAATTATAAGAGCTTGCTTGGAGCTTGGAGCCACCGGGTAAGTTTTTTTTTTCACGGCACGTTTCCATTTAATGGATTGTGCCGTGCTAAATCACTAAGTCGAACAATAATTAAGTCGAACGGTCATGGAACGGTGGAGAGTAAGAAGTGAAAAGTGAATATTTAGAAGTAAGAAGTGAGAAGCATTGTTGGTAAAATCTCAAATTCTTAAATCTCGCCGGCGATTTAAATCATGCATGAGTCAAATCCCATCAGAATCATGGCCCAGAGAATCACTCATGATTCGGATCGCGATTTGTATCATTGCATGATTTTTACGTGTTCTCCATAGTTGAATGCATTGAATTAACTTTTTTTGCTTCAAACAATGACTAATAAATCCATATGTAAACAAAACATACGTCTCGATTGCGTTTACACGCTTTTTAGAGCGAAATCATTTTTCGGCGAGTGAGCGAATCGATGCGATTCCCGGGCAGAAGCCATGAACAGAATAACACAACATGATATGGACTTGATTGATATAAGATATAAAAGAACAGGCAACAATATCAAAAATTTGCATCGAAATATCATTTAAATATCAAGATATGCTATGGATAAGAACAAACTAATGGCATATGATATTGATTACTTATTACAAATAGCAGATCTTCTCATGATATTTTAGTGCAAAATATTTATATTTTCGTCTGATATTTTATCTCTTCTATCAATAATGTCCATATCTCATTTTGCTATCTTATCAACATTTGATATTATTGAGCTATTTTCGTCTACTCGGGTTCTGTTAGAAAAACTCAAGCGTGATGCTCTCCCTACAGAATCGCAAGCGAGTAAGCTCGTGCATGTAGCCTTGATGATTGAGATTTGAGTATGATTCTACCAACACTGCTGAGAAGTGTTAAAAGTGAGGAGTGAGAAGGGGAGAAATGAGAAGTGAAAAGTGAAATAGAAGGAACAAAAAAATGATAAGAAGATATAATGATGCAATTGTACCATTCTCCTTCATCACTATTCGGTCTAATGGCCTGATATCATTTATTCCATTTTTTTAACTGACTGCAAGAACGTAGGCGGTGCCATTTTTGATTATTCAAATATTTGAGATGCTGAAAGTTGTATAGATATTGTTCAAAAAATCCTAATCAGATACACTCAACCATATTTTTTTTACAATTCTTTATGAGAATCCGCATCAGAAATGAGCCTCAGTGTTGGAAAAGTGGGGAAAACTTGCTTTGTTTTGTTTTTTCTGTTGTTTTTTTTTGTTTTGCGGATTAAGTTGAATGTAAGCGTTTCCCTCCAAAACAAATCCCCTTACCTGATAGAGAAAAGCTTATTCTGTCGGATGCATACCGTTGTTTTATAAGGGGATGCTTGCTCTAGAAGGAATCCGCCTTCCAATGTTTGTTTACAAAATAAGTCACGCCGAAATCGCAGATCGGACCTAATTTATAACTTAAATTTTGATCTTGGTAGCCTTTATTCTTCAAATTTTGAATAAAAGTTTATAACAATGTGAATTAAAACATGCTTAACGCCAAATTGCCCAAAAGTAGGCAATACGAATTGATGTTGCAAAATCTCCTACCAATAGAAATCACAACGCTGATATAATTTGAAAAGCTTGCCTAATTTGTAATGGACTTAGTTTCATGTTCTTAAAAATAATCTTGTCCAGATAAAGTCAAATATTTGTGATTGTTGGACACAATCTGGAGACCTATCATGACATGTAAAAACTTTCAATTGTACAATAAACAGTATATTTTGTACCTGATTTTGTTATAAATTTTTAACAAAATATGTTATTTTTGTGGTAACAAAATTTGAAAGATTTTTGTTTTAAATATAGTAAATTTTGATATAAATTTGGATATTTTATCAACATCCTAACTAACAAATTATTTTCCAGAAATTTAGTATAACATAATAACATATGTTGATATAATTTTGTTAAGACCTTCTGCCCGGGATATGACACATCTATAAACACATTTCTAATTTTCCCACGTAACTGGGTTTCAATCTCTACCCATGTTGTGTATTGTGACGAATTATCGTCTCCATAACAAACTGCGTGCAAATAAGTGACAATTTTTCTGATTATTTTATATCTTTCCATTATATCCTATGCAATTTATGAGCGACACAAACAGGTGAAACCATCAAGGGACTATAAAATCATTCTAACCTCTGAAATAATAGTAAAAGCAATATACGTGTATGACACGCGTACCTCCGCACACTTCACATGAACTGATGGCTCATCGCCATCCATCCCGGCTGCAACCTTCTAGGACGACGGATGGCGGTGAAAGAGTGCTCCAGAGTGTCATCAGGGCTTAATACGAAATAGATGTTGATGAGTCATGTTTGAGTAGATGGCACAAGAAATACGACTGCTGCCTACAAGCTCAGATCCGGAATGTCATCGGTGTCAGTGATCTTTCGTCTTGCACTTCTCGCACCCCGCGCTGCTGCAGCCGAGCAAGGGTATTGAGAATGCATTTCGCGTACTGTTGTCGACGTCGTCGAGTCGAGTCTCGACTCGAGACGGATTTGTTTACGCAGGTTTTGGGAGCTCACTCGAAACGCATCGGTCCTTCCCATGACTGATTCGAAATGATGAGGGTGGGCAGAGGCGATGTGAAATGTGTGCAAAAAATATTCACAAAGGCACTGGAATCCACGAATTTACGAGAGTTTTATTTAAATATTTCTCCACTACGCTCACGTATGAAGAGGGAAAGAGTGTGAAAACCATTATAAATATCACAGTTTGAGTTCTTGCAGAATAATTAAAGAGATACGTGTCTGTTATAAGCTGCTCGCTGCAAGTGAGGGGAAACAATTTTCACAATTCGAAGTTCGAATAAAGCGTATACTAATGAAGCTGATGGTCATATGCATGGAGCAAGCGAATGACTTGTGCAACAGTGCAAAAATTTCTTCTCGTCGTTCCAGCCGCAGTCTTCTTTCATAAAATGAAACATTTGTGTCGTAAATAACATTATTTAGCGCAACGGAGTTTCTTTTTTGTTGCTGCTGTTGTTGGTGTCTTACCCCCCACGCTTCGCGAATGTGTCTCATTTCTTTCAGTATCTCTCGATATGTACGTACGTACACCTTCCTTATACAGGTTGAACATTCGAACTAAACTTGGGTCGTCGCTGTCGTCTCGGCGTGTTTGGGATTACCTCGCAAGTGATGAATAAATTTCTCAAATGCCCTGGTAGTCTTACAAAAATGTTGTATAATCTTCTAAGATATGGTATGCCAGAGCGCACATCCTTCCAGGAGTAATAAACTTTCAACGTCGGAGAATACTTGAAAAGCGCTATCTAATGGAGAAACCGTATAATAGTCGGCCCATCATGTGTCGACGTTCTATAAACCGATGTGGACTTATAGGATGGAATCGAGCCATATGAAAAAAAGACGCCTCCGTATCATAGTATCTTCACTCAAAAAACATTCCTAAAAAACGACCTACTTTTCCCAATAGAAGCAAAGTGTATAATAAGGCACATTATAACACTCAAATGAGTCAAATAATAACTATGCATCAGCACTTACTTGATTACATTTTGCTCAATTAACCTAGTTCAAAGTTTGATCAGTGTGTTCTCTACATCGTATGATTGAAGGAAATAAGTTTTCAGTTGGAACTTTTTGCCGTACTTTCATTTGGAAACAAAGCAGAACAGCTGACCAGTGTATACGAGGTCATCCTGGTTTTTGATTTTTTGTCAACAACAAGGTCTCTTAGTATAGGTGACAAATCTTGTCGTCATTCCATAAAGTTTAATAAAATAAAAAGATTATCAAAGTACGCATATCAATATACGACAGACTCGAACATCACCGGCAAGGAAGGAAAATAAAGGAGTCAAGAAGTAAAAACGCATTCTTGTGTCCCAAGAGCGATTCAAAGCGATATCGTGCTAAGCTTTCAAGATCAGCATGCGAAGTCCCGCTTGCGTGTCGTATCTATCGGGCGGCTCTCATCATCAACATCGACGTCGTCGGACCGTTCATTTCTCCGGTGAGCACTTTTTGACAAACACACCGCAATAAATTTACGTCCGAAAATGTTTGTCCACGTTCGTCGAGGAAAACACGCTATTTGGTTTGATTTATCGGGATAGGGTGAAACATTTTTCTCATGTTTTAATAGCTCTGCATTGGTTTGGAGTCCGATATGGGCTGCATGGAGATTTAGATGTTTAGCTAATGGTAGGTTCAGAATGCAAAAATGTCGGTCACTTGCTGTACCATCGAATGCCGGTAGCAGTGCAGGACGCAAATGATTCTTCACATGACGAAGTGACGAACCTTATTTCTCTAATGTTTTCGTATTCTTAACATTTATGACATAAATATTAAGTGAGTCACACTGTCCCTCGCAAAAATCATACATGCTTCATATTATATTCTGTTTACTAAAATTTTGCAACTATATTAATATTTAAAAAAAAAACAGAAAGTTATTTCTTAAGAGGAGAAAAATAGATTGCATCCCCTAGCATCAATGCACCGAAGCGTCAATATCTTTACAGCATCTACTGCTTCGAATGGCAAGCGATGGCCGCAGCTTGTTCTGCCCGGAAAATTGTTAAATCGCAACTTTCTAGCGCAGATGAGAATTTCATATCGGAAGCAACCCGGAATGCGAACCAAAACTCATCAATGGCAAAATTGAATCCGGCCAGCCAGTCAGCCAGCATCGTCGGCGAATAAGAACTAGAGAAATGAATATAAAAATAAACAGGAAACTAATTTGACCAATTTCCAAACAACGGCGCCCAACATAATGTGGTTTATGGCTTTCCCATATCGTTTTATTTTATGTATGTCAGCATATTTTCATTTGGGAAAATTTCGCTCATAAATATCTCAACGCATGGTTTGTGTGTGTTTTGATTTCTGTTTCGGGGTATAATATATCTATAGTCTCGGGCTGGACTTGCCCTGCCAGCGCAACATTTGGGCAACAATTTTTATGTCGGATGAATTGGAATCGAATTCGCCTGGCGTGGCGGAGAATGGTCTGTTTCTCGCCCAATTGTGAGCAACTTTTTTACTGGCTAGAGAGCGAAACGACAATTATCAGCTGCCATTTCAGGTTGTAAATCGGAAAAGTCAATTTATGCATTCGATACTTTTATTTCGTTTATTTACTTATGTTGGGTAGAGTCCAGCAGAATGTTTCCCACTTTCCTGTTATTGGATAATCTGAGACAAGCTAATCGACTGCCAAAGTTTGAGAATCGAGTGACTAAGCGCAGCGTCTTTCGTGATATGCAGGAAAACGGTTTCATAACAGTTCTGGGACAAGAAGACATTCAATAATTTTTCATATGAATTATGTGAAGGCTAAATAAAGCAAAACTAGATTAGGTGAATATAGATTTCTTCACACACCTTACGATTTTGTGGGGCACCTTAAGTCTCCACTTACATTAAAGTAAGAAAAGCGGACGCGTGGTACTCAATAATATTAGTCAGAATGTGTTTAACAGAACATGGCCATTTATTTCAATTCAATAAGACAGGGGTGACCAATGTGACCAAGCTAAGAAAACGCTACTATAATCTTCTACGACTTCAACCAATAAAGCCAGCTCTTGTCACCCATAATTGTTGAAAATCCAAACATATTTAAAATATTCTAACTCAAAAAAAATGAAGATTTTCTGTTTATTGTTAGTTTATAGAGATGTGTGGCGGCACGTGTCCACCGTAGGTTAGCATCGTGAAGGTGTGCTTTAGATCAGGCTAGAGATGTTACATCCGATTGTGGAAAACTTCAGTTCGTATTACCCAATGCGTAATCGCCTTTCGGCGTTATCACGAATGAATTTTAAATTTCTTTTGAAAGGAACAAGTTTTGATCATTCATGCTAATTTTTGAAACATATTTTTCGAAATTCCATCTCCAGAGAAAGTTGCGTTCGGTTTGAATAATATCTTATTCAATGTATAAAACGCCATGCCAAAAAGAAGACCAGAATTTTTCATGATGTGCCACTTTTCGATAACGTAATTGCTTATTATTTTCCATCGGATCGAGTTAAACACATTTTCCTCTATTTATTGCATTCCATTAATATCTGTAAATATCGTCAAAGTATCGCAACAGCACCTAGCGGGATGTTCCTGGATTGGGAATAATTGTGGCTAAGTTGCATCGCAATAACCAACGTCGGTAACGGTGGCCCTCATATCCACTGTCAGAATGCAACTACCTACTTCTTACAATAGTGGATACAGCAGCAGCGGCAGCAACATCATCCATCGGATAACGAGATCTCGCTGGAAGGACGACTCAAAAGCGTGCTTACCAATGTTACGCATAGGGGTCGGAGCGCAGTGCAATTGGAAGAGACGTACCTACCCCAACTGCAAGTGGGCAACACTCATAATAAGGTGCAGCCAGGAGCATTACTTGGGATCATACAATAAAAATGAAAAATATATGTACTGAAATAAAATAAAAATAATAATAGCGTGAATATGCGAATGAAGCAAGTGCTGCGCGAGATCCAGTGAGAACGAGGATGGCATTGAGGTGCACAGTAATATTAAATATCGGCTAATCCACCACCGAACGCAGCGGTAAAAGGGCAAGGTGGCTCGTTGACGCAGGTCCAGAGGACGAGTTGGCGGTGCACCTAAGAGTTGGACAGCCAACGATGACGACGGCGACGCGAACAAGCCCTGTTTTCCACTCGTTTGGCGAAGCTACCGTTTCGGAATCGGTTAATGTCATCTCAGATAGCGCTCATGGATAACATTTCTGCGGAATGAAATATTTCTTCAAAGTAGTGCCTTTTCTTTATTATCACACATATCTTGCAAATGCAGCCTTGGAGGCTTTGTGCATTGAACACGACGGGAGGGAAACATCTGCCGCTGCTTGCTTGCCTACAGTGCAGTGTTCAAGTAAACTACCGTCGAGGAATATGTTTGCGCACTGCTCGTGCCACTGAGACCGAATTTATGAAGCCACAAAAAAAGTTTTCTTTCCTGTTTAAAAAGTTGCATTCCTTTTCTTTTTCTTTTTATTGGCATTACATTCCCCTCTGGAACATTGGCCCCTCGCACCTTAGTGTTCATTAAGCACTTCCTCAGTTGTTGCCTGCGAGGTTTCTAAGTCGAGTTACCATTTTTGCATTCATATATCATGAGGTTGACATGATGATTAATTTATGCCCAGGGAAGTCGAGAAAATTTCGAATCTGAAAATTTCCTATACCGGACCGGGGATCGAACTCAGAACCTTCAGCATGGTCTTGCTTTGTAGCCGCATAGCTTACCGTACGGCTAAGGAAGGCCCCATAACAAAAAGTTGCATGTATGACGTTTTTGTCAAAAATGATTTTCTTTATATATCCTGAATTTTCGTACTGATTACGCATTCTGGAGAAAAAAACGCGAATAAGATGGTCTACTTGGAAAATGTAATGAACATTCTTGTGGTGTAATATTTCAAACAATATTTTTAGTTTAAAAAAATGCAAAATCGTCTCGTCATTTAATTATATACTGCAAACAGTCGCATATTTAATCCACATCAATAGGAAATCCAACAAAAATTGGACTATGCGAACATAGACAATCAAATGGAGAAGCATGGTACATTTTTCTCGCCATGAGTATTTTTGCATTCTGCATTTATAAATGTCCTAAGATTTTGTTTTAAATAATTGTAAGTATTCTTAGAAGTTTGTAGATGCTCCTGAAAATCGGTCGGGACTTCAAGATTTCTATCATAAATAGCTCTTGGATCAAGTAAGAATTCCATAACATTTTTGTTCATTTATTTATTTATTTGAAAATTTCCATCTCGCATGAAACCTTGATTCTTTTCTATTCTTATGATGGGAGGAAAGGTCAGTTGGATTCTAATTTGTTGATCATGCTCAAATGGGCTTAAAAATCTTATATCTCTTCTCTACTTTGCTTAACATACGAGATACAAACATTGTAGAGTTCTTAAACAATTATTACTCGACTACACAATAAAAACTTGTTGTGGTCTCTCTTCTAATTCTATACCGGAATATGGTGGACGAAATGAAATCGCAACCGAACAGTGTGTAGATCTCGTTCTAAAGATCAATCGTATGGAGTCGTGCATATGTATGATCGACTTTTTAGCTGGAGTATGTTCCTTAACCGAAGAGTCCGCTCCGTGGCGTAGAAGTTCAGTTGATTCAAAATTTCGGAAGAGTCGGTCTCGTGGTTTGAAATGTTTGTGATGAACACCTGAACGATAGATTGCCCTTGTTTGAAGGTCTCTAGATCGAGTAGTTGGCAACGTTTGTTATATGAAGGAGGTTTATTGGATCATTTCAGCGATGATTCCGCAAGGTGTACCAAACCATTTTTCTTTGAACGAAATCTAACCTAGCGATCCAGGATGAATGGCACGGACACAATTTCTTTGGTGGAAGAATCAATCCCACATCGGTCATGAATACGGAGAATAGTAAGGTACCCAACTTGCTGGTCTGATGGGTTCGTGAATTCGAACGACTTTTTTTTATTACGAATTTTTTCACAAGGCGGTTATTGAGGTTTGACTTTCACCAAGAAGTTAAGAACTCGAACATACCAAGCGTATGCAGCTTTGCCTTTCCTGATCGAGGCAATTGAATGCAGCTATGAGATCCATGAATATAACATCGACCTGTGCATCCGACACCATATTTCTAATTCTAATGTATCGTTGGAACAACCACAACGTGGAGTAGCTCTACGGTTGTTTTCAATGTTGCGTTTATCCCTCTCTTAAGGATCTGGAACATGTACAATAATTTGCACCGCTTTGGGAATACACTCTGGGACAGGTTGCATTTTTTTCAAGGGATGGAGAACTGCTTTTTCATAGCATTTCACTTTCTTTGGAAATATGTTTGATCGAAAATGCACTTTGACCAAACAAACCATTAGGCCGGAACTTATCTAGTCGATAGTCATTTGGACGGAAAAGGCTTACTGCCGAAAATTTCATTCTGTCGAACTGGTCATTTGTCCGAAAAAGTCATTTGGTCAAATAGGTCATGTGGCCAAAAAATCCATTTGGGCAAACAGCTGAAAAGGTCGTTTTGGTAAATTGGTTAGAAAAGACCATTTGGCCAAAAATATCATTTGACTGATCGAATGATACAGACGGAAATGTCATTTGGTTAACACGACCGAAAATCCGTTAGGACGAAATAGTAATTTGTACGAAATGCAGTTTGATAGAAATGGTCGTTTGGCAAAAAGAGCCAAAAATATCATATTGGCAAACAGGCTATGTGGACGAAAGTATAATACTACTGTAAATGTCGTTTGTTACACGGGTCTAAAGGCCGTTTGGTCTAACATTATGGAATGTGAAGAATGTTAAGTAATTATTAATAATGGGAAAATGATGAATGACAAGTGAGAAGTGAGACGTTTCACTTTTCACTTCTCACTCCTCATTTCTTACTTATCATTTCTCACTTTTCACTTCGCATTTTCACAGTAAGTGAGAAAGGAGGAATGAGAAGTGGGATGTAAAATGTTTCACTTCTCCTTTATCATTTCTCACTTCTTATTGCTTTTCTCAATTATCATATAACACTTCACACTTTTCACGTTCACATTTTTAGGCTTATCAGCAAACAACATTTTCGTGCAAATAGCCCTTTCTGCCAAACGGCGTTTTTGGCCTAATGACCTATTCGGGTCTCCAGTTAGTCTTGTGAGAAGCTTAGGATTGCCAATCCGAAAATGGCAATGATGGTCCGGCTTAGGATGTTTTCGAGTGGGAAACATCCCTAGACAAACTTTATCCATTATACTTGGCACACAAGACACATACTCTTGGAATGGCGGGCGTGGAAGGGCTTTCAATAAATATGTTAGGTATTGCTAACAGATTCTTCTTTTTAGCCTAGGGCTGAAAATCTCCTTAATAAAGATACAAAAAATAATATTCTTCTTCTTTTTCATTGGCCTTAAATCCCCCACTGGGGCATTGCCGCCTCGCAGCTTAGTGTTCATTAAGCACTTCCACAGTTATTAATCGCGAGGTTTCTTAGTCAAGTAGCCCTGTTTGCATTCGTGTATCATGAAGGATGTCAGGATGATACTTTTATGCCCAAGGAAGTCGAGACAAATTCGAACCCGAAAATTTTCTAGACCGGACCGGGAGTCGAATGCTTTGTAGGCCCCAGCTAACAGAATACTACTTTGAAAAGCCGTCCATGTTCCAGTTGAAATGTAGAACCATAGAAGTAGACAAAGAGAAGAACCTATTTGGCTAAACGACTCCTTCGGCCTAACGATATTTTTGACTTTTTTGGCCAGAACATTTTCGGCTTAATAATCGCTTTGGCCAAACGTCCAATTCGACCAAATGTAATTCGGCTGGAAAAATCTTTTCCATCGAATAATTTAGCTAAGGAAAGCGAGCATAAGTTTTAGGTTTCGGTTACTCGAATCTTTCACACGTCTGCAGGGAAGAGATTAATATATTTGAATGCAGAAACTGTTACCTGAAACAAGGACTAAAACCTGAAAACTTGAATTGTCAGAATGCATTGTTCTTGCCCAAAAAAAATAAAAATAAAACTGAGGCTCAGTTTGGCAGATCACACCATGTGAAGGTGTCACGAGACACCTGCTACGCTTACACTTGATATCAATCCGTCCACCGTGACACGAATTAGTTTCACCGTAAAACTATGCTCCAGCATAATTTAGCCTTCCATTGCATTGCATCGGAATCAATAACGAGATCAAAGAATTGTCTCAAAATAAGAATTTGATTCATATTTGGCCATGCCTCCCAAAATCCGACTATTTGAAGAAAAAGATCTTTACAAGTTGTGTCAGTCTATAGAACATATTACGATCTCGACTTCTCGTGTCAAGTACGAGACACTAAAGACGGCCTTACAGTTGAGGTCGAAATACGTATCTGTAAAAATTACAACATGGTGGAATTAAATGGAATAGTACTAAACTCGTCTTATGATAGGTGAAGACATTCAACTTAATGAGATTAATATTTTTCTCATAATACGGAAGATGGTTTTGTATGTCGAATCAGAAAAGATATACATACTACGATACAGATATAGTAAAGATCAAAGACAATCTTCGGGCCTCTGAATGTCCGAGCATTAATAAAGTCCATGTAATGCCACTTATTCATCAGAGTATTGTTTCCAAGCGTATTTCTGGATTAAGGCTATTTTCATGACTTAGAAGAAGAAATGGTGATGACTTTATTCGCGCTCTGCAATCGTCCAAAAAAAATATTTGACAGTACTTGTTTCTTTTACTGTACTAGCCCGAACAGCATCAATACACCAGACCTATCATTAGAACTAACGAATGTTTCTCAAACCATAATCGTTTTGATATTTGCAAAATATTGATCATGGGCGTGTTTCAATTGCCCGGTTTGAAGCAAAGCTGACGATATAAGTATTTTGTGCACCTTCTGTGATTATTTTAATTAGCCGTCATCCTAATACTCAACTTGGGAAAGTTTATTGACACAAATCAGCTGGTGTAACGATGATAAATATTGCTAATGCTCAAACATGTACCAGCCTTCTTGTTTTTGTCAGCACGTATGAGATTGGTCTTTTTAATATCGCTATGATTTATGCACTTGGTGGGGGTACACAATTTTCCCGTCGTCGTCGTCATCGTGGTGGACTTTGTAGAGGGCTATGTGCGGTGCATGGAAAGGGCGGCTGCTGCTGCTGTCGATGAGCGCAAGTAAAACACTAACTGCTCACGCGGCAGACAGAGACAGAGCACCGGGGAAGGAGTGAACAAGAGATAATCACCATCCGAGCGCATCCCACCCAAAAGATGACGGTACAGCGACGAAATTAAGCACAGTAGTTGATGGTTCTTCACAGTTGCAGTTGTAAAATTTATTTATGATAGCTGCAAGTTAAAGAGGGTATGCAATTTAACACTGCTTGGAATTCGGTGAAGCCAAAGTGAGACGGGACAAATTTATCACAAATTTAACTTCCCATATAATTATAATAAAGTCATCACATCAACTTAGCGGCGCTTGGCGAATGAGAGGGTGCTGAATTTTTGCTTTCAGCGAAAATACTCCTTCAAATCATTTAGCGCCTTACTTAGCCCGCTGACGTTTTTCCACTTTCGAGTGCCATTTGTCAAACACTACGTGTACGTGAAATTCATAAATTAATCTCGGCGAAATTCGTCAGTGAGAAACCCAACATTCCATCCACCGCGCAGCGTCACACGGAGCTCATCTTACGAGTAGGTAGATGTTTGCAAAACCAAACATCTTCGCTGGAGTGTGCACATTTCACGTGGAACACATTCTTCTTGGCCTGCCGACCGGTCAATCCAAGCTAACGAAATGATAATTATCTATAATTAATTGTATTTTATGCCAAGTCTACATGGGCACTGTTACCTACGTACTTTTGCGTCGTCATGAATATTCATACAAACCGAACTCGTTGAAATTGAATTTGAAGTGTGAAAATCAGAATGCAGACTCTGGTCAATGCAGAGCACAGACATGAGCGAAGAGCACCTTTACTTAGCACTCAGACAGGACATTCAACAGAATTCAGTGCCAACGACTGTGACTGTGCGTAGGCGTCCACTGGTTTTACAGTTGCGTTGCTTATTGCACATCATCGGGAATCGCACAGCGATCTTCCATGTCATTTAAGGCGAATAAATAAACTGCACCGCCGTCGTAGTGTGGGGAGTGTGTGTGCACTTGACTGCAGCAAATTTTCTGAAGTTGATTCGTGTCAGAACAACAGGAGCGCTGGACACAAAAAAAACCCGAGATGATGACCACTGCTAAAGTATGTGCCTTCACAATTGTGCCTGTGCAATTGAGTGGCCACTCAATGAGCATGGTGAAGATGGTGCGACACACATAAGCCGATAGCATTTTTGCCGGCGAATTGAAGACCCAATGGTTAATTAGTCACCTTGAGCATCATTGATTTGATTAGTGCAGTTGCTTGAGGGTAATCGAACAGATTTCAACTAGGAGTTACAATATAGACCTGTGCGCCGGACATATCATCGGCAGCGGCGGCGTGTGGTCACTTTTGCCCCGGCGGCGGCGGCGTCACGGCGGCGCGCCGTTGACTTTTATCGGCGGCGGCGGCGGCGGCGTGAACCGGCGTGGATGAAAAAATCAATGGCTGAAAAAAATAATTTTACCGTGGATCTTTGGACAACGGGGTTTGATTCACACGGTAGGAATCGCTCGTATAAAAACCGACTTCAGTGGATTAAAATTGCAATATTCTGCGTTTGCCGATCATCAAACAGCACATTCAAAATAGCCAATTGCCGGCGATACTAATCAATACCTGATTTCAAAATGTTATTTGAATTACCACTATTTTGTTACTCTTTGATTTTGATTAATCAAATTTTAACAATAAATCCTGCTTTACTTTTTCGTGACCCTCAAGTTAAGAATTAGATTTCGGTTTCATAGAGCAAATTGGTAATAACTTTTTTCAAAAGTTATTTCAAATTTAGGATTTAGATGCCCTTTAGTCGTTTTGATCTCAAAATAACTAAGTTTCCGAAAAAATCTAATATTTTCCTGAAATTTGTTTAAATATGCCAACAAAGCGCTTGGTGGAGTTCTGAAAGAATTTCTGGAGGAAACTATGATTTTTTTTAATTCCTACAGGCATTTCTCAGTAAATTTCATTAGGAATTCCTTCGTAAAATCCTATGATAATGTCTGCAGAATTTTTCTATTTTAGAAAGAATAATCCATTCAGGTGCTCTTTGGGAAATTCCTTCAGTAAAACATAAAATATATTAATTCGGAAATTTATTGAAGAATGAACTATTTTCTGATGGAATTCCTAAGAGAATTTTTAAAGGACTTTCCGAGAAAATTTGAAGTAGTGTAGGAAAGTGTGGTAGGAACCTTTTAAGAAAATTTTGAGCAAATCCCCACAGACATTTCTAAGGAAATCCTAGCAGTATTTCCAAAATGCATCAGCAGCTTGCTTCCACTGCATCTTCCTCGTTTGCACACCCTAGAGCCAACGTCATGTTCCAGGTTCTCTGCAAGTTCTTTTGCTGCATACACTTTTCATGTCCAACCCACTGTAATCTGCCTTATTTTATCAACCTGCTTATATCTGCATTTTTGTATACTTGGTTTAACTCGTGGTTAATTCATTCGTCTGCTCCATTTACCATTTTCCACCACGCTGCCAAGTATTGAGCACAGTATTTTCAACTCAAACACTTTGAGAATTTGATAATCTGCATCTTTTATCGTCCATGATTCATGGCCGACAGGACGACTGGACGAATCAACGATGTGTAAAGAGCTAGTTTTGGCAGTGTCTGCAGGTAGCTTCATGAAGTTACAAAGAACTTTCTGGAGGAAGTTTTAAAAGGATTACCCTGAAATTCTCTATTAAATTGCTTAATGTAGTTTTGGAAGAATTCCTATGGAATTTCAGGAACATATTGTCAAGGAACTTGCTAAGGAACTCCGAAGGAATATCAAATTGATTTTCAAAGATATTCTAAAGCAAAATTCCGAAGCTGACAGAAATTTCCGAAGTAATCCGTTGATAAATTTCTGAAGGTGTTTTTGGAGATTTTTTTTGGAATTTCGAAACAATTTCCTAAGGTACTCTTAAAACATTCTCTGTAGATATTTCAAAAAGAAGGATTTTCAGAAGGTATATCCGAATTTCTGAACGAAGTCTTGACGGAATGTCCAAAGGAGTTCTCAGGAGATATCTGTCAGAAGTTTCTTCAGGAGTTACTTTGAAAAAAAACCTTCAGGGACTTCTACGAATATTCCTTCAGGAACTTGGTCAGAATTCTTAAGGAAATTTCGTCCTAGAACTTTTCAAGGAATTCCAAAGAGTTCTTAGAAGAATTTCTTGAGGAATTTTCAGGAAAACACCTGTAACGATTTTCCCAAGGTTTCTTAAACAAATTTCTGAAGGAACTTTTCCGAACTAATTCCTGAGAGAAATTTCAGAATATAACTGAGAGAATTTTCGAAAGACTTTCTGAATTCGTTTTCGGAGAAGTTTTGTAGAACTTCTTGAGGTAATATCCGAGGAATTCTGGACGAATATCCATAGGATTTTTGAAGAATTACAAAAAAAAAATCCTGGAGAAATCTAGCAATTACTTTAGAAATACCAGTAGGCATTTCCTGCAAAATTTTATTAGGATTTTCTTCATAAATTCTTCTGAGAATTTCTCCGCACATTCCTTCAAAAATTCCTTCAGAAATTCCTTTAGGGGTTGTCCATAAACCACGTAGGCTCTTAATGGGGAGGGGGTTCAAGAAAGTCTACGTCAGTCTACGAAGGGGGCGAGGGTATACGAAAAGTCTACGTAGACTTTTTTATTTTTTTTTTGTAAAACATTTCATACAGCAGCTTTGTGCAAAGTTCACTTGTTTGATTTTTTTTCGATTTTTTCGTTTTTTTGCTAGATTTTACCGAAATAATCTCTCGAATCTCTTATGGATTTCACTGAAGTAATAGTCTGAACTACGGCTTAAAAATATCATGATTTCAACAGCAAATTCTTCTGTGTTGAGCAGGAAAATTCTCCAAAGTATTCTATGAAAAATTTCGAAAAAATTTCAAAATTTCCACTTGGATTACATTGATTACATTGTAGATTCTACTAAAATATCATTTGATTTTCGGCAGGAACTTCTTTAGAAACTACAAGTGATTCTTTAGAATTTACACTGGGAATTATGTCGCACTTCGACAAAAAATATTAAGAATTTACAAAGGAAGCATTTTGGAATATCCAAAAGACATTCTTTGGAACTTGTAAGGGGAATTCTCCGAAATTTCCGTGAGAAATTCTTCAGAATTTCCACTGAAGATTGTACGGGAAGTCCTCGGGTAATTTTTCTTAGTTTCTGAAATTCTTGAAATTTTCATGAGGATTTTGGACATACATATAAGCAAAATTCTTCGAAATTTTACGGTATTTCTTCAGCAGTTCTAATGCAAATTCTTTGGAGTTATCGATAGAAAAGGAAATTGTTGAAAACTTTCACGTGAGATTATTTGAATTTCCCACCAAAACTATTTTAAGTTTTCACAAAAAATATTACAATTCTTGTATGAAAGCATTTATAATTTTCATGAAAATTTATTCTATTTTTTTACGATAAATTCATCACAAATTCAACTCAAATCCTTCATAATGTCCACCGAGAATTATCTGGAATGATCCATAGGATTTTTTTAAAGTTTCTTCAGGAAATCGCTCCTACTTTGCAAGAGAAAAGTCAAAATATCGTAGGAAACCTTTAGCATGGTTTTAACAGGAAATAATTCAAAATTTTCACGGAAAATTACTCGACATTTTAACGGGAAAACTTTTTGGAATTTAGGGGCTTTTGGAAAAGTCTACTAGGGGGAAGGGTGGTGGGTTTGAAAATGTGAAAATTCGGCCTACGTGGTTTGTGGGAAGTTGGTTAGAAATACTTTCAAAATCTCTTAAAGTAGTTCAAACAGGAATTATTTACGAAAATCCATTCAGGCTGTCTTTTAAAAAATGCCCTCGGAAATACATTTAGAAATTCCTGCACAAAACCCTCCAGGAATTTCTTCAAAACCTTCTCCAAAAATTCATTTGAGAGCTCCTTAAAAAATTTCTTTGAATAATCTAAAAAATTCCACCAATAATTCCTTTGGATATTGCATCAGGATTTCTTCATAAGTTTCTTCCAGGATATCAATTGAAAATTAATTAGATAATGAAATAGTTTTCGGTTGCTAATTGAATTTTGAAAAAATAAAACAAATAAATTAAACAACTAACACTGAAAAATCTGAAGGTATTACTGAAAGAATTTCGTAAAGAACCCATCAATGCATTTTCAATGGAATTCCTGCAGGAAGTTCTGGAAGAATTCTCGAGGAATATTTCGAAGGAATTGCTGGAAAAAGTTCTGAAGAAATTCCTTAGGAAAATTAGGAAGAAATCCCTTTATGCAATATCTGGAAGAATTTATTTGAAGAATTCATAGAATAATTGCCGAAGAAATTCATGAGGAGCTATTCTTTTAAAAATTGAAGAGTTGCTAAATAGTTTTTGAAGAAACTCCAAATGGAATTTCTTGAGACATTTATTAAGAAATATCCGGAGGAATCGCTAAAAAAAACTTCCGAAGGAATTCCTTAACGATTCTCCTAAAGAATTCTTAACAACATTTTCGTAGAAATTACTGAAACAATTTTTTGTATGCATTCCATAAGGAATTTTCTGAAGAAATTCGTGAAGGATTTTCTGAAGAAATCCGTAATGGAATTTCTGAAAGAATTTTCGGAGAAATTTTGTAAGAAATGTATACATAAAGAATACATAAAGTAATTTTCTAAGGTTTTTATTGAAACTTTTCGGAGGAATATCTGGAGGAATGTACTAGGAAATATACCAAGTGGTTTTGGCGCCTTGGGGATGTATTCAAGCCTTCACAAAAGCTTATGTGACACAACAAACATAATTTGCGAGTCACCTACAGGCAGTGTTGTCTTACACTCTGAGCAACGATGGACATTAAGAAAATTCAAATAGCCTTCTATTAGTTGCACTTACTTAGTTAAGATTGTAAAATCGTTTGGATGGAGTAAAATCAAAGAGAAGAATTTTTTGCACAGAGTATAGGACAACACTTCCTACAGATTTAGGTGCCCGACTGAATGAGGTTTTGGCATAGACGAATTCCAAAGACCATTTCAACATTTTTTTGTATTATTCTACTTAGGGTCGATTTCTTCACCTCCGCTTAGGCCTTAAACCATGTTTAAGCGTATGGGTAAGCACCACTTAAGAGTTAAGCGGAGGTGAAGAAATTTTCCCTTAGTAGATTAAATCTACTAGATACAGCCCAATTCAAATTCACAACTAATCAACCAACCATTTCATTATCCAAATGTTTGTCACCACACTGTCTTAGATGCAACATCACTTGAGGTAGATTTGAAATTGAATTCTGACGAGTTCTACCTCAACAACATTCTAACAACTAACTAACAACAACAATCATAACACGAGTTTAGTACTATTCCAATCAATTCCACCACGTTGTATTGTCTTACAAATACGTATTTCGTCTCTGTAAGGCCATCTTCAGTGTCTCTTATTTTACTCGACTCGACTCAAGTTAATTTATATTTTTCATTGTGATTAGTCATCGGCGTGGCAAAATTATTATCGGCGGCGCGCCGACCCAAAATCGCCGGCGGCGGCGGCGTGAGTAAAATCACCGGCGGCGGCGGCGCGGCGTGGCGGCGCGGCGTGGCGGCGCACAGGTCTATTACAATAATGCTTTCAGCTCGGAATCATTACGAAGGAAAATGATAACTGATAGAGGTAAAGTTGCCTAGAAGAAGTTGTGTAGAACCGCGGAGATTTTATCAAAAGATCAACTCATCCTAAACAATTTGGTGAAGCATTTGATTGCAGGTGTGTTACTTATGCATTACAAAGATTTTATTTTATGCTCTTGTAACGTAGCAAAGATAACCCAAGTTCATCGGTACACAATTTTAGGCTTAATTTTTGTGGTCGTAACGAGCCCATGGCTGTAACGTAACGAGCCCATAGTCGTCGTAGCCAGGAGGTTGTGAACAGTAGACCTAATGTTTTTCAAAGTATTCCATATTTCTAAATGACATCCCTCCATATCAATGAAGCTGTCGAATGAAATCTTCAGGCCAATTTTAAGCCAAATCCATTACGATTTAGGAGTGCTTCAAACGATATTTGTGATTTTTTTGGACTTTTACTTGAATATCGTTTGAATTCATGAATTTTAATCCACATAGTAGAAGCATTGGTCGTTATAATTTCCTTTAGACTAATAATCACCACTTTGTCATTGATACTAGGGTATTTTGTTCATTGTATGGCTTTGTAACAGATGTTTGCTGACAAAATTGATTAAAAAGGAGAAAAAATAATTTTAGGTGCTTCTGGAAGTAGTAGAAATTTTTCAATATGTGCTCATTTTAATGTTTCCATTAATTTCCTTTGAGGGTTACGGAAGTTTCGTCCATACATTACTTTAATCTGAAAAATGATTTTCGGCATGCGATAATGCCAACACTGATCGTGGGTCCAATCCCAGGATCGTTCCTTTCCTATTATGTATCTCAATTTCAGTTCTTTATGGGTTCACGTTTTACCAAAACGATTCCTACTGTTATACCTTTCAATCTTTCACACTAATAATTCCAAAACCTCTTGGGGCACTTATGAGAGGTCGTAGAGTTCTATCGTTGAGTCGTAGAGTGCTAATAACTATCTTTCTCCCTCAGAAATCGCAAGGACATGGCTAGCGGATATGGCTGATATGTCATCCGAGTTTGACCCATTTGTAAAGAGTTCATTCCAATATCCGAATTTTCAATGTCGGGACATAATTGCGAAGTAGACGAAGGACTTAAAATTTCCTTGTTTTGCCCAATGAAAAATATTGTTTACAATTATATTCATAATACAAAACAATATCACAGCACAAATTTGCAAACTGACAGCATAATGTGTTCAAATGGGTGTTGATCAGGGTTTGCTGAAATCGCTATCAATAGATAACGAACAACGATAAAAGAGAGGTAAAAACTGTTCCGAATCATAACAAGCCATGATAAAAAATTTGTCAAACTTGAATACAAGTTCGAAAAAACAGAACCGGATAGGCAGCCCCTACAGAAAAATGGTGATTCTCGCTTTGTTTTTGCTCCTTTCGTGTTGGTTACTGCACAGCTGTGTAGAACAAGTTGAAATACATCATCAGAGAGCGGCTCCCCACATTTGGAGCTTTCTAAAAGAAATTTATCATGGGGTATAACATCCCGAATCAGTTCTCTATCATGACAGCTTGCGAAAAAAGTTTCTCGCGCTATGCTACACATCGTATATGTATACAGAGATGATAAATGAGATACTTGCTCTTTCTCTTTAGGATTCAATCCCTGGTGTTGATATTTTTTTAATTCGAAAAATTCTGAATTGGCGAGATCCGGACTAACGAGTCGTCGGATTAGTGAGGTCCGGATAAGCGGGGTGATACTGTATTATTTGCTTCTTATGATAATAATTTTTAGTCGGAATTCTTAAAGTATACACGCAAATTCAAGTTGTTAAGAAAGCGTCAAGAAAAAGATTATAAACTTATCTATGTGGAAACTTTTGAAAAGTTGGCTAAACATGTTACTACCGGGGATACCATTGCTGGAAATTTTTCCAGTATAATTTCGCCAACATTCTGTACATCAAGACGGCCTTATCAATAATTTATATGAAGCGTGTACTTAAAATCTGTAGATGGGAGGTATAATGTGGAAATCGGTTTGATGAAAGCACTATTAAGGTTCAAAGTCTTCCACGTCTGCGTTACCCAGATTTCGAAATTTGTGTAGTATAGAAAGACGTAAGTTCAACGTCATAAATGGGCCTCGATTGAAAAACACACTACGCCCTGCATCTCGTTTATTAGAACCACTACATTTCCCACCCAATATAAACAGCATCTAAATGATTTTTTGTGGAAGCGCGTATAACGAATTCCTTCAAAGCGAGTATCATGTCAACATTGTTCTGCCCTTACCCATTACTTACCCTTACCCAGTCGCATTCAGGCGCATTCACGTTCGTGGATAGGACAAGTAGGGAAAATTAGGACAAAGGCATGTACATCTTCTATATAATACTTGTGACAGATATATGATGCGAAAATCACTGTACAGGATAAAATCATATATCTGTCACCCAGAATCACGTTGGTATTACCCAAGCAATGATGATTCTACACTGATACGTACCCTGCTCTGCGCCCGTTGTATACAACGTTACAGGTACAGCGCAAAGCAAATTTGAATGCAAGCAATGCTAGTAACGCATACAATGGCGCCATCTGGTTGCGGTCACTACCCATCACTGACGTTAAAACATAATAAGAAAATGTTTTTTTTTCTTGTTGGAATATGAAAAGACCAATGAACGTGTTCGTAGGCGATATATTTGTATATTCCATTTTAGTTCAAATTACTTATTTTACAAATGTATATGCCACATCATATCACTGAATTTACTAAATGATGATTTGTTCAGTAGGCATATATTTATAAAAATATTGTAACTGTTTGTCCTGGTTATACTTGGAGACCTTAAATAATTTTCTTTTGCTATTACCATTTTTTTTAATTCTGAGTTTTAGACAAGTCTGGAACGCTGATCTTTTTTCTTAGTTTCTTGTAAATATTTCTTATAAAAAGGAAACGTCAACATATTTTCTATTTATATTTGAACTAATTATTTCCTAACAATTAAATTAATATTTCATCGCCTACAATAAGTAATACTTAACAGCACGGATATCTCCATCAATCCTTTTACTAATTTTAATATTACAGTCCTGGATTCACTGATTCAGCCTGCTAGATCCGAATTGCCCGGAGAATGTCCCGCATTACCACATGATAAATCTGTAAATTCTGGATGAGCTATGGAAATCGTAAGAAATTGGATTGAAAAAAAGTGGTCCACATCTAAAACACCAGGGGAGAAAAGAAATCTTGGACACTATAGAGAGTCTACTGAACTTGGAGAATGGAGGTTTAAATAATTTTGAGAATCTAAGTCATTTCCGTATATGTACTGAAAAATCAACGAAAATTGAAATAATTTGTCAAACTCTGAATAACGGAATCTAAGGAATCTAAGGAAAGAATGTGGGAATATTAAGAATTTGTATGATTCACAGAGCTAAACGTGTCTGAAGATATTTTGTAATGTTAAGATCATGACAATGATCCAATCGAATCTCTAGAATCTAAGAAAATGGGATATCAGAAAATGCACGGTAAAAAATCAACACGCTCAATTTAACTGTTCCATCTATTGAATGATCAACTTTACAATCACTATTATTGAAAATGATATTCCTTTGATTTTGAAGTTGTGTCACACCTTTCACAAGTATGTTGAATGCAGACAATTCCATAACATCAGCACGATTGACCAAAGTGCTACTCACTGGATGCTGAAATGATAAGCACTTCGATCAGCACCAATAATGTCTCCACTAGAATTGAAAGTGCTATCCTATTGAATTCACAGGTTCAAGGCTATTGATTTAATAGTGGAGCGATATTGGTGTTGTTCTTAAAATTGATGACAGTTCTTTCATCTGTTCTGCTTATTTCTAGAAATATTTCGAAGTGTGAGATGGAGTCATGGTAAGGAGAAAGACTTTCAAGTAAAGGTATGTTATTCGAATCTGAGCTGAGGTAATTCTATTTTTTTATTTTGTTGTTTTATATTCAAAATATTGTGCACGTCAAATGGAAGTGGTGGTCTTTGAATGCGACTAGCTCAGCTTTTGATATTGATTTGATTTCAAAGTAGTGCATATTCAAATGCAGAACAGTTCGCATGGACGTGTATATTTTTTACCGTTTCGAAGAGTTTCCACGATTGGAGGGGGAACAGTTTTAATAGGAGTTTTGTTTGGGCGTAAATAGGGATTTTACGTTTTTTTTCAATGCAAATAATCAAAAAAGCTGTACATATTGTAATATAATAATTTTGATAACGACAAATTTACTTTTTTGGAAAAATTACAGATAGTAGTGTTTCTTTACATCAATCGAAAATTCACCAAGTGTGTTTTGAACAACAATAAAAATGTTTAAAATAATCAGCAAAAGGCCGGATTTTAATAAAGTATGAGACGGCTTTGGCAGGTTTTGTTCTATTATTGTCAGGGTGGTTTTTGTCGACCAAATTTTATGAAATTTGGCCAGAATATTCTTTGATATGCAAAGAATGTTTAGGCCAAATTTGAGCATTGTCAGTCATGATGAAAAACCCCCTGCCAATAATAGAACAAAATCTCCGAAGCCGTCATTCCCCCTATTTACATTTTAATAATATATTTACAGATCATGTAAAAATGGAAAATAAATTTTTATTATTTTGTAAGAAAAATCTATATGTAACGCAAATAATACTATAGTAACGCAGCGAATGGTAAGAAAATATGTGTGTCATCCTACTGCTGTACGCGTACAACATGGTACGTGTATCACTGTACAGAAATCATATGTCTGTCGATAGTATAATAAAAATGAAATGGTCTGTACGATACGAACCCGCATAACACGAAAACGACTGGATGGATTTGCATCATTCCTTCAGCAGAAACGTTCATTATAGTTTCCGACGGGTTTATATGATATTTCTTCATATAAAAATTACGAGTAAAATTGAGTAAATCGTGAAAAACTAAAATTAATATTTGTATAGGAATTTCGCTTGGGCAGTTCAGAAAGCATATTTTCGCCTACTATGCAGGACAACGTCTGCCGGGTTGACTAGTTTTACATATAATCAAATTTCACAAAACAGTACTTAAAAAGACTTTTCGAAAAGAACCCTCACATCAAGCTTAGCTTAGCTTAGCTTAGCTTAGACTGACTGTACATATCAATAGTTTGCTGCTCCGTGATTGATCAGAACTGGTGCAAATTGCACTACGATCCAAGTGAATAGTGGTTGGGATTTACCAACTATTCTCGAAGTGCACGTTTCAGCAGCTCGCAAATGTTGATCAATAACGGCGCCGGCCAAGTCCTTACAGTAAGTTGGGAAAGGGAGGAATGTGAGTGTGGTAATTGTTGCTACTAGAGACCGAGAATACCTCTGCATCTCCACATTTACCACGAGAAGGAAGTAGTGTTAGTTGGGTGGGGTAATCAGTAACATAGATCAGGATTCACCATGGAAAGTGATGTGACCTATGAAACTTCTACACAGCAGTATTAGCATTTCCTTAATTTGTTCAATTGTTCATTCTTCGCGAGAATAAACAATCAATCGCTCAAAGTGAGCGATTGTTCATTTGAATTTCGCCCGCGTTATCATTTCATTAACGTAAGAAAAGTAAAAAAGAAACGGGATTAAAATTGAAAATAATTGATAGTAATCGGAAAGCTAATGTTATTCAGCAACCCTTATTTTATCTCTATTTGACGTTAAGAAAGAATGTAAGTTTACGTTCATTTTACATGTCGTTTATTTTGCATTACTTTCGCGCGCGTGTGTGTGTCACTGACCAGTATACCGTAATCAGGATCTCACTGGTATTAATCCTGATGTGCCGGTTGGCACTCGTGTTGGGCTTGTGCGCTTTGAGCGGCACACGGTCGCTTCCCAGTCTACACAAAATCGCACATGGTGCAATACAAGATGCTAAATTAGACACGATATACATACATGTTGTGTGGAAAAATACCTCTATCGCCTACACTTCAGCATCCTACACGACACCATATACGTTCATGTGTTGACTGGGTTTGATAGGGCCTGCTTATGGACACATGCAGCTTTTTGTAGAGGTTTAACAGAGCCCACTGTCAAACCCCACCACATCCTAGGCAGGCCCCCTAACTCGCAGTGGCCATGGGGGGGGGGGTCGTCAAGCCCTTGGACATAGTCCCTGCTGCCCCTATTGAACAGAACCCTCACATCAATTGCAAAAAAAAAAAAGATTTTAGTAAAAATTATCTTTGATTCCCAGGACAAATATTGTATTTCAAATTAGCATGATTGTTCATTTCATAGTTGGTACACAGTTGCTCTTTTAATTTAAGCAACGCTGATCACTGTCGCTGTAGCATGAGGGGAAGAAAATTCTTTCGACAATCATTGCTACAAGACATGATTGACGTTGGAAAATAATAGTGGGAAAGCAGGGATGGAAATGTATAAAAAGTCGCCTTGAAAAGCGAACACATATTTTTTTGTACACAAAGTCTTAAAGATAAAAACCGAGTATCCCTCAATGCGCATTAAAAAACGAAAACGCGCACACTCAATGTATCATGCCTGATAAGCGATAGTACATTTAATCACGTACACGTGACTCATGAATAATTGCGCTTTTTTGAAAAATACGACGCGTACTACAAGTGCACGATCCATCAAGTACTAATTATTCAACTTCACTGTCTCGGGACTAGGGAAAATCCACATTTTGCTCGCCCGGTGGATGCTACAGATTCACTGTAAATTGGTCAAAGAATTGCTTTTAAAATGAAAAAGGAAAAATCTGTGAGACAAATGAGCCAGATTTTATTTTAGAAGCATGTTTTCAAAATTATTATTGTAAACATGGGGTCGTATGAATAAAAAGTTCGAATTTACTACATTTTGAGTAGTAAACGTCACTTGTGGAACATGTTCGTATAAATAACCGAGACTATACATAAATACGACACTATACATTTCGAACATACTACAAACAACTAATTCGTTATGAATAAAAGATGCGTTTACTACTGATTTCTTGTAGTGCTCTAGATGTTGCTACTCATGTTTTAGATGCATGCTAAAGGTTTTAATCGACTGAAACCAAAACGTGTAAAAAAAACCTGGGTGTCCTTCTATCCATAAAGCTGGATTGAAATCAAGGACTCCTCTTCCGACTCTAGATGGAGATTTCAAATGAAACATGAGTATTACTGGTGTCCAATCTACGAAGCACACTGTAACTATGTTATGGTGTGCATAGTTCATATTGGAATGCTTCTGATTTTCGAAAATTTTCACAAGCTTTCAGTATAGTTAACGGATCCTACAAATTCTCTATTGAACCACACGTATACGTGTGAACGACTACGTTTGATGCTGGGTACCTAGCGTGAACCGTATATGCAGCTTGAATAAATGCTACGTGGGCATCGGCCTTAAAAATGTTATAATAACCGAAATGATATTTTATTACCAACATTAATGGGTAGGCCAATGTTTTGACTGTCCCACCTGGGATCATTCATGCATAGGACATGTCCTACCCACTCCCGGCGCCACTGGCCATACTCATCCCAATGAGAATTTTGCTGCAAAGTTGGCTCAGTTTCTAGTAGACAAATTTGATTTCTAGTGGAATTAGTTAAGAAATTTGCGTTGATCCAATTCACGATAATAAAGACGTAAGAAAAATGCGTTGAGCCAAATTACGAAGAATGTAAAATCATGGATGTTTTTGAGCATTGATTCTGTTTTAATTATGTTTTATGAGTCATTGTTCTCTTCTGATACATATATCTCCTTGACACTGACCACAATGATCTTATTTTGCACTCAATTTTATAAATTTGGTAACGCAGCTTCCAAAATATCCGTTACATTCCACCCTTACGGAATTACATTAAAGTTCCACCTCGCATCATTGTTTGTTTCGCTGTGTAGTGCTGCCGTTTCATACTCCATATCTTAGCTACTAAGAATCACAAGAGCCTATTATAAAAAAATATCAAACGCGACTGTGATAAAAACCAGATAAACATTCATTCAATTTCAATTAAAGAAAAGATATATGGCTTGGCCTGGCGATTTGTGTGTTTAGAAAGACAGGAAGAGAGAGAATGAAACATACGCCCGAAAGGGCGCACACAAGTCTGTATGGCGTGGTGGGTGTGTAAAACTAATCTACTCCCGCTCTGTCTCCGCCGGAATGGAAAGCCAGGATATATATTACAGACGTCCGTCGTCGTTCCCCGAAAAGACGGTCAAAAATCAACCCACAATCTAAAAAGCCAACTGAAGTGGAGTAAGCGGCAATCTCGAAGAGGTACCCTCTCAAAATGTGAAAGAGAGGTGCCAACGATTATGCTCACTGGAATTTATAGCATTTTGATAAACAGAAATAAATCATGTGCCAATATTATTTTTTACGATTTGATTTATTGCGGGAAAATAATTTTAATATTTCCCCATTGGAAGCTGTTTTATTTTCTGTCTATTGAGACGACACTTGATGTGTGAAATGCACACAAAGTAGCCATAATCGTATTTCAATTCCCAGAGACGCTTTACTAGGCTAATAAGAAATTGGATTTCACCAATTTGTTCACCGAGAAAATCCAGGTCAAAGGAGATACATTCCTCGGACTTGTAAGTGACTGCGTCATTCTGTCTAATGGCCTGGCCAATGTGTGTTGTTTGTGCTGCGAATGTGTAACGCTCATAGCTGTGTAGGGCAAAAGCGCGGCTTGTTGCGATCGCCGAGCTTTAAGCGCGTGATCACCGTTTATCTCGTCGGTCGGACCTTTACCGTTTTATTTTTTTTGCTCTCGCTCACCTCGCCTTCACGTTCGTCCCGCTAAAGTTGCGGTCGAATTTTTCTTTTCTGCTTTTTTGTTCTCGCGCGCTCGTTAGTAGGAAGAATGCGATCAATGGTGGTGCAAATTTAATTTGTATAGAGATCGACAAAAACAAGGATGTAATGATGGAGTGGCGAGAGAGAGAGAAAGAAAGAAAAGCCCCAACCCGAAAGCCTATATCCATGGTTCACATTGTCTCGCGCATCAAAAGTATCGCATCGCAGCAGACATTGGGTTGTTAAGTGGTTTAATTTTACGATCGTAAATGGCTATGGCTAAAATGCTTCGCGCAATGTAGCACACTGTGATGGCCGTGTGGTATCTTTACTTCTTTTACTTGGTGGTACCGTTCTTCTCTATAGCCATCATCAACCCGGCACTCTTGCTTGTGCACATTGTACGGACAGGGGCCTACAAAGCCAGCGTGTGCCTAGCCATGGGGCAGCAGAGCGGCTACAACATCGAGCCGAAAATTGAATTTAAAGCTCATGAAAAGCGTAGCTGAACGCGCGCTATATGTTTGTAATGAGGCTTCTCTCCGCTTTTCAGTTTCAATGCACGTTGGTATCCATTTAATGGGAAAGAGTTATTTTTTTTGTTATTGTGAGCCTAAACTAAATCATTGTGATCGGTTTTCGCATGATGGATGGCTGGACAAAAAGCTTTTGATCTCTTTCCCATGGAGTCCTAACTAATGGAAGAACAAAGCAGGAATAACCTATCTAATGGTGATGCGCATTAAAATATTAAATTATGCATAAAATGCCGGAACTGGTCTGATTGCTTCTGACGTTAATATTACAAAATTCCATTTGTTTGTATCTATTAAGGCGAATGGTTTTCTTATTTACATCGGATTTTAATAATGATGATAATGATGGTACAACCATCTATCGTGGCAAGGCACCTGCCTATAGCATTGGTCATATCTGACAAATGATTTGATCCTGTTCATACTACTGTTTGTATTTCATAAAATTCCTGCATGAAGGGCCAAAAATGGATGACGTGGTTCCATAAGCAAGGACGGTTATGCGAATCCTCGGGATGAGTAGAGAATCTCCTTCCAGAGTAAGTTTCATACAAACAATAAAACAAATTAAGCCCATATTCCTCAAATTGACCCAATATATGGGGAGAAGAGCCCACCCTTTATCCAAAGAAATGTTAACAATAGGAAGTTGGTAATCCCACCCTTCTTACCCAAGTCGCTTCAATCGGGTACCCTGATGGTTATTTTATAAGGACATAATCATACAATTTTAATAAAAATAATTGAAATTTTTCACCAAATTTCCGAACTGGAAAAATAATTTGTTTTCATCGATTGTCTTGAATGAGAGAGGTCCTTTCTTCAGCACCATTATGTTTTGGGATAAATTGATCCCTCCATAATATCATGTATATAATCAGAGGACAGAGGAGTTGTGCAAAGTTTGTATATATAAATCTCGACACAAAAGCGGACTTTAATTAGATCCAAAAATTAATTTACATGCCTTGTATCGAAAGCTACAGTAGAGTGTGTTGAATTAAAAATAGCGAACAAATAATTCTCAAGAGTTTGTTCTGAATAAAAACATTTTTCGAGGTATACGTTAACGTTTCTTTTATTTTTTTTATTGATAAATCATAAATATAAATATTCAAGGCGCCCAAAACCTTAATTTCTTTAAAGCTATTGCTTTCTATTGCTTTTACGTAGTTTGTTTATGGCCAAAAACGTGACGCTAAGCAGACTGCACTAATAATTAGGTGCACTCAGCTAATATAAAGTTACGACAAAACGTCTACGTCGAAAAAGTATGTCACAACAAATTGAACAAAGTTAATTACTTGATAAAGGTACAATGTATGTAATCGAAACGTCCATTATAAACGAAAACCCCGGTTTTTATCAGAAAAAGATTTAAACTCACTGCGTCCAGATTTTAGTACTATTGTGATAAAATCGCGTTTTCCTATTGGGGATTCAAAATTTTCATGTAATGCGTTCTAACTTTACTATGAATTTATTATCCATACTGTACTGTCGTCTGAACGAAACTAAATGCTTTCGCTGAGGGCAATAGTGACTGAGTCGGACCAATGTTTGCTGAAAGACAGTGTGGGGCTACAGTCTGGCGCTTATAGAGAACTCAGAGAACTTGTTGAATAGTGAAACTCGAGGAGGAAAACCAAACATGGATTTTGGAACTAGAGAACTGAAGCGTTGCTCACCAGTATAAGGTGTTGGAAAGAAAATTGGCCCTGTGGAAAACTAACGATCTGGATGGAAATGCTGAAGATTTCGTGTTCAACAATCATGAATTAAGGGATACTGGTGAAGACTGATGTGGAAGAAAGAAGATCTGTTTACGAGAAATAAGCATCGGAGCAACGTGAAGCCACCGAAGTAAAGCGGGATACGGACAACCGTTACGCAGGAAAACCCGATGTCAGCCATTCCCGGCCATCGTTCGAAAAGAAAGTGAATGCCCATTCTTCGTATGATTAGTTCAATGTCGTTCCAGAGAGAGTCACAAATACAGGATCTTCTTGTTTACAGATTGCGGCGAGGCAGGTGTTTTCGAGAAATTTTCCAAAGGTCAACGATGTCGCCGAAGAGTGGCCAATTTTCATTTGCGCGTACAAACACGGCTTCACCAATGCCCTGAACTTGGCTTATTAAGAGGCTTCAACGGGCATGGTTTTGGATACAGTTTGAAATCGCCTCGTTTTCCATTGATAGTTAAGACGTTCCATAAGAAATTCACGATTTCAGAAGCCTTGTCGACATGGTTGGCAAACCAAATAAAAGAATTGGAAGGACTCAATGCTGTAAGCTTGGATTCAGTAATAGAGCTCGGGAGCGCAGTAAAGGAGTTTGCGCAGCACCTTGAAGCGGCAAGGTTGAATGACCATTTAAAGAACCCGATTCTGATACACCATTCAGTTCAGAAGCTCTCAGCGTACTACGCTATGGAGCAGGTAGAGTTCAAACAACACGTCAGGCCGATCAACGGTAAAGAACAAGAAGAACAGAAACACAATAAAACAATAAAGCAACTAAAGTATTCGTACAAGCGACGAACAAAGGATCATCAAGCGACAAGCGTAGTCCAAAAGTGATGGGGAACCCTCAATCCAACCGCAATACCGAGACGTATTATTATTATTTATTCAGACTAAGGCCGAAGTATATAAGAGTCTCTCCATTCGGCTCGGTCCATGGCTACATGTCGCCAACCACGCAGTCTACGGAGGGTCCGCAAGTCAACTTCCACCTGATCGATCCACCTTGTTCGCTGCGCACCTCGCCTTCTTGTGCCCGTTGGATCGTTGTCGAGAACCATTTTCACCGGGTTACTGTCCGACATTCTGGCTACGTGCCCGGCCCACCGCAGTCGTCCGATTTTCGCAGTGTGAACGATGGATGGTTCTCCCAGCAGCTCATGTAAGTCGTGGTTCATTCGCCTCCTCCGCGTACCGTCCGTCATCTGCACCCCACCATAGATGGTACGCAGCACTTTCCTTTCGAAAACTCCAAGTGCGCGTTGGTCCTCCACGAGCATCGTCCAGGTCTCGTGTTCGTAGAGAACTACCGGTCTAATGAGCGTTTTGTAGATTGTCAGTTTGGTACGGCGGCGAACTCTATTCGATCGGAGCGTCTTGCGGAGTCCAAAGTACGTACGATTTCCAGCCACTATGCGTGTCCGAATTTCTCTGCTGGTGTCATTTTCTTCTACCACCTCGATTTCGTCACCACCGATGCAAACTCGCGGTGGGTGGCTCACATTGTCTTCTCTTGAACCTCTTCCTATCATGTACTTCGTCTTCGACGTGTTGATGACTAGTCCGATCCGCTTAGCTTCCCTCTTCAGTCTGATGTAGGCTTCCTCCATCTTCTCAAAGTTACGTGCCATAATATCTATGTCGTCGGCGAAGCCAAATAGCTGGACGGACTTATTGAAAATTTTACCACTCGTGTTAATCCCTGCTTTTCGTATTACCCCTTCCAAAGCGATGTTGAATAGCAGACACGAAAGACCCTCTGCGGGTTTCGAAGGGACTCGAGAATGCCCCTGAAACTCGAACTACGCACATCACCCGATCCATCGCCGCTTTGATCAACCATGTCAGTTTATCCGGAGAACCATGTTCGTGCATTAGCTGCCATAGCTGGTCCCGATCAATTGTATCATATGCGGCTTTGAAGTCGATTAATAGATGATGTGTGGGCACGTTGTATTTGCGGCATTTCTGCAGTACTTGGCGAATGGCGAACACCTCGTCCGTGGTGGAGCGTTCGCCCATAAAACCCGCCTGGTACTGCCTCATGAACTCCCTTGCAGTTGGTGCTAGTCGACGGCATAAAATTTGGGAGAGTACCTTGTAGGCGGCGTACAGCAATGTGATTGCGCGGTAGTTGCTACAATCCTCGGTTGTTTATATCGTGCCTCGTTCGCCCCCGTGCGGTGTTGCAGCAATCTCGCCCAGGCTGCATTCTTCTCCTACACTAATTGCTCACATTCGTCATTATACCAGTCGTTTCTTTGATCCGGGGGCACCGTGCCAAGTGCAGCGGTTGCGGTGCTACCAATGGCGGATCGAATATCTCTCCAACCATCTTCAAGATACGCTGCGCTTAGCTGCTTTTCCGTTGGGAGTGCCACTTCCAGCTGCTGCGCGTGGGGCTATAGCACTTACTCCCCTCTAGACCCCCCTGTAGTTACGCCAATGATCGTAGATCACCCTGTCGCAATCTGCGAAACCTGGCGACTTGCAGTTCCATGTTCCAAAGATCCAATCGTGATCCTTTATTCGTCGCCTAGGGTCTTTGCCGATTATATCGAGTCGCATTATCTCTTAGGGGCAAGCCAGAGTAAACGCGACGAGCGATGCGATGCGACGCGACTCACGTAAAGAATAACAATCAATATCAACAGGCTGTCAAATTGCACTGTCGCGTCGCGTCGCATCGCACGTCGCGTTTACTCTGGCTTGCCCCTTATATTGTTCGTAATGATTGGTTTTCCAGGCGGCTTATTGGGCCTGCGCAAACCACATGGCTCGTCGGAGGACCGTCGTGTCAGGGCTGTTCAGCGTCCCACCTAACACCAGGACTTGGATTTGTGGGCTTTGAGCGGCACACGGTAGCTTTGGTGGGGCCTACTTGCGGATGCATACAGCTTTTATAGAGGTTTAACAGGGCCCACTGTCAAACCCCACCACATCCTAGGCAAGCCCCACAACTCGAAGATGGCAAAGATGGCCCTTGGACATAGTCCCTGCTGCCCGAAAATGCCGAGACGTAAAATGTTCTGTTTGTTGAAAACTGCGTCACTTTGGCTGAAGTATGCTAATTCAAAGGATTGGAAATCGGTGGAAACTGCATGTACGATCATGTAGATCTGCCTTGTCGAATAAGAAAACGCTGCAATAGAAAGGTGTTTAGAGTATCCCAATTTGTTGTTACATAATGGAACTGTGTATGGAAATACAGCTCAGGATGTTCAGTGCAATAGTCATCGGCAGCTAAATTTGACAGTACAGTTTAGGATGGTGTCTGTCACATCAACGAACGAGCAGTAGATGACCGAACTGTTGAGGGCGGATGTCCTAATACAAACACTGCAGCTGTACTGGACAAACGGAGTACAACAAAACGCATGACGGTCGGAAGTCGCCAAGATCCAAGCATGTTGATCCATGTTTCACCGACCACGTACGCTACCTTGTGTGTGCTCGAATAGTGAAGATGCTTGATCTCGTAGACGCGGAGGACTATGTAGATTTTCCTCATTTGGGAGAGCTGAAAATTCTGAGCTAAACTTTTCCTGTTTGGCCAAAGTATTCGAACACGTAAAAATTGTGCAATGGTGCGAATCGCGATTAGAATCATGAGCGATTCATGATTCTGATGGGATTTGAGAATTTGTTGCCGCTGTTGCTTTTCCTCCCATTGTGGAAATGGAAAACTGCATTCAAAACGCTAGTATGATTCATACTTGAGATTTCTAGAAAAGTCGTCTATCGAGTTTGTGGAGATACTGTTAGACGTTCCGCAAAAGAGTTACTCGGGATATTAAATTTGTGTGTTATTTACGGTTACGGTTACGGTGAACCTCATCTCATAGCTCCTAGCAAACCATCTCGTCCCAATAAAGAATTGCTCAGGACAAATGCGTGAGTGAGTGAGTTTCCTGCGCATCAACTCGCACAATTCGACGATTTCTATGAAAGTTTTACTCGTTGATCCGTTAAATCCGGAAACGAATAATTTGAACCAATCCTAAGAATCTGTCTCTACGGACACTGGTGGGCTCTTTTAGGCTTACAAATACTAGCGAAGTTGCGGACTTCAAGTTGTGGTCCAAAGTTGCGGGCCCGTATTGATACACCTACCGGTGGTGACGCCTTTCCCCGGTATTATCAGTTGTAATAATAAAAGTCGAAACATCCCTTTAATGAGATAAATTTGATTCTTCCCATCAATTCACAATTGTTTGCATTCATCTTTACATTATGCCTCAGTATTTGAGAAAAATAGATTTTGAACTTTTTTCTGCAATAACTCCGGAGCGCAATAGCCAAGCTGATCTATTTCCAATACATAGTAAACAATAGGACTTAATTCTCCGTAGAATGTAACTTTTTGCGAGATTTTTGGTCAACAATTAGTGCTTAAAAAGCGAGGTATTTTTTTTGCATGCGCACACAGACAATATTTCAGTTTGTCGAGCTGGGTCTATAGTGACGTAAAATTATGAATCTCCGAGTCTTCTATATCATGTTCATTCTTGAAGTGAATATGAAGCCTTTCGTACATTTAGGGTACGATAAAGGTTTAAATTGCATATATTCAAGTCAACGATCTCCAATATTTGAGCCTCAAATTAGCGTTGTTATTGTTCTTTTAGTCTCATTTTCATTAGGAGCTTTAATAGCCGGAGTAATAAATCGCCAATCAGATCATAAATGTACTGATTAAAGGTAAATTTCAATAATTTATATATGTACACAGTAGTTATGTAGTAGCCGTAATCATATTTGTTCCGACGGTATGGTGCAAGCAGTCGAGGTATTTTGCTGTTGCGTACGTTAACTATAGGATAACTCTAAGAAGCTGAAGTATGGCAGCATCATATTCACCAGCGGCAATAATAAAGGATAGATAAAATTGGGGTGGCATATGTATCGGTGCTGTTGTTATTGCTGCTTATGCTGCTGCCGCCGCTGCTCTTCGGGCCTAACCCAAATAGGGCGAAGAATACTGCTTATGTCACTTGCAGACACGACTGGAGCTGACATGTTATTGAGGGTGTCGGCTGCCGCCGCTGCTGCTGGTGCTCGTGCTGGTTTCTATATCGGTATACCCCCACGTTAAATGGTTCATTTCCTTTCTCTCGGCGAGATTTTAATGGAACTGCCCGACTGAAATAGCAAAAGTAAACTTTAAATGTAGGCAACGTGGTTTGCCAAAAGGATCAGAAGAAAAAATAATCTGTTTGATGAATTTATTTTTATGCGATACAATTTTAAAGTAGATGTAGTTGGAATTTGAAGATAAATTCAATCGTGGGATGAATTTTGTTTGTAATATATTCAAATATGTTCAAATTAAACAGCTCCTTAAAAAAAGTTTCAGAAGTCAAAATTATTTCAAAATTACATAAACAAACGAAGGAAACAGAAAAAAATAGAAGAAAAAAAATAGGTGGTTCGAAGCAGAGGGCTGTAAGATGACAACAGCAAAAAATACTTTGATTCTAGAGCTTTGCGTCAATATGTTGATATAGTTTGTATGTTGTTTATAGAAAAATGTGGAAATTAACTGAAATTTTTTTTTACTTTTTGAAATCCATACGACTTCCCTGGGCATAAAAGTATCATCGTGTTAGCCTCATGATATACGAATGCGAAAATGGTAACTTGGCTTAGAAACCTCGCAGTTAATAACTGTGGAAGTGCTTAATGAACACTAAGCTGCGAGGCGGCTCTGTCCCAGTTTGGGGATGTAATGCCAATAAGAAGAAGAAGAAGATGAAGAAGAACAATTTGCCTGAAAAAATATTGTGAAATCAATTTTCCTCAAAACTCACTTTTTTTCACTTACTCCCCTGCGTTCCATCCCCTCAAATATAAAATTGATAAACTAAAGCTTATGTGCTTTACATTCACATCAAAATGTCAATTAAATATATAGTTTATTTGTTATTCGCTATGTGACAAAACGCACGATGTACTTATTTTTGAAGCTTCCCGTAGTTAAAATAGTGTTATCGAAATTTAAAAAAATGCTCTGCGTATCGTCTTGAATAGAAGTATTTCATGACAGTTTGTGTTTAATCCAAAATATGTGTACTGAAAGTTTGTCACAAACATCGGATGGAATCTATCTCACCAGAAACACGATGTTCCCGGTAGATTCATCATTTATTCGAATTTAATTTATGTGCAACGGAAACCTAGAAGAAAATAGGATCGACTGTACCTGTTGTCAGGTGAGGAATTATCATCTGCCTTCGACCATTCGTACAGCGTAGTTCGCAGCAGCACACCGAGCTCTCAGGGGGACTTGGTGGGAAAGTTCGAATATACGGTGCTACCTGCCCAGCCAACCACAATCCACACAATCATCAGATGCTGCCATCCGATAAGGGAAGCCAGATATGGATGGCTACTCTTGGTTCTACTAAACATTCGAATGCGACCAAGTGGAGTGGACTACTGCGCGTGGAGACAACAAACTGATCAAAAAGATTGTACTGCGTCGGAATCTACAACGAAATGGAACAAAAATCTATATCTAAATTTATGTGGAAATATTAATCCCTTAGAAAAAGATTGAACATTCCGGGCAGATTTTGAGTGTGGTGTCGCGCTCCGGTGGAAATGGTGGAACACAGAGGCGTGAGCTTGGATTTCATCCGATAAAGGGCCGTAATTGTTATGCAGTTACAAAATCAGTATTTGATGTTTGTAATTCAAATTTGATAAAACAAGTTCTAATTTTTAAGCTGACTCGGCAAAACCCGGAGTCTCGAGTTATTTACCTCGTCGTTTGATATTTGTTCATTTTTCGATTGGCGAAACTGTAAATATATCAATATTTGTATTGCATTTTTGAAAAAAAAGTAGTGAATTTGATTTAATACTTGTTCAATTAAAATTGCGATCTAGACGTCATTATTGAATTCAGACAAAGTGATTGTGCCTACCCCTTTCCTCAAAACCCCATTTTACGCCTATGTACGGAGCCCATCGTTCAAAGCAAATGAGAATGACGCTGATGTGAGAGATTCGATGTCAGATGAGTTTCTAGAGACGTTTACGGGTTTGAACTGCGATCCTGCCCGATTCCTTCCACTAGAAAGGTAGAGTCGTACATCTAATCACATTATGTCACGATTCTTTGACTTGGGATGCTCTGCCGCGATCGAAGAAGCAGAGAATGGAGGACGAATACGTCAACGACGACGACGACGAGGACGACCAAAAGCAAGAAATTTACTGATGCGCTGAATCTTTGATTCTCCTCGCCTGATTTGAATACATATTTGTTCGCATTCATTTAATTAAAGCCAAGAAATATATGTTATCCAATCTCTATATATCAGGTATATATAGCACAAAAATATATCAAAATAAGTTGGATTGAAAAACTCCACTTAATTATTGAGAACATCGAGGCAAGGGTACCCAAAGGCACTAGGGAAACAAGTTTTTTCCCAGTCCGGATTCTTCTTTTTCATGACAACATAACGATCATGCAAGAGTTGGATGGAAATGAGAATCTGGGATCTCGGATGGGGTACACATTTTTTCTTTTTAGTTTTGTATTTCTTTAAAAGTTAATCTTCGGCGCCCTTTAAAAATATCTTCACTGGAATGACTGGTTCAGATCATCACAAACCTCAGTCATTTCCAAATATCGAATTCAAAGCGGAAATGTGCGTAGGAATACGAACGACATTCTCTTAAAATTGAATAAATATCTAAAAAGATAAAACTTTCCCTGCTACTTTTGTGCCTCTACGTTTTTGCTAAAATTTGGCTAGCCTTGCTAATTCGTGCTCTGATAAGTTTGTGTTTTTAACGGTAAACGGTAATTTTCTATCCATCGACTCACACGTCTCGACTTACTTGATGAGACCATACACTGCGTTAACTACAGAGTAACGCCTAAGAAATAAAAGTATTGGCTATAATTCCGATTCTCTGCCTTAAATATTTTAATTTTCCCTGTTTGTGCAATCCGTCACATTCTCATTCATTGAGAATGATCTGTTTAATCTAATCGGCAATATTCGCCACGATAAAATCACTAAAATCTGTGTACAAAAAAGTTGACCAGACGAGATCTGGATGTTTCACGGTAATAAAAAAATCTCATTTAATCGTTTGTGGAAGTATCCCGCATACGATCGTAGTAGGTTAATATTCATTCGGTCTTTTTTCGCCGACCACTAGTGCTGTTTCGTTGCTGCACCACCGGCGCTGCTGAAACGTTGCATGGCTCCGCCTTAAATTTCTTAGCTTGATCACTTGATAAAGCAGCCTTTTTATGACTAATGGCTACAGTATGTGGCGTCCAGAAAACGCGTAACGTTACCCAGAGGAAGACGGCGTCTGATGAACAAATTTAAAATTTCAATTTTTCCATTTAAAGATGCTTGAGCAACAATCCATTCTATTGTTACGTAATGGAAGGATGCCACAGTCACTCAGTCAGTTAACAACATTTTTATGGATTTCGTATTCGCTGTTTTATAGACAATTAAATGTTATTTGATTGATCGTAAATTATGCAGAAGGTACACTTTATAATTAAATGTTTAAAACAAATGCAACACATTACAATGTCTGAAGCAATCCAAACAATCTGGAGAACGGTGCAGTATTATCATATTCCAGGTGGTGCTCTCTCTAGTATAAATCTTTTATGGCGTTTAACTCGCGGTTATGCTTAACCCGTGTGCAATTAAAAAAGGAAAATCACATTAGTCCACTTTGCAGTAATGACTACTTTCTTATTTTGTACTAATCCGCCATTAGGCACAAGGTTTGACTTTTACGCACAAGCCAATTGAGCGTGGGCAGACGTAAATCAACAGAAGTATCGATTATTACATGTTGATGACAAAACACGTAGAAAATACTATGAAGTTTCACCAGACAAACATCCAGATCGTAATTCACAATATATCAAAAGTTATGCTAATTTTAAAGATGGTTTTTTGAAAAAAAATCATATAAATCCTCGAATTTATCGATTTTTTGCTCGAATGTACAAAACTAATCCATTTGTATCAACACATGCCAAAATATCAATAGAATTTCAAGTTATAGTTAAATAATATTAAAAGGTCGTTTTTGAACATTCACAGATTTCGAGTTGTGCCTGTATTGCACGAAACCGTCGATATGGACTACATTTGTGACCAAAGTCAATAATGAAAACCAATACGGATCTGCCTCAGAAGTAAATGCCTTGCAAACAAGTATGGTATCGTTTAAGCAAAGCACGAGTTAAATTCAACATCAGCCCAGCACCGATAAAGCTGATTTTTCTTGAGAAAGAAGATCAGATTCGGATTAATTTTTATATCGAACTCGAACAGGCCCTGTAATTTGTGCAATTATCTAGTGATGCTAAGGAAAATTATACCAACGAAGAAGTGAAACAAGCCATCACAACAATAGATTCCGACCTCTTACTCCGTACTGCTCACAGCCTCACATTACCAAAGCCCACAGACTGTCTGGCGAGGCAGTAATTGCTGCCCAGTCATCAGCGAGGGTTTTGAAAAAAAAATGTAGCCTGAGATCTGATGAAGAAGAAAAAAAGCCAGTGAGACCCACAAAAAGTTTTTGTTTTTTATCCATCCCTTTTTGCTTACACTCGCTGGACATACCACCATATTATAAACCCCATCTATCAATTATAGTAATTAAATGTACCATTTAGGCATGCAGACGAAAAATTGGTAAAGCCCGTGAGGCACATGTCGAAACTGAACTGTGCGGAGAGATGTAAGGAGGCGTAGAGATTGAGAAAAGAAAAAGAAGCCACAAAAGAGGTGACTTGTGAGCGTGGAATGTTGTAAAGGCAAATAGTTTTCGGAATACCTAGTCTACACATCGACTAGGGATATTGTACGGGTTTATTTAATTATAGGTTTCTATGCTCCCATGTCTTATAGATATGCACAATGATTGGACTTTAGGAACGAGTTGATTTAATAAGATGATAATGATAAACCAGGGTTTGATTCCTTCGATTTCTTGAACTTCATTTCTAGACATTTTAGAAGGTTTAGTTTTAGTTTACAAATATAAATGTTTGGCTAGAAATGATAGTTAAATCAATGGAGGATATTCAACGAATTCTTTCGACATAATTAGCACATTTGATGCAAAATTATCAATCACACATGGTATCGATGAAGTAAACGCTATAATTTTGTCTTTCGCCCAGCAAATTGAAGTGCCGTTGGGAATTACGAAGTTGGAGTTTTAACTTGGGGATCGAGCATTTTTTGTGTTTGATCAATCAATTGAAAAAGGAAACAATATACCTGGGATTGGCTCCCCTACTTCAAAGAGATCAACGCATTGAATAATCAATAGCGGTAGCACCTTTGTCATGAGGATCACAAACATAGAAGTGACGTTTGTGTGTAATTAGTTGATATTAGAGATCGAGACTACCTCTGCAAACAAATTGCTGTGGCTAACATGAGCTCGACAACAAAATGGTTACAACAAACACGCAATAAAAACAAACAAGTCAGCCAAAACACAACCATGAAAGCTGTATATGATTTTGAAACGAAGGAAGACAGAATTTCCACAGTCGACTGAATGCACAGAATTTTAGTAAGAATTCCGCAAAGGATAACTTGACTACATACTACTAATGTATGGTGATGATGTGTACCGTTCTAAAAGTTCTATGCAAAGTGATTTTAAACCGGATTTAGGAGATGATCACTTCCATTCTTTGCTGGATGGTAACAGGCTGAATTCGTCTGAGACGCAAAGACGGAAATCGTAGACCTCATCAAGGCGTACCACAAGGCTTTCTCGTACATAGTGTTGCACAATGAGGTTTATTTCCGATCACGTTTGGATCGTAGACAAGGGTGCAGCATAACTTCTATTCTTAGTGGTAATCGTTCTTTTAAGTTATTTTAAGTGAACTAAATCGAATGTAGCAGACTAAAGACAGAACTCGATGAAAATGAGACACACTGATAACTTTTTAATATGCGGGTAAATAATGATGAAATTTTGACTGAAATCTGCTAAGAGTGTAATGTTTACATTAGCAGAAGTTTAACACAATCTGATAAGTGGTTATTGAGATAGTAACGAAACAAGAGCATTGAAAATTGTGCGGCATCGTGGAAAACCCGACTGCGTCCCAAAGATGGATCAGGAAACATCTGGGAATCTGGTGTCACGGGTGGTGAAATCATTCAAGAAGACCCAAATGACCCAGCGGCAAAAAACCGAGGACAACTAATACGGAGGAGACAAGGAATCTTTCGAGCAGAGGTTTCCATCTGTTTGGTAGAAAAAACCTCTACAAGGCCGTCTACAAGGCCTGGAAGATGCCAAACCGGACGACTAATAAAATACGGTGGCCAAAACCCGCGCCAGGACTGTAGTTTTATGTTGCCACATCACAGTTGGTCGTTTCTGAGGATATAAGGTACACTGGGGGAAGTGGAAAAAGGGGGTAAGTGTAAAAATCGACTCGAAAAATTTCAATTGTAAAGACTTTACAGTTTTTACCACACCTTAACATTGTGCAAAAATATAGTTTAATGTTCACACTAATACTATGTTATAATCTGTGTTATACTTACACTAACATAGTCTACGCTGGAGCTGTTATTTTAGGTTTCGCGAGAAATTAATTTTTGCATTCATAAAATTAATTCTTACTTGCATAAAATTATTCCCTTTTCACAGATTTTGCACCACAGGTGACTACTGTAATACAATTAAACTAATCACATTCAATTTGTAGTGGTTTGTACCATGAAACCAAATAATTTGAAGATTTTACACTTATCCTGGTTTCAAACACTGCAGAAGTGGTAAATGTTCTGATCACGCAAATTTTTCCTTTCTTCCAGGGTTTATTTTGATAGCTGTGAATCTTAATATGTTCCTTCTTTGTTATCATTGTGATTTGGGTGATGATTGGACTAATATACATAAGAAAACGCCTGATTAATCCACCTGTCGGAATTGATGCCTTTCACATGTTTTACATATAAAAAAATGCACGAGAAAGATAAAAATAGCACTGATATTCCATAATACATATTCATTTATATTCATAACAAGTTTCGCCGTTGAATGGAATTTGTTGCGAACTAATCGGGTAGGAACAAGTGCATGAAAATAAGTGATACTTTTGTACGTGTATTGCGCACACACATACATACAAACACACACACACAGACATCATATCAATTCGTGAAACTGAATTCGATATAACAATGTAAGTCTCATTCTCCCTAAAAAAATCATCTTTGGGGCGAACATACAGATTTTACGTACGCACTTAGTGTTCGAGAAGGCACAACCAGCCCTCCCCTACCTATTTCAAGAATTCCTCGGGGACCTATTCCTTGAATCCAAGGAAATTATTCAACAAACGATACTCAGAGCAATTACCGTCTTGGTTTTAATCACATATCACTACTCATCACAATTGGAGGTCAAGAAAACTTGGGTTTTCCACTTACCCCTTACCTCCCGAAGCACCTGCTGTCTTTCCTGCGGCATCACGGAAGGGATACGCTAGTTTGGCCGGGCATTCGGTCTTGGAGAGGAAAACCAATAAACCAAGGAAGTAGAAACATACCCATAATATGGTAGTTTATTCACTAAAATGTTGAAGAAAATTTATTATTTTTGGGTGTCTCATTTTCATTGAGTACAGTCTTTATAACCATGAAGTACTTAAACAGCTGATTTTCAGTTTTCAATGTTGAGCTGTCAAGCGTGAGAATATGAAAACTGCAAGTAAGCATTAAAGTGGAATCCAGCATGATATAGACCTGTGTTCAGAATAATAGCAGCGGAAGCCGTTTTTCATACAAAATGGTCAACTTTGACAAGCTCTAACTTTGCACCCCCATGCCCGATCGCGCTGAAATTTTGGCAGTGAGCTCCAAATACGATGATTTTTACACATACCAAGTATCATTTTTTTCGAATGACGCGTTCAAAAATTACGCGCTAGGTCAAATTGTTCAAAGTAATAGCAGTTTTTGTTTTGGAAAAATCAGACAAACAATTAATTGGAATGTTATCAATTTGAATTCAGGTGCTGCGAGACACTAAGTTTATAATTTAAAAAATATAAATTGTTGAATTTGACATTCGAATTGGCCAATACAAAAATAAAAACTGCTATTTTTTGAACAATTTGACCTTGTGCGTAATTTTAGCACACGTCATTCGAAGAAAAATAATGTAAGTGTAAAATTCATCATATTTGTAGTTCACTGCCAAAGTTTCAGCTCAACCGGTCATCGGGGTGCAAAGTTACAGCTTGTCAAAGTACACAGGTATAGCTTCATAAGCAAGCCCAGAGGTTCACGGTTCATAAAGAAATTAAAAAATAATTGACAAAAATCTGGTAACAGGTTATGGCGATAGCTGGCGACCGTCTAGGATAAGGATCTGTACACCCGGGAGAGCTGAAGCCCTAAGTAAGTAAGTGAACTGTCGAACTGGAAAAGAAACATCTGATTTGGTAGGCTTTCTGTACATGGAGCTACAAGACTGTCAACCAGGTAATTTATGTGAACAAAAGTCTCTTTCTTGAAGCAACTTGTGTATTCTGTCCAGTTGGAATCAAAAAAGAATTCCAAGGTGAGAAGCAGGCCAAGTTCCAGTTGGAATTTAGAGCCATTGAAGAAGAAGAAGAAGAAGAAGAAGAAGAAGAAGAAGAAAGGAAGATTCTGCTGTGATCGAAAAAAGGCTATGGAGTAGAATACTACGTGCAGATCAGAGTGTATGTGGCGACACTGTCAGAATTGGAACAAAATTCATCTGTCATTCCCATACAAAATCGTGTTCTAAACGAGCAGGAGACCTGTCAAATGCGGCACATGTCGCCACTCTTAATTACATACACTCTGGTGCAGATGATGTCGAAAATCCTCCCAAACGTCAGAGCTTCGATCAATCAGTAAAAAGGCAATTCTAAGAATGGTGTTAAAGGAAAAATGGCGATCTGCAGCGAGAAAAGTTGATCGATAGCAATAGTTGAACAACAAGAGCAGCACAATTCAAACAAAAATAGTTGCAGCAACTTTATTGTGACTTCATCTTGTCACATATGAGTTGCAGTAACCTATGTGAAACGTGTGTGCTGCTAAAGCTTTCATCTGATCAATTGTATTTGAAAGCCTGATTTCAAAAAATCGACTTGTATTTTTGTTTGACGAAATTTTAAGCCAAACACCGTTCATTTCGACCAGTTCACTGCTTGAGTAAATAAAGAAAATGTGTAATACAAAACTCGATCATTGTATCAAGTTTATTATTTTCATTGAGCAATGTTACTGCATAAGAGCCACACTGGAATATCTGGAGTTCGGTATGTCGTATTTCTGCTGTTTTGTCAGTTGATGGTAGAAGTCGATCAGCTGACCGGTGCTGCTTCGTAAAATGAGTTTTGGTTTAAGGCTTTCGATGAAATTTGAATATACCGGAAATTGTCAGAATAGAATAGAAAAATTAGTAATTATTATAAAATTGTTCACTTATCCATTTTGTTGAAAAAAAACCTGATTTTGTAGGACTATCAGAGCTGAATAAATAATGCAATCTTAAAGCAGTTCTCCGAACATCAGTCTGATCTATTCGGTTTTTGTATGAAAGACTTTTTTGTATATCTGACCCAGAGCGTTTGTCGTCTTAGCCATATAAAACAGACATTTGGGTTGTTTTGCCTGTTAATGGTTACTTTGTTTAAAAACCTCTCAGTTAATAGCTGCGGTGATGCGGTAGTGTCCCCATTGAGGGTTATAATACCAGTACAGAAAATTTCGATGAGAAAGAATAAATTCAAGAATATAATTTTGCAGAAAAAGAGGATGGTTCTTCTCCGCATGGTTTCCAAGGAAGTAAGCGAAACATTGTACGCAACCCCATCGTCGCCGAAATGGGATACAAGGATTTTGCCGGGCTGGACCATCATCCATGGCATCGCACGCTATACACACGAAAGAATAAAATGCGAAAATAATCTTGAAACCAGTTTGCCTTCTCCACTAACAACCGTACGGGAAGATATGCGTGATGGTGGCGGAGCAGCTCTGGAAACGTTCGTATGTTACCATAGATACCGATTGGTGTTCAAGTCCACGTCTCTCAGTCAGCTCTTCCATCCAAGTAGGCCATCTTAATGTGTTGGTTGATGTCTCGTGTAAGTGCTTTTATGTTTCCTCGCCTGTTGCCATAGGAACCATATTATTTATACAGACTGACGATATTGATGCATGCATATATAGATATATGCATATTTCATTCACACGTCTCCAAGACTTATTTCATACGGCAAATGATTATCTACCACATCTCACTGATTCTCTAACTTCAACTTTGCATGCCATTTTACTTCCACCTTCGCCCATTGCCGTTCGACTCAAATGCGTCAACACTCTGCCCGATTGGTTCTCTCATGTGAACTTGCCTCAACTGGCAGCATACTGCATCTCCAGACTCACAGCAAACCATAACTGCGGACAGGGGGGACCACGTGCTTCATCTGTATACGTGTGTCTTTTATCCATTAGCAGCTCTCGCTTGTATGCAACAGACCCCCACCTTCACCTGCTTCGACCGTTTTTAGTACCAACTTACTATGGTTCCACGAGAGAATGGCATCAGCAATCAATGGTGGTAGTTGTGGTAGTATATGGTTTGTTTTCATTTGGACACAACGAAATTCAGCTGGTTTTAAGTATCCGAGAGCGAAAGAGCCGGCCATTTATCATTCCTTGGCAGGCAAAATCGATTGAGCTTATTTCTAGTGCTTATTTCCATCGTTCCTGCTTTCCCGCAGGGAATGGGATGTTCTCGCTTGATCAAAGATTTCAGCCCGATGAAGCAGGGCTAATGATGATGAGAATGTGATGTAATATTTCTTGGCTTCGACATGAATTTTATTCATCATTTGTGTCGAGGATTGACATTTTTGTTCAAATGAGTTTGAAATAATGTTCCCATGCTGGTATGCATGGGTGATGCCTTTTCACCTGGATTGGATCAGTATAATAAAATAATTTGAATGGAAGACTTTGACTTTACGGGTATTTTGTTATCGACGAAACCAGATGATTTAGATGCTACGTTGCGAGTACAGCGCAAATTGATAGGCTCTGTACTACAGATATTTTTTTTTATTTTCGAAAGGAATATAATTCCGAAATCATCTATTTAAGTATTCTAACTTGTTATAAAAATTAACATTAGGTGTGGGGCGAGTTAACTGAAACATAATCATGCGAACTGTTGACAAATTGGTCAATAAATTGAATTGCGGTGAACAAAACATCAATTTTTATACATTTGAAGATTTTAACTAACGTCTTGTAGCTGTTTATAATTGACATCAAATTATAATGGGCTATGGCATAAAATCCAAGTAAATATCGCATCTCTCAAACATTTTTATATAATCATCAGATTTTAATAAGGAAAAGCTTTTTGAAAATTAAAGCCATAACAAATATTTCTAAAAAAATTTTTTTTATTGTTTTGGCCAACATATAGGGGTGGGATAGAAACATGCTTGAGTTTCCGAAAGATTATCAAATAGGAGAACGGTTCGACACTTCATCCCATAGCTCCTATTTCCATCCCATCAAAAACAAAGCAAAGAAAAGGTATTTGATTTGTTTCTCATTTTTGTGAATTTTTTCAGCAGTGAGCACGCATGTTAGCAAAAAGAAGCAAACAAATTGGTGCCATATTTCTTTGTTTCGCGATGAGAGGAATATATGTTCAGTGGGATGGAAAACGGAGCAGTTCCCCTACATTATTTTTATTTATTCCAGTATTTTGTTGTCAAATTCAACCAATGTTTCCAATCCCTCGTCCTTTTTCAGGTTCATATCTTAATAAAATAATCGTAATGTCATTGTTATGTATGATTTAAAATATAAATTAGACATACCCTGAATACTTGTTGATGTAAAGTCAACCGCAACTGCAATTAGAAGTAAAAGGATTGTTTTACTATTGTTGAATATAACAATTTTTCTAGATATAATTTTATGAATAATCTTGGTTTTGCATTAGCATTTTTCAATTTGATTGGATTTATGGTTCCCCAAATTCTTTACCACATCTTAAAAGTGTTTTTATGTAACACTTTTCCTTCAAGTTTTTATAAAAATTTCTAATTTTCCAATACATTGAATAACGTCGTGAACAGCATGAAACATAAGTAACACCATTTTAAAGTTTTTTTTTTCGATTGTAGGATAAGATTAAGCATCCTCTATCATACCTAGTTAAAATATTGGGCGGCAACTTTAAAATGATACACTTTAAATTTTTTGTGTCTTTATTAAGGAGACTTTTAGCCCTAGGCTGGCTCGTCTCTGGTCTCTTAAAGCTGATACCGTCGGGTAAGGCTTCTTTGACTCAGGGACTACTTTGTATTTTTGATTTTGTAGGTAACAATTTCTACCAAAAAATCACTCAATTTTTTAGCAAAAAAATAACACTCAACTTTCAACATGAGACCGAAAACAAATGTCATTTTTTAACAAAAAAAAATATCCAAAGTAGCTTCCTATTTGGAAAAAGAAGCTTCGCACGATTTTACGTAATAGTACATGAAACTAGCTCAATTTGAGTAGATTTAGATAGAAAATTCAGAAAAAAAATATGTTGTACGCACGCTGCTTAATGTTCAGTATTTCATTAAAAACCTAAATCAGTTGGGTTCAGAAGTTTTTGATATAAACATGGGTTAAAATGTTAGAAAGATTTTTTTAGGTCAATATCAGATAACCTTTTTTATTTATTTATTTGAAATAATCCATAGATTGAAAAAAAAAACACAACTGGTAAAGATTTTGTATGAAATAGCTGCTTGCGGATCTCAGAATTTTCAATCCACAAATTGTAGAGGTTCTGATTAGAGATGGTCGGGTTTCGGGTTTTCAAACTTTGTTTTATTTGCTTCTGATCATTTTAAGGCTTGTTCGTTGTTTGGACCTATACCCTGTTGGGTGTAAAGAGAAATATAAAATATCTAGTTTGAGTTTTCCGCCAAAAAAATAGTTCGGGTCCAACTCGGGTTTAAGACTGCAAAAATTGTCGGGTACGGGTCAGGTTCGAGTTTGATAAGATTTTTCATTCCGGGTTCGGGTTGGATCCGGGTTTAAAAGGAATTTCTAAATCGGGTTCGGGTCGGGTTCGGGTTTAAAAAATGTGAAACCCGACCATCTCTAGTTCTGATAAACCGCACCAGGCAGCTTTTTGGCTGTCTTATGGTACTTTACTCGTAAAAAGAACACAAAACAATATTCATATCTATCTATGTGCTAACTTGATAGAGGATATCCTCGATAACTAAGTTGAGAAAAGTTTGATATGGTTTGTTAATATTTAATTAGAACCACCACACGTTGTTTTGTGCGTAATAATGGATAAATGGCGTTTGTCGCAGATTGGCAGAGCCCCGACCAGGGACATAAAAAGTCACTTCAACTACACTCAAACAGGTGACCTCCAGCACGCGATTAAGTCACCAGTCCTTTGCAAATTTGACTGTGCGAATGAATAGGACGGGTTGTATATGAATGGGAACAATCGTCTACGCTCGATATCAACATTGTGGTGTGCGGTAAATGAAATACAGCTTGGCACATTGATGCTCAATTCGAAATCTCAAAATAAGAAATACATTTCATAATGATATTCATTGATTTTTATAATTTAAAGCCAGATTTCTAAAACATATACATCTATTTAGTATATTAAGTGAATTAATAATCGTTTTTCTATTAAAATCAACCATAATTCAAAATATTCATTACAGTTGATATTTATATTCATTTATTATCAATTGACTATTGAGCAGAGCTTTAAATATTTGATTATTTTTTATGAAGCCCATCGGCCTTCTTTGTCACTTCACTTCTAAACATATTCATATTCGGCTCTGCACCGTCAATTTTCAGAATGAATGTGGGTCAGTGAGTATTTATTTGAATATCACAAATTATTAAACAATCGTAAAACTGAACACATGTTTGATGATTTAAATAAATACATGCATAGATCTAATCCCGACGTTCAATTGAGGGGCATTTTTAGCGCCAAATCTCAATATAATCAAGGCTAATTTTGTTTTTTTTTTTCGCGCGCAGTTACCATACTCAGTGGTGATCAATTGAATGAATTTATGAAGAAGTAAACTGAGTAAGTCATTATATGTTTTGAATAATCAAAACACGAATGTCAAAAGTCGGAGTGAATGTGCTTCATGAAAGTGAATATTTTATGCTCTGCTATTGAGTGTCACGGCATGCTGTGAAGTATTCGTGTCTGCATTGCCAAACGTCTGATCAAAACAAACACGAGTCAATGACGAAGCTCATTGCTGGGTATCGATGCAAGTGATAGTAAAAAGAAGGTTTCCGTCCTTGACCCCGACCAAATATACACCTGATTAACTAACATATGCAAACTACTTAAACTAAACGTTTTTTTACAGCAAATTTAGGAAAAAGGTGTGCTAGCTCAAGTTTCATTATTTTTTTCATTTGTATCACTTTATCGTGGATATGTCTTTGTCAGTATAAACCACTCCACAATCCTAGGTCACGTACTAATTAAATCATTTCCATTTAACCAAAATGCAAGATGGAGTGACTAATTATTGATTTAAAGTTACCCATATATGTGAGGTCCGTGTACGATGCAAAATTCGAAGCAGACGCATGGTAGTTTTTCTCAAGCTTCAATGTTCCATAAGTTCCAAAACATATTTACATATTTATTTATTTCTTGGATTACATCAATGCACTAGATACAGTATATAAAACATGAATACAAAATCGAGGCGTGGCTAAGAAGCTTAATTCTCCTGTCGGGTTCGGCCAGCAGACAAGGAAGCGGGCCGGACTTCATATCTTCAAGGTAAGAAAAGCACCTAACCGAATGGATAAAAATAATACGGTGGCCAAATCCTGCACAAGGAAGCTGTACCGCGAGCGGTTGGTGCAGCCAAAATGCATAATAATGGACGACAAGATGTAAGTACATTAAAGCAAACAGTCTGGAGTTTTTCGCTGGTAAGTCCCGGCTGGATGTTCCGGATGAATAAGGTCGACAAATTTGGCGGCAGGTGATTTGAAGGTTTGGTAAATTTAGCAAGCCGTATATAAAGACCAACACCATCAACGGCCAAATAGATTAGGAACTACCCTGGTAGCACAGTTCAGATAGATTTGGTTGCAGCAACTCCAATGTGACTGGATTCGGTCGCATACGAGTCACAGTGACTGATATGTGACAAGTGTGCTACTGAATAAATCGAAGAAGGTGCGTATTGAATAAATCGACGATGAACTAATTCGATGCGTTCGACAACGTTCTTATAGTTCAGACTCCAGATCGCAGAGCAGTATACCAACGTGAATCGTACGAGAGAACAATAGAGTGCCTTCGAACAGTCACTTTGATTACAAGCCCAAGAGACATGGATCAACAAAATATGAAAAAGGTACCGGAGATGTCTGTTGGGAATTCACCGAGATCACACCGAATCGAGAACAGGCAGTAGTTAAAGTTAATCCAACGAGTCGGTTCAGATTGCACCAATAAGAAGTAGCGAAAGCGGAAGCGACAAGTGGTAGAACTAAATGGGATAGTAATAATGAAAAAAAAATATTCGGCTATTGAGAAGATGTGAAAAAAATATGATCGTCTGCATACGTTAACCGTGGTCCTTTTATAACTAGATGTACGTCGTTAAAGCAGAGGAATATCAACGATTTCCGATGGTCCCAACAGTACCTGCGGTATACTGGCGTGTGGAAGCTATTCGAGCGAAAATAGCCTAGAGCAACTGTCAGCTGGTGCCCAATTAGAAACCGTAGACATCGTTTAGCGTTTGATTCATAAAGATGGACGCATGGATTACGCAGAAGACCCTAATTATATTGACGACAACCGCTTGGATTTTCGCCGGTGTAATTTTCCTGAGCTCTAAGATTGGACAGACATCATTCGCGCTACAAACACAATCCGTTCGGTACGTATGTTTTATGAAAAAATGTATCTCACGCTTCGAGAACACGTCCCGCGTCGACGAAAAAGACAGCTAGCTTTCAAGCAGCCGTGGTGGAAATTTGAGTTGCAACATCTTCGAAACGTAATGAGGAAATCCCGTAAGCGTTATTTCAAAGCGCGTACACCCGTACACATTGTTTCAATCTACGTTCACTTGAATCGCAGTACAATAGTTGCCAAGAAGCTGCATTTCAACACTATATACTTCGAACGGAAGCATCAGCGAAGCAGAATCCGGGATCGTTCTGGTCGTACATTCGTAACCGTAAGAGTAATGACCGAATTCCATGTGAAATGACGTACAAAGGACTTAAGGCCGACTCTCCTAGCGAGTACAGTACCTCACCAATATTTTCCATGGACAACATGCAGTCATCTCCTACATACGACTTAAATCATAGTGATGTGCTGAACGCCTTGAGGAATCTAGATACCACAAAAGGGCCTGGAGTTAACAACATCCCTCCACTTTTCTTGAAAGAGTGTACAGTTTCACTGCAAACTCCGTTGACGCTAATTTTTAATCGGTCCCTAAATGAGCGCACATTCCCCGCAGCATGAAAGATAGCTTCAATCACGCCACTTTTCGAGATTGGTAACAATCAAGCAGTAGAAAATTACAAAGGGTTACGCAACCTGGCTAAAATTTTCGAGGAATTAGTACAGAAGTCTCCATATATGACGTCACAACAGTTCATTTCTGAATCTCAACATGGTTTCGTCAAGCATCGATCGGCCACAGCAAACCTAATGACGTACCTACGTGAATTTCTTTTCAGCGGAAATTGAAAATTGTCACCAAGTTGATGCCATATACCTGGATTTTTCGAAAGCGTTAGACATGGTTCCGCACGATCTAACGTACCTTGGCTTCCCCGATTGGATAACTGGATGGCTACATTCTTATTTATCAAGGAAGAACCGCATCTGTGAAAGTCAACGGGCAAGTTCCGCAACTTTAGCATCATGTCATGTGTCCCTGAAGGTAGTGTGCTGGGACTACAGAATTTTTCATCTTCTTGTTTGTGAACGGTGATTTGTGCTTCTGTTTTAAATCCCACATGTCACCTGCTATTTTGAACGATTTTTGAAGAACTTAAAAGATGGTATACGGAAACTAAATTGAGCTCAATGCAAAAAAGTGCAAATTAATATCATTTTCCCGTCGTTAATCCAGGATAGAGTTTGAATATTTCATCAACTCAGCTTCTCTTGATCGCGTTGAATCGATTCGGAACCTAGGCTTTCGCTGCTCCAGAATTTATTCGTCGTAACACTGGTTGTTTCCCAGATGTGTATGCGCTCAAGTCACTTTACTGTTGTTTAGTCCGCAGCATTTTGGAATATGCTGTTTGTATTTGGTCGCCTTGCCATGCAGTCCATACTCTCCGAATGAAAAGAGTTCTACGCTCTTTTCTCAGATACGCTTTACGACAGCTCCCATGGAATGGTTCTCTGAACCTTCCTGACTACGACAGTCGATGCAGGCTCATAGACCTTGAAACATTAGCGCTCAGACGCATCAATCTGCAAAGAATGTTCATTTTGATCTGATGAATAATTACATAGCTGGCCCTTCACTTCTCCAGAACATAAATTTGTATGCACCTACACGCCAGCTTCACGACAGGCCTATTCCTTCCATTAGACGCCACAGAACCTCATATGGGTACAATAATCCGTTTGATAGTTGTGTAAGAATGTTGAATGATGTCAGTGCTGTTTTCGAGTTTAATATGTCCAAGTCAATGTTTTAAGAATAGGATTAGAAATTTAGCATAAGAATCAGTCTGTGGAATTATTTTTTAACATTTGAGACAAAGTTATACATAAAGGTACATTACCAGCTGTTCTAATTAATGAGTTATTTCGCTTGTTTAAACATTGTTCAGTCGTTGTAGTATCTCCATTGAAGACCATTGTTTCCGTCGCTATATCCTTCACTGGTGACGTTGCATAGCTCAGCGTACTGGTGTTCCAGGGGAAGAGTGCAGAACTTGGTAAACCTTTTTAGAGCAACTTCTTTTCAACGAACGAAGTTCATTTGTGATCTACGGAATCCTAGGGTCGGTCTGGACAATCTTTGTTGGAAGATTGCTGGCAATAACATATGTCAAGACGTGAGAAAAAGCTTGCGCAGAGATGTTTGCGTCGGACGGGTAAAGGATACAATGCCTATCCAGCCTGCCAACAATCTGCCTTGCGAAAAACATGACACGGCGGTCGGCGGTGCATCATTATCAACTGCAATTACTAGATTAGGATGGTGAGGGACGGCCTTGACCAAACGAATGGGAACAGCGGAACTTATTAGAGCGGTGTAACTGCCACTAACGTAGCAAAGATCCAGCAGCGATCATTCTCATTCACAATTCAATTAACTTGAGGAAAGTAGTTGTTCAGCAGCCTGAGTGCTCCCGCTCGAAGCGTAGGAAACCGTTATAAGTTTGAATTCATGCGATGTCTGCAAGGATAAAGTCGCTATAATTATACAATCTTCAATGAAAAGAAGACTGATGAGCAGAGTTACTAGTTCCGAACTTGATCTGAATAAATGTACATCGCACAAATAAACAGTTTAAAACTTTAGAGCTGAATAACTATCTGGTCTCTGTGAATTCCAAAGAAATGCAAAGGTATTCCCAATGTAAAACTTGAAGAACATTTTTTGTGCAAGGAACGTTTTTTATGAAAAATATGTTTTATTTTTTGATGATGTGGTAAGCCGTGTCCGTCACGGCATACAGAAAATAAAGCGGATTCAGCACGTATGTAAACAATCAGTTTAAACATAAACATGTAATGTCAGTGCTATATTCGCACATGTTGAACCGAGACGACGCTCTACGGTTGCAGCATGCCTACTTTTGTACTCCAACAAGTGGCAATAAAATGTGCGTCACTCTTGAAGTGTCATGTCTATTACAAGCCTACCTTGTTTTTTGTATACCCCGGCGACGGAGAGAAGTTAATAGAGTGTCGAAAATAACCCCCAGAGCTTGTATGTGATTAGATAGTCACCGAAAACTTCATAGGAGAATCTGATATGTTGTTGTTTCCGGGAGAATGAAAGTAAAGTGTAACCGTCGTACGATTCAACCCGCACTAAATGCATCCAAATTGCTTTGTATCGGCCTAGTGTCACATATAAAACAGATGCTTACGTATATGATTCTTGGAGTTTCTTTATTAGTGTATAATGTGCCCCCTAAGGCAATACCTTTGAAAACTTTTTACTTTTCAACGCAATCTCCTTCTTCTTATTATTATTGGCATTACATCCCCACACTGGGACAAAGCCGCCTCGCAGCTTAGTGTTCATTAAGCACTTCCACAGTTGATCACTGCCATTTTTGCATTCGTATATCATGAGGCTAACACGATGATACTTTTATGCCCAGGGAAGTCGAAAGATTTTCCAATCCGAAAATTGTCTAGACCGGCACCGGGAATCGAACCCAGCCACCTTCAGTATGGTCTTGCTTTGTAGCCGCGCGTCTTACCGCACCTAACGGCCCCTAACGCAATACTTTGTTTTATGCTTTGCCTTTGAGTAGTCTTATAAAAATATAACAGAGCACACAATAAAGTTTTTTTTTTTTAATTCGTGAAAAAATTGATTACAACAAGTGTTATCTATCACATAATATAAAGGTTACAAACCCTTATGTACATGACATTAAAAAACCAACATAAGTACATTTAAACAGGTTTGAATGACATTTCGATAGTTTCCATATAAAGTTAGAAACAACTGCTGCTGGGCTGCCGCGCTCGTGTCCTTGGTAAGGACATATCGTCCTGCCTATACTGGGGCGTTTTGACCAGTGAAACATATGTTTGAAAAACTTTACATTTTTGAAAATTTAAGCAATTTTATATCATGTTAACCACTGAGAAAAGTTATTTTGTTGCTCAACTGAGTGTTCCAGTGTATGTTTTGAGGACAGCGTTACATGGAAAGTTTAAAACTGTAACTTTTTGTATTTTGCTATTATTTTCATTATGGTGAACAAAAAAACGTCCACATTCACATAGTAAAAAGAATCTACAAATATTTAAAGGTATCAACTAATTTTTACCCATATTTATAGTCTTATGATTTGTCGGTTTAGCAATACCATTGTATAATTGGAATTGCGACTTGGGCAACATAAAGTATAACATAAAAAATCTTGACCATTTCTTCAATTTGAATTAAATCGAAAATATGCGTGGTTGATGATATCGTTCTTTGGAAGTAGATTATGATGTATTGGTGACTCTTCAACCGAAATATAATAAGCTCAAGTTAACCATTCACTTATGTCAGAACGTCCTACCTCAAAAGACCATCACACTTATTATTCACATTGAAAAAGATAATAATATTATGGCTCTGACCGTATCACTTATCACCTATGGCAATGGAACAAAAGGGGGCAGCAACATTGTCGGCAGTTATGACACCTAATTTGAAAGAGATGTCATCATTCCTGCCACTGTTGTCTGTCTGTTCACACCTTTTGTATGGCTGTAGCCTTTGACAGATGACCAATCTTCAACTAATTTGAGCCAAGCGCCATGCATAGGTTGTAACGAATAATTAGTAAAAAATGTAATTAAATTGATCGGGACGGAGTTTCTGATTGTGCGAAATGTTTGTTGGTCCCATTCTGGATGGTTATTGAAACAATATGTACTGTACATCCATCAAATATTGTTTCGATGAATTAGTTGAATTTTGAGAAAATTTTGCCATAGCATAGATTTTGCTGCACTGATAAACAGGTCACACCTGGTGCGCCGTTGTAAGCATGCTATAAGCAGGCCATTAATCAGCATATAATATGAGGATCAAGCACAAAAACAGCATTACTGCTTTTAAGAACATTCCAACATCAGTATCTTCAGTCATGTCACTTTCAGTAGAAGTGCTGGTTGTTGTACTCAATTTAAAAATCTTTCCTATGTAAAAGCATTTAAGTCGTAATTAGGCTTCAATTAATAACATAAAAAGCTGATAACAGTTTCGGTAATTTGAGCCAATTTACTAAAGCATATGATCCCACGAAAATATTGTTCAGACTAACTAATAGAACCTGATTTTTTGGCCTGCCGCTTGGCTCGATTTGGCTGAAGCCCGACCAGTTCGATTGAATGTCTAGGCAAATATGACTAATGTTGCTATAGTTTATGGTGGTGTCGTCTTCCGCTGTGTGTAGAGCGTCTAACGAGGGTGAAGCCGTGCAAGTCAAATTGTCCGTGAAACATTGAGGCTGAGCGACGTCATTACACTAAAAATCCGATTACTGGTGTGTACGAGTTGTGTCCGACAAAGTGATTTAAACCTGTAGTACGGACCATCATGTATCGGTAAGCATTTTGGATCCCCGTCGAATGTAGGGCATGCTGAAAACTCTGTGTGTCTTTTTTTTTCCGAAGGCTTTTGACGCTTGCCAGCGTGTTGTTTTGGTTGGTCATATGGTCATCAAGAATTAAATGGATTCGGGCAAATAGGATACTATTGAATTCAATCTTGTATGAAACGTTCCTTTATTCTTCGAATCCATTAGCAAAGGGTTTTGCTCCATCTTCAGTACGACCTAAAGGTGGAATTACTATCTAATGAACAACATCAAACTATATTATTGCGAAAAGTATGCTATGAAGTGATCACAGAGGCGTGCGCCGGTCAGGAAAATGTCAGAGGCGGTGTTTGTTGTAGTTTTGCCCGAAGGTGGCGTTTTCGGCGTCACGCCGACAAACTTTTAGGGATGATGTCCCCATAGACCCTACGTGGGCATCAAGCCTTAGCTGCTGGCGGTGGCGTGAATCTGCGTGGCATCTTTTTTATTTTATTTTATTCCGTTTCATGTTTCTTTGGAATTTTTCTGGACTTTTCGAGAAAATTTGATGACTTTCTCCGAAAAATATTCTGAATTTTTGAAGAAATGTTTTCACATTGTCTGGACTAATTTGCTCAATAACTCAAGGTTCTTATGATTTTTATCCTTAGAAATTCCACTACATATTAATTTGCACAGAAAGTTCATCTGAATTCGCAACGAAAAAAAATTGAATGTCTATTGGAAATCCTCCTGAATCCTTCACGCAAAAATCCTCTTCAAAATTCAGAATTTTTGTTTAGAATTGCCTTGAATTTTCAAGGGAATTTTCTTTGTATTTCCCCGAAAAAAAATCTTAAATTCTCTATAATTTCCTTTGAAATAAGCAAGGCGTTTCTCCAAATTCGTCAAGGAAATTTTTAAAACTCCTAAAATTTGTTTTTAAGTGAAGTTTTTCGAAACTTACGTAATTTTTTTAGATTATTTTCGGGAATTTCCCGAAATGTTCCGGAATTTCCTTGAACTATTTTTTTTAATTTCTTCGGAAAAAATATTTGGAATTTCTATGCGAAGTGATTCGGAATTTCCAGGGGGAATATCTTCGGAAAATTCCATTGGAAATACTTCTAAAACATCATAGGACTTCACTAAAGAAATTCATTAAAATTCCCTGAAAAATTCATTGTAATTTCTCAGGAAATTCTTTGAAATTATTTTAAATTTTCTCTAGATATTTTTTGAGGTTTTCTCGGCATAAATTCAACGCAATTTCCAGGAGAAGTTTTTTGGAATTATCTCGCGAATTCTTTAGGATCTCCTCAGGAAATTTCTTCTCAATCACCATGGGATTTGTTGCTTAGAAATTTCCAACATGAGATTTTTAGGATTTCTTTTGGGAAAACAGAATTTTCTCGGAGAATCTTTGATCCACCATTGTAATAATGCGTCTTGGAATTAGACACATTGCTTCAAATTAGGAATTGTCGTGGAAATAATAGATCAGCGGCGTGCCAGATTTTGAACAGAAGCACGTCGACGACGATCTAATGCCAATAACTATCGGTGGCCGCAGCGTGGCGCGACGGCGCACAGCTCTACTTGATTGTAAGTCATAATTCAACACAATCTGTTTCCGACAAATAGGTTCTTTTTCCATGACTTGTCAAACGGCTGTGTATTTCGGCAGGTGTACATGATGGAGATATATCCTACCAAACACTGTAATGGGTCCACTGTCCCAATTACCGTGACCATGCTTTAACGTATGTTAAAATTAAACGTATGCTAAAATTTACTTACCAGGACTACCAAGGAAGACTGAGGAATATAGTACCCGCCTATTCGCGTCTACTCGGGAATCGGGAGGTGATGACCAGTCTCGCCTCGAACACCATCGGCCTGGAAATACAAATGAGAAGACAAACGTGTAAATTCGAATTCGTGATAAAAGCTTCGAGTTTGTTTAATAAGTATTTTAGATCGTTTACACTCGGTATACTCTGTTAGGTATGAACTACGACAAAAAAATACTGGCTATTAGCCAGACAATTTGAGAGTTGCTTAAGTATACATGTGTTTTTAGTGGCTATAGCAACATATTTTACTCTAACGTTTTTTTACAATCTCCATACTAAGTTTTATTTAACATTTGAACCGTTTGTTTGAGAACTGATATGTAACATTTTGGCCAAAAGATTTTATATATTCTGAATCCTCCAAAATACATATTCTGCAAAAATGTGAAAAAAAATTTGTTCTGAATGTAAAAATTTTTCGTTTGTTTGAGAAACATATGTCCACGTACTTTGGTCAATTGTGAGTATCTTACATTTTGCACTGAAGGTAACCAGGTGTTGAGTTTGCCAAAACTATTGATCTGTATCGAAGAAATCGAAAATTCTGCAAATTTGTTCAAAAACAGTTTTTTGTTGTTTTCTCGAAATAGTGTAAAATGGACTTATGCAGTTTCTCAAACAAATGGTTTATTTATGAAGTTTAGTTGTCGCTGACGTGCACCCAGCATAAATTCTACTCCTTAAAGGGTAAGGGGGCAATATGCCCTAGATACGCAAAGTCTACTTGAGTGTCTTAGTTGTAACGATTTTTATGTTTATTTTTACCTAATGTAACAGTTAAACAACTTAGCTGATGCATTCCTAAAATTTCAGTGCGTGGAGGCGCGTAGTACATTGTAAGCTGGTCTCCAAGATTTGAATCCAAAGGAGAATGAAAAATCTCTCACTTATCATGTTTGTGTGCACTCTCGATAGGTAGCATACCGTGAGAGATGCTTTTCCGAAGCGTTTACGATAATTAAGTGATTCGGGGCTATACCTCAAGATAAATTTCTTTCAAAAAGACCCGATTGTGGGGGGCACCGATTCTGACGATGTATTTCAACTTGTTTTACACAGCTGTGCGAAAAAAAAAGATCCCCAACATAAAATGCACGAGAACAAAGCGTTTCATCAAACTCCCTCGGTGGGGGCCGCCTATCCGAATCAGTGTTTTTAACTTGTATGTGTGATAGTCTTGTTTTCATGGCTTGTTATGATTTGATTTTTTTTATTCTTTATTAGAGTGATTTTTCCAGAGTTAGAAGTTCATCACAAATGATTCGAAAAGGTTTTTTCCTCTCTTTTATCGTTGTTCGTTATCTGTCGAGAACGATTTCCGCAAACCCTTCTGGTTCCACTAGGGCGTCTTCTAGCTTAAAACTAACTGCGTAAAACTATTTTCAACGATGTCAAACTAAAGCTAACGAGAAATCATCCAAATTTTCGCGAACAATTCCATCGATTTTTCTCTCGGAATTCCTTTGATTTTGTAGGGAATATTTCTTCAAATTTCCATGGAAAATACCTCCTGTTTTCCTTAGTAATTTCAATCTACTTTCTACAATGAAATTGAACTGACGCTCAACATTATGGTTATGTTCATGACAGGTTTTTCGGACTTGAAAAGCTTCTTCGAAGATTATTCGTAAAAAAATTGAAAGGTAACTAACTAACTAATAATCTCACATACTTTAATCTAAATGCAAATTTCCACTCCTGTAACATCCCATAAATGATCATTGAGGACGGTCGTTATTCACAGACTCATCAAAACATTATTTGCGATAGACCACGAAGAAAAACTTATTGCATGACAAGTTATTTTTTCTGCAGGCGAAAAAGTCCTATAGGTCTTCACGGCACCTGGCACCTTGTTAGGTTCCGGGATTGACCTCAAGAGGTGGTAATTCGTTTTTTTTTTAATTTATCAGAAGATTATTTGCAAGAAACTATGCTGAAAGAATTGTCGCATGACATGTTTTAGGCTGAAAACACAGATGTCCTTTATTTTAGGTTACATCATGTGAACTTCCTGGAGAGGTCAGACTCATCATGAGTATTTTCGATAGACTCTTTGTAAGAAACCATGAAGATAAACCTATCACATGACATGCTTGGCCTGAAAACTAAAAATGTAACGTCTTACAGGATCCCTCGGAGTACATTCGTTAGATTCTGGGAGTAGCAAACAAGGTATGTTACCATTTACGAGCTTATAAAAAGTTTATTCATGTGACAACATGAAGCAATAGCAGTCACATATTTTCGACGTGGTCAATGAAGTCTGTTGCACTACACAGACCCATAATATGAAAGTTAATTTTTTAGAAACTAAAAAGAAAAAGCAGTCGCATGATACGTTTTTGGTCAATAACGGTAATGTCCCGTCGCACAGGTTCTCCAGATCATCTTCTAAGATTCCGAGAACTGGCAATGAGGTCTATCGTCCTTTACAGACACATCAGTATTATCGAGCTTGAGAATGATGACCATGCGCTTCGTAGTTGCTAGTCCGTGATAGACCAAAACAATAGTAATTGCACAGAGAACCAATGCATGGAGCTGGAGCATAGGAGCTGTTTTTTGACCTCAAAGTGCACAGTTCGAGAGCTTTAGAATTGTCTACGGTCAGTTATAGCGTCGGTCACGTCCTTGCGGTTTATTGAGGATGGGAAGGAAATCATGATGCAGTCACTCGCCCAATCAAATTACCAGGTGGTTCGAAATTTGCTGTTCTTAAGATAGGATAACAGCAAGCTTGCGTCTTGTTCAACTGACCAACATAATCCAGGGAGTCGATAGGGAACTTGAATTCCCCAATGGACGGGTTTGAGAGAGTTGTCCAGCACTTGAATCAAACCGTTAAACCCTAGGAGTACAAGGATATTCTTTTTGTTTACTTATTTCCAAATAAATTAGATCCTTCTTCTATCAATGAATAGGACACGTTGACGTGTAAGAACGAACACGGATAGAGATCCAGGAATCACGCCCAACAAAGTCAACGGACAGCAAGGTCAATTGCAACAATCAACTAAGCAGAACCGTCAGCTGTGAAGGCCAGTTACGACTCCGTACAATCGTCTGGGGTGATGTATGATTTGTATGGTGAACCAACCACTTCAGCAGTGTTCTTCAACGTTTCAACGGGAGTCGGTGCGGGAGAGGGACGTTGTTGATGTTGAGGTCAAACACTCTGTGTAAAACACTGTTTTGGGATAGCGAAGAGGTTGGCAGTTCAAAGAGTCTTTCCCTGGAGAAGCTGAAATGTGAAGAATTGTTCCAGCAATCAGTTCACAGGGAATTCGACGGTGATATGCTGTTTCGTTTTCGAAGGATGAAGACGTCTAGGTACGGAGTGTAGATTAACTAGGGACGCTAATTTACGAAAGCGCAGTATTATCAAATTATGTTTCAGAAGAATTTCATATGAAAAATAAAATTACATAAAAACGCAAAATCGCTGTTGCCCCAAGGGAATTTGCGATAATTTCGTAACCAACTAGAATCTGGACATCACTCGGAGTGGAATCGAAACTACAATAAATAAATTCGCCTAGTAGCAATATAGTCGTTTTATCATGCATCCACCGCAGACCCCAATCTGCTCGAGTCGAATCAACATTTCCTCATATAACTTTTGAACGCATTTGTCTATCGTTTTCAAATTTAATAGCATTCAACAAGGCTTTGTTTCCTGTCGAAGGCATCTTGTTCATAGAAAATCGGTTAAAAATTACCATATGTATAAAGTTTGTTAATGACTTTCTTGGCTTCTGTGCACAAACACACGGACTCACAGACATTTAGTTTGTTGACTAAGTTTATTGTTTATTGATTTTATTGCATCAGCATGTTACATTTAGCCCCAATGCAATGATGTGGAGTATTTCATAAACAAAGTTTACATCCTTTTATGTTGGCAAGAGATAAAACAAAATAGGTGTCCGTTGTCAAAACGACTTTTTCCGTCTACCGACACATTTATCGCTATTTACTTATCTATTTGTTTGACATTTTGATCTTTTTACGATTTTGTGTGGCAAAACTGATTGGCTACAAATGCATGCATTGTACCATGCGTTCCCACTATTATCTCCACAAAAACAAAGATCTACCACAAACAATAGTAATATTATGCGAAATGATAAAACTACACAATAATCATTGGAAATTTGTTTATCGCTCTAGTAGCCTATTTGAAACAGGGTACTTGCTATGTTTACTATGTCAAACTATTTGTATGACGCATCTGAAAATTTTGTATGGACCGTCAAACAACTCGCAAACCTCCCTCCCCTTCAAGCGCTACGTAATTATTAGACGGTCATTAAGACATTTTGACTGGCATACACCTCAAACAACTCTTTAAAAGTTGAAGAAGCAATCCACCCCATTATCTTTTTTATAATTTATAGCTATTTGTTTCTTCAATTTTCTTAATTTGGTCAAAATTATGAAAAAAATTACTCTGTCATAAATAACTATATTAGACAACATTCACAACATTCGAGCAGTTAAGATGTTCATCAAAATCCGAAACATCGATTAAGGACGAATTCACTGTATCTATTCATGAATGGCCGTCTACTGATTTGATCGATGTGGGAGAATTTTTTATTGACAAAAAAAGCTAACATTCAGATGCAAGAAAATCAAATCGAAAAATTTATTAGATGCGATGCAATTTCAGCCATCTAGTTGTAAAGACGCGCGCGCGATGCAGAAGAGCAGATCTCCACCCGACTTGACGATAATGAAATTGCATGGACGTCGCCGACGTCGTTGTCATTTTGCTGGCTGCCGCCACCGCGCCGCAGCCGCAGCCGTCGTCGACCGTACATCATAACACACTACACTAAAAGGAGGAGGGATTGATTTAAGGCCCTACCTGCCGCCCAGTAAGTAACTTGCCGGAGCACTTGCCGTCTCTTTTCAGCGTCGTTTCGAATGTCTCGAAGTGCGCCATCCGACCCCACATCCGCACTCGCTGGTGTGCGAGCTGGCGTTTATCTCATACCAGCGTGGTTGCGATTGTGAGCTGTTTTTCCGTCTTTATAGCGTTGTATTCGAAAGAGCAAACAGCGCCTACTTCGCTATCAGCCATGCATACGGAACGGACTTTGCTGTCTTGTGCGGAACAGACAGTGAGAGAGCAAGGAATTTCTCGCCACCTTCCTAAGAGAGCGAGCAAAGGAAAAATCAGCCATGGCATACATACACTAAGGAAATAATCAAAACGAAACTTGCGCACAATTGGCTCGGTTTCGCGACTTCGGTTATCGCCAGCGTTCTCGTTGATGGACGTGCGGATGGAACCTGCTGTTGGTGCTGTCTTCTTTTTTACCTTCAGAAAATCCTATCGCAATCGTTTCCTCATCTTATCCCATCTCGCAGTGCATCTTTCGTATACGTTCCTCCTTTGCAAAGGAAGACCCCCTCGGGTCTTCCACGGAACACATGTACAATTTCAATGAATTTCAATAATAATTGCAATTTAATTATTTCTCCATGCTTATGTTCAGAAACAAGCCGAAGTCGGCACAGCTTCTGAACATGTAGTTGTGAATATTTTTATGAGTTTAAGATATAGTTCCCGTGTTGTTTTCTGCAAGTTCACCACCCGCTCGGACACTCTTGGCCAGCGGTGCCCGGTAGGTACCGCAGGATGTGTGCTGTTGCACACTTCGGCTGAGATATGAATGTTTGTAGCCGGTTCTCGTACGATCGATCTATCTTTCTTGGATACACACAATTCCAGTCTTTGCGAATCCAGTTTCTTCGCGTTGGCGTCCCATGATCACCCGGCTTTTGATTCGATGCACTGCGCGAATTAATCATATTTTGTTATCATCCTTGTGACTAATAAAGGCTACAGCGGAACGGATTCGGATCAGCAGCAAATGGCACCATCTCGAGCATACTTCAGTGTGCTACATGTGTACTTGTTGATGTTACACAGCGCTTTACCAGGACTCTGTAATGTGCAAGCCGGACGTCTGTTGCCGACCAATCGATAGGCAGGCCCACGACTAGCCCTCGTAGCCGTCGACTGTGTTTGGGCCAAGAGTTTGACACCCCATGAAAGAATTTCGGTCAGTAGTATCAGTTGTTATTGAAGTAGAGTCTTTAAAAACTTCAAATTTCACATTAAAAAAGTTCATAAGCTTTCTGAGAGATGGCGTCAGACATTTGTGTATCCTTGGGGAGAGTATACGTCACGATACCCGCTCCTCTATAAAGGGGAGTTGGCAGTCAATAAATTGGGTGCACTGTTTGAAGTCAAGTTTTTGTCACTAACATACTTCTAAAAAAAGGCCCCATTTTAGTTGCCGCAAACAAATCTATCTGAATTGTGCCGCTAAGGAAGAAAGAGGATCATCGTACAAACTCAACTAAACAGAATTTTTACAAAGCGACTTTGATCAACCCTCTTATCTCGCTGGAACATCTCAGTGCTTTATAAATGGTCCAAGCAAAAGAAAAACGATGATTGGATCTTCGATTACATCTCATGGAACTAACTGACACACATCGTAATTACCCGAGTATTGGCTCCGAGCTCTTACGGGGTGGGGGCACCAATCTGGTCTTTGCAGATGCGTTTTAGCCATGTGAGTAATATACTCAAATACTAGAGAGTTGGTGAAACCGTTCCTGCAGAATCTGCTACTCGGACGGTCCATCTCGGCCATGGTATAATGAAGGCTGGCTCTTTAAAGCACGAAACCCGTTTTATGGATTGTTGGCTCGTATTTATACATCAGCTTGTACGCTTGCTGGCCGAACGTACCACCAGCATGACGACGTGGTGTCGTGACCTAGGCCGTAGCAGCACTCTATCTCACTCGGGCGGCGGTCATTTCTCGTTTACCGCAGCGATGCCCCCGCTGGCTAACTGGTGTGGGGTACAAAAATTGATGACGGATAGAAATGATGCGCCGATAATATTCATCCGATAATCTGTGTCCATCAGATATAACTTTGCATGCATCACTTTTATGAATATCGAAGCACATTCAATCACGTCAATAGGTCGGCGGCGATTCGCCTCGTAGCAGAATAAGCTTTGTATGTGCATCGGGGAGAATAGCATTCGAAGCGCACTTCGTTGGAGTTCTTGATTGACTTTTGAGATTTTTTTTAAATACATGTGTTCTTTGATACCTTTCCTAGGCATCACAAGTAGTTAAGGGATCATCATGATGGTGCACACGGAAAGAGTTCAACTAGAATTGTTGGATCCTATTGGATCATATCAAACAAGATCATATTACTTCAGTTCTGTCGATTAAGTTTACTGGAGTTCATTTTCTTGGAACCATAATTCGTTACAACTTATTATCAGCGGAACCAATTTCAAAGTCATGACATTCACGGCTAAAAGCAGTCTGATCATATTTAGTTCTGTAAATGTGGTTTGGCACATAATGAAGACACTACTTTATTTTGCCGCACGATATGAGTCTTATAAATATCCTATCAAGCAGCTTTAATAAGAAGCATATTTAAATTTAACCAGAACTGGTTTCCACAGTTACATGAGATCTAATAATTGCTCATGATGCTCAAAGCACAATCTGCTATAAACGAAATAACTAGAAAGGATTTCATTGTACACCGTTCCGATTTGGAAACACGTTGTTTGACTAACTGGATAGGCGTTCAATTTATGCCGTGGAGACGCACTTCAGATTCGTCTCCCGTTAATACGTGATTTCGTCATGATACACACAGTGACTGGGGCAGGCGAGGGACAATGCGTGCTATGTGTTCATAAAAATTGATAAAACCATTTTACAACTCATTAATTTTGCAATCGAAATAGTGTGGGAGTCTATGTGGTCACATCGCACGGCAAAATTTTAACGCTCGTTGCCGTCGCGTCGCTGCTGCCGGCACCACAGAGGATGCGGTCAGTGTGCGTTCTCTCAGGAGTCTTTCAGTGCGTTCAAAATGAAACTATGCTGCATGAATTATTAGAAGCCGATGCATTTCGGTTGTTTGTATCCCATATTAGATATCATTCAATTCTCGCCTGGTGTATGTGCAGCAGTGATTTTTTTTCCAAATTGAGGATTATGGTTTGGTAATTATTCTATTGTAAATATTCATAAATAAAGTAGAATTCTTGATTCGAATGTTTCAGTCCGATCAATTGTAATCCTGACAAACAAAGGAGCTACCCAACAAATAGGATTTGGCTCCCGTCCGTTGCTTAAATTATTTTTTTGCATACGCAATATACCATATCTATTTATATGCCTATTAGGAATATTGATTTGTTTGTGGAATTCTTATTATCAGTTAATGTGAAATTAACTTACTTGAAACTTCAAATTCATAATCATTTGTACTTGACTGTGCGTGCATGTACTTTTTTTTTTGCCGTCGCTGGTTCGTTTAGAAAGGCCTTGAGTGACGGTAGACTTTCTGTCTTCCATACTATCCATACGGCCTTGTATCACCCCACCCAACCAGCGATTGTTCGATAATAATACAACTGTTCTATAGATTAATATAGGGAAACGGTTCGGCACTTCATCCCATAGCTCACATCTCCATCACTTCAAAAACAAAGCAATGAAAAGGTATTTGATTTGTTATTTATTTTTGTGATTTTTTTTCAGCAGTGAGCACACATGTTAGCAAAAAAAAAGCGACAAGCTTGGTGCTGTATTTCTTTGTTTTGCGATGAGATGAATATATATTCATTGGATGGGAAACGGAACAGCTCCCCTATGTACCAATTTTTGCCAATTGTACCAATTGTACCAATTATTCATGGCATATGTAAGATTTTTAGATTGTAAGACAAACATTGTATAACATCTCATATTTTTTTCATTTATTTATTCATTTGTATATCTTTATTTGACTATATCTGTCTTATGGCTGAGAAAAGCCATAAATTCACAGAAAAGCCCAAACAATAAAATAGCAAAAAATTGTCTAGTTAATAAATAAAACATATACAACGTACTCTAATCGCCTAAACGTTGCCAGTTTAATCTTTGCTTGAAAATTGTCTCTGAACTAACTCAGATTGGTTTTCTTGCCCTTTAACTTCAAGTTCAGCGAGCTTAGCTGATGTTGATCGGAGAGCTTTCGTAGTGGAGAACGGTATCTGGTGGCGTCGCATGAATCACGAGTTAAACCAGGTGCATAAAGGGCTGGATATTGTTAAGCTTATATAACACGGCAGACTACGGTGGGCTGGACATGTTGTTCGTATGCCGGAAGAACGTCAAGCGAAAATAATATTTAATAGAGAACTCGGAAAAGGCCGCAGGCTTCGTGGAAGACTGCATACACGATGGCTTTTTGCAGTTGAAGAGGAATTGAGGGCGCTCAGCGTTCAGGGCGACTGGAAGCGATTGGTCCAGGATCGAGTCCAGTGGAGACTACTCCTACTTAATTCTGCGTAGGTTCAACGAAGAGCTGTAGTCACGGTTCTACCGCTAGTTAAGAGTTGCGTAGGTACTCTGCTGGTAGTGTAGCCTGGGCACTGGCACTGTGGTGTCCTGCTGACACCAGCAAGAGTGAGAGGGTGCGACCTGTGAGGCTTACCCAGGATCCCAAACAGCACAAATTGTTTCACTACTAAAGATTTCACTATGTTGCAACCATTCAGAAAGAAACAATCTGCGTTTGTGCCATCAAATATAATTCTTGCAATCTAAAAAGCGCAAGAGGTGGAGCCTACGGAAACATCCTTCGATTGCAGTTAAATTGCGATAATGTTGCAAAATACTATACCTAGCGGAAAAAAATAAAATAAAAATATAAAACTGGATTTCAAGGATGTTATCGATCATTTAGTAATTTGCGTTCGATCATTTAGTAGTTTTTCAATAACTCATTCCAGAAGCTGAATATAAAATGTGTTGAATGGTGGACTTCTAGTGCAAAGGTTTTTATACAACTCTGCCTAATGGTTTATTGCTAGTATTTAATTAATAACGGAGTTATAGCGCTAGTTGCAGTAACTTAAACTAAATGATTGGAATTATGTTATCATTTAGTCTAAGTTACTGAAACTTTAGCTATAACTCTGTTACTAGTGGAATTCAAACAACGAACCATTAGACAGAGTTGTATAAAAAACCTTCGTATTAGAAGTCCACCATGCAACACATTTTGAAATTCAGCTTTTGGCATGAGCTATTGACAAACTACTAAATGATCGAACGCAAATTACTAAATGATCGATAACATCCTTGCTGGATTCGATTTATGGATCTTGTGATTGATAGTTCTTCACTCTACCACAGCACCATTCAACACTTCGAAGGGGCTGCATGCATGATGACTCACCATAAAAAACATACAATTATAAAGTTTTGTACTCGGGTTTCCTGTTACTTGATTGCACCATTGGGAAAAAATGTGAGTTGTCAAAACGTTGAACGATGCTAAATTAAACATGAAGACACATTCAACTTATCTGCAACTTAATTTAACCATACAATTAAATTTTGAAAGACGCATTGGAGTTACATGGTAAAAAATATGCAACTTAATGATTTTGTTTCGTGTTTGTAACATGATTCAATCTTTGAAAAAATCCATGCAAATCGTATTTCAATTAATGATTACTGTAATTAGTATTCGATATAAACTTGGTTGGACATGCTCATTAAACTTCTTAGAGGGCACTACTGAAATGTATATTACAACTTGTTCTGATGATGTCGACTGTTTTCGATGTACTTTTCGGTGATTTATTTGGCCCTCCTTAGCCGTGTGGTAAGACGCGCGGCTTCAAAGCAAGACCATGCTGAGGGTAGCTGGGTTCGATTCCCGGTGTCGGTCTAGGCAATTTTCGGAGCTTGAATAAAAACAGATTTTCTTTTCGTCTTAAAAAAAAACAGATCATATGAGTCAGACATTTGCTCAATTCGTCGATTTTAGTCAATTGATGCATAACACGAAAATGTTCTAGTTTAAAATTAAATCATCAAGGCTCGGAAAATGACGCCTCTAGAGAAACTTTTAGATACCCTAATGGCAAGAGGAAAATAACCCTTCAGAGAGATAATTAGCCGTTTTTAAGTGATCGTGATGTAGTCTTTATGGAGTCTATCTATGATTTCTCGCTTAACTTTTCAAAAGGTCCTAAGTAACATTTTTTCATGAATTAATTTGAGTAGTGCAATCAAAGGCTTTCATATTGGGTCTGTTGATTGCGCTATTCAAATTAATTCATGAAAAAAAATGTTACTTAGGACCTTTTGAAAAGTTAAGCGAGATTTCCTTTTTCTCCTGACATCAAAATACAATATTCTTGTTTTATTCCTTTCCCAAGGCCATTCTGTTCCGTGAAGCTTTATGCTTCCTGTCAAACTATATCTCGAGCACGACAACACACCATTCCGACCCTGACGTCCAATGCCCGAATTAGCAGCTCGCCCTACCTTCAACAATGTAATCCTTACCTCTAATCACCACGAGTACTTCTACTTATTTCCCTCTCTTACTAAATTTTAATACTCAGGTGAAATCGATGGTACACATCCCGACGAATCGTGGCTCCGTAAACTCAACTCAATTCACTGCTGTGCTTTGATTTTGATGTCATCGTATTCACAGAAACATGGCTCTATTCCGACATCCTCGAACTCCAAACTGTCAAGCAATCATTACACGATCTACCGGGATGCGATAGAAACTCTCGCACCAGTGTATTTCAGCGTGGGGGAGGTATCCTAATTGCAGTGAGAGCCGAGCTGAATTCGAAACCCGTATTTCTTGAAGGCAGCAATGATCTTGAGCAAGTTATTGTGAAAGTCCATCTGTCTGTATTGCATCTATATTCGACCGCACAATCCCGTCGATATTTACGCTAAGCACGCTGAATCCATTATGCATCTCCTCGAGTTAGCTGACAGCCACAGGACTGCAGCAAATCAATGATTTGGTTAATGCGAATGGTAGGCTTCTCGATTTAGTTTTCGTCAGTGATTCTGATCGAATTGAGCTGTTTGAATCACCTTCTGCCATTTTGAAAGTCGATCCTTACCACAAGTAATTTGTTTGACGCTCGAATGTTCCTCTGAAGACTTGAAACTCCCGCAGTCGAATTCAGCTGCACGGAACGAATATAACTTCGCATGATGTGACTTTGATGTAATCAACGCTAGATTAACTGTATCACTGGACTTGACGTGTTTGTCAAACCTTGAAACGCTGGATGATGCTGTGACTGTTTTCTAAGCAAAGTTTACTAAGTAATTCGTGACAATGTCCCATGAAAACCCGAAGAATGTCTACAAAACGTGCCGAACAAACATGGTGGAACCTGCAGCTGCGCAAACTACGGAACCGTCTTCGCAAGGCCCGTAAACGTTATTTTCGTTCCAGGACAACTGAGAATAAGTACGTTGTTCAACTTGCAGACGCTGAGTATAATACATGTGCTTGAAGTTCTGTTTCCGTGAGTATATTGAACAAATGCAATGGAACCTCAAAAAGAACCTTTCTGAAAAACAGCCCTGGTCTTTTGCGTATCACTTTAAAAGGTCATTGGCATTCCTGAGGTAACGTCTTCTATGGTAATCATAATTCTTCCGCCGATAACACTTCTGCAAATCTCTTTGCTGAGTTCTTTCGCAGTGTTTATGAGTCAGATTACCATTCACCGCCACAACAGTATTTAGATGAGTTACGAAGCTTCAACATCCATCTACCGCAGCAACATCCATCTACCTCAGTTTTGACACGGTTTTTAACGCTCTTAATGCAGTTGACGAAGGGACCTGGTCCTGATCAGATTCCACCGTTGTTCATAAAGAACTGTGCAGCCTCGCTGGCTGTCCCAGCCCTGACAGTTTTCAACCGATCACTCGCGGATGGCGTGTTCCCTGATGCCTGGAAGCACGCATCAAATACACCGATCTTCAAATCCGGTAACATACATAGCGTGGAAAATTATCGACCCATTTCGATCCTGAACTGTTTGGCCAAAGTACTCGAAAGACTGTTGCATGACAAGCTTTATCCAGCCGTTAAATCCGTTATATCAGAATTCCAGCATGGATTCATGCAAAAACGTTCGACGATCTCTAATTTAATGAGCTTCACAAATAGTGTTATTGGATGCATCGAGAAGCGAGAATCGAGAAGTAGATGCTGTGTATATTGACTTTTCGAAGGCATTTGATAAAGTTCCGCATGATCTTGCTATTTTGAAACTGAACCGTCTTGGTCCACCGTCGTGGATCGTCAACTGGATTCATTCAAGAAAAGCCTACGTTAAGGTTCGTGACGCCACAGAATCCGTCTGGCGTTCCACAAGGGAGTCTCCTGGGACCCTTAATTTTTGCGCTATTTATCAACGACGTTTATGATCAGATACACTCGTGCAAGCTGCTTTTTGTGGATGATCTGAAAATTTACCGAGTCGTGAAGTCAGCTTTAGATTGCTGTGCTCTCCAAGCCAACATTGTGCGCTTATCATCGTGGTGTCAGATAAACGGAATGCAAGCCAATGCCACCAAATGCAGAATCATTATTTTTTCCCGTATTCACTCACCAATCAGATTTGTTTATTCAATGGTCCAGTTATCGCTTATGAGAGTTAACTCCATAAAGGATCTTGGACAGTAAGCTTCGGTTCAACGAGCACATCTCAAAGACAATCTCTAAAGCCAACACTATGCTTGGTTTCCTGCGCCGCAACTCTGCACAATTCGATGATGTTTATGCTTTGAAAACACTATACTGCTCATTGGTCCGAAGCATTCTTGAGTACGGAGTTCAAATATGGGCTCCTTACCATGCGATTCATGCATCACGCATAGAAAGCATCCAGAAACGTTTCGTCAGATTCACATTACGACAGCTGCCACGGACCAATCCAGATAACCTGCCACCGTATGAGCACAGATGGACGCTCATTGGCTTGCAAACACTCTCCAAACGCCGAACGTATTTACAACGACTTTTTATTTTTGACATGATCCGAGACAACATTGACTGCAGTAGCGTGCTCCTGGGAAATCAACTTCCACGCACCTAGCCGCCGATTACGCAATCCCCGATTGCTTTGGACCCCGGTACATCGCACTGCTTACGGTTACAATAAACCACTTGACAGATGTTGTAGATTGTTTGACGATGTATGTGATATGTTTGATTCTAATGTTAGTAAACTCGTCTTCAAAAATAGGATTAAGATACTCTAGTCTGTGTTGTTTTGGACCAAAGATGAAATAAATAAATAAATAAATAAAAGTATTATACACGCCTGAGCCTATAAAACAAATGACTTTGAAAAAAACTATGTTCATTCTGTATAATACATATGCACGACAGATGCAAAATAGTGGGGCCATTTTGGGGATTTTACATATCACGAACAACGGAGTTGTACTAGATAGTTCTAATTTGATTTCAGAGATCAAAAGTTGACGGGGGGCACGTAAAAACATTATTTTTTCATACCAATTCACTCAGCTCGATAAACTGAGCAAAAGTGTGTATGTGTGAGCCATTTCTCAAATTCAAGCAAATTATTTAAGAAAAGTTAACCACAATTATGTTAAAACTTATTCAAGCAAGGATCAGAATAGATATGACTTGTGTTCATTCAATAAGAAACATTATTTTTAAAATCAATTTATTCAAAATATATTTATTCAAATGACGGATGGCTCCAATCACAACCAACCTTTATGTATTGAACAAAAAAAGCTAAATATATTTCATCGTTTCAAATTTATATAGCAGGCAATCGAGTACATCAAACAGTTTCACTCTCCACAGCAAGCAAAATCTCAGCAAAACCAAGGGAAAGTAAACTGTTCAAGCAAATTGAATATGATAATAATAATAAAAAGTATGCAATTTTGGGTCGTTAACCTTGACAATCGACCATTTTAAAGCGTCGTAAAAACAATAACTCCCCCACACAGTAGGCACTGCCAAAGCGCCGTCGCCGGTCGGTACACGGCTAAATATTAAACAATTTCGGGCATCGAGGTTGTCATCGTCATCGCCCCGCCGTGTTATGCGTTCTGTTGTTTGCCGGGCCTGCTGGCAGGCTGGCAGGGAGGACAATATTCGTCTTCCCTCATAGTAGCCGGTGTGCAACCAGTTCCAGAGACTGTAATTGCGACCACACAGACATCTCCAGATATGAATGGGGTGGCGTATTGGATATTATTGGTGTGCAAACTTCCTCCTTGCAATAATTTCCACACTGGCGGGTACCGTACTTACACCATCGTACACAAACACGTGCTCGTTGTATCCAGGACAAACACCCATGTGTAGGGTGGTGTACACGCCAGCACACGCGCTCCGTTTCACACTCAACCCAACGGGACGTTTGTTCGATCCATGCCGGCTGGGGGAAAATATGCATGCGCTTTCATATGGTTTTAATTCCTCTCCATCCTGCTGCGAGTCTCGTCCTATTTTGTACTCAGCAGGCTGGATGATGGGTGGTGGAAGTTGGGCCGGTACCTCTATCGACAATTCTCCTATGCTTCGGACAAAGGTGGTCCTCCGGTAGGAAACGCAAAAAGGATTTGGAAACGATGGTGGGTCTGGCCGGTTGCCTTTTGGCCGCCAAGAGACGCACGTGGTAGCCTTATAGATGACGATGATGATGATGTTGCTGTTGGTTGATGATGATGGTAGTGTGTTTACCAATTCGGAAAGTACGCGCGGTGTGTACTCGAACCAGCTAGATTATTTTCCGGCATCCGTTATAGGCAATTGCGGCCCGTCGCGATGGAGGCGTCTCGTTTCTCTTTTTACCGTAGTACGCCTATTAGAAGTTGCGGCCTGTTGCGCTTTCATAAAATTAGCAATATTTTTTCCTCCGTTTGACACTTCAAGGCTATTTTTGGCAGGTCAGAAATTAATCATCTTTTATTTGTGCCTTCGAGGTGGGAGAGCTCGAATCCAGAAGTTTGTTTTCATACAGTGATCAAGATTGTCAAGTTGGTGTCACTTGTTTTGCACCGCATATCATTGGGAATGTATCGATTGAAATAAGTGCAAAAAATGATGAGCTAATTTTGACAGCTTGTTTTACACTTTTGAAAACATATTTGTATACAGCTATCAGACGAAGGTTATTCTAATTCAATACTCGACAATACCACCCAGTCAAATAATTAGTTAAAGAAATCGTGTGAAGCTGCAAAACCCCGTGATCCAACACATCTGCAATTCTCCAGAGTAGGGAGTAGGTGCGTTCACAAATCATTTAATAACCGATTAGTTGGAGGATCAATAGAAGAAATTAACCTAAATGTAAGTTCTGAATCATTATACTTTAAAGTAGATGAAATACAAGCGTCAACATGGAAATATTATACAGTGTACAGTGTGGAATCAACACCCTACTGACTAGCAGTGGTATTGAAGAAGAAAACTTGCTTGAATTACAGCTAGAGTTTGTCTGGAACTGAGGACGTGTAACCACTGCAGTATCGCGTTCCAGATTAGCTGGTATTTTATGATCATCTGGATGGTATTTTTGCTTATTTACAATAGGATCCATCAATGAATGCTCCATTGAATAAGGATTCCATAAATACACATTTTTTGGGTCTCTAGTTAGCCTGGCAAGCTAAGGTGTAGGATTGCCAATTCTGGAGCTGACGAGTTAGATTCTCAGTCCGATCTAGGCTGTCATTGGATGGCAAATATTCACGAATCCCTTGACATAGAAAATCCATTGTGCTTGCTACATAAGATGCATATCCTTGTACTGACAGGTATTGAAAAGGCTTTCAATTACTTACTGTGAAAATGCTCGTAGAACACTAAATTGAGCAGTAGATTCGTTTTCAGTAGGTTTGTAGAACCATTAAAGAAGAAGAAATACATCCCCAAACTTAAAAAAAAAAAACAGTTTTACGCGTGTATCGACGATTAAATTTGTAATGTGACTCAAAACAATATTTTCACATGCGAATTTTGCAGGGACGGAATTTCCTTCAAATTGCACGAAGGTTCGCCAAATCTAAGCTTCACGTTCGTGAGAAAAAATGACGCACAGAAGACTGCATGCATGACACAGTGCCATCTTTAAAACCTTTAAGAACGGTGATGGACTAGCATACTAAGAAAAGGCACAACTTTAAGATGAAAGTTATTTACGGAAACTTTCATCCTAACCCTTAAAGGCGCAAGACGATTTTTTTAGAAACCATCGAAAATATTTTTAACGTAAACAACCATTCAAATCATTAAGATTAAACGTATTTTCGGATTGTTGGCTTAAAACAACATTGCGAATTTAAGGGTTATAATTATGCTCTGATCCACATCTTAAATGAATACAATTGAGGAGATCAAACGCAAAGGGGTGTAAGTGACAAACACTTAGTTTCGGGTAAATTGGGTGCAAAGTTTTTTTAAAATATTTTTTCGTTTTATACAATTTGTATAAAATAATACCAATTATCTGTGAATTTTCACATTTTTTACAAACATATTGCCGCAAAGCTCTAAAACCAAAGCATGTTTTGCTGTAGTCAACTCAAACTTGACCAATAAATCACTTACACCCCTCTGCTTCAAACCTCCTCAATTGTTAACATTCAGCATAGAAGCTTGTTCTGAGTAAAGAAATTGCGATGGCATAAATCATAACGTTTGCATATTGGATAAGATATGATGTAGACTGCACTAAAGAAGCTACACAGTATAAAAATGTTGCAGCATATATGATGTAACAAAAAGGCTCCGTTCGAATCGACTCGTTTTCCATCACTTTTTCAAATTACAGGTCGTCGTTACTATGGAGCTTGTATTCAATATTGCGTACAAGAAAAAGTTGGTAGTAAAATAAGAGGCTATTGAACACAAAAATATGTTTTCAAATATTTCTATGGCGTGTAATTTTCAGATTATTTAACTGTGTATTGAACACAAAAATAATCGTTTAAATATTTCAATTGCGTGTAATTTTCAGATTTTTTAACTGTGTATATACAAAGATGCAAAATCTGATCCTTGCACAAACACTCAACACTGCTGATGCCGCATAAACTTTAAAAAATGGTTGATACGATTTCTGAAATCCAAAATATTTCATTAAAAATAACTTTAGATGGTGGTCGCATGTTGCACATCCACATGAAGAAATACGGTTAAAGTTGTAACCTCAAGTAATTGCGCTACCAAAAGCCTCCAACATGTTAAGAAGCTCGATACCAGACGTTGCGTTTCGTCTTGTTGCGCCAAGTGCATTATCGCACAACGATCATACAACCAGGTAGAGGCGAAAATATACTCATCTTGCTTATTAGTGAATCTTAACAATATTGATCTGAACCTTTTGAAATCCGCAAAGGGCTTTTGTCTTCCGATCGTTTTGAACCAAGCTCTTTACAAATTGGTTTTGATACCTCCTTTCGAGAGGCTCGAAAGTCTTCTTCCAAGAAGCTTGAAAGCTTTCTTTCAAGAGCCTCCGAAGTCTCCTTTCAAGAGGGTCGATAGTCACATTTCAACAGACCCGGAAGCTTCCTATCAAGAGACTCGGAAGCCTTCTATCAAGAAACTCGGAAGCCTCCTTTCAAGCGGTTCGGAAGCCACTTTCCAAGAGGTACAGAGGCCCCCTTTCAAGAGGCTCGGAAATCTATTCCCACACGGTTCCCTTCAATAGGCTCGAAAGTATCCCTTTCAAATGGCTCGTAAGCCTTCTTTCAAGAGGCTCGGATGCTTTTCATCAATGATGCTTAAAATACTTCGAAGCCTTATTTCAATAGAATCGGAAGCCTCTGTTTAAGAGACTTGGACGCTTCTTTCTAGATTCTCAGAAGCCTTTTTTCAAGAGCCTTGGAAGCATCCTTTCAAAAGGGTCGAAACCCTCTTTTCAAGAGAATCGGAAGCCACCTTCCAAGTGCCTTAGATGCCTCTTTCCGAATGGTTTAGAGGCTTCCTTTCATTAGCCTCTTTTCAAGTGGCTTGGAAAACTCCTTTAAAGATTCTCAGAAGTCTTCTTTCAATAGACTCGGAAGAGATTCGAAAGAATCATGTCAAGAGGCTCCGTAGCCTCCTTTTAAGAGCTTTAGAGGCCTTCTTCCATGTGGTCCAAAGACCTCCTTTCAAGAGGCTCGGAAGCATCCTTTCAAATGGCTTAGAAGCCTCCTTTCAAGATTCTCTCAAGAGGCTTAGAGGCTTGATGTATAAACTTAATTTGAATCGGAAAGCACCACGGAATAAGGAGAATTTCTAACATTTTTTTTAATAGAACCACTACTTTGTGATGGAACCATGTGAATAATGGACATATATATACCCCATACATTGGGTGGAAATCCAATCACTTCGACAGCGAAGTTTTCACCGCGGCCCTGGGACTGGAGGCCAACACCGACAGTCTAAGCGGGGATGCGCTGGTAGCTGTCCTATCACTCGCGTGCGACGCTACTATGCCGAGGAAAGCCTTGCCAAGAAATGGCAGACGCCCGGCATACTGGTGGAGTGCCGAAATTGCAGCCCTATGATCAGCTTGCGTCAAAACTAGACGTAGGACGCAACGAGGAGGAAAGAGCGGTCCGCCGGGAAGTGTTTCGAGCTGCGAGGCTGGCCCTTAACAAGGCCATTAAGAGCAGCAAGAGAGCGTGCTTCGACAACCTGTGCGAGGGTGCCAACGCGAATCCGTGGGGTGACGCCTATAGGATCGTGATGGCCAAGACCAAAGGGGACTCTTCACTCCCCGAACGGTCACCGGACCGGTTGGCGTGGATTATCGAAGTACTCCTCCCGTCCCGAGCCACAAGTTCCTGGCCTCCTCCTGCGCTGCAAGGCGCTGGGAGTGTGACCGAAATGGTGGTTCCGGTGACGAACGAAGAGTTACTCGCAGTGGCCAAAAACCTTGCGATGAAAAAAGCTCCAGGGCCTGATGGAGTTCCAAACAGTGCACTCAAGGCAGCGATCATAGCGAACCCGAACATGTTCAGGCTAGCTATGCAGAGATGCCTGGATGAGTGTCATTTCCCTGAGAGATGGAAAAGGCAGAAGTTGGTACTGCTGCCGAAGGCCGGGAAGCCTCCGGGCGACCCATCAGCGTACAGACCAATTTGCCTCATCGACACGACGGGTAAACTGCTCGAAAGGATCATCCTCAACAGGATCACCCCGTACGCAGAGGGTACGGATGGCCTGTCGAGTAACCAGTTTGGTTTTCGGAAGGGTAAGTCCACGGTGGACGCTATCAACTCAGTGCAAAAGACTGCAGAGGTAGCGATCCAACACTGGACGGTGACACTGGACGTGCAGAACGCATTCAATAGCGCAAGCTGGGATGCCATCGCGCTCGTAGGCTCGTAGACTTAGGCTACTGGCAGGCGTTGCCGCATCTATCCTTAGGTACGGCGGGCCGTCCTGGGCAAAAGCACTGGAGGTAACCAGTTACCTTCGGAAACTGGAGAGCACCTACCGCTTGATGTGTGATATCGGCCTACCGCACGGTATCGCACGACGCATCCTGCGTGATAGCGAGTATGATGCCAGTCGGGCTGGTCATCCGGGAGGACGAGAAGTGTTTTGAGCTACGTGGCACCAGAGGAGCCCGCGAGCGCACCAGGGTGACTTCGGTTGCCAGATGGCAGCGCGAGTGGGATAACTCATCGAAAGGTAGGTGGACCCACCGGCTGATTCCTAACATATCAAGCTGGGTGGGGAGACCCCATGGGAAAGTTCACTTCCATCTGACACAATTCCTGTCAGACCATGGCTGTTTCCGACAGTACCACCACAAGTTTGGGCACGCGGATGTCCCCGTCTGCCCTGACTGCCCAGGTGTTGACGAAACTGCAGAGCACATACTGTTCGTATGTTCTCGTTTCGACGTCGAAAGAAGAGCAAGACGTTTGCGGTCGGGACACAACTCCGGATAACCTTATCCACAGGATGTGTCAAGCGGTGGAGAAGTGGAACGCAGTCTCGACTGCAACCACTCAGATTGCCTGCAGCTTGCAGAGAATCTGGCGCGCCGAGCAGCAATTGACAAGCAGTACTAACTCGTGATTGGTTAGTTAGAGCGAAAAGTGCCGAACGCGGAGAAGTGTGTGAATGGTCTGCCCATGCAGAGGTAATGGCGCAGCGGGTGACAACCGAGATCGTCACCTCGAAGCACTGCACACGCCGTGCTGGGAGTAGCGCAGGAATGTTGGTTCGTATGACTACTGATACCCCGCGGCGTGGCAGAGGAGTATGGGTGAGCATCCAAGTCAGTTTCACATGGTACGGAAGGAATGAGCAAACAAATCAGTCTCACAAGGTATGTTTGAGTAGAGCTAGTCTCATATGGTATGAGCGAGGTGAGCACCTAAGTCAGACTCACATGGCATGTCAGAAGTGGGAACCTAAGTAAAATGTCCCACAAGGGATGCCAGAGAGAGAGTTAGGTCGAATGACTAGAGTAGTATGTGTCAGCGCGAACTGAATGAAAGAGGTGAGCATCCAAGTCAGACTCACATGGCATGATAAAGGTGGGCATACAAGCCAGACCCACATGGCATGATAGAGGTGAGCACACAAGTCAGATTCATTAGCGCGAGTGCAAGCATGGAGTGCATGAGCGTGAATCAAGTGTTTGGGTGAGCATACAAGTCAGACTCACACGGTATAATAGAGGTGGGCATACAAGTCAGACCCACATGGCATGATAGAGGTGCGACAGAGCAGGTAGGGTGTGTACGAGGGTGCGATAGAGCGAGCACCCAAGTAAGACTCGCATGGGACGGCTGCATGTGTGAGCGAGAATGAGCGAGTACGTTAAGTACTGTCGCACGCTCCGCACCTTACACTCAACTCCACTCGTTAGTCTATGTTCGAAAACCTTCACCTCCTTCATTGCTTCCTCAGATCTGACCTTCTTAGCCTTAGTACTTTTAGTTTAGTATAGTACTTTTCGATTGGCCCTAATACCAGTACGTTGGAGGGTTCATGTCCTTGGGTACAAAAGTGCGTTGGCTTAGTACCACACCAGGACAACCTTTAAACAGTACATTTAAAGAAGCAATAATCGTCCAGAAGATCATAGGGTCCTCGTGTTAGCTTTAACGGTAGGCGCACTCCGTTTGACAAATAAGCAGATCGCTTTCCAAATCACGTATTTCTTGGCAAACTTTGAAAGTTTCTGCTTCCTTATTTCCACCGGTAAATCAAACTTCTGTTGGCTGGTATAGAACAGTAGCTCCGGAAGCTGCCGGAAGTCCGCCTCGATGTAAGTCGCATCATCCATCCATGAGGCTTCGTCAGCATCTGGGTGTACAGTTTCCGGGCTCGAGATTTCCCAACCGTATTTTGACGTTCGTCACGATTGCGTTCCAAAATTGTTGAAATAAATATTGTTTTTTTTTTTCTACGAGTGCTGAAAAAATCGAGTTTTGCAACGAGTTGCACACGCTATTTTTTGCAATGACGATGGATGGACTTTAATTTGATAAATCTGTTCCAAAATTTTACAGTCTAATTTACTCCACATGATCATTCTTGCCAATAAATTATGTTGCTGCGGAGAAGAATCAGATTTTATGTTATCGTGCCACATTGCATAGTTCGAAAAGCCGTGAAGCGATAGATGTACTTGCCCTGGAAATGTTTGATGCCATGTCCACCAAAATATTTAATTTATTACGGGGTGCATAGAATACACTATTTGAGCACTTACCCCAGCTGATTCAGCAAACTGTAGTCATGTAACTACTGTTCTGATGTTGGATTTTCATTATAGCACCCAAATTAGTGTTATAATGAATATTATGCAACCCATTTGAGTTGCACAATGTTTATTAAAGCACCCATTTCGTTTGTATGGAAAAGTAGGGCGTTTTATCACTCAAAGACGAACTGTAAACCAGATATTATGATCAGGAATTGCAAAAATGCATTTTTTGCTATAGCAATGCATTGAGATTTGTGCTAAATAAAAAAAACCAGACAGATGCAGCTTAGTACTATGTTTTTATTTTTTATTTCATTTTATTCTAGCTTCCAAGCAGTAGCCGATCCTAAAACTATGTCCAAAAATTGACACTTGTATTTGTATTTGTATTTATTTTCTTACATCCAACTGGCCAGACATTGCCTTATTGAATACTTATAGATAAAATAAGAATAATCATTACAATTAAATTTCACTAGGTACAGCAAAATCATCGAATAACTACAGTTTTATACATTATTTGCATCCACAGTATTAAGTTTTATGTAAATTTACATTTATTTTCATGCACATATTTGGAGCATGAAAATAAACGCAAAAATGAGTCGGATATTAAATTTACACGAATTGAAAATGTAGTCGTGCAAAATTACATGACATGTAGATTTGATTGAATCTCACTCAGCGTTTAATTTTAAACTTGTTGGAAAAAAAAACATTGTGTTGTAAAATTGAGTGTAATGAAATGTAAAGTTATATGTTTTTCGATGCTCTAATTATGTGCATTGAAATTCACTCAATTTTCAATCGAATTTTTATTTCAATCAATTTATTATTACAGTAGTTGAAAAATCAACCTAATTTTCAATCAAATTTCTGATTCAATCAATTTATTTTTAAATCATTTCTTATTTACACGTCATGTAAGTTTAATTAGTTTTTGCTGTGTCGTGATAACAATAATAAAATAGAATAACCCACACACTTAGAATTTCTGTGTAAATTTACGTTTATTTTGATGCACATATTTGGAGCATCGAAATACATCTAAAATTAAGTTAGCTGTTAAATTTACACCACTGTAAAATTCAATTAAGATCGTTGAATTTCACACGTTCAATATGACGCATACGTGTAAAACTAAATGAATATAAAAATCAATAGACGACGACCTTAGATTCCCTCTTTCCTAAAGTCAATCAAACTTTGAATTAAATAAAATTTCGTTTCATCATTCATTTTTTTTTATTTTTTGCACAATACAAATAATAAATATATTGATTATATCTATCCGTTCAATATGGTATGGAGTGATCCGATAAACTGTTACATATGCATAAATGTCTGATTGGTAGATATTCGCGGAGCTTTCTTAAGCTGAAATTGAGAGTCGCGCAAGGTCAAACAAATTGGCTGCAAAATAAGCAATGGATGACTTTTGAGACATGAAATAATATTCACCAAAATTATTCTTACCATCCCCGTAGTTGTTCCGCTGTTTAGGTCAAACTTGTTCAATAATAAACGGTTTCGGAACACAGTACAGGTACTATTTTACTAATCTCACATTATATTGACGACGAGTTGACGAGATGACAAGTTCTGCCTCCATGTTGTTTAAAAGGTTTAAAGTACATGGATTGAAATTTACACGATCGTGTAAAAATAAAGTTTTGTTGATGGAAAAATAAATGCATTTTTATGTATCTTTACATCGATTGAAAAATGAGCAACAAGCCGTGTAATTTTATATCTTTTTTAATGCTCTAAATATGTGCATCGATTTCGATGGAAATTTCAATCAAATAATAAATTCAAGTGCTGTGTTATTACAGCTTATTCTGTTTACATGTCGTTGAAATGTAATAATTTTTTTTCTGTGCACGCAACATACAATAAAATAGTTCACACAACTTAACAAAATTGTCAATATTTTTTCGAATCGACGAAAGCAAACTTATGTCTGCACTAGTAGTGAGCTTGTTTCTCTAACTTCTTCTAGCCGTTAACGTTACTGCGAAAAGCTAGGACCTTAGTAATGGGTTTAATCCAAAGGGCTTCCACAACCCAATCCATAAACCTACCATAAAAAGGTGACAGACTTCTTTACAAATTATGTATGGCTCTTAACCTCAGCTTATTAACCATGGTAAATATTTGCTTTGTCCAATGAGAATCAAGAAGTGCCACTAAATCCTCCAAAAGTCAATTTTCTCTCCATTTCCAGAATGTTTTTTATGCTCAACCATCAAATAGATTGCTAAAATACTTCAAATGTCAATTCATAATTAATGGGTTAGATTGATATCAATATGTAATCTGCGGAATTTCCTGTTGTGATGCATCGCAACACCAACGCCTTATGCATTCGGATCCTGAGTCAGGTTTTGCGTTCAAATCAGTACTTGTACCAAATTGGCCTGCCCGAATAGAGTACAACGTTTTTCATAACAATAATTTATAAATAAATGAAATCAAAGCAACTGATATTAAACGTATGCATCATATCGAAATGTGCGAAAGTTCAAAATTAGAACCCATATCTGAATTGAAATCGAAGCTATTCAAGATAGCAGAACGGCTATAAGCTATGTATGCTTATAGAATTCCAAAGGTGAAAAAATACAAAATAGCTCCACCAGCTCCAGAGGGCTATGTTTGTAAGTAGAGAAATGTGGTGCCTGTTGGTTTTTTTTCTGCTAGCGTAGAGAATTGCTGTTGCTTTTAATATACTCATGAAGCCCGTCCAAAAAATAAGAACGTGAAGTATAGAGATTGAAGTTCTGCTGGGAAAAGGCATGAGTAGAAGCATTCATTCGTCGTCACCGTCGTCGTCGTCGTCGTCCTCGATGGATCCCGCTTCCAGGCCGAGGACCGAGCCGGACGAACCGTTGTTTGCAGGAGCTAGTGCTCGGTTGGTAACGTTCAAACTATATCTCGAAGGTGGGTGGGCGGTTGGTTGAGTCGTATGTGAGAGTCGTAGTCGAATCAACGGAAGCTAGACGTGGCTGGTTTTTGGGTGGCTTGGATCCGTAGAAGTAGATCCCAGAAGCAGCCACCTCTATGGAGAGAGAAATAAATAGAAGGAAAAATATACCACTCCGTGCAGGGAACGTCGTAGATGTATAAATAAGACAAATTTTCAGTACGAGGAAATAAGTTTACCACTGCTTGTGCTGTACATACACACACACGTACACCGAGCGAGATGGATATAAAAGGGTGGTTTTATGCGATTGGTTTTTACATAGCGCAGACTCTCAGTATCACGAATCCCAGACTCGAAAGATGATTTCGCTATATGGCATGCTTCCTCTCACTTCTTGTTGGCACATACCCATCAAAAGCAAAAGAAGCACTGAGAGCATGCCGCACAAAAAATCGCATAGCTCTACCCCTCCCGGTCGGTGGCTGCCGGTCGTCTGCTCTCTAGCGTTGAGATCGGAAAAGCTTCCTACCCCCTTGTGCTTGGGGATGTTTTTCTCGTTTTTCATGCTTTTCCTTCTACTTAGTCAGTGCTGTTCTCGGCGTCGTCGTCATCATGGTATGCTCGTTCTATCATCTTGCCACAACGCTGAGAGGGCTGTAGAGCCATCTTTTTCGCTCCTCTAGACCGCCACGCAAAGACGATGGATTTTCCTCTATCAGCTCTATGTCTTGTAATATAGGTTTCATATAAATATAAGGATAGTTTAAAGCTTATACCTTCGGCGATGTTATTATGCAGCGCTTTTTTCTTCGCAATTTCCTGGAATTCATTTTCCCATTCCTTGCGTCGCTGGCTATATTGTAGCTTATATTATTAGAAAAGTTTGTTTTGGAATGAAACATTTATGCATTAAAAATGCATTCCAAGATATTGTATTACTTTTCCTCTTATCTGTCAGATCACCATTAACATTCCGATTAAGTTGGCGTTATCGTTATTCAAAAACTTGGAGGCGCAACCATGATACTGGAGATGTCTAATGGGTATCGAAGTTTCAAATGATTTGGTGCAGGATTTAATGTTATTATCAATCAATAGACTACGAAGAAAATTTATGTTATGATTTACTGAAATTGGAGTTCGGAGAATTCTTGCAGAATAAACAAAATATTGGGAAAATTTTGTCAATATCATATTTGGCCAAAAATCTGTGTTTCTTAATTTATAGTCCGGACTGGTACCCATATTTTACCGCTAATTTTTCATTTCTTTACTTTTTTCAAGTGAAGATTAATTTAATTTGCTGTGTTTGTTTTTTTCTGGAATCTTAGTGAAAATGGTTCATTTTTCTTAAACATTAAATGCCCTTTGGGATCCCATAGCTTTTGTTGGACACGACACCCATCGGTACGTGTTTTCAAGAGAATGTGATCACTGGCAGCTTGGATCTTGCCTTGTTTCTCGAACACGCGGGCAACCTAGGCTATTCAAAACAGATTTTATCTCACACCTGGCGTTTGTTGGTGGACCATGCGTGCGTACTCTTTGCGAATTATGTGCGTACTAAGCAGAAACGCGCGAGGGTTGATATAACATTCAAAGACTTTCTCACTGTCCAACTCCCCACAGCTCAGTTGGACCTTCTTCAAGTAGCATTGCTGATCAGAGTTATTCTGACCAGGAACCGGATCCCATGGATTACGACTTTCGGCGGTGCGATTTTACTTCACTTAATACAGAGCTTTCTGCGGTTGATTGGAGTCATCATTTCCATGGGCACTCAGTAGATGCTAACGTACTGCTGTTTTACGACAAGCTGTACGAAATATTGCACCTTATAGCTCCTCGCCGTCGTCGCATTAATCGAGGTGTTAATAACAAGCCTTGGTGGAATGCTCAACTCAGAAACCTGCGAAACAGATTGAGGAAGCTACGCAAACAGTACATCGCTAACAAAACTGACGGAAACAGAGTTTCTCCAACAGGTAGAAACCTCTTACAACGACCTCCTCGATGCCAGTTACCGAAGATATATGGACGACCTCAATCAAATCTTAAAATAATCCGTCCAGGTTTTGGAGATTTATCAAATCGCAAAAGACGGCTAATCAAGTTCCGAACAATGTTGTTTATGGCGACACTACAGCTACCAAATCTGATGAAGCTGCGAACCTCTTTGCCAACTTTTTTCAAAGTGTATTCATTACGAACCCTTCCGCAAACTCACCCAGGTAGTTTTTCGAATGTTCTACCGCACGATATTGACCTCGCGCCCTTTCTGTTCTCCGACCTAGAAGTGTTGAAAGCTCTTCGCGATTTAGATGCTTCAAAAGGTGCCGGAGTGGATGGCCTAACACCTTGCCTGTGCTGAATCACTAGCGGCTCCACTAACGCTACTTTTCAACAGATCGTTGAGTGAAAAAACGTTCCCTGGACTATGGAAAACAGCAACACAAATTCAATTCACAAATCTGGAAATTTGCGCAAAGTTAATAACTACCGTGGAGTTTCCATTCTTTGTTGTGTTGGAAAACTTCTTGAATCATTAGTTCATAAAGTTTTGTTATCTGCTGTTAAACCATTCATTTCAATTCATCAGCACGGTTTTCTTCCTCAACGCTCTAGTACAACGAATCTGCTATGCTATTCTAATGCGCTCTTCCGTGAAGTCGAGAAGCGCAATCAGGTGGACTCCGTATACGTAGATTTTTCGAAAGCTTTCGACACCGTACCTCACCAACATGCCGTTGCAAAGTTACGCCACTTGGGTTTCCCTGAATGGATAGCAGATTGGATAATGTCATACCTGACTGGCAGAAAGGCTTTCGTTCGTGTTGATGCCTCACGGTTCAGGACTTTCAGCATTACCTCGGTGTGCCACAGGGGCAGCGTGCTGGGACCTTTACTGTTTATCCTGTATATCAATGACTTGACCAACTGCCTTACCTCTCTGCAAAGCTTCTGTACGCTGACGACCTCAAAATTTTCAGAGTAATATACTCTTTGCTGGATTGTGTTGCTCTTCAAACTGATATTGACGTACTCCGCCGTTGGTGCGATGAAAACGGAATGAGCGTGAATGTGGCGAAATGTAAAGTCATCACCTTCTGCCGAATCATATCCCCAATAATGTACAGCTATACTTTTGCCGATGCTGCACTAGAGCGTGTTTCGTCGATTCGTGACTTGGGCGTTACAATGGACTCGAAATTGCGGTTCAACGAACATATTTCTGCAATAACGGCGAAGGCATTCGCAGTTTTTGGATTTATTCGTGTTTACACCTTGAAAGCTCTGTACTGTGCACTTGTGAGGAGTATTTTGGAATATGCTGCCCCTATTTGGACGCCGTACCATACGACCCAAGTGATTCGCATTGAACGAGTTCAAAAGCAGTTCATCCGTTTTGCACTTCGGCACCTACCGTGGAACGATCCAATGCACTTACCTGACTATAGAGCCCGATGTCAGCTAATTAACCTGGAACTACTCTCAACAAGACGACTCACCTTCAGAAGACTTGTAGTGTATGACATCATCAGTAGTAACATAGACTGTCCGGACTTGCTCGTGGATGTACAGTTGAGCATACCTAGCCATAGCCTGCGTCACGCTGATTTACTCGCTGTCCCAACCCACCGAACAACGTACGGATACAATAATCCCTTTAGCTCCTGCCTTAGAGCTTTTAATAATGTTTGTAATTTGTTTGATTTTAATGTGTCCAAGTATTGTTTCAAATCTAGAATAAGGAACTTAGAATAAGAGTAGTCTGTACGATCCAATCGAAGACGAATAAACAATTAATAATAAAGAGTTCTTCAACGTAATAGCCGTTATGGTCAGCATGATCCAATAAGGTTTATGGCTTCGCGCTTGAACGATGCATTTAGGTTTTTCGAGTCTGATGAGGGAGCTTCTATATTTGCTAACCAGTTAAGGCTGAGAATATGAAGTCGCGCGGAAAACAATAGATGCTGTAGAATGTAAATGTAGTTTTTTTTAAGTAATTGACTGTTTTCTAAATTTCTGTGTCTATTTTGTAGACATGTATCAATAGCTATTAGTAAACTTCATAGAGACTAGAAGTCAGATGGAGGTAACAATAAAATAAATAAATAAATAAACAACGAAACGAACCATTAAAACCCAAATTCATCAACCTCATTTTCAAATTCGGCTACACGGTTCTCTTCCGTAATAATCAAGAAACGACTTAATAACAAAGGGAAATAGAGTATTACCATGTATTACCTCATTCATGAAACGATCTATTATGATCGATATTTATGTCGAATGTGTAATCACAAAAAAGTGCGTGGATGGAAAAGATGCAGAAGGCCAAGTTCACTCTCAACTACTGATTTGATGAAATCCAGAACAATCAAAGCGTACTGACTCCAACGTCAATCCAACTGGAAGGCTGACCAAGCAGGCATCTGAGGAAGTCTCTGGTCTCTGGCAATAATTTTCACTCAATAAAGGCTGACCTGTCCAATCCATAGGCAAGGGGAGTACCTTCTCTTCTTCTTCTTCTTTTTCTTATTGGCATTACATCCCCACACTGGGACAGATCCGCCTCGCAGCTTAGTGTTCATTAAGCACTTCCACAATTATCAACTGCGAGGTTTCTAAGCCACCATTTTTGCATTCGTATATCATGAGGCTAGCACGATGATACTTTTATGCCCAGGGAAGTCGAAACAATTTCCAATCCGAAAATTGCCTAGAGCGGCACCGGGAATTGAACCCAGCCACCCTCAACATGGTCTTGTTTGTAGCCACGCGTCTTACCGCACGGCTAAGGAGGGCCCCTGCTCTAGTGGTACAAAAAAATGGGTCCTAGTCAAAGGCCGGACCTAGGCTAGGAAAAGGCCGGACCTTGCAATATGGTGACAAAAATCCTACAAGTAAACCCTCACTATTCTCGAAGCGCCACGGATGTGCTCTGTTGGAGGTTCACTAAAGAATAGACATAAAACATTTTCCAATTAAAGAACTCATAAAGAAGAGCATTGTAGTGGTCAGAATGAACCTCCACCAGAGGAAGCATGGAGATCTTGAAGGCTTCGACATACTTTTCGGGTGACGTGGACGAAATCCCCTTTCCATAAATCGCAGAGCTTGTAACCTACAACCGCAAACATAACACCCTCTTCGTCATTTCAAACCTACGATGGCAAACCTACTTATAAAAATTCTATTCGCCAGGAAGTAACGCCGAATTCGAAGATCGCAACAGTCTGACATTGAGCGTGAAGAAATGCACAGTCTTCTCGTTCACCAGGAAAAGATAGTCAATTATCTAGAACTATCACAATGGGATCGAACTACTGTACACCCAGGTTTTTTTTTACACGGTTGGAATTCATCAATTTCTCGGTAAACCCGAACTTTCACAACTTTTTAAATCCCCCTTGAATTTTCTTTGATTTTTTGTGAATTTTTTGGTGGGGTCAACTTATTGTTTCATTGACGCTGAAGGTCTTAAACGACTAAAACCAAACCGTGTAAAAAAAAACCTGGGTGTAGAGGACGAACTTCGTAAAGACCTTAGTGTTATGTTCGACTCAGAACTGAACTTCCGTGAACATTTTAATTACGTAATTAGTAAGGCAAAGAGATATCTTGGATTTATTTTCCGAATTTCGTGACCTGTACACTACTTACGATCATTGCACCTCAGTCGAGTTCGGTTGGTTTTAGAAACAGCTGCCATAGTTTGGAGGCCTTGCTATCAAGTTTTAATCAACAGGATTGAAAGAATTCAATTCAAATTTATAAGATACGCTCTGTGATCACTGCCATGGCGTAACCCAAACGCTACGCCATCCTACGAAAGCCGATGCCAATTATTAGAAATGGACACTTTCCAGAAGCGATAAAACAACATGAGGACCATATTTGTTGCTAAAATTCTTCGTTCTGAGATTGATGCTCTCTGGAATCTGGCGCAAATTAATCTGAACATCATCCTTCGACATCTCAGACAACGAAGCTTCCTTGGACTACAGTAGCATTGAACTGATTACGAGCAACACGAGCCCGTTATAGCCATGTTTAGGCTTTTCAATTTATGTTATGATGATTTTGACTTCAATGTTAGTTCTATAGTGTCTTTCGTAAGTTTAGTAGTTTAAAAAAAATAATAATTAACAACAATAAAATGTCTTAATCTAGCGAGAATATTCCACTTTCTACCGCTAAATGGCTACAGGCGCTACCGCGACGAGTAAATTTTCGCTACCAATGTCACCATTGCTATTAAATTTTCTGTCACTTTGAAGAAAATTCATCTCAAATCCACTCTCAGCCGCTCAAAATGTTGCTCCTGAAAAGAACCGATTTATGCTTATTGATGCGCTCATCAACAGCAACCAAACGATTGTCCCAATCTTGCAAACATATTTCACTTGCTGCCGAAAATAGCCAATCGATGGTTTACTTGGGTGCTGCTGATACTGATTCACATGAAAACCGCAACATACGCCCATGTTGGGGTTAAATTCGTTGCAGCAATCGTCCCGGTAGGAGCGCTACTCACGCCATCGGCGAAAATATTTGTTTGGCTGCAACCACGCTGGCGATGATTCCAGAATCGACGACTGCAACGATTAAGTCCAAGCTGCTACCGACCAGTACCACGCTCGGGTGCCTAAAAGCCAGCCATCACGCTTCCAATCGATACGTCCACGTAAAAAGTTCAACATTCCCGCCAGAATAGCACTGGTTGTTGATGAACAAAATTTACCATGAACTGCATACCAGCAGTAAGATATCCCTTGGCGTGTTTGGATGGGCTGTACCCATAGAAGCAGTTGGAATCCTTGAGGTCTAGCCTCTAACACGTAATATTTGCACCCACAACGATTAACAAAATGGCGGGACTAATGGGCTTTCTTTATCGGATACAAAACCAATACTAACATCAACAAAACCAAAATTGGAACCTTGGCAGAAAATCCATCCACCGATTGGGACCGATACCGACACAATCGAGTTTTCTGGAATCCCCAGTCGATTGTGGTTTGTGCTGTTGGGCAATTTTTTTTATCAATTAAACTTTCTTTTGTACTGGAAGAGATCGAATAATTTCCAATAATTGTTTTTTTTTTCAGTCACTCACAGCAGCAGCAGGTCTCAAGTAGCCTTGTGAGCAAAAGCATAGAAAAGCTTCCAATTTATAACTGAGAAAATATTAATAGAAAACTAAGTCGAAAAGCAGGCCAAATTCCAGTTGTAATGTAGAGCCATATAAGAAGAAGAAGGAGAAGAAGAACAAGAAGAAGAACAGCAAAACGAGTAAGAGTTTTTCGAGAAAAAATCTTTTGATCGTCGAATACAAATATGGCAAATCAAATCTTCGGCTGTGTCAAATGGTGGTCCTGAAAATGATCAATTTATTTTAATAATGCGCCTTTGCAATTACTAACAACATGCGAGACAATTTCACTAGGGTGCTGCTGCCAAAACCACTACTCAACGATTTGTAACAATGTAGTGTTGAACCTAATTATCATTAAAAAGCACTGTAGCTTTGCGCAGTGGCTATATCGTAACCAATGAGGTACAACCGAGGTGCGATTATTGCTAGCTGTTAACTAAAAAAGCACTGTAATAAATAAAAACTATAACAAAAGGCGCCTTCATTGCGTCCCCTCTGATTGTTATTCTTCAAAAAAAATTATCTGTTCGATTTAGAACCAATTACCTTTTAATCGTGCGTGTTTCTAATCTTTCTAATTACTAAATTCACAGCAGCCAACCATTAGTCCGAAACTTGTGAGAAATATCACTTGAGTGCTGATGCAGGCTGATCCCAGGATGTTCTCCTATTAAACTGTAGTAGACGCCATAGTCGAGGCCACCATTGAACCACTCCGACGACCACCATCGATGTTAGCAGCGACTGCTGCTAAACTTTATAACAATTTTCGATGGTAAAATTCAATTAACTATTAAAGTCTTTCGTATTTTCGTTGCGCTTTTCGATTTCGATTGCAAAGTGTACCCCGGTATAGAAAACACAGACGTAATCCTTTGAAAAAAAAATATCAAAGTACCAGTTGAAAAGATTCAATCCTATCTACATGTTCATTCTTCATGCATTCAGATACAATCAGATTCGGTGACAACATGCTGACCTTCGAATCAAGTTTTCATACATTGTACCCGAGCAAAGTCTGAAAACATAATGAGAGCATACAGAAAACATTTTTTTTTGTCATCAAATTGAAATCATAATTTGTTTTCAAATATGAATCATCATGATTGATTACATATTTTGATCTCATTTTGCTGTAGATTTTTAAATAGTATGATCTGACATTAAACTGTGTACTTAATTTGTTATCGGAAACCAATACCAAAATTAGTTTTTGATTTGCTTTAATCGATAGAAAGAATAGTTTTCGATTTGACGTCACAGTAAGATTTTTCTGCTATACGTTTTGATATTTTAACCGTTAACGATCAAAAAGATATCAAATTAAGTAATCACAATCGGCGATTTCTCAACATTAAAACAAGTTATCAATTTGCTCTCAAACTTTGTTCGGGAAAATAATGTTTTAATCAGGGCATTTTCTATTTGAAAATTACATTTGCTTTTACAACCTACTTTTCCAAATAACTTATCAGTCCCACCTTAATCAATAATCATTTTTCATCGTATAAAGTGCAATGATTTCTCCATACCCGAATCTGAAAAACTGTACTAAATTGACCTTTCTCGTGAAAAATTCATCTTGTTTTATAATTCAAGTCTATTCATGATTACATGTTTTTTATGCCTCTAACTATTTTAAACATCGAGGAAAATGAAGCGGAAGAAACGGATGATTGGCCAGAATTTGATTTTTTGATTGTTTGTTAAAAAACAGATAGAGGCGACAAAAATACGAGTTCTTTTGAAAAGTAGACCTTTAATAAATTAATGATACGAACTTTTGCCGGGAAGAATAATTGTACAAAATTTTGTAGTTTCTCACTACAAACATATTACTTTCTCAATTTTAGAGTGACATAATTTGGATATGACCATCTTCTTCTGTATATAATAAAAATGAGCTGAGATTTCCTTCCTGACGATTTAACTCGCGAACGGGTTGACCGATTTGCAAGATTTTTTCCCTAATCGATTCATTTTGGGATCCGCAAGGTTTGTATATACAAAAAGTTTGTGAATTTAACGGGGAAATGTAAAAAAAAAATTATAATACTATTTTAGGTCAGCTGTTGAGGAAAACATAGCAAACGCATGGAAATTGATCTAGAGTGCGGTGCTGCAAATAGTTCAGTATATGACATTTGCAACACAAACACACAGGCAAAATCTGGGTATTTTTCGCTAGTTAAGAATAAAATCAGCAGTGATTCAAATTGTTCGGGGCTGTCAGATTAAATATGAATCTGAAACATTCATTTTCCCTACAACTGCTCCTATCCCATTTTTTTTGTTACCCCTCAAAATACTATTTTTGGGCAAAAAAAATCGTGGGGGAATGGTTTACATAATTGTTTTTTTTTAATATTTGTATCGGCCTTTTCTATATTTTAGATTATTTGTAGATTCTGATTTTTTTCCTTTTCTCATTGGTTATAATTTCTAAACGGTTTTTCTTAATTCGATCATGCTCTCCCAGTATGAATATTCAGTATCGTATTAAACTAAATATTTAATCGACTCATAGAATCATATCTACCCTGGAGCATCTTCGATTAAAGTTATAACGATTTTGTCAGCTAAATGAAGTTCACGCCTGGCCACCTTGCGGCGTAATTGTGTAACCCAACTGCACCTTTACCGGCAAAACCATCGCAGGTAGGCCCTTCCAACGTGCCAACAACAGGTGTTAAATTCGGTTGTACAACACTGATGATGGGCCAAGATGGTGCTGGAAGGATATCAATTTTTAAATTACTGCTCTTCCGTGGCCCCTCCTAATACATTGACGATATCTTAAGCCTAGACAGGCAGTACAAGACAGCCAAATGTCGTACCAAAAATTTACGACTGTCGTAAAGTTATTGCCGCAACAGAGCCGCACGCTGGGTGGACGGGACAGGATCGACCCAGACTGACAAGATGAGGAAAATATACTTACGCGCACTCCACTCTACCACCCCGAGTTTGATGTGTGAAGCGGGAAGATTTGTTCCCTCTCTTTCCCGTAATCGCGCTTACAAACTTGACGGTTGTCAACGTTGACGCATCGGGAGACGACAAGAGTTCAGGTCTATTTCAAGGTTCCCGACATAAAATTTTTTATATCGGAATTACTTTTTGGAGAGATGATGTGACACTCTCGTAGATCCGAGATACGCATCATCGGCGGCGGCACCCATCACACGTCCCCGTCGCAATTGCACAGCAAGGAAGGGAAAAGCATTTTAAGTGCTACAAAATGATTATTATTGTAAAAATTTATAGCGCCTTTGTCGACTTTTACGAGCGAAGTCGTATCGTTTGGTGGCTATTTAATATCAATCAAGTATCAGATCATTTGATTGTGAATCAGTGTGGACGGGTAGAACACTGACCTACATGTATACCCCCTTGTCTAGTAAAAATACTGGGTACAGGTGTGAAGTGTACACCCGTGTGCCTTAGACGCAGTGGATCGTAGATCGAATCCCATCATTGAACATTTTGACATCGACAGTAAATCAGTGTTAAAAATATTAGTTGCTTGTTTTTGGTGGATTTCAGATCAACGTGTGTTACAAGTTCTGAGCGTGTACAGCCCTCAATGGAACCGCTACTGCAGCCTCTTGGGATTTTTTGGATGATATTCAAAAACTTAATCAAAATAATTGTTTTTATTGCAGAATCAAGCGTTGCTATTCTTGCAGCGGTCGGTGAAGTGGAACAGAAAAGGGCTCAGCAGCTGGGTTATAAAGGCCGATTGTGCGGAATGCATCACATCCAGAGGACACGAAAACACAAGCGAATGGGAACGGAAATGGAGCAAAATATTTTCATTCATTCGTCGTCGTGGTGCTTCTTCTTGCATGTGGCTGCCGTTTTCGTGGAATCACCAATGCTCTTCTGTCTGTCAAGAAGATGCTGCAGAAAAATGACTAGAACAGGAATCTGTCGCTTCGGTTATTTTTAGTCGTGTTTCGGGAAAAAATACATCAGGGCTGAGAGTGAAAAAATTCTAAATATTGATTTCGACGCAGACTTTGAGGCTCCATTAGTCACACGGTTGACCATTGCATCTGGTAAATGAAATATAGCTTTTTGTGGGAATGAGCAGGGCGTCGCAAACATTCGTCGCCTGATGATTTTCCTTTAAACTGTTTCCAAAACGACGATCAAGTTGTTTTTATTCCAAAGTTTCATGGCTTGCTGCGACTAACGGTAGTTTAACCCAACAAGTACGTTTGTGATGATCAACTATCATGGCAAGTTCGTCGTTTTTGATTTTTAACGAATAGAAGTCACTGTATGTGGAATTATCCTGCACCCTAATAATGATATTTCCGACATTGCGTTTAATTATAACATGGACTTGTTTTGAGCTTTGAAAGAATTTTACCTTTAAACATGAAAAACCAAATAAAAACTTCTGATGTCTCTCACAAACTAGGTGTATTCATTCATGTTCCGTCGTAGAAGTAGTTGTCACGAAGGTTATTTTAAAGACGAGTACACTTATTCAAGAGTACTTGAAAATTAAAATGATATATAGCATGCTTGATTTAATTGCAGTGAACAGGGCGAAGGCAAGGAACTCACACATCGTTTCCCCGTCTCCCCAGCCTGCTGAGATAAGTTGAAGTATGTGAAACAACGAAAAAAAAATTCGCACCATAGCAGCAAACCAAATTAAAAGTCAAACGGACAAAAAGAAAACAATTTCATAAAGCGTAAGACATGTGGGATGAAATTTCATTTGACATAAACCTAAATTCCTCACTGCGGAGTGGATCACGAATCTCTGCGATGTGTGCACGTAGCTGTATTCGACTGCTGTCGTCATAATTTGCAAAGAAAGTTCACATTCCGAAATAGCACGCAGATTGCATGCAACAGTAATCGGAAAACGGTGATGTTCCAGACTGTCATTTCTGTGGAAAACCTGATAGTCAGTTGAGACTACAAGCTTCATCACTCGACAAAGAGTATCTTTATGTTAAATTCCACACATCTTGTTTTTATTTAATATTATATCAAATGATAAAGCTCGTAATCTAAACAAATTAAAGCTGAACTCTTGAATGCTAGCTGTATATTAGCTTTCGGAAAATTTGATGGCTGGATGGCATTGAGCTTATTTACTGGTGTTAGCTTTGACTATGTGTCGTGCAAGTCCTAAAGTATATCACTAAAACTACATTCCTGTGTATTTGAAAAATCCTGCTTTCTATAGCATGCTTTAGAGTCATACGAATCTATTTGAAGTGCACATTTAGAGCCACAAAATGTTAATCATCATTAAACACATCAACATCATTAAATTCGGGATGAATCACTACTCTTGATGCTCCATATACAATGTTATAGAATAAACCGAGATAATGCTCTGATTTGTAAGACCTCCGTAGCCAATGACATTGATCCCAAATACGGAACAAAGCATGTTACTTTTAGGACATTATTTTAACTTGTTTGGATGTATTAGCGAATAGGGTGACCAGAATAGTTTAAAAAATCAAACAATTAAAAAATCTAATACTTTACTAGCACATTTATGCCTTTTTCGTTTTATGTTGGTTGAGAAAGAAAAAAATCCCTTTTTTATTTACTCAGAATAGTTCACTTATAGTGCTGATATAAAACAAGAACACCCGATCAAATTTTATCACTTGCGTTAGAATTCAGCCAATAAATCATTGATAAGATTCAATCAATTACTAGACCGATGTTTTATTCAGGTTGAATTTTCCCATTTCCTTATTTTTGTAACCAAATAGGATCAGGCTGAGACCGCTTTCCATTCAATCCCCTAGGAACCGAACGTAGGTTTGATGAAGTTGGCTATACCTGGCTCAAACGTATACCATCGTACCAGTCACGTTGCAACCAACCCAATGCTTAGTAGATGAAGGTTGGCAACAATCTACTGCTAATCGTTTTACAATTTTCATTTCCACGAATATAAAATATTCATTTCCTTTTTCACATGATTTTTTCATTAGGAAAAGTTGCCGGCGATTGGCGGTATCACCCCCCGTTCGTTATAGCAATTTGCTATTTAGCCTCAAACCCGGCAATCCGAGTGTGTGTTCACTCGTTCTAACCTTCTATGCGATTGCCGGATACCATCACATGGCCAACAGCCAGTAACCAGTTCAAGCAGTCGGCAGAAGTGACCAAAACAACAACAACAACAACGACAGAGACTGGCGAGCTCTATAATTGACGTTACCTTTGTACTTGACCCAACCCGTTGTGGGTATCATTTAATAATTATCTCACCAATTTTCTTTTACGGTACATTACTGTTCGGTTCAACCTGTGCCACAAGACGTGAACTATACGTGGTTTGGTGGATAAACGTGAGGCTCTGAGTAGGAATTACTAGCGTGTAGCACTTAATCGGCGATTTAACTTGCTGTAACTCGTATTTCCCCACACCGTGAACATGTTCCCCCAAAAGGGCTCCGGTTTGGCATACGCTGGAGGTGCTCTAGATTGGACGCTTTTAATATCGTGAGTAAACAAATGGCAAATATCGATTTTCCTCCAAATTTCCATGGTCATGTATTTTTTGGTTACAACATACACCATCATCGGAACGCGCGTGGTTTGTGACACACCAATACTGGAGAAAGTTCGCTGCCATGTCTATTAGGGCTTGACCGCTTCGCAGCCGGTCGCGTCGGTTGTTACTCAGAACGCTAGTGCTAATGCAAGGGTGGCGCGCGGTCCATAAACGTGTTGTTCAGCAATATTGAATGAAAATGCAAAATCATCAAACATAGTGCGGTTCTACGTTGTTGGTAGTAGATTGCAGGGATTACGACTGGGAGAAAGCGGAAACCTGTGTTTCTCATCCCTCATACTTCAATGTTGCGAAGGTTAGTACTTTAATGTAGCCTAACTTCCCGTATATCACCCGATTAGCGATGACTTTCAAGGCTTCCGGACTATCTGCACACTGTCGGTCGGCTTGGCAGAAGTTGATGGACAATGGAGGGGTGGATTCGGTGCTTTCTGTGGTCCGCACCACTAGGATGCTCCATCCAGCAGAGCCCGAGACTCAGGAAACAATGACGAGACAAACACATTTCTATAAATCGGTTTGATGCGTTTTACTTGTAGTCACGTAATGAAAATAAATTGCATTAGATAAATTTACTGTGTTAATGGAAAATGTAGCAGTCAGTGTTCAACCCCGTCTCGTTCTACTTTTTGCTGCTCGCAACACTACCCGAGACACGAGCTTGTACAAGGGATCGGTCGAATGGGTTGAGTGCTTTCATCCCATTCTACCGAATCCGACACCAGTGGAAGCTGAAATCCGAGGACATTAAATCTCGAGAGTTATGTGAATTTGATAAACAAAAGTTTTAAGAATCGCTCAAAACTCGCAGTTTTTTTGGAAAACTAAAACAACAAAATCTTTGGAGTTATTAAGCTATCTCAATGAATCACAACTCGCTTATTGTTAACCACTGAGGATAACTTCATAATTGCTGTATTTACGAATACTCAATTGAATTTGGCATTTTTAAATCAATTAGTCTTAAATAAAAGATGTTTTCACTTTTCCTGGTTTGTTTCTCAAATTCCTTGTTTGTTTTTGTTTTGATTTTCAACTTCATTAGATATCCTATGGAATGAAAATCATGTGAGCTTTTTTTTTGTTATGCTTTTACAACAGTTAACACGCATGGCAACAAAAAGAGCTGATTAAATATGATGATCAATGATGAGAGAAATTTGGGATCGTAGTTTCTCTGAATAAAAAAACATATTATTTAATCCATCTTGCGATGGTGGTGCCTTTCTTGAGCATTATCAAATAAATGTAATGAGAAAAACACATTAGAGAGCATTTCAGGAAGATGGATTTATTATTAGCATTTCCATCAATTTACATTTATTTGCATTCTTTCCAAAACATTGCATTATTGGCTGAACAATTTAAAAAACATGTTTTTAAAATAAATATCTTGGCTGTGCACATGCACAGCACATGTTTCAAAATGGACAAATTGATATGAAATTTGCGAAAAAGAATCCACGTGTCTTGGAGGGGCATGATATTCTTGGATAACAATCAAGCTTTACTGTAGATATACAACAGTAAAGCACATGTGGTGATTAGACAAATCAAGCATCCGAAAGATAGGGTAACGATGGTATTTTGGACATCTGAATATATTTTGGACTTTTGACTATATATTTTGTTTATTTTGTTACATAAATGTGGTTATAAATGTGATTATGAAAGAGGCCAAAGAGACACATGATTCCTATTTATTTAAAGAAAGCTTAGTCGAAAAACACGGAAAATATAACCAAAAGTCCAAAATATATTCAAATGTCCAAAATACATCATTTACCCTATACAATTTGCAAAAAGAGCTAATCGTGGTGGAGGTTGGTACTCGTACCCCATCAGAATGGCTTTCCGCAAACGTGACCTTTAAGTGGTCTTCTTGTGTAGAGGTTATCACGCCTATCTAGAGAATAGGGGGTTGAGGGTTCGAGTCCCTCCAAGACACGTGGATTCCTTTTCGCAAATTTCATATCAATTTGTCCATTCCGAACCATGTGCTGTGCATATGCACAGCCAAGATATTTAACAAAAAATGATTTTCGTACGGCCGAATTGCCGAATAATATGCAATTAATTGTAATCATTATATCAAGGTCCAGTCAGTTTCCCTGGTTTGTCCCTGGGTGCTGCGGATAGAGCCGCTTTTCTGCGCTCAAGCTAGTAGAGGGATAATTTGAAATCACTCCCATAAACAAAATTATTTTGCAATAACTTGGCTGTCAAACATTTCCCGCTCTTCGAACCTACCGACGGTTTTGAAGCATTGTTCTATCCAAATCTACGCTGATGATGTGCAACTTTACATTGGACGACATGGCCCCTGTGTTCGTGAATTAGTCAGGATGGTGAATGTTGATCTCGAGCTAGTTGCGGACTGGTCAAGGCGCAACGATCTACACGTGAACGCATCAAAAACCAAGGTTTTGATCATCACAAGTCGGCGTCGTAGAGGCTCTGAATCTATACCAAATCTTGTTATGGATGGTCAGAACATCGAGTTCTGCGAAAGTGCGAGTAACCTCGGATTTATCTTCCAGAACGACCTACAGTGGGAGGACTTTATAGCACAACAATGTGGGAAGATTTACGCAAGTCTTCGTACGTTATAATGCTGTGCTCCAGCCGTAACAACTATCACTAAGCAGATGCTTTTCAAATCGCTTATCCTTCTACATTTTTTATTTGGTGACGTTCTACACATCCGTCCTAGTGCTAGTTCCCTTAATCGCCTCCGTGTATTACTGAGCTGCTGTGTACGATATGTATTCAATTTGACCCGTTATGATCATGTGAGACACTTGCAACAACAGCTTATCGGATGTCCGTTGGAATATTTCTACGCACATCGTTCATGTGTCTTCTTGAGGAATTCAATGATAACACAACTCATTACCAACTGCTTTAAAACGTTCTTCATCGGCAGCAATTTTCAAGAGAGGCTGCATCGAATTTTGGAATCATATACAACGTTAAATAATTACGTTAGAAAAGAATAGAATAAAAATTAGAATAAGACATTAGAATAACACATTAGGCAGATTTGATATCGTGATTTGAAAAGGAGGTAATAATTTAAAAGATTTGTATCTTACGCTACTGGACAATAAACAAAACAAACAAACAAAATTTTATTTGCTTTCATTTTAAAAGATTGCTTTATTGGCTGAACAATTCAAAAAACATGATTTTAAAATGTATCTTCAAGTGAGATTTTTAGCATAAAAAACAATAATTTATTGATAACTCCGTAACGCTATGGATAAAGATAAGATCCTTAAAAATACGTGAGTTGTCTACCCACATACATACACACACAGACCGACATCGCCAAAGTAACATTTAGTCGAATGGACATTTAATTTTTTTGGGACGTTTTGTTGAAAGTGAGAATGGTCGAGCCTAGAAGACTAGTCACATATAAAACGAAACGTCCGAGTATAAATAAAGAATAATCAATTATATAGAGTGCATATTAAGTGAAAGAAGGAGTATCCATGAAAATAACAAGAAAAACTTCACTACAATGAACTTCCGACAAATTATTCGTTGCCCACCTAATCGTCCTTTCGACGGAACAGCAATCGATCAAAAGTCATTCGACCAAATTTTCTTCGTTGAGATGTCCTAAGCCAACCGGATCCGGTGTCTACATTAGCCTCTCAGGCATAAAAACGCTATACGAAGTAAGAAAAACTTCCCGAGAGTTAACGAACCGTAAGACCGCTGGGAAGGGCGGAATCACGGCCGAGCTTCTGAAAATTAGAAGGGACTGGCTGAACGAAAATGTCCTAACTACAACAGAACAGACTCGATTGTGCTTTCTGGAATTCTGTTCAATAGACTGCCCCCGTTTGTGGGGAACTTCATCGTAGAAAACCAAAGCGGTTTTCGAGTAGAACGATCAACAAAGAACCAGATGTTTACTGTGCGAAAAACACTTGATCATGTCCAGGAATACAACTTAGAAACTCATCATCATCTCCAACCTGAGCGACGTCCAGCTATCGCTTTAGATTTAGGTCGACTTTATTGAGGCTGCACCGCCAAGAGCTTCAGGATCTACCTCTGCTGCGATGTCCCGCTGAGTTCCAGTCTAATGCTTGTTTACAGATTTTGTTTCCGCCCACGTAAGGTGTGGCCGACCAGCTCCACTTCCGATCCCGAATTTCAGTTGCCAGTTTGGCTGCTGATGACAATGACAATGGAGCTCGTTGTTTGAGATCCATTTGTGATGCCACCAGGCACGAATTGCCTGCCTCCAGCCACGCAGGCAGGTGTTGATAAACACCTGCAGCAGTTGGGTGTTCTCCACTAATACACACCATGTTTCGCTAACGTATCACAGCACAAATTTCACGTTAGAATTAAACATTCGGATTTTGGTGCGTTTCAGGGCGCCCCACATACATCGTGATTGAGATGGTCGAAAGCTTTTTCGCAGTCAATGAACACCAAATAGGGAACTCTTGGAATTTACTGACCTGCTCCAGAATGATACGGAGCGAGACAGTATGGTCCACGTAGGTTCTGCCGGCACGGAATCCGGCCTGGTGCCGCCGGAGAGTCGCATTGATCTTTTCCTGAATCTGGGCTAGGATAACTTTGCATAGAACTCTGAGAAAGGTACACAGTAACATAATGCAATTGTCTTCAGAAGACCCGTGGAAGCGTGAGAATTGAAACTTGTGAGGACAAGAGCTACGTTAGGTGCTCCTTCCCGGATGTCAACTCACCATTTCGTAGCCCAGTCCCAGTACGACTAAGTAAAACGCAACGGACTGTGGCATCTGATGCTATGAAATGGAATTCAGGACAAGCATATTAAAATATCTGAGGACCAGGACATCCTATTCATTTGTGACGTTAGATGGATCGGAGCAGGACGATAAGTCAGTCGATGGAAGCGTAGTCCGTACGGTGGCGTTTTGGGAAACGCGCCTCACCGACACGGTTGCCTGAAGACGACTGACAAATCTATTCTCGGAGGCATGATCAGATGGACTGGCAACAACTACAATAACGAATTATAAATAATCTAAAAAATAGATTATGTGAGGATTCTGTATAGCAGAATACCACAGTAGATCACGGCACAGTAGCGGTTACCAAATAATACCAAATAAATATACGAATAAAAAAAACAATAACCACTAACCAAAACCAAAAAAAGAACAATAATAACTAGAGAAACGGAATTGTCATCAATAAGTCATACATGTTCATACATTATTGATGTAGATCGCAGAGCAGTGCTAGAGACAAGGCAATGTGCCTTTTAAACGGGAGATTAAAACAACAGGGCTGATCATAAGCTCTATCAAATCTAAGTAACTTGTGGCTAGCAGAGAACGGGGCAGTCCAAATGGTGTGGTCCTGAAGTGGAAATGGATGGAATGCGATTTGAGGTTGTTGACGAATTCATATACTTCCTTACATGTGATAAGGATGTAGACCACGTGGTAAAAAGGCGTGTCACTACTGAAAGTAGCACTTTCTAAGGATAGTGTGGCCAGCTAAAGTCTCACAGCTTACAGACACGGACAAAACCAACTCTGAGCACATTGTTGATGCGTCCAAACGCCCTATGCGGCCATGAATCATAAACGTTCATAGGTGCAGACTATCGAATTGTTCATAAATGCAGACTTTCGAAATACTGCGTTCAATATTTGGCGTTGCGGTGGAAAATGGTTTATAAAAGTATTTTTTTATTTAATTATAGGATTACGCCGCTCAATCTACACAATTAAGAATTCCAGAACTGCCTGTACCGCAAATTTGATAATTAATTGGCATAGGTAGTTCGATCGAGTTATTATTTATGAGAATAATTTGAAAACAATCAATGACCCACTGGAGCAGTTAAATGGCCACAATATCAACTGTCCGTTTCGGAACCATAACTGTTGTTGCTTCCTAACAAATTCCCTCCGACAGACCAGGTATGCCATGTGTCATGTGTCAGTTTGAGCCCCGTACTGCACATGTTTGAATCGAAATAAAGTTTAACCAGCCAAGGCCTTCTCGGACCGCAGCTAAGAAACCGCATTATTTGCAGTAATTGCCACGCTGTTGTTGTCATGTGGTTCGTCTGTTTTTGCACGATTCAATCGCTCAGATTTTTTAAACCATTTATTTGTTATTCGAAACCCTTTTTTTTTGTCTATCTCTATCGTCAAGATGTGACTCAGGATTGTTCCCTTATAATGCAACCTTTAATTGGCATCTTGGTTTGGAGCTGAGGTTAAGAGGTGCAACCATATGGTGCCACAAAGCAATTTTTGGCACGCTATAACTGAATTCATTTTTCCGGTTCTTTCGTCGATTGTTATCTCTTGACCCTTTCTGGTATGGCAGTTGCAGTGGATTAAGGAATCATTTACCGTTGAAAGCTGCTTGTCGGCAGTCGTTCTCTTTATGACTGTCGACCAACGCCTAGTGATCTTGTACGCACAAATCAAAAAAGAAAAAAAAACTAAACAAAACACAACTTCACACGAATATAGGTACTATTTATATTGAAACCCAAAAGGATAAGTGCCGGTCCAGAATGAAGCGTCTATAGCTACCGGCCTAGCTCAGATAAGCCATTAAAATTTCACTTTCATCTGTTGACCGAGGTTTTGGGAGAAGGGTTGTTCAAACGAGTGAAACGAAAACATAGGTCACAACACTTCGGGAGAACAACACACACAAGATACATTATTTTGTTTGTGCAGCACCTATTTTCTGATCCGGTGATGCTGTAGGAGTGCCACAGGGCCCGAAATCACACTAAATATCGGTGACGCAAAATTTTGCTCCACATTGAACCCAATGACTGTTGGTATTTGCCTTTTGAAAGTTTGTTCATCTAACAGCAGTCAGAGCGTGGTGGTAGTAATTGTGAAGGAGGAAGATGTGCTTACCTTCATCAGTGTATCCCGCATGTATAGGAACAAATTCAAACCTGGAATGCAGTCGGTATCACTAATGCCTGGTTTCGGCTCATGTTTTGGCACCGCTCCGAGCAGAGTGGTCCTCCACAGGACGGCTTCATACTGTCAGCAGAAGAAATAGGCACTCGTTGGCATCGCCCGATACGTTGATTTTTAGTGAGTGAGAATAGGTAACGGGCAGTGTGAGTTAACAAATATCATTTTACTGGCTCACTTGGTAAGAATGGAAGAACCGACCGACCTACCGGTTCCATTCCGGCAGGTGTGATGTTTGATCGTTGCCATTATCTGATCCAACACTTGCACTCTCTTTACTAATGGTTCGGCTCACTATCCGGATGAGGAGAGGTTCTGTTCCGTCATTGCCGGCGTGCTGTTTTATACCAGCATAATTTCGAAAAGTCTCATGAAAGGACATTTCGTTTAATGGCTCTTGAATGAGTAGATCGGCGTTGAAAATCATTATTACGAATACTTTCAGTAAAAAACGATTAATTTTTTTTTTGAAGTTGTCATTAGTGAGACATGGTATGTATCAGTAATGAACGTTTAGAAGCTACAAACACTTATCAACAGATTCTTGCGGTATATGTACGATCAATACCAAATTTTCAAAACGACTTATCTGCTTTTGTAAAGAAAGATTCAAACGTCGGTTAGACGAATCTGAAAGCACTCAAATGCAAACCTGTTAATGGTGTTAGTTCCGTGGGAGTGCTTTCAGATTCGTCAAATCGGCGTTTGAATCTTTGTTTTCAAAAGCAGATAAGTCGTTTTGAAAATTTGGTATTGCAATGTTCATAACCAATTCCAATAGTTGAATCAGATAAAAAGGATCAACTATCTATATATAAAATGATAAAATGTCTCGCTCATCGATTGCTCAAAATGGGACAGTGCCAGGCGTCAGAACTTTGCATTATGATTTTGTCAATGGACGGGAAAATTTGCTCAATCATTGCGGCGGCGGCGGCACTGGCTGCGGCTTACAAAGTCCGAATCAATAAAATGGAAATGATATAGACCTAGACACATACAATAAAAAACCATCAGTATACTATACGTATGACACTGCCATCCAAAGCGTGAAATCATGACGATCCTATTTGAAAGTATCGGAAGGGAGCCTACCACATTGCCGCATTCTCGCTCAGCCCTACGGTGGGGCTGGGACCATCACCCAGCGCAAAGGAGAGACATCGCAAAAGCGCGACCTGTCCTATGCTTTAGCTCGAATTTGCACTTGTGTATGTGTGTATAAGGTGCAGGTGACGCTGATGGTCATGATGAGAGAAATGATTTTCTGTTTTTGACAGTTTAATACACTGCGCTACGTCATCACTCACTATTCCTCGGGCCAAGATCCGTTCATGGCAGCAACGCTTTCGGGGGGAAACCGGGACATAAAAAGTAGGTACTGAGCGTAGAAAGATGAGGAAGAATATTTTTGATGTCTCACCATCAGGGGCTTGTCGCTACTCTTTTTATACAGTCTACGGGGAAACAGCTGATCGTCAATATCATGGAAAGAGCCTACCATTTTTTTGTGTATGCGCTGGGGCAATGACGATATAATTTGTAATAGGTTTTCGAACCAAAAAGGTATTTTATCCTTGAATACGATGAATATTTTTTATAAACCATCTGTCTTACGACTCATACGACTGCTTGGCTCTTTTATAAACAACTTCCTTCTATGACATGGTTTGCAACTAAGTTTATGCAGCATGCAGCTTTAAAATTAAATAAAAATAAAAATAATATTCGACATATCTGTCTTAGTTTGGCCTCTGTCTCAAATTCATCATATTACGTTCAGCAGTAGTCAAATGATGGCCTTGAAAGTATCACAATGTCACATTTCGTTTGAATTTGAAATCATGGATTTCAGAGATGGATGAAAATGTTTCGATTTATATGGGTAACGCAAAACGTTCGCCGCAGACGGTTGAGGAGAATGAGTGTTGTGATTCCGAAGTTTTACGTTATGCATACCTACAACGCAACGCAGCCAGCAACCACCAGAAAGTGAGACAGAACCAGGATGAATTTAAATTTTAAATGTTTTATTGTTTCTTTCGCAGACGAGCAAAATCGATTAAATGCATAAATATACGGACCGTCGTCGTGCCCGTCACCGTCAGTATTATCTTTTAGTCAGATTTTACCATGGATAGTCATCATGACATAAGCAATCGGCGTGAATTTGTAAGATTAAGCCCTGACCTTGTCCACCGATCCGACATTACTTCTTCCTTGATGTCTTGATTGTTTTGTCCGTCAACTGAACTACTTGAATGACTGCCGTGCCTTGGATCAATTGCATATTTGACTGACTGTGACTATTTATTTCAAATTTGGTCTCGATGTTCATTGAGTGTTTGCAAGTAGGTATGTGTCGGGTCTCACCTGCTGCACTACGTTGCGGGGCAACGTAATCTTGGGGGTAGGATCTCTTCAGGTGAACGTTTATATACGTTCTCAACATTTCAAGCCCTGTGTGGCCGTCCTGTAATCTTGCATTCAACCATCATTTTTCATTAGTCACAATGAATTCACAGCGCTGATGCCACTCGACACATGAAGTTTCTTCCACTGTGGCCGTGGCTCGGAATATTGGAATAAAACATAACAGAATAAAACATTCACCGCGCCTGAGAATTGAAAGCAAACGAAAACTCATGAACCGTCAGTGCAACAACGCGGCTGTTAGTATACTTCGCAAAAGGTTTCATTGTGGCTGAAGAGAAGCAGTCACTATAAATATTAAATTTAGAATCATTACGGCGAAACGAGTTTCGCACATTTTATTTAAACTCTCAATTTAAATGAATAACAAGTATGCGGATATGACATGCAAAATAAAAACAAAACGCTCCCTGCAGTTTCGACTGAGTGCAGCCTCTTCGTTTGAACTGGACCTCAGCGAAGAGGGGCTACTTGACAGAGTGCAAAATTATCATCTTCTTCGACTAATTGTAGCTCGATATTGACAAGCGCTGATAGTTTTGATAGCGCTTGGCATATTTTTAATTTGAGTAGTTTGATTGCTTAGGATGAAATCACCAAACATACCGTTTATTGGCGTAAGATGTAGCTCCGTGCACTTCAACAGCTACTTGAACAGCATATAATGTCGGGATAAAGTTGCGACGGCTGTAAACAGTTGGTAGACTGACTAGCCGTGCCAATTTGTGTACTTTATCCTCGTTTTTTGCCAGTGAAATCGAAACTATGACTTTGGGCACGAAAAAGATGACATGCGTACGTTCATCCAATCGGTTAGACGCGTTGAATACACTTCTTTAGATTTTTTTTAAGGTGCACAAGACTATGATAGTATACTATCAAGTCTTGTGCACCTTCAATAAAATAAAATCTAAACAAATGTATATATGGCTTGAATCTAATTTCACAACCCTTGAAACTTTATTGATGGTAAACTGTTGATAAATCCGACGATTACGTTGGAGCTCATTACTTTTATTTCCAGCTAATTTATTCCAGTTCACCTGAACTATATTATGGGCTTTATCTTTTCTATAAGGCACTTTTCATAACTATAAAGATTACCCTGCAAAATTTCAAAGACTCTTGGGACTACAACAACAACAACAACAACATATAAATAGCAGATGAAATACGCAGATCCGGAGATACATTGGTCTTATGACACTGGTTGAGGGGCCGGATAGCATGGTCATTGAGGCAGAAGAATAGCTAATGTTTGGCAGTATTGAGGACCCCGCAAATCTCGCAGGTTTTTTCGGAAAATGTTCCTACCAAAACTGTGTGAGAGTCGAGGCCGCTACGCAGACGAGAAATAGCCCCTCTCTGCTTCAGGTTATGCGGATTGGTAGATCGTTCCATGCCGCTAGGGGATTGCGGTCTCAAACCTTAGCTTTCATTCAGTGCTTCCACAGTTATTAACTGCAAGGTTTCTATGCCAAGTTACCATTTTTGCATTCGTTTATCGTGAGGCTGATGACACTTTTTTCCAACTCGAAAATCTCCTAGACTGAACCGGGAATCGAACTTAGCCTCCTCCAGCATGGTTTCGCTTTGTAGCCGCACATATTATCGCACGGCTAAGGGAAGCCCCAATCGAGATCTATGTAAGCTAAACTCACATTCAAGTCAAAGTGCACAGTTGACATCGAGATTTCACGGCACTGGTTATCATCCAACTATGTTCCAAATTTTCCAGATGATGATCTTCCCGATCCAGGTTGTTGTGTCCGCCAGAGGGGCAGTCAGGCAGTCAGCAGTAGTGTAGCCAGGACTCCACAGTGCCCTGGGATCCAGGCAAACGACATGTTCCTGCGCTTATTAGCGGGGATTCTCTGGATACAGAAGTGCTTAGGCTACTGGCTCTGTAGTGTGGAGATGACACTGGCTAAGTTCGAGAGGAGAGTAAAAGTGAAGCTTGTCCATAATTATTCATTGATCGTTGTATTTACATGGATATTAAACAAAGCCAAGCAAAGCATTAACCTGGGTTTCATCCGACGAGATTGCTACACTGGGAATTGATTCCGTCACCTGCGATTGTGACCTGCAACCGTCGACGTATTTCCTCGGCTTCATAGATTACAAGATTATATAGTCTAATACTCTGTTGGAACTCGGAACAACTCTCGCGTGTAGTGATTATGGTAGATATTGATAAATTGTTTAATAAACGAATATGTATAATTTTAATACTAGTTAATTTGTGGACGCTGTAGCGCCCGTGGCAAGTGTTTTTTTTAATCAAAATTTTCAACGTCTATTGTCTGTGATTTTTTCATCAAATGCTGTGTCTGGTTGTCTAAGGTTGTCACTGGTTTTGTTTTCAAGCATCTGATAGTAAAAAAGAATTGAAGTGTCAAATATTTTAATTTTTTTTGAGAATTTCTCCGCATGCTGCGTCTGGTTGGCTAGTCACCGGACAGACAAACAGGGCTATTATATATATTATAGTTTTGAAAGTAAAATATTCAATATGCTACTCTATTTGAACGAGAACAAATATGAACGAGAACGATATATTTTGCCTAAAAATGTAGGCACCCTATAGTCTGACACAGCAACGAGTTGCGAGAGTGAATCGTTGCTATGGAAAGGAGTTCGATGTTTGGAATTCAGTTTGCTAACGACTTTTGTGACGACAACACGAAGCTTCCTACACCGGTCGTTTGCTTCAAATTTTTAGTATTCGGCTGATGCGATTTGTGCGGGATACGACATGACGCAGTCGGTAGAACTTTTGTTTTATAACTGGCACATGAAAATGGTGCTTGCCACATCCATTAATGTGCTAGTTATTTGGTAAGTATGCTCACATTTAATTTTGTGGATTTATGTTGAAAAAAGTAATGCATTGCGGAGCGAGCAGGTCTCCAAAATCAAACAAAAATAATACCGAAGCGAGCAGGTCTTCGAGTGTAAAAAAAGATAATCCCGGAGCGAGCAGGTCTCCCGAGGATAGAAAAATGTTACCGAAGCGAGCAGGTCTTCGAGTGCTTAAACAAAAAATTAATCCCGGAGCGAGCAGGTCTCCCGAGGATAGAAAAAAAGTTACCGGAGCGATCAGGTCTCCGAGGCATTTTTTGTTTGTGTTTTCCGGAGCGAGCAGGTCTCCGTGGCATTTTTTTGTTCATTCCGGAGTAAGCAGGACTCTGATGTATTTTTTGTTTATCTCTGCGAGAGTGGGACTTCCATTTTGACGTAGGATACCGTCTGTGTATTCTTTACAGGAGTACACTTTGCGAATGCGGAAATAGAAAAGCAACATGAAATTAAAATACACTGAGAAAAATATTTATATAGATTATATATGTCGTTTATGATATTTTATTTAGAGACTGGATTCGAAAAAAAGTGAGTTTATTTAGCCGATTTGATCAGATCAGATTTCAAGTCGGAAATCGGGTTCGGGGTGATTTAGTTATACGATTTGGATTTGGCGATCTTATTAGGAGATTTGATTCGGAGCTGTGAAATTTGTTTTGAAGATTAATCTTGGATGAAATATTAAATAGAATATCAGTTCCTCTAGGATTGAATTTGGTAACTCCGTTGGGAAATTGTATATGGGTGTTGGATCTGAAGTGAATCAATGTGGTTCTAAAATTTGGATACAAGATGATGTAATCCGATTGGATAAATGGATACGTTTTGAAGGATAGATTAAAAAAACTTAATTTGAGAATTTAGCGTGATAAACATTAGTGAAGTTCATCAATGTTGTTAACGAATAACAAATTTAGATGATTCAAGTTGTATACTGTTGTTGTTATTAGTTTGCAACAGTCGGAAATTTAACTGCAACATTATTTTTCCTGTTGTATTTTTCAAAAACTCTGTGCGATGCAAGCTAATCTATATATTATATGAATATTAAACAAGGTATTCATAGTTTTATGATAGCAGATATTCTAATAAAGAGTAGAGAAGAGAAAGGATGTAGTGATTATGGTAGATATTGATAAATTGTTTAATAAACGAATATGTATAATTTTAATATAGTTTTGAAAGTAAAATATTCAATATGCTACTCTATTTGAACGAGAACAAATATGAACGAGAACGATATATTTTGCCTAAAAATGTAGGCACCCTATAGTCTGACACAGCAACGGGTTGCGAGAGTGAATCGTTGCTATGGAAAGGAGTTCGATGTTTGGAATTCAGTTTGCTAACGACTTTTGTGACGACAACACGAAGCTTCCTACACCGGTCGTTTGCTTCAAATTTTTAGTATTCGGCTGATGCGATTTGTGCGGGATACGACATCGCGGAACTCCGAAAAAGTTTTCAAGTACTGTCATCGGTAGTGACCGTTCGAGAAAACAACAAAGCAAGATCGAGAACTGATCTAATGGCAACGGCGTTTGGTGTGAAACATAGGAAACGAATTGGAATGCGGAATGTGTTACTATTAGCTCAGCAAAACTATCGTTGGGACATAATTATATTTCACCTACTTCACGATAATTCAATTTTATATGCCGACCAGGGTTTGCAAAAATCGTTCTCAATAGATAACGAATAACGATAAAAGAAAGGCAAAACTGATCCGAATCATAACAAACCATAATAACAAATTTATCAACCTTGTATACAAGTGAGAAAATACAGAATCGGATAGGCAGCCCCCACAGAGAAGTGATGATTCTCGCTTTGTTCTCGCTCATTTTGTGTTGAGGATCGCACAGCTGTGTAGAACAAGTTAAAAGGCATCACCAGAGTCAGTGTTCCCCTTTTTTGAGCTTTTTAAAAGAAATTTATCATGAGGTAAAAGTCTTTACGGTATGCTACATATCGTATGTGTATGAGATGATAAGTGAGAGACTTTTTCATTCTCTTTTAGATTCAATCCCTGACGCCGACCAATGCTGTCGAGTTATGGGACAATAATTGTTACAGTAAACTCAATACCATCGTGGATAAAATTTTGAAGAGTGACACATGCCGCCTAGAAAACCCAGCTGTGAAGAGAACGTTCGTTGAAGAACTAGGCAGCGTAGAACAGCAGTGGACATCAAGAATTCCTTTATCGAAATATGCGAAAACAACCTAGGTGAGCTGCGCATTCGACGGAAGAGTGGATTATTGATTAAACCTGGCAACAATTTGAGAAGTGTAGAGACGCAAAAGCCATGATAGAACGTGCAAGAACCAGAGCAGTCAAATTACGAATGCTGTCCACGGTATACGGCGCTAGCAGAGAGGACAAGCGAGCGTGAGTAGATTCCTTGATCAAACAAGGGGAGCGAGCCACAACAACTGGCGATATTCGATATCTAAGGATGCCTGAGTAGACCAAGGATGTTCGAACACTTTGAACAACTTATTAATGTTTTGACGCCGGATCAACCATCTAAACAATTTTGATAGGAATTATTATTTCTGATAAGAATTAGATAACAATAATTTTAAGTAAATAGGAATTCCAAACCAAGTGTAAAATTGTAATAAGAATGTGAATAAGAAAAATGATAAGAAATTGAAACTAGAATTCAAATTGGAATAAGAAGTAATAAAAATATGATGAATTAATTTGTAAAATAAGAATTTATCATTCTACATAATAAGAATTTATGAATCATTTTATTTTTATTTTATTCGCCCAATCGATTATTTAATTTATTTAAGATCAACTTTCCCAAAGAACTCTTATTTTTGACGCCTTTCAAGTTTGGGCTACCATTTGCCCGATTTTAAACGAACATAGGGTGAATTTTTCAGACCGGTTTACACTCGCAGTATTTTTACAGGTTTTGTTTTTGATTTTTAAAATAGGCTTCAGAAAATATGGGTTCTTTGGGTAAGTTGGCCTTAAGGTCACTCCTGACGGAATCCAAGTTTAAAAGTGCTCGCGTTTTCGGGGGCACACCACTCGATACGGAAGCACCGCACAACTGTCATTTTTATTATTTTACGCATGCTGCGACGCAGCAAAGCTAAGAAGCCAAAGAATCGATTGATACAATAAAACGAGGTACATTTTTTGCTGGGAAAGGTCAATTGTTCAATAATCTTTTATTATAATAGGAATTTGGACTCTTTCTAACAATTTTATAATTCTATTACAATTTACAAACCTTTTACAAAAATATCGTTAGATAAAAATTTGGTATTGTAGTCAAATTTTTAATATGAATCTTTAATTCCGATAAGAATTCGATTAGTAGTTTGTACAACTGATTACAAAAACGAATAATTTCTTCAGCACGTGTTGGATAAATACTACGAATGCTAAAAAACGAGATTTTCAACGAGGTGCATTAAAATAAAGTTCTACATTTCATATGATTTTGTGCATAAATTCAGCTGTTAGAAACCGTCAGAGATCCCGTTGCTTGTGCCCCCATTTGTTAAACTCTGTCGCCCGAATGCGCGCAAGTTCAATTGATGATCGCCTTTCATTTGCCAACCAATGTCTATTTCATGACTAAGTACCCAAAGGCAGAAGCAGCAGCAGCAGCAGCAGATCAATGAATTCGGTTGTAACAGAGCCATGTTATGCTGGTAGTCGTTACCTTAAATATTATGTGTGTACGAGCAACCGAGAACTGGGCCCGATGATCACACGCAAAAAATGCAAACTTTAAAGTCATGCTGCAGAGTAAGAGTAATGGTCGAAGATTAAAAGTGATAAATTACGAACTTGACCTAGGTTTAGGTTTTGCTTTGCACTCGGTCGATACCAGCCTGGGCTCGAATGGTATAGTCCGGACCCAGTAGTAGTTATGCGAGCGTGTGTTTGTGTCTGAAATTTATGAGCAAGACTTTAAGTTCCTGCTTGTATTTTTGTTTTCTGGTAGTGCTTAATATTTTCCACCACTCCCAGTAGCCGCCGTCTATCTGCCGACTTCCCTGTGCAATTGTGTGCCTCATTTTTCTCTTGTCTCTTTTGTTGTGATTTTAGGGCAGAATTTATTGTTACATTTCTGTAATAATTAATTGTCCCGTCTGGCCGTTTTTCTTGTGGTGTAATTTTTCACAAAGCATGTTACGTGTGTCAGGTTCTTCGGCGAGAGGAAGAATTCTACTTTCACTATCATCGCATGCCGGCCGTCGGCAAAGTTTTCACTTACTGCGTGACCAACTGAGGCAAAGTTGAACTGAATAAATTTTTGTTCGACAAATTATTCCGTTCCAAATCCACTCTGCTGGGGCAGAAGCAAATTTCTACTTAGCAAATGCCCAGCATGCGTTTGATGCGATATTATTTTTTGAATAAAATATGAGAATATAATCTCTAGATATCATTTAGATAATCGACGAGGATATAAATAATGCACCCTGTGCTGGTCGACATGCTCTGAATAGCAAACTACGATCCGGTGGGATTTTGTTCCTTCCAGTTCTGGATCCCCCGAATCCGGAGCAACATTCCACCAGGAAGTAGCGCGCACATACACAGACACACATGAACGCACACAAATCAGCCCTCCGTCAGACGACGGATAGGAAGTAAGGGTATGCGACTGTATTATTTTTGTATCTGGCTGCGAATCATTGCGTTTTTCAACAACATAGTTTTATCGAACGAAAATGTAAATTTAATCACTTCGTGTTGGAATGTTATTTGGTATTATTTATCTATAATGTAAATAACATATTTTTCCTTCATTCTGCTTCTTTTTCCATATTTCGATATCTTCATTAGTAGAGTAATCTTCAATATCAAGCCATGGAACTTCAAGGTGCTCGATTTTTGTAAACCACAATGATGTTTTAACTGTTTCAGAACGTGGTGGGAAGATAAGGTCAAGTAATGCGCAAATTAGTGAGTGGCCTTCTTCATGAAGTCCATTCACTAGATGAAGAAATCGACCATGGGCATAGAATATGACTTGTATTAGGTTCAGATAATTTGGAGCAGACTGCGACTGGTAAGAACAAAACATATTTTTAGAAAAAAAGAGCTGTGATACCCTATTTTTTTATGGAGGTATAAGTTAAAGTTTAAGCATAAAAATGAAATGCTCAAAATAAAATGTCCGTGCAGTTGCGTTGCACTGCCCATAGTCGCATAACAAACCTATGTAATTTTTCTCCATGTTGGGGAAAATGTCGTTTATGTTTTCTAACTTATTTTACAAGGCAAAATTTTGAAAATCTTACAAATAGATAGAGCTGCAACCCTTCGGGATCTATGACTCGAAAAAAAATGCAACACCTTCCTTTGTGTGTTTTTTATGTCATGGGTAAAAATTGATAAAATTGCGAGTGAAACTAGTTTAAAGTGTGTTGTTTATAATTTCGTCACAATCTGCCAGAGCCCACAGGAGGATCGCAAAATAGTTGTGAATCGACTATTCGACCGTATCCCGCGTGATAAATTCGCGGAAGAAAAGCAAAGACGACAGACCCCGTTAACGTAAGGAAGATGAAGTTGAGGGATTGCTTCAATCATTTGATTTTCCGTCTGGTTCATCCAGCAGACAATGAAGCGGACCAAACTTCATGTCTTCAAGGTACCGAAGGCACTTAACCGAACCGATACAGAATAAAGAGACCACATTCCGTGCCAGGAAGCTATTCCGTGAATGGTTGGTGCAGCAAGGTGCATATTCGCTGGTAATCAACGTGGAAGCTATATAACGGCCAAATATGTAAAGAAGAATGTCTTCAGAAGCGCCCGCTGCCATTCGGCGAATCCGGTACAATGACGTTGTGTTTGTGCCGAAGGAGGCATATCCGTCAAACTCGTTAAAACTTCACCCAGTAGAAAAACCCTGGCGATTAAAAAGGGAAAACTCCGAAAAATAGAAAAGGTCTTCAAAAAGGACAATGTTTTGAAGAAAGATTGGATGAAAATGTGTGTAAAAAAGGGCGCAAGTGTTGCTCAGGATTTGATGAGTAGCGTTAAGTTCAAGGTGCGAGTATTTAGCCTAGAAGAGAAGGTAAAATAAACCAACCTTGCTAAAACAGAGCTAATATGTGTTTATTTATTCCCTGCGAGTTTCAAAAATATCTGATCTTGAATGAATTTAGAATTTATTTTTCCAAATATATTTATAAATTACGGGAATGATGACGAGGATGCGTCAAAATGATACGTAGGCCACACCTGAACTTAAGTTTTCATAATTTTGTAAGTATTTGGGTTCGGCAACTAGATACAGGTTACCAAAGACAATCAGGGCATTCAAGTACGTTAAGTTTCAAATTATCAGCTAGTTATGAAATTGAAATTTCAGATCATAAGAAAGTTAAACGGCGAAGACCGTCCTTGTTATGTTTTAACGACCCTAGTTATGTTTTAATAAAACTCTAAAATGAATAAACTGAATTAACTGAAAATTAAATTCGACAAATAAGTAATGCGATTTAATTGGCAGCAACCGGTGGCATTCGCGTTGTTAGTTTTGGCAATGCTATTTATTTTCTCGACCTCTATCATCTCAATTGCCGCATACCCTTAACGTTCCAACATTTTCTCCGGCAACGGTTTTCCCAACTTATTGCCGAAGTTTTCTGCTACGGATACATTATTGCTTTCATTCGCTCCCGACGGACAGACCGTGCGGGGCCTCAGAGATCCAAACTGTGGATGGAATTCTGATGATTTCTGGAAAAAGAAAATAATATTGCACTTGTACAATTTGCTCACAAAAGGTCAATCCACAAGTTTCACCAGCAAGCACCGAAGAGGAAAAGGAAAGCAAAAGTGCTGTGGAATGCAAACCGGAATAAATCAATTACTTCCGCTCGAAAGCGTCACCGGACGCTGATAAATTTTTGGTCCATGTTCGGAGGGATTGAAGGAATCGAAATCAGCACAATCTTAATAAAAAGATTGTATGAGGGGAAAGGTTAGCTCTAGTAGGTTTAATTCTTTCATTGGTAATGGGGGTTTTAAACCCTCTTGTGGTCGTTATTGGCATAAATATTTGATGTACATACAGTTTTTCAAACAATCTCAAATTTGTCTTGAGCTTCGGCTATATACGTACATCCATGTCCAAGGCCAAACGATAAACCGAGATTTGAACAAAAATGACGTTTGTAAGCTGCGGAATTCCAGCAGGAAATGAAAAAGTATTCCGTTTGAAAACATATTATTGGAAATTACATAATTTTCTGATCTAATACAATACCAGTAGTAGAACGAAAAACAAAAACTCCGTATACATAGATTTGCAAAAAAAAGAATATTTGTGGTTTCCTTTCTAGCTACTTATTCCATGAAGTACGCTAACCAATCCAAAGCAAACAAAATGGGAAGATCAAGACATGACTCTAATGATAATTTAATATCAATAAAGAGTAAAACTTATGAGTCGGTTGAGTATAAAACACTGATAGCAAAAATAGTCTGAGAACTGTTTTCACCACAGGTACACCGAAGTCAATTACCGTTCGTTTATTCGTTCTGTTTCTCGTACTCGTGGTGAACCAACCAACCAACCGCCCAACCAAAGGAACGGCATGTCGCCGTTTGAATTGCAATGAACCACCGACATCGGCAAAGGCAACCAGTCAGACGGAATCACCCTGACTGCTGCACTTTGTGAATGTGCATTTTCTCATTTGCGTTCTTCTCCGATTCAGAACTGCACTACTGGACCCGACGCACGGTTAACAAAAGTTTAAAGGACGTTTTCTTATAAAATATAGTCAAGAGCGCAGCAGAAAACAAAAATAAGGATGATAACGATGAGGAGGAAAAAAAATCTAAAAACAATCTATATGCTAATTGCAATTTGGGCCACCATTTATCCACACACTCGCGGCTGACGGAATTCGTTTTGCCACCGGCTTCAACGTGATCAACGTTTGTATGCATGGTGCATTTTGATTTCATATTCAATAAGCGCTCGCCCAGTGGCATATGAGCGAAAAAATAACTCTGAAGAGCATTCCAAATGACACCTAGTCGTGACTTTTATTTGTATTTTGTACTATAATACGTCACATATACGCGATAAAACGTCATATGTTATGGAATTAAATTTTGCACGAGGTTTGATAAACATTAGTCTTCAAATATTTCAATCAAATTTCGATAAATATCCAATGTTGGATGCTGCTGCGAATTTATGCCAGAGAGAGGTGTAAGTCCAACAGAATCTAATCATGATTGTAGCCTATTCGAAAGAAAATATTAATCGTAGGGATATGCGGATGTTTTATATTGCTTGTCAAATCAATATAAACTTGAACTGAATATGCAATTCAAAGAATTGTGTCTGCACTAACATTCGGTGTAAAATTTAAGATGAATTGTATCACATTATGTCCTACTGGTCTCCGAAGGGGGGGATAATGAAAAAGAAATATCAAAATGAAAAAAAAATTAAAAAACTCTTCGGATTTGTCAAAGAAATTTTTTTTAAATCCTCAAAATTATTAATTTTTGTGTTCCCCCTCAAAATATTATTTTTGAAAAAAAATCCGAGGAAGGAGCCATAATTGTTCTAAAATATTTATATTGGGCTCATTAAAACCAAACATTCAGCGAGTTAGAAAAAAATCGCCAAATGCTAGCATCAGAGGTAGATTAGGATACAGCTATCTTATAATAATTCGAATTAATCAACTTTTTTTAAATGTTATCCTTACACTTCCATGCCACCTATCACCCAAATTGATTGTAAAACAAACTCAAGAACTTGCTAATTTGAAAGTGAAAGACTGTAGCAACGAACGGCATTAGATTTAACGACAGCATTGGGCGACCTTCAGAAAACGTGACTAAAATACGTTTACTGAGCAAGCGCTCCAAACAAACAGTTTCACACCGTGCGTCGTCGTCGTCTCCAGCGTCTATGATGACTACCGTTAAATGGCTGCGGCGGCTCGCGATTCACCGCACGCGTGTACTCCAAAATTTGTACCGAAAAGTTGGCGGCATGATTTAACTTTTTATTGCCCATATATGTAAATTTGATTCCCTAGTTCTGTCAGCCGACGACGTAATTCATAGAGACGACAAGCAGCGGGGGTAAAAACAATCAGAAAGCGACAAGGAAGCCGGAGTGTGCTCCAAGAGAACATCCTTTCCATTCTAATTTCTGTGAAATGGCAAGACGAAATTGATTTTTCTTATTGACATCAAAATGGGTACGCCCTGCTCGTTTATCGATGTTGCTTCTCTTGTAATACCGACACCGACAATCGTAGGAGGCTGTGTAAAGGTCGTACGACCAACGAGTAGCGCTCCATCGTCGGTTCCTGGTGCCCGCGCGACGACAACAACGGTGAGATGATTTTCTATGTTTTCCTTTTCGTCCACCGTTTTTTACGATCTTGATTTTCCTCTTTATATTTTTTTTCAACAATACAATAAGGAAAACATTGCACATTTTTTCACATAATCTTCTCGGTAAGCCATCATCCTCCACTCCGGTCGCGTCTTCCGTAGATTGGAGCATAATGGCAAACCACATAAAGGAAAAAAAGATTATGTTTTACGCATCTGTTATTCCTTTATTTTTCCTTTTAAGAGAGTAAAACGAAAATGACATTGCTACCGTATTGAATGATATTAAAAAAGTTGCGTGAAAAGCGGATACTCCCCTGCACTAGCGCAGTCGGGCGGAAGGTACAAACAGGGCCAACCCCTGAAATCATTCCATCCTCCACAGAAGCTTTGTAGGGAGTAATTGAGCATCTCATTGACAAGCAGCGTTTCCTACTAGCGCGACGTAAGAAGGACTCGCTGGAAGGAACACTCAATTTCTGGTGTAGAATGCTCAGAAATGCTGCATTTAGTGCAGGAAAAGAATTGATGACCAATTGCTAATGTCATGGTAGCGATTTTATTCCTGTCGTTTTCAATCACAGTAACCGGATGATGTTTGTGATCATTTGCAGCAACTTTAAATGAATTATTATCCAAGCAATCACAGACGTCAATGCGGTCTTCACCAAGGTGCATACATCTTGGTCTTCACTGTACAGTTCTGTGAATTATTTCCAAATAGATAAAACTTAGTTTGAACTTGAAATTTCAAACGACAATGGCATTATCAACTGATTTGATTAGCTGATAGAAGAGAATCTACTATTAGCCACAACAGTTTGCCATTATAATATGATCATCTGTCTGTTGTTTCATGTTCACAGTGAACTCCCATTACTTGATGTTCTCTATCTCGATGTAAATTTACTAGCTCAGTTGCTTAACACTTAATTCAAAATTATAACTCAGTATTAATTTTGAAATCATATAAAATAAATCATGTTAAAATTATATTCCCTTATATTTCTTCATTAGATTTAAAACCAATCCTATATAAATGCCAATGAATTCGACTCTAAGACATCTAATCCTTAATTTTTGATAATTCTTGATTCCAGTAAGGGGCCTTCCTTAGCCGTGCGGTAATATGCGCGGCTACAAAGCAAGGTCAAGGTGACGGTGGCTGAGTTCGATTCCTGGTCCGGTCTAGGAAATTTCCGCTTGGAATTTTTGTTTGACTTCCCTGGGTATAAAAGCATCATCGTATTAGCCTAAAGATATACGAATGCAAAAATGATAACTAGGCTTAGAAACAACAATTTTTATGGTTTGTGCCTAACGTAAGAACGACACGACACTCATAAGAAACGCGACGCGAGACAAGACATAACATAGATGTTATGTCTTGTCTCGCGTCGCGTTTTTTTAAGAGTGTAGGCTTAGAAACCACGCAGTTAATGAATGTGGAAGTGCTTAATGAATACTAAGCTGCGAGGCGGCAATGTCCCAGTGGGGGATGTAATGCCAATAAAAAAAAGAAGATGATTGCAGTAATGTTAACTAAAAGTCTTCAGGAAAATGCACTTCCTTTTCAAACAAATTTGATAAACAAACCCATAAAATTGTGCATTCGTCATTCTGAATATGCATAAGAATAGTTTGCGGCAGAGGGTATCAAACAAATAGGATTACTCATGAGTAGACACAAATTTGATCTCTGGAAAGAGGGGAGCATTTGCTCGTTTCACTTTGACTGTGCTAAGTGATTTGTGCCATTACATATCGTCATGAGTTGCAGTATTGAGATTAATGATTGTTTTGCTTCATGCAAAAGGGGCAGAAAAACTATAGAATGTGATATTCCAGTTGAATTTCAATAATTTGTGTCATATTTGTTTGTTAGATACAGGTGGATACAGACGAAGTGACCCAGCTGAAATCGTGCAGCGAATTAAATATAAAAAAATAGTGAGGAAGTCTATATAATGAGAAATGAATAAAAATCTTTAAAAGCATATTATTGCATTTCATTTTAGGTACTTCTCTCAAATTCAAATATTTATACATTTTGTACTAATAGCCCCAAGTTATAAGTTTTTTTTCAGTATTTTTCTCCAAAATTACTACAGAACCAATCTGAACAAAATGTGCTCGCGGCATCGTAAATAGTATGAAAGTTATTCCTTTCAGCGGACACGCGTTATGAATTATTTAATAATCAATATGATAAGCTTCCTGATGATGAGTTCAGCGACAGAGCAGGAGTACAAATATAAGGAATTAAAAATGCATTATTCATTTTATTATAACTCTTATCGTCCATCTCCCGAGAAATTGTTTCCAATTCACAGCATACTCGTATTCGAAGAATGGAGCACATAAAAAAGCGAGTAAATATCATCCCAAGCGCAGAAGGAAGAGGAAGAGTACCAAAAGGAGGACGTACGGAAAGAAAATCATTTTTGATATAAATTTTCATATTTTATAGTTGAGTGATTTGACCAAGATATCATCAGAGAGTGGCCAAGAAGGGTGCGAAGGAGCGAACCTTTTGCCGAAAATATAAACTCGGTATGTGAGCCGCTTTTTACAGCCTCGCCCCTTTAATTGGGAATTGCCTTCGATAGTAACACAGAAGCCTTCCAGAAGCTCCTCGCTGCAGTTCAAGTCAATGAACGCTATTGAAGGTCAGGGTCGGATCCGACTAGTTATAGTAGGAAAGAAACTCATTAAGGTTTGAATTCCAATTATAGTACTCGACTAAAATTTTGTTTCTACAATAGTTTAGGAAAAATTCAAGTTCAACTTTGATTTGCACTTTGAACCGAATAAATGCAACTGATTTCATTTGCTAAGAATAATTAACGTTAACTTTACAGTTATGATAAGCTTCAAGTATTTTGATTTTCGGCTTAAGTGTAAACTGGTTCTTATTCGACCCTGGAGAAAAGACAAAATTCGAAAGAACAGCTTCTGTATGAAGTATCCAGAAAGTTCATTGTGTTATGGAATCAGGATCGTAGTGCAACCAAAAATACGTCCAGAGTAGCGAATAAAAACCCGGTCAACTGAACTCTTGGCATGGGTACGAAATAACAACTTTTAGCGCTCTCCCTCTCAGGCCCGATATGATGAGTGATATAGTGCGATCTAATAGCCTGCAGTAGCCACTTCATATAAGTTTAATCAAGAAAATGTGTTCGCCGAACGGTCCGGCGAGCAAAAAATAATTAAGAGATCTTCGCGAGCAAGCAGCCACGTTGTACTCTTTCCTTCAGCTGTCTATCACGGTCCAGTGAGATTCTGACAGACCCGGGCTTGGAATGTATCAATAATGACTTGTTGTGTGTTTAATCAGTTGCATTTATATGGCCGTATATGCTGCCCTGTCGGATACGATACATCATGAATCAATTTTCGACTCCGAGGCGTAGTATGCGGCGGCGCGCTAGCACACGTCGATCGCGGCCTACTGCGCCAGTCCGCTGCCAGCGAGGTGTCGATGGGACCGTACTAAATCATTTTTACTTAATAATCAGAGTGTATGCATTAGTGCACATATTTATGTAGAGATAAATGCTGGACACGCGTACAGGGCGACGCAGACATGCAAAAAAAAAGACGAATCATTTTTTGATACCACGTCGTTGCTCTACTCGGGAAATGAGTAAGTTTAACATTTGTCTAGCTACTACATTACTATGTTGTCATTGCCACCGCAGAAGGCGCTAAGTAATAATTCAAATTATGGTAAAATCAGTCATTGGGAGCTTATCAAGCAATGAAATCATCAATCATTAATAATTCCCGCTCAAAATCGACGACGACTGTAATACCCATTCGGTATGGTTTTTTCACTACTAAATGATGGATCTAGTGTTTGGATAAGTCGTTCGGGCTGAATTGATGAGTGAATCTTTGCCTAATAGGTCTACACGATCCTTACCGTTTGCTGCCTGATAATTACACAATGTGACCAGGAGTATTTTTTCCAAAGAATGATGGGGCTTACCGTCTGGAAAGATAGAAAATTGATAATATTATTAGTATTGATATATTGATACTGTATACAAAATGTTTGATTAATTATCATTTTATTTCGAATCACTCATGTAGGCTGGTTCTAAACCAATAGTCTAGTGGAAAATGTCAATCACCAATTGACGAAGAATTTCGCAAAACATCATCAGGCAAGTTTATACAATGAGCCAGTCAAAAAGAAACAAATTGTTTGAGTTATAGGAGGTATGTATGCGAGACCACTGAAATATGCTTTCAACAATCCAGTGACAACAATCCAATCCCTCCTTAGCCGTGCGGTAAGATGCGTGGCTACAAAGCAAGACCATGCTGATGATGGCTGGATTCGATTCCCGGTGCCGGTCTAGACAATTTTCAGATTGGAAATTGTCTCGACTTCCCTGGGCATAAAGTATCATCGTATACGAATACGAATGCAGGAATGGTGACTTGGCTTAGAAACCTCGCAGTTAATAACTGTGGAAGTGCTTAATGAACACTAAGCTGCGAGGCGGCAATGACCCAGCGGGGGATGTAATGCCAACGAAGAGAATCCAGTGAATTAAAGGAAATACCGGTAATTCTGAAAAGTATTAATCCGCTGATGAAAACCAACAACTACTGATAAGAACGATGAAGTTCGGTACAGCTTTATTGAGCCGATACAAATTTGCCATACCAGAAATACATGAATGTTTTGTAAACGCTGGCAGTAAATTAGAGACCAAGTTTTCAGAATTCAAGGTGCAATGAAGAATGTGCAGACATCTAATCTAGTGATTGTTCTTCGCAACACAGATCAAACTTCACTTATTTAGTCATCAACTATTTCCTACTCGTCCTCGCCGACATCGACGCCTCCGTTACCCGTATGGGTCGTTTGGCCGAATGGGTCATTTGGTCACTGTGAAAAATGAGTAGTGCCAAGTGGGTAGTGAGACGATTCTCTACCCACTACTCACTTTTTACATCGAGAAGTGAGAAGTGAGACGTCTGTGAAAAGTGAGTAGTTCGCAGGTAGTAGTGAGACGTCTCACTACTCATTTCGCGCTTCTCACTTTTTACAGTGAGAAGAGATAAATGAAGAGTGAGAAGTGAGACGATTCTCTTCTCATTGCTAATTTCTCACTTTTCAAATGAACTATTCGGCCAAATGACCCTTTCGGCCAAACCTTTCGGAAAAATGATCCTTTCGCTTAAATGATCCTTTCGGCCAAACTACCCATTCGGCCAAATGACCCATTCGGCCCAACTACCCTTTTGGCCAAATGACCCTTTTGGCCAAATGACCCTTTCGGCCAAATGACCCTTTTCGGCCAAATGGGCCCTCCATAGCTGTGCGTTAAGACGCGCGGCTACAAAGCAAGACCATGCTGAGGGTGGCTGGGTTCGATTCCCGGTGCCGGTCTAGGCAATTTTCGGATTGGAAATTGTCTCGACTTCCCTGGGCATAAAAGTATCATCGTGTTAGCTTCATGATATACGAATGCAAAAATGGTAACTTGGCTTAGAAACCTCGCAGTTAATAACTGTGGAAGTGCTTAATGAACACTAAGCTGCGAGGCGGCTCTGTCCCAGTGTGGGGATGTAATGCCAATAAGAAGAAGAAGAAGAACAACTCATTCGGCCAAACGACCCATTCGGCGAAACGACCCTTTCGGCCCACGACCCCTTCAGCCAAACGATCATTTCGGCCAAACGATCCGTTCGGCCAAAGGACCCTTTCGGCCAAACGATCCGTTTGGCCAAAGGACCCTTTCAGCCAAATGACCCTGTCGGCCAAATGACCTTTTCGGCCAAATGACCCATTCGGCCAAACGACCCTTTCGGCAAAACGACCCATTCAGCCATACGACTATTTCGGCCAAACGACCCTTTCGGCCAAACGACCCTTCCGGCCAAACGACCCTTTCGGCCAAACGACCCATTCGGCCAAACGCCCTTTTCGGCCAAAAGACCCTTTCAGCCAAATAACCCTTTCGGCCAAATGACCTTTTCGGCCAAATGACCCATTCGGCCAAAAGACCCTTTCAGCCAAATAACCCTTTCGGCCAAATGACCTTTTCGGCCAAACGACCCTTTCGGCCAAACGACCCTTCCGGCCAAACGACCCTTTCGGCCAAACGACCCATTTGGCCAAACGCCCTTTTCGGCCAAAAGACCCTTTCGGCCAAATGACCCTTTCGGCCAAACGATCCTTTTCGACCAAATAGGTTTCGGCCTAATGGTCTGTTCCAGCATTCAACCACATGGCTTTCGGCCAAATGACCCTTCCCCGTAATGATCGTCTCTCTATACGTGGAGCAACTCCAAAACTTCGTAAGGTCGGTGCTTACGTATAGGCGGAGGAAGGCTACTGAGATCCGTCAGGAGAACGTCGAGCAGGTTGCCAATCGGCGGAAACTTATGTCTCCATCAAGCAAGGTTACGGAAGTTTGCCGGGAGGAAGACCTGCCCTGAGCTGTGAATCGGCGTAGAAAGACAAGAAAGCCGCAAAAGTTAAGGAAGCAAAGGTGTCGGCTGCTAAAAAGGGGAGTGGGAGTGTCCGTAGAGTAAAGGGTACACCTTCCAATGGCCCCGGTAGGAAGAAAAGAGGCGAATCGATTATCGCCAAGGTTGACGGTAAGGCTTACGCCGGTGGCCTAAAGGCCGTGTGGGGCGAGGAACAGCTGTGGCCTAGGCAAAGATGTCAACGGCATCCGTAGAACGCAGAAGGGCTGCGAGAAAAAGTTCTGCGTATAAAAAGTTGACTGAAAAGGTGCTGGGTGATAAAGTGAGTGAATGATTCGTGGATCATTATTTAAAAGATCCGGTTCACCCGATCAGCAAGTTATTAGACCATTTGTAGGGAAATAATAAAATAAAAAAAAAGTTTGTAATCCATACGCTTGTGAACAAGAAAGGGTGAAGTTATTGTCAGTGCGGTTCAGAAGTGTGAGCCTGAGTGACCAACGTTTCATTATTTTCCATTCTTCTTGCGTTTTGTTCTAAGGATCCGATCCGGTTGAAAGATCCGGATCATTAGAATGAATGACCCAGATCTAATCCGTTCATCAAAGTGATCCGTTTTTCCTATCTCTACCGTACACTGGACCTTGTGTTCTGTTCCTATAATTATAAACCAAACGTCAACTCTGGTTTGTTGCCTGTGGACACGCATCATCCTCCAGCCAGGTCTGGATTTTGAGAACGTAGATTATGAGTTGCTCTGCGGCGATCTTCAAAATGTTGATTGGGACTGTTTTAATGCGAGTCAGAATGTTAATGAAATGGCAAGTAAATTCTGTTTCATCGTTCAACAAAAATGGTTGCAAGCAAATGTTGCTGCCCAACGGCGCCCAAAGTCACCTGCTTGGAGTACCTCGTGACTAAGAAAGTTGAAAAAGGATAGAAATTCCAGCCAGCGAAAGCATCGTGCGCAACGGTCTTTTGAGAGCAAACTCCGTTTCCAACGTGCTAGTAATATTTACCGCAGCTTGAATCCGGAATTATATAAGGCCCACGTTATGAGAGTGCAAACCAATCTCAAACGTAATCCCAAAAGCTTTTGGAAGTTCGTTAACAGTAAAAGGACAAACTCATCAATTCGAAAGAATGTGGTGTATGACAACGCTGAAGCGAAAACATCTGCGGAATATTGTGAACTCTTCGCTAGATTTTTTGAGTCCGTATTCAATCGTAGCCCTGCTACCGATGCCGAAGCTGAATACGCCTCGCTAGACGTTCCTTTTGACTTGATTAGCCTAACAACATTCGTGGTCACCCCCGCAATGGTCATCGCAGCCGCCAAGAAGATGAAAAGCGGTCCAGATGGAATTCCATCTGTTTTATTCTGTCGCTGTTCCACTGTTTTTGCCGAGCCTCTCGCTTCTATTTTCTCCCGCTTACTCGATGACGGCATCTTTACGGAGATTTGGAAGCAATCCTATATGTGTCCTGTCTTCAAAAATGGTGACAGAAGGGAAGTCAGAAACTACAGGGGGATAACTAGGTTATCAGCTGCGTCCAACACCCAGCACAAGAGAATAAGTCTGATGTTGCTTTGCTGTCCGACCCGTACCGCATCCCTGCTAGGCATCGCAGCTGGATTACGGATAAGTCCGGAATAGTGACCATCTAGAGCCTTCTGAAGATGACTTTTTTGTTAAAGTAAAAATAAACGGAGTTTACTTCTGTAGCTGCTACTGTTCTTCGAGATGGAGTATAGAGCAGTACACTAGGGTAATTGACACACTAGCAGCAAAACTGACCGGCTTTAAACCGATAGTTATCGCGGGTGATTTCAATGTGTAGATAGAGGATTGGAGCTCCCGGTTCACCAACGCCAGTGATCATATCCAGCTAGAGTCACCAGCGAGATTTAAACTGGTACTGCTAAATGAAGGACGAGCATCAACGATTAGACGAAGGATACAAAATGGCGGGTTCACGACGGCTATACGTCAAGCGATAATCAAAGAATTCAATACAGCATAGACATCAAACCACAAGGTTGATCAGCACGAGGTTTTTTTTCGGTTTGATCTTGAACTACTTAACGAGGCATTATTGCAATGAGAAAGTAGCAAAATAGACTTGAATGAAGACAGATCCTAAATTAAAAAAAAAAAATAATGTCGGATGCTCTGAAACGCTGGTTTAATGATATTTAAAAAAACAACTTTGTTCAAAGCGGTTCAAGGATTTTTAATAGCTTTTGAAGATTTGGGACTTTTTAAAGCATGTTGTGGTTGTTAGGTTGTGTTGGATGTATAACATTTTATAAAACTAAAGAAAATTTCATGCTGGATTTCCTAAAAGTGCACGGCACGTAAATAGCCTGAGAAATTTTAAGGATTTTGTATTTTTCTGTGGTTCTCTGGTTTTCGGGGTTAAAATCTCTGTATAGTAATGTGTATAGTAATGAAAATAATAATGATACAATAAAGATAGTTAACTAACAGTTAAAAAATGGGCTTAAGTCATGCTGTGATTAATAAAGTATCGAGTTGCATTACCAGTTCTCTGAACTAGAGGTTTCGCCTGAGATTATTCTCAAATATTGTGAATTTTCTTCAAAATTATGAAGTAGACATTGAGACGGTACTCTTCCAACATTGTCCTTAAAAACAGTCTTATCAAAAATACACAGAATGCTCAAATTTAATTTGACATAAGACGTGTTTGTACCATCCCATTTAATTCCACCTTGACTAAGTCGAGTCAAGTACGAGACAATGAAGACGACCTTACTGTTGAGGTCGAAATACGTATCTATTAAGGTACAATCAACTGGTGGCATTAAATGGGATGGTACAAACTCGTCTTATAACAAGTGAAGACATTCCACTAAAAAGCTCAAAATAATTTTCTTAAGTCAAATTTAAATTATCACAAAAAATAGATATAGGTATGTATTTTTTTTCTCACACTACAATATGGTCAAAAGTCGCATAAAAAGCTCAATCCAGACAGGAAGAGCATATTGTGCCCTCGCTGTTCGGGAATCATAACATTATTATAGGCTCTCGTTAAAAGACCACGGTTTATCAATCTTCCACTCGTAAACATTAAACACTTCAAGTTTACGAGTTTCCTTTATAGCTGAATAACATCCGCATCAACAGATATATCACCCGGCTCGGATACGAGTTTTCCTCCGTCTTTGGACAATCATTGCTCACGAAACGCCCACTCACCCACCATGTTATCCTATCCGAAGGAGAGGACCAATGTGTAGCATCGTCAAGTGATGATACTGCTGGTATCTGTACCACCCGGCCAACAAAGAGCACAAGGTAATAAAAATTACGAAGGCTTCTGTTTTGAGGGCAAATCTGTTATAAATAAGGCAGGAAGCAACAAATAGTTACGGGCGTTATACCCCCCCGAAAGGACGGACGAACCATCGACATTAAGCGATCTCTTTTTCCATAATAAAAAAAAAATCTCAATGATAAGATAATAATAATAAAATTCTAATAAACACAGCGCAATTCTCCCGTCACATAGTAGGCTTTTGCGGTGTGAAGTGAGATGTTTCCTTTATTCCGAAGTCGCAATTTCCCAGCTCATTCACAGTTTAGCCCGGCACGGAATTATGCAAAAAATAGAGAGAGAAAAAAAACTCGACAAAACCGTCATATGACAATCAAAATCATTCCGAGAGATTACACTCCACATAAAGTGCACATCATGGGAAAAGCAGCATCGCAAGTAGCTGCTTGGTCTTCGGTTGGGGCAGATTCCCCTCGGTTCTAGTTTCTAGCCATGCGACTACTCTCGAGGGAAAATCTCCATCCGGAATGGTTCTATTCCTCGACGGATACACACTCTTTTCCGCCGAAGAGGTTGTGAAGTGTATTCAAATGCGTAATTTTTACCAGATAAAAGCCGTGGAAATAAAAATAAAACTGGAATAAAAATGTGGAAGCAACCAACAGAGACACAATTTTACCACCCAAATTGTAATAAAAGTGTGTGCGGAACGAGGAGGGCAAAAGTCAGAGCTCCTCAGACAGCAGGTTTTAACAACTTTTTCATTGGCAGTTACGAGGTTTTTCCTTATGCGTTCATCTATTCTCGTTTTTTTTTCACTTCGTGGGGACTGTCTGCCGTTTACACATATCAAGGGGAAATCTATAGGTGGGCTGATTTTGACTGCGTTTAGCGATGGTGAGAGCCCGAGCATAGTGCGCCATGCCATTCATTTTCACTCCTCGTCAACGTTCGCACGTCACAGCGCGAGTGAGCGATGAGCAATTCACTAAGACGATTATCTTTTGGCGTAAAATTTCTCTCGGAGGGACTGAAAACGCATAGGGTAAACGACAATCAGGTGGTGCTAAATTTATTTCTTTATTGTCTGGACTATCAATAGTATCGGACCGGTCGCACCAGTAGAGCTTCTGCTCCGGGCTCTAATTTGATTTATCGAAATTAATGTTTATTGTTTTATGGTACCACTTATTATGATTCAGTAGCATTGATTGGTGTAGAGTCTATTGTCGGTAATAGATTTGTCTATCGACTTATTTGAATATGCTAGTCCCTTACAGGCGCGAGGGGATGTATTTATATTCTTTGAAATAAAAGTGTAAATGTCGCCTTCATTTACAATCCTTTAACCGTGTTCGAGGAAGTTGCAGCTTCACGATAAAAGCATTGGTTTTTAATAACAACTAGCAGGATCCTTTAACAGGGCTGTCTTGCTGCTGACTACAGTTAAGAAACGTTTACAAAATAATACCCCGCATGACAAACTATGCTCAACAGGACTTATCTGGTAGTAACAGAACTTTATCGTTTTTAGAAGATCCGCAGGTCGTCTATGACAATATTATGGTAATAAGGAATCAAGAATCAATTATCTGACGGCATATGTCTAGTCAAACTAATCGAACTGGTGCTGATTTTCTTGAGAATATTCATTGCAGCCACCTTCATCCACTTAATCATAACTCTGGAATACCATCGATTCGAGTCAACGAACATTAGGAAAAGGCTGAGCTTCAACAAGAGTTAGGACCTGAACAAAAGTTGCCCCAGCAAACACGAGTAATGTGTCCCTAAGTCTCAACGGCAAGCAGCTAATGATCTTCTCGCTTCGTGATTCTATCCCTCACACTGTACGGGCAAATCAAGTGGGATCGAAGGATCGCTGCATATGCTGATGGAAATTTGAAGCCGTGCCAGGCATGACTGATTGTTTCAGAATCAAGATCATAAGCCTTAACACCGTTAACAGTCAGTGTTCAACATATGGTTCTGATATGTGATAATTCCGTTGATGATGTAGGCAGACAGACTGCCTGCACTGCTGCATCCTCTCGAATTAAAGCATATGTATATGCTCTTTGTTTTTCGTGATCTGCGTTCTATAAACGAGTCTAAAAATAACCCATGATTATGTATTTTTAAATGTTTTAAATGTGAATTTTTGTGCGTCCGGATTGCTTACTGTTTGCTTGTTGCGATCTTCCTTCACATTACGCCCGATCTCGGACCCTGTTCGCTCCCTCAAATGTAATTAACCGATGAAGAAATAAATAAGCTGAATAAAATTCATTCAACAACAATGACATCTTTGTCAAGACTTCAGCAGCACACACTGGCAATGTTTGTGTGGCATACTTCCGAACAGATTGCGTTAATCCGTGTTCTGAAATGTGGTGGAAAATGAATTCAAGAAGTGTATCAAGATGCCACCGTTGTATACATTTCTTGTGCATGTGGGGTGTGATTCGCTGACAAAATTTTGAGCCCAATTGAAACAATTTGCTCCACTGTACGTACACCCTCGTATTTCATTGCACCCGAAAGAACGTTATAGATGAAGCGGATCAGTTGACGCTGCGGTCTCTCCGCCAGCATTGGATTCTTTGTGTAGAAGTGCTCTTGCATTCGCCCCATTCCGGCAACATTGCGTGGTGCTCTTTCTGCACAACAAATATCGCTCATAAGTTATTACCAAGTGTCAGCCAGAAGAACGCGCTCGTTCAACGGATCATTGTGCACGGCGACACATATATGGCTTTGATATGGTTTTCCTATATCAGAGGTCTTCTGTTTCATGCCCACTCTGCGGCACTGACTGCCGCTTTTCACGGACGTTCTTAGCTGCTCCGTCTGGATGATTGGGTGGCTGGCGCAGAAATAAACTCTCAGCATGTGATAATTGGGTTCATTTTGGCATGTGCAACATAAGTTTGCTAGTTTGCAAGCCATAGCAGTTGGTATAGCGAAAATCGTCTTCCTCTATTCGATTAGATCACTCGATAGAAATGGAGTGCTATCAGACTTTTATTTCTTCATTCTTTAACCATTCTTTAAACAGTAATAAATTAATGCTCAAAACGACGATTTTATGCTTTAAATTAAATTTGTTGGAGAATATTAAAGGGGTTTTCCCTAGCTGAAGGTGGGTGGGTTCAATTCCCGATCTGATCTATGAATGTAGAAGAACATCCGAAGAATTTTAAGCAAAACTGTGCACACATCGAGAAGGCTGAACCTCCGACATGAAGTAGGTAACCAAGCAAGGACTATGTAACGAGAGTTTTAAATGAAACCACACGTGTTGAGCTTGAGGTGTGTTAAAAAACAGAACATACATGGCCGACGATGGTCAAGATGAGGAATCACCAACGCTGGAGGCCTTAAGTGAACTAAATTCAGAAATGCTGTCGGAAAGGAAGAGATCTATATTAGATTCTCCAGGTTGGTGGTGAGCATATACATCAATTGCTCCAACACACTATTAAAAAAATATGAGAGGATGAAGAACTGTCTACTGGCTAGTTGGATGGCCACATGTTCTCAATCTATAACAAGGGGCTTAGACTAGAGTGCGCCAAATATAGGGGGGTTATTCTTCTGAACTTGCCGTTGAAAATTCTGTAGCGTATTCTTTCTACCAGACTAAAAGCACATGAGGAGTTATATAGACTCTCCAAGACCAGTCAGTGGCCGCACAGGCTGGAAACATAATTTATTTATTTAGTAGTGACCCATCTGACTACAATGTCTTAATGAATAAAAAAAATATATACATGCTGTTCGATGGAATCAGTCCTGTAGCAATGATTGTTGCCGGAGAGGACGTTGAATTGCGCGGAAGTCCAGTAGCGCAAGCAACTGCGGAGAATCAATTTCGTTGATCAGTACTTTGGTAACGAATGTTGCCTGCTGCAAGGCAATCTGCGTAATGCCATCCGAATGAACCTCCGCTGAACACGTTCAATCCTTAGGGACCGCGATACATCATTTGGCGCCCACACAATAGAAGCGGTCTCAAGGATAGGTCGTACAAGCGCACAATACAGATACTTGAAGCAATATGGATCGGTAATTTTTTTGGCAATTTTAGCAATAAAGCCCAGCTGACGATTTGCTTTGGAAATAATCGCAGTATAATGAGAGTTGAATGTCAGCTTTGTATCCAGCCTGACTCCAAGAACGGAAACCATATCAACTCTTTCAAGTATCGTGCCGTCTATCCGGTAATCGAACAATATTGACTCCTTCAATCGATGGAACGTCATCACAGAACATTTCGGAACACTGATTATAAGTCGGTTCCGATGACACCAGGCATATCACCAAAGATATCCAGCAAACTTTGTAATCGACGACAATCGTTAGCCGATCGAATCACCTAATAAATTTTTAGATCGTCAGCATAAATGATTGTGCAATACAGTCCAAGTTTTGCAGCGACATCGTTGAAGAATAACGTGAATAATAATGGTCCCAAGTTGCTTCCCTGGAGTACACCAGAAGAACTGCAGAAGGACGATGAAACACAGGAATCAATTTTCACTCGTAGTTTCCTTCCAGTTAGGTAAGAGCTCAACCATGATGGAAATTTTGTGGAGCTACCGAGACGAAAAAGTTCGATCAGCAGCATGCTGTGGTCGATTTTATCAAAGGCTGCTTTAAAGTCGGTGTAGATAACATCTACTTGAGCCTTGCTTTCCATGGCATTCACGCAGGTGTTAGTAGTGACTAGCAAGTTCGTAGTGACCGACCGTCCTAGCATAAAACCGTGCTGATCTGTTGAAATGTAATTCATTGATTTACTAAGAATCACCTCACTAACGATTATTTCGAATAGCTTGGAGGCAGCTGATAACCTAGTTATCCCCCTGTAGTTTCTGACTTCCCTTCTGTCACCATTTTTGAAGACCGGGCACATATAGGATTGCTTCCAAATCTCCGTAAAGAGAGAAAATAGAAGCGAGAGGCTCGGCAAAAACAGTGGAACAGCGACAGAATAAAACATATGGAATTCTATCTGGACCCGGAGACAAAGAGCTTTTCATCTTCTTGGCGGCTGCGATGACCATTGCGGGGGTGACCACGAATGTTGTTAGGCTAATCAAGTCAAAAGGAACGTCTAGCGAGGCGTATTCAGCTTCGGCATCGGTAGCAGAGCTTCGATTGAATACGGACTAAAAAAATCTAGCGAAGAGTTCACAATATTCCACAGATGTTTTCGCTTCAGCGTTATCATACACCACATTCTTTGGAATAGATGAGTTTGTCCTTTTACTGTTAACGAACTTCCAAAAGCTTTTGGGATTACGTTTGAGATTGGTTTGCACTCTCATAACGTGGACCTTGTATAATTCCGGATTCAAGCTGCGGTAAGTATTACTAGCACGTTGGAAACGGAGTTTGCTCTCAAAAGACCGTTGCGCACGATGCTTTCGCTGGCTGGAATTTCTATCCTTTTTCAACTTTCTTAGTCACGAGGTACTCCAAGCAGGTGACTTTGGGCGCCGTTGAGCAGCAACATTTGCTTGCAACCATTGTTGAACGATGAAACAGAATTTACTTGCCATTTCATCAACATTCTGACTCGCATTTAAACAGTCCCAATCAACATTTTGAAGATCGCCGCAGAGCAACTCATAATCTACGTTCTCAAAATCCAGACCTGGCTTATCGTTTGCACGATGCGAGTAATCAGTCGGAAGTCCACGTCGCACCGGGAAAGATATTTCCAACGGAGGATGATGCGTATCCACAGGCAACAAAGCAGAGTTGACGTTTGGTTTATAATTATAGGAACAGAACACAAGGTCCAGTGTACGGTCGGATTGATTACGATGGTAATTAATCTGCGTCATATTAATGAAGTCCATTCCGTCAAGCAGTGCAGCACTTGATGCAGGAACAGACAAAGTGTCAGTTATCAGCACGTTATCATCAGCATTCAGAATCCACAGTAGACGGGGCTGGTTATCCCCGTCTGATCAACACATGGTGATCGAAGGACGCATTGTTTCATAGCTCACGAACGGAGGCTATATGTTCGTCAAAGAGTTCCACATTGTGGCTACGACCAGGCGGAATAAAGACGGCACCAACCAGCAGATGACGACACCCAATATCGGCCAACACTTGCTCAAGTCTTTCAACAAAACTTGTACGGACTTGCCCACAGGAACAACGATGATTAATTGCTATCAGGACTCCGCCGAAACTTGTCTTGTTGCTGTTTATACGGTTTCGGTCACAGCGAAACACATTGAATGATCAATGATCATCCGAAATTAACAGAGAATCGATGCAATCGTTTAATCCGGCCTCGGTCACCTAGCATTAAACAACGGACAGAACATTTACACAACACCCAATGGACTAGTGAAGAATTTTCCACTTTACAAGTTTTCTCCATACTAGGGCGGGCATTGTACCCACACTCCACAGCTCGTATGTGCGGCCAGACGATTCACGCCGCTAACCGCACGGCTATAAAGCCTACTGTGGACGCCGTGATAATTACGACAGAGGAAGCAATCCAACGCAAGAAGAGAGTTACCCGTCATCATGGCTTTCAACAACGCAAAACTAGGAGGCAATGTCGTTTTCGTTACTCCATGTTCGAAGTGCAGTCGGATCTTTTTGAGATCATCGTTGAGCTACTTTCAAAACAGAGTACAACAAAACAGAAGTAGGTCAGCAGGGTGTCAGGCCATTTTACCAAACGTCATTTGACCGAATACCACTTGGCCGAACATTTGGCGGGTCATTTGGCCGAATGCCGTTTGGCTGAATAGTTAAAAAGTTAACCTCATAGAGTTCTGTGCGTGATCTCTCATGTTTCGGACAGCAGAACGATCGCGCGGTCGGCCGAATTATTGTGTTCTGCATTGCGCGGCCGGTAATAAAATTAATCAGTTCTGTGCGTGATTTCTCATGTTTCGGACAGCAGAACGATCGCGCGGCCGGTAATAAAATTAATCAGTTCAGTGCGTGATCTCTCTTGTTTCGGACAGCAGAACGATCGCGCGGTAGGCCGAATAATTATGTTCTGCATTGCGCGGCCGGTAATAAAATTAATCAGTTCAGTGCGTGATCTCTCTTGTTTCGGACAGCAGAACGATCGCGCGGTCGGCCGAATTATTGTGTTCTGCGTTGCGCGGCCGGCAATAAAATTAATCAGTGCGTGTTCAGTGCGTGATCTCTCTTGTTCAGAGGCGGGCTTGGTAGTCATATGGCTACTGCTTATGTCTCATACGCAGGAGGTCATGGGTTCAATCCCAGGTCCGTTCCATTCTCCTACTTTTTATCTTTCTCTTTATTTCTTATGTTCTAGCAATCGCTAGAACTGGAAATGGACTTCCATACTGTTTCCATTACTATTCCTATACCTTCAACTTGAGTATTCTAACAGTAATCTGCTAGAATTGGAAATGAACTATAGAGCTCGTTTCCTACATCCAATTAGAAATTCCATCAGTTACCTTCTCCTATCTATCACATTGGCAGCTCGTTAACCAAGACGGACCCCTGCCTCTCCAACCTAACCCAGAAATTCCAACAAATTCCGCATGAACTCGTGGCAAGTGCAGAGGTATATTCCGCTTGCAGTGGGCGAGTGATTGCATCATCATTCCCCCTTCCCTACATTGACTTGCATTCTGACGTGGCAGGCGCCAGTATGACCTAACAAATGAGATCACCAGTACTTGTACATTGAAGATGTGTGCTAGTCCCAAGCAAACATCTGTTGGTTCCCTGTGCAAGAACAGCTGATCTGGTCATAATGGAGTAGCAACTACGAGCAGTCAATCAAGCTCAAGCTCAAGCTCAAAGTTAAAAAGTTAACCTCATATTAGGAAGTGAGAAGTGAAAAGTGAGAAGAGAAAAGTGAACTGAGAACCGAGAACAAAGAGCTTTCACTTTCTTCCTTCTATCTTCTCTCTTCTTCCTTCTCCCTTTTTTTTCCTTCTTCCTTTGTTTATTCTTCATTCAGAAATGACCTTGCTTCGTATTGCTTGCTATTCGCTATCTCACTTATCAGTTCTCACCTATCATATCTCACTTCTTACTAAGAACTTCACACTACTCATTTCTTATTTTCGTTACTTTTCACTTCTTGCTTCCCACTACATACACTTCTTAGCTCTCACTACTGCTCATTTGTCACTTCTGTCTTCCCACACTTAATTGGCACACTTAATCGAACAAACTGCATTCGGAGAATGACCCCAAGCTACCAGAAGAGTGCCCATATCAGTGCAGTGGAGTGGAGCGGAGTGCGTCATTGTGGGAGTGATGCCTATAAGACTAGAAATGCGTGAAGACGAAGAAAGCTTTGACATGCGTGCCTCTAGGGACACCCGACTGTGAAAACCTCATCAATTCTTCGATGGCCATGGGATTAGGACGCTTCCGCTTAGGGAAAATGAAAGCACCATCTAATACCTAGTACAACGGCCGGATTTGATTAGTAGAGTACACGGAGAAGTTCATATCACTTAACGTAGTTCTTTTCAGGACACGGCTGCTGCAGAAAATACGTTCATAGGTTTAAGCACGCATTGTTCCCGCAATGCCTTGAGTGTTCTAGAGTCGACGAAACGATTCATGTTAAAAACAGCATGCGTCGAAGACATTAGCCCAGACAATCTAATCCAGAAAATGTGTCTAGATTCTGGCAAATGAAATGTAGCTTGGTCAGTAACGGCTCGGATTGCCCGAGAGACACAAAGCATATGTATAGCGCGCTGAAAAGCAGCAGCAACTACAAGTGGGCAACTAATATAGTCGCGCAGGAGTCTTCCCGAAGTAATACCAAAAGACTATAGAAGGGAGACGAAGGGCCTGTGAGGTGGTTTTAGCCGGTCGGCATTAGGCTTCCCTGTTCGCTGATGTGTCCGTCAGAGTCTGGTTCTAGATTTCCATCCTACTTAAACAAGGCAAATGAACCATGACGGAACGAGTACGCTGTACTAGCAATACATCCACAATATTGAATAACAATTCGGTGGAAGTTATCCGACGAAAACAAGAAGGCTAGCGTCGCAGCGAACAATATGAATCAATCAATTCGTGCGTTAATGGCGACCTTCAACTATGGGCTGTTCTTAATGAAGAGAATTTTTACGCATTAAAAAGACTACGTAGAGCAAAGCGAAAATTGATAAACATTTTTAATACTCTTTACGGCACAAATGAGTACAATGCCTTTTCTCTTGATTACATCAACATCAGAATATAAGTACCGCAATTCGAACCCTCATATCAAAATCATGTCGTAATTCATGGACGAACTTGATATTCGTCGATTGATCTTTCCAGTTGTATTTCTGGCTAGGGCATTTTCATCAAATGAAAAGTATCATGAAAGTGCCATAATTCGTCACTCGATCACTTTTTATGAACCACAAGTTTGAAACGATCAAACGTGAAGAAGCATTTTTTGCTCATTCTGAATTACCCGTTTCTCCACTTTGCAGTCGCTGACGGGAAGGCGAAAATATCCGCCAATAACACATTTTAATGTAATATATTATGACAAATTAATAAAACTTTTATTTTTGTATGCAGGTACCACCACACGGGTTTCACTGATGGTCAGCGGGCCAGCGACCGCGCTACCGATTCCAGCCAGCCAGCGATCGTTTTCCTTTTCGATGCGACGACGGCAACGGTTTCTACCGTTTTTGTGCGGCCGCTGCTGGTGCTCTCTCGTCATTCTCTTTGTCAAAATTGAATTGTTATAATTTTTAAAGATTCCTCGCTTCGCCGGTTCGCAAAGGGGGTCACACAATTCTGACATGACAGTTAAAATTCCAAATATTTGCCAGTGATTTCGGCAATTTTATAATGATGTGCACAACATGAATGCTCACTGTTTCCGTTCTTGCGATGCGATGCCCAGAGAGACCGTAATGTTTGCATTCTTTGATTTCATCTACTCATGATGCCAAAACATCCGAAACATATAAATCCGCGTGCGAAGGTTACGATTGACGAATCATCGCCATATGATCGAATTGGCACATTGGCAAGGGATACGACCTAACAACAAGGCAACGAACGGACGGAGTACGGGGCGACGCAGTAAAATCGTAAATAAAATCAATAATAAAATAGTAATCTCAATCTTTATGCTCCTCGACATAAACTTCCCTATATTCCAATTACTTATAAAATGAAGCTGTTATGTTGGGTCTTTTTATGGGTTGGTTTTATAACATTGTTGAGAGATGAAACCGTTTAGCAGAAAAAGACGTTGGTGCTCGGTGTGCAATACTTGGGTTGGGTCACTTTTTACGGCTCAATGGCAAACCCAGTCTACAAATTTCAGACGCTAAAATGATTGAATGATTTATAATTCTGTTCGTTTCGTAAAATCGATATTATTTAATTGTTCTTACTTTTAATGGATCATTTTTCTGTTGGAATATTGCCACTGCCAATATTGCGAATTGAAAAAAAAACTTGAAACAGTAAAAATTTAACATTGTTGAATGTCTTCTCTAATATTGATCAAAATAGTTATCTGAAAGAAATGATTTTTTCATAAGAAGTAGGTAGCTACAGTATTTTTTTTCCATTGAATTGTAATGAATAAAAAAACCAAACTGGTATCATCTCATGGGTGACGTGTAGCGCCCATCAAACCAACCAAATTACTTTGCAGCACTCATTAATTAAAAAGTATTGCAACTAATTTAGAGGTTAATATACTTCACTTCCTTCCTATAGAAAGTCCGAAGATACAAATAATAAGAAAATAATGTTCTTCTAGTCTAGTCTACGAAATTACCTATCTCCAAATAATGAGAACTTTTTCCCTGTTCTGCGACAGTATTACGTCCGGTGATTGCTTCTTCATCATCATCATCAGAGATACAAACTCACTTGGTCGCACGTGGTACCGGTCGGAAAATTGGAAAACCAACCGTTCGCTTTCTCATTTTGTCATCTGAATTAGCAAAAAAATTACATCCTTCAAGATAGGGGGAGCTGAAGCAAAATGGCATACTTTATATTCCGTTTCCTAGAAGTTTTCCTCCACTGACTGTTTGGGCAGTGTGGTTCCAACGCCGAATACGGAAAGGAAATGGTCGGGGCTGTTCCCGATATCAACAGAAGACGTTGTTCGGCCACCACCAAAGATGAAACCACCGGATGGCCGTTCCGTTCTGGTCGGCTCTCTTGCCGTGCAGGACAAGATACTTTCAATGCCTACTAGATGGAAGTTGGACGGCTGTGGTGGCAGCACTTGAATGAGAAAATAAATGAACACACAACACCGTCGTCAAGCTGGAAAGGACGCATAAAAGGGGGTCAGTAATACACCCTTGGGAATATTGCTGATAAAAATAAATGACTCTTCATGTCGTTTGCCCGGTACTTTGGAATACTACAACCATTTGCACCGCCCAATAGTGGGCTATGTGGGGTTTCTATTGCAGTCCACGGGCCGGCTGGACTGCTCGCTCGACTCATTCCCTCGCTTTGGTAATTTTTCCTTCCAATGTCTTCCGTCCCATAAACAAACAACAGAACGATCGTCAGCTGAAGTATATATTTTCGGTGGTGGTAATGTACTTGTTGTCTTCATTAAATAATTGCTTTCTTCTTTTGCTTCCACCCGAGTTGTCTCCACCGTGGCTAGCTCGAACACCCGCCCATCGATGACGCAAAGATTTGCCCGAACGTCTTCGGCTAGTAGTGCTGGGGAGACTTTACTCACATTAATTTAGTACCGATGGGAAAAGAAAGCAAATAAATCAAAACACACACGTCTCAATGGTGACTTCCATAAACTTTATATCAGTCGTTAGCACGTTATAAAAACCAGATGCTAATTGGTTTTATTATCTCTCATGCACGGTCTCCTGACACATTCGGGGCTATTTAAACTAGGTATTTGATGGTTTAGATTGTTCAGTGAGTTAGGATCGTTTAGTACGGTCAACCCCAGCCACCCTGGGCATCGGGATGGATTCTCGAACATGCGTGCATTTTTTAGGAAGGTTAACTATGCTTTTGGATATTAAACGATTATAGCAAACGCTTTAATGATATGTAACGATTGCAAAGATGATTCTCTTCGTATTTTTATCATGCGGATGTGAAATAGATAAACAAAATAAACAATTTATGACTACTCAAAAAATAGAATAAAGATATGATGGATAAACATCGATTGCTGAACAGTATGGGCCCTAGAAGAGTCAGTAGTGAATTGGAGAGCCAATTAACACATGATTTTATATTTCCATAAATTTGTTCAAAAGTTCTTTTTTCTCCAAAATGAGCATATACTTAGTTTTCAAATTCAAATTGAAAAGACGCATGCGTATTCATATTGAGTTGCTAATGGTGAGCTTCATCTTAATCATCACAAAGACCGTGAGTTCATTATGGCTGATATTGTTACAAGGCTTCAGTCATACAATGCTCCTCGGATGCTGCACTGAAGTATGAATACAAATTTCACCTCTGGCGATTCTCGGAAAAGTTGTAATTGAAAGGCAAATGAAAGAGCGACCGATTTACCTTAGAAAGCCGCCCATCGGGCGATCTGTGTTTGTTATTTTCACGAAGCGATAGAGTTTGATGTGAAAAATCTAACATCATCATTATAAATCATTTGAAAAGATCTTGTTTATCATCATCGCCATTATAATTTATACTCAATTACAACATTATTAGAATGCTGCATGGAACGGTGGGCCATAAGCCGAGAACTCGAGGTAAGCATTTGCGATCGTAAACTAGGCACGGTGGATAGTCAGCGAGAGCAGCACAAGAGCGAAGAAAACGAACCTAATTGAATATTGATAAATTACAGATGCTTTTTTGCTTGCCGAACCGACCTGACCGATATTCCGATCGTCTTTGGAAGCGAGAGTATGCAGGGCAGGGCGGAGGTTATCCCGGCTCGACCGTACCGGTGTGTACCGACATAGATTAAAGAATATGGTTGAGACATGGCGCGGTACTGGATGCTGCCTGTGAACTTTCTCAGAACAAACGCGCTTGCCGACCGCGCATTCAGGGCCGCTTTTTGGGGGGCAGAACAAGGGGCCGAATGACGTCTGGTCGATCGGCTATTGATCACTCAATGCTTAGTTGAAGATCAACGAATTGAAAAATGTTTTTTGCGCTTTTACCAGACGACATTGTTCGTAAAAATGAAATAATAGTGAAGAATGTGAAAACAGTTGAGCTGTGAAAAGAAATATTTGAGTTTCGGCTCGATTTGACCAATAAAAGTTGTCAAAATCGTTTTCATTTATATTTGCATTAGATCGGTAAGTTTTCTTTTTTTTAATTCAACCAATAAACAGCTTTAAATGGTGTAATAAATTTAGCAAATCTTTTGTTTTTTTTGAGAAATTTTAGTTTTCTACGCTCGACAACGACACATGGAAAAACTGACAACCCTGGTCACACCCCGGTTGCTTATGCTGCAAGTGCTCGCGATTAACCGCTCATTTTTCCATCCTCACACAACATCGTGCGCACCTTGCTGGTCGTAGTATTCGACCATCGATCCATCCATCCATCCATCCATCCATCCATTGCATATGGATTGTTTTTGTTTTATTATTAGATTTTTTTTCTCATGCCACTAATTCGAATGCTATATTTGAAAAATTACCCTCAATAAATCTTCTTCAGCTCGTGATACAACCAAACATCGTGAATTTATTTAAATTGAAGTGCAGAGGTGAAATATAACCAAACTAGAGAACCGACAATATTGGGCAATCGTTTTGAGAGTATATTTTATGGTGGAGTTTATTAGAGTTGTTATTGGAAAAATTTGATTGGTTTTGCATATTTTATTGTTTGTTAAGAAAGTTGCGTGACGCTGATGTGATATTACAGAAAACCTACACTTCCTGGATATGGAGAAGGCCATTGATTGCGCCATTTTTATTTTATAAAACGTATCAAAGTAGCTAGCTTAGCTGGCGGTAAAAGTTCTTTTCGAGAAACTGTTGCCAGAAAGCAAAATACATAAGTAGGTAGTCTAAGCATCTGACCATCTTCATGAGCCATGAAATGATTTCCAGGTAATTGAGGGTATATTCCATCATTCACCGGTTTACAATGGTTTTGTGGAAGTCTTGAAGGGCAAATAATGGTTTTCAAGACCATTATAAAACTAAAAATGTTACTTGGGTTACAACTGAATTAGGATACTAAGACAAAAACATTTCGTGATTTTTCAATTGATCTTCTTCTTCTGCTAATATTACATCCCCCACTGGGACATTGTCACCTCGCAGCAGCCCCCAATTGATCTTGCTTCTATTTCTTCTATTTCAATTCTAAATAAGTTCAAAATGCCATTCAATTGACCATCAAATCGTTATTTTTGTGTATTCCCAGTTGCTTTTTTACATATCGTTGAATTTTCCGGCGGTACCAAGATCGACATATACGCACGGATTAAAAGGCAAGGACTTGAAAAAAGAAAGAATTCTAACGTGAAATCTGTACTGTCTTACGCTTAAGAAACGTGGTGTGTATCAGTGGAGGACACCCACCGACTACGGCTACTCCTCAACAGATCCCTACAGTACATAATTCGTTCCTGGTGGCCTCGCAATTGGATCTTAAACACCGAACTCCACCGTAATTGTCACCGGAGGCCGATAGCAACTGAAATTCGGTAACTGAAGTTGTGTGGGTCGGCTACACCTTACGTACACTGTAAAATATTACGAAAATAAGACACGAAGGAATTCATGATTAAATACTAAATTCGGTAACAGAATGTGTATCAGATCATAATTTTATGTTTCTGTGATGTAAATAATAAAATCCTTGAAATTTCAATTAAATATACCTTAATTTTACGCAATTCTATTGGAAACCGTAGTGAGCGAGCACGTCAAAACAAATCAAAACAAACTTCATTGCATTTTATGCAAACCACAGCAGGTAGGTACCTATTTTATTCATAAGCATCAACCAAAATGGAAATATTTGCATATGATTTTGGTATCCCCGGAGGATTCCCCAAGGGCCTCGGAACTGGCCAGTCATAATTCAACTCGTTCAAATATTCATTTCATTTATTTAGTTTAGGGGTTGTATTCTACTTACGTAAGCACTTATGGGGGGATGGGGGGTTTGCCATTTTCTTACGCTCGATATAAATAGAAAATGATTCGTATAAGGCAATCCATAAGACAGCTGCGATCAGCTGACGATTTTTGTTTACCTTGATTTTTTGACAGATTCTGACCGGACTGACAGAACAATTCAAAGGAAAGTGTAAAGCGCGGTTTACACCAGACGTGAGTTCCATTCAACTGCATACACACTTTGTTTTGATTTTGATTGTCTGTCCCATCACTGAATGTCCTCATGGATAGCCTAATAGGAAAAATCTTACCTCTCCGCCCAGGGGGTTGAAAACCCCAGAAAAAATGCTTAAGTAATTAGTGTACGGCCCCTTACATCTAAAGAGATAACATTGAATCATTAATTTGACGCCACAATACACAGTTCGAGGTCGTATCTCTCCATCCTCGAATGCGCCCAACGCTCGCCAAGTCGTTTTGCACCTGGTCTGCCCACCTCGCTCGCTGTGCTCCACGCCGTCTCGTACCTGCCGGATCGGAAGCGAACGCCATCTTTTCAGGGTTGCTGTCCGGCACTCTTGCAACATGCCCTGCCCATCGTAACCTTCCGGCTTTAGCTACCTTCTGGATACTGGGTTCGCCGTAGAGCTGGGCGAGCTCGTGGTTCATTCTTCGCCACCACACACCGTCTTCTTGCACACCGCCAAAGATGGTCCTAAGCACCCGTCTCTCGAAAACTCCGAGTGCTTGCAAGTCTTCCTCGAGCATTGTCCATGTTTCATATCCGTAGAGGACTACCGGTCTTACCAGCGTCTTGTACATGCCACATTTGGTTCGGTGGTGAATCTTTTTTGACCGCACTTTCTTCTGCAGCCCTTAGTAGGCCCGACTTCCACAGATGATGCGCCTTGGTGTACAAATCTGCTACCACTGCAAATGTTCGTCCGACAATGTCCATGTCATCCGCGAAACAAATAAATTTACTGAATCTGTTGAAAATCGTACCCCGGCTGTTGCACCTGGCTCTTCACACGACATCTCCTAGCTTAATGTTGAACAACAGGCACGAAGGTCCATCACCTTGTCTTAGTCCCCGGTGCGATTCAAACGAACTGGAGTGTTCGCCCGAAATCTTCACACAGTTTTGCACACCATCCACCGTTGCTTTGATCAGTTTGGTAAACTTCCCAAGGAAGCTGTCCATAATTTTCCATAGCTCTACGCGGTCTATACTGTCGTATGCCGCCTTGAAATCAATGAACAGATGGTGCGTTGGGACCTGGTATTCACGGCATTTTTTGAAGGATTTACCGTACAGTAAAGATCTGGTCCGTTGTCGAGCGGCCGTCAACGAAACCGGCTTGATATCTTCCCACGAACTCATTCACTAATGGTGATAGACGACGGAAGATGATCTGGGATATCACTTTCTAGGCGGCATTAAGGATAGTGATCGCTCGAAAGTTCTCACACTGCAGCTTGTCACCTTTCTTTTAAATGGGGCATATAACCCCTTCCTTCCACACCTCCGATAGCTGTACAGTTTCCCAGATTCTGATTCAGTTTGTGCAGGGAAGTGGCCAGCTTTTCCGGGCCCATCTTGATGAGCCCAGCTCCGATACCATCCTTACCAGCTGCTTTATTGGTCTTTAGCTATTGGATGGCATCTTTAATTTCCCTCAAGATTAGGGATGAATGGTTTACATCGTCCGCTGAACCGACGTAGTCGTCTCCTTCGCTGCTTTGACTTTTACTGCCTGTACTCTGAGCGTCTTTTAAATGTTCCTCGCAGTGCTGCTTTCACCTCCCGATCATCACACGTTCGTCCGTCAAGATGCTCTCATCCTTATACTTCACATTTCGGCTCGCGGCACGAAGCCTTTGCGGGATACGTTGAGCTTCGGATAAAACTTGCGTGTTTCTTGTGAATGGTACAGCTGTTCCATCTCCTCGCTCTCCGCTTCTTCCAGACGGCGTTTTTTTCTCCTGAAAAAGGAGGATCTGCTGTCTTCGTTTCCGTCTATAACGTTCCACGTTCTGCCGGGTACCTTGCTGCAGCGTTACCGCCCGCGTTTTCCTTTTCCTCCAGAATCTATCTGCACTCTTCGTCGAACCAATCGTTTCGTCGACTTCGTCCCATATACCCGACGTTGTCCTCCGCAGCGTCGTTAATGAATGCTTTAACTGTACTCCAGCAGTCCTCAAAAGGGGCCCCATCGAGCTCACCCTCTTCCGGCAACGCTGCCTCGAGATGCTGCGCGTATTCAGAGGCGACATAAGGGCCTCACAGAAACTGTATAAATTGTTAGTATATACAATTTCGGAAGCTTTTGATATAATCATGCAAAAGACGAAAATTTAATTATTTATTTTACTTTTGGTGTATTAAAAAAAGCCCGAATCTTTAAATTCACGATGCTCCCACGAAATTCACGATCTCCAGACTTGTAGTTAGAAGGCAAATAGACAGATGTTCGGATTCTGTTGATCAATCGGTTATTCGGTTAATCGGTTCGTGCCGGCCTGCAGATGGCGAGAGGCACCAAGCCGGAATTAGAAACATAACATTGTGGAAAAAGCTCGCTAAAGGATTCTTTACAAGAACTGACTGAAGAAAGTTACAACAAAGCGAGGACAAAGCAGAAGGTCTATCTACCTGACCTACTCACCAGATAATTCTTTAATTGTCAGGTCACCTATAGGTGCAGCAAGATAAGGAATGGTGTTTAAAGTGTATTCACCAAAAAAATTAAGAAAATCCCTAATATGATATAAAACTAATGCTAGCTTTGGAGTATCTTCAAAATACTGTAAGGTTTAAAAATTAGCCGAAGGCTTTTCGAAATGACTTGAAGTTTGATTTTTGAGTTATTCAATGCTTTCTCCAGACTTGTAGTTAGAAAATTGAATAAATATATCCCGCTGCCTCTGACTGAAGTCTTAGATACAAAATCCCGTTCCTCGCATTTTTTTCCGTTTTATAAAATGCACAGGTACTTATGCCAAATGAAAGCTTCAATTTCCGCTCCTTGCTCAAACAATATAGTACATACTTCATTCCAATTGATACCATCCACTGGACAGCATTCGCTAGTCACATGGTTATCATTTCTGTTAGAATCCAGCAGATAAAGAGGGCTCCACCATTAATCAAAAGCCGAAAATCGGCCAGCCCCGGATGGATCTGAATGTGACACGAAAATGTGTTATTGAAAGTCTTCTCGGGCCCGGGCGGCCGGACAAGGACACCAATCGAAATCGAAGGACATTATATCACACTCTCAATCACAAACCGCCTCTAATGCTCATAACGTGTTTGTTCGGCCGAAGCCGACATATGCAAACCGCATTCCGCACCGGAGACAGTGAGAGAGGGCGCTGCCTGTTGTCCACAAGTGCGGAGACAACTGGTCTGCTGGACTATAACCGAGATTATATTTTAGACATGGCCTGGCGATGGCTTATGACGGCCCGTTTTCAAGCGGAGAAAGGGAACATAAAATCATTATCATAATGATTTTAATGATAGCAAAACAAATAACTTTGAGAAATTAAATCATTTTCTCTGTATAATGGTAATCGATGTCAGAGATATCGTGCTATGGTGCGCCCTGCCTTTGTTTAATGTCATGTTGTTATCATTATTATTGGTCTAAGCCGAGTACGGCTGGAGTGCTTAGGTATTGTCAGGAAACGATAATGTCTCATACCATCACTCTGCCCTCGCTGCTGCTGCCGCGTGTTGTTCCGGGACGAACGGGCGTCGTCGTCGTCGTCGCCGTTATCCCAGCACAGAAGTGTGACGGTGCACAGTTTGGAGAGTTAGTTGATCCTCTCGCCTTTAGTGTGCATTAGAGTGATTGGCATTCCTGAGTGCTACACAAACTATTCGCACCACATATTTCAAATTTGTTCATCATGTCCCTCTGCATCTCTCTAGCATGGGGGGGCAACAACTACCAATGTGTAGCTCGGAAATATAATTAAACGCGTGCGTTTGTGCGATTTGCGCCATTCATGCAGCTTGTAGTACAACTTGACATCAGAGGAATCCCAGCTATCATGCGTGTGTACTCTCGAATTAACGTCCGTCTGAACAAGCGAAAAAAATCTCTCCATATATCTCACTGACCACATAATTGCTACAAGTACAAGTTTTTTGTTCCTTTCTTGTCAAGCCTCAAAGTTTACCTCGGAGCCACACATCACTCGGTTTTGGGCACACTTTTGATGCAGTGGGAGATTCCGAGTGGTCAGTGGTTCCCAAATTTCTTCTTTATTGAATTGAAAATTATTTAAAATTATTTAAAGCTTCGAATGTAATGTCTTCATTTGTCATCCGATTTTATTTGATTTAACCGCTTGACTATAACTTTGTAGTTACTTATTTTGTCGGTCACCAGCAAGGTGTTAAAACGTATTAGCTCCCAGCAGCTTCTGCTGAGCAACATTTTTTCGTCGTTGCCAGTCGATAATATCGGCAACCCGTTGAACAAGTGGAGGAAGCAACAATTGCAACTGCCGCAAATTAAACCAGAGTGGAAGGAATTGTGCCCACCGTATTTCGATAAGGAGACCTGCCGGAGGAGTGATGCCTGCGACAGTGATGCCAGCACCAGATAATCGCTCGGACGATGGCAAGATCGGACAAAAAAAAATTGGGATCATTTATAATGTCATCAATCATCCTGTTGTTGGTTAGGAGCGTTGCACAGTCCATAAACTGCACAGTCCACACACCACCGACCAATGCTGCAAGATAGCTGTAGCCGAGGGCGTCCACTGTAGCGACAATCATTGGGTCACCACTAAAGGTTGCCCAAAACGAAATCTAAAAGAGGGCTTCCACCGGGAAGCTGCCGAAGAAGAACTGACTTCCAGCAATTAATGAGGGGAACTTTCCGACCAGCACGAATCTCCGTAGAGCAATTCCAGTCCTTGCACATCTGCACATTGTACAAACGACTAGCAGTAGTGTCAGTTCAATCTCCAGCACCACCTGTTCCATCCCCAACGAATCTGCTCTGCTCTACACCGAAAGTAACTGGCTCCGAACTTCATACATCTCGCCAGCCGTCTGGGCCTGGTGGGCCTGGTTAACTGGAACGCTTACTTGCTTTAGAACAAAATAATCGAGCTTAAGACGTGGCGTTCATCACCGAAACGCACCTAAAATCGGAAGTGAACGTCGATATTCCGAACTGGAACTTCCGAATCGTAAGACTCAACCGGCTAATCAAGGGAGTAAGAGTGGCTATCGTTTTTTGCTACAACATCAACTTAGGTTCCAGCTAAGCATCATCGAGGCTATTGGTATCGAAATCATATTTTCGTCGCAGCTTACTGCCTACTTCAAGTCAAGGCCAGAGATGGTTCAATAGCCGTCCTTCGAAGGGGCATCGTTGAGCTGACTCGACGGCATAGTCAGAACATCATTGCCGGTGACCTGAATGCCAAACATCGAGCCTGGGGCAACAGTCGCGACGACAAGTGAACTAGCAGAGCGCTTTCGACCGTGTGTTGATTCCAACGTCCACTACGATATGCGGTCAGAAACGGCTGAAGATGTTGAACTGAGTTCCATCTCTCGATGGACCGGAAACAACACGTTCCAACGATTTGTCAGGTAAGCAATATTAGATTCATGTACAGAATTCTAAACACGTTGTAATCGCATGACAAAAAATATCTATGAAAATATGGTGGACCTCAGAAATAATCATTTCTTCAATAAATCCGCGCTCTCCCAGACTGTGCAAAGCCGTTCTGGATATTATTCAAATTTCTGTATTCCAAGCCTCGGCTCATTCTACCTTCGGACCTCTAGCTCAAACACATGACTGATCCGTTTGTTTGGTTTCCGATGCACCAACTAACTCGTTTTACCAACAAAACCAGTTTGACAAGTTGTGAGTAGGCGTTTGACAATGTTTAGCATAATACCCTAGTGTAAAAACTACAATGCTACAATATTCCCAGCTACCTGGTATAAGTCATACACAACTATTTGTCCGCCAGGAGATTGCGGGTCTCAATCAGCGGAACAAGTTCCAATCCTTAGCAGTACACATGTTCCTCATTGGTTTCTGCAACTGATATATGGACAGATTCAATCACAACAAAGTTGCTGTAACCATTTTTGCCTGATTTGTGCTGCTCGGGATGCGCACAAAATCATCACAAGCGTCCCTTGTAGCACCCTCGGGCTTTTAAACCTGTTAACCTTCGACAAGTCAGAACCTCCAGAAGGCGATATTTTGGCTCTGTTCGCAGCTGACTATCGTCCACAAACAGTGTTCAGAGCTCTAGTGGCAAAACTTCAACAAGACTTGGATGCCCTAACAGAGAATTATTAACCATTTTTGCCTACACCAAATTTCCAAAATATGTACCATCTGAATTACGCAAAACCACATGACTGTGAAATGGGACAAATACGGCTTGACCACTGACCAGCAAATCATTCTCCCTGTGATCGAATACGGCATGCCGGCCTAGGAGAGCTGCGTAAAAATCCTTCATATGAAACTTCAAAGAAATTAAAGTAGTAGTCAGGTTATCAAATTTACAAATGAATCGATGCAAATATGACAAACAAGATATACTTTTCAAAATTCTATTACAGCTCATCATGCTGCGATTATTAAATTCAAAATACAGTGATGAAAGACACATGAATTCAACCATTGGATTGAGAAACACTGCCCAATGATTATGCTTTTCTCCAAGCCACACGACGCATTATTAGCTAAGGATATCCTTACGACCACGTCGACGACGACAAAGTCCATGCACTCACAGGTCATTCTTATTGCTTGGATATTTGACACCTTTTTTTTTCTCATCAACACGGGGACGATGTCGTGAAAGATCATTGCATCCATCCAGCTGAAAAATGAATACACGTATGTGGCTGGGCGGCCCTTTACGTGCTGAAATGCGGTAAAGGTTAAATTAATTATTGTTTAGTGTAGAGCCCCAGATGGCACCATCACGTGACCGGCGTCACTAATGAAAGCCGAAAACATGGACATGGACATATTCCTATTGTTATGCTGTTCCCCCTCTCACTGATGATGTTGTTATGTTTGGGGACTAATCACCTAGCGCAGATTTTCAGCTATCGTAGGATTAGGGCCGACCGTGATTCCTTGCGAACATACGCAAACATGGTCTTCAGGTCAGCCGAGTTTGTGCGCTCCGCGAAAAAAAATGTATCTGTATTAAAAAATACAATGTTTCTCCGAATTGCTTGACGCCTTTGATATTTTTACTGCATATTTTCTTTGGCTAGGACGCCAGTCAAAGGTGTTCTAAAGACGGACACGTTTTATTGCATTTTAATGGTTTTCGTTCAGTTTATGTCTTTTCGGTAACGTTTTTCACTTCTTTTCCTCGTAGCATCTCATCGTCGGCACCAGAAAAGAGCATTCTATTTTCTGCCGCCTCTTGAACGGTACCAGATAAAACAAACCGATGTTGTTCCAATGGGGAAAATCGCCAAAAGTCACCCAATTTCAGCGTTCCGGGGAAACAACATGGGATGGATGTTTCCCGCTCACAAACATCAACAGGGAAAAAAACTGACGGAGCTACGAAAATATGTTGGGTTTCTAGGAAAAAATGGCAATTGAAGATGCTACATTCGGAGAACAAAAATCATACGTTTTGGAATAGTATTTTCGATTATGTTGGAAAGCATTTCATTTTGCATCACAACTCTGATCAAGATTTCCATTTAATAAAGGATTGCAATAAAATTGTAGACTTGATCATTGACTGTAATCATAATTTGATAGTAGCAGTTCCTAGAGTTTACAGTAAAATGTATGATTCTGATCTGTTTTGACACAGAAATAAAAAAATATCAATAGTTTGGAACAATTGTAACGTTGATAACTTCACCCATCAAAAATCTGCCAACTAATTACATGAATACAAATTGTGACACTCCAATAATTGATTCAAAGCACCGTGAAACTACGCAAGTTTTCTCAAACTTCCAACACGAGTGAGTGGTACGTTGTTTGCAGTAATGAAAAATGTTCGTGTCACCTTCGATTAGAACGGTGCTGCCCCCAATAAGTAAAAGCATATTTTGTGTGCATTAGATGTGTGGAGTGGATATGTTTCGGTGTTTCTATGTCTCGCTGTTATCGTTCCGTCGACTTTCCACCGTCAACGGATTGTGCGAGGGTTTGCGTTGTGCCACACAGAAACTTAATTACGAATGGATTACCTTAGGTACAGTGAATGGTCGATTTTATATTAGAAAAATAAAAGATTTGTCATGGCCAGTGTTGTAAAATGTCATTTGCATTCTTTTTCATAATTTTCTCAGAACTTTTTTCAGTAGTTAGCTATCAACTGTCAAGTATGGCGAACTTATAGCGTTAAAATGTGACTACAACTTTGTCTAACAAGAAATTGCTGTAAATATGTAATCTGGGGCGTGGGAGGCAAAATGTCATTCAAATGACATTATGTCAAATGACACGTGACATTTTGGAGAGATTTCACTCTCTAGCCTCAGATGTTATATTTAGAGTAATGTACCTTTGGACAAAAATATAGCACTACTCAAGCGTTATGCGTGCATATAAAATTTTGAAGTAAATTTGGCTTCCGAACAAAGTTAGGAATAAATTAGTCAAATGACATGCAGATGACATTTTACAAGCCTGGTCATGGTTGTCGTGCGTTGGAAGAAGTTTACTTCCTAGAATGGACTTGGTTAGTAACCGAAAATTTGTCCCAAAATCAAAAGCAGTTAAAGCCAATGAAAATTTGTTACACTGCATAACTTGGTCAAAATATTTCTAATAAAAAAATTTAAAAATAAAATGTTTTTTTTTAGTCTTTTTTGATGCAATTTCGGCGTTCCTATCCTCAATGTTTTTTCATTAGGTTTTTATTGACATCCGTCTGATAAATTGACATAAGTGAAGAATAGAACGCTAATCTTGCGAAGAGGAGCGTGACAATTTTATGAAATAGACTCTGTAGATGCATTAATAGGTACACCCTAAAGACACTGTATACAAATACGGGAAGTCTGATCCCTGAACAAATAAATCACCAGGCAACTCTTCGTGCGCAACACTGCTGATGGTGGATATACTTTCCACATTGGTCTATACCAGTGGTCCCCAGCCTGCTTACTATCGAGGGCCACACAGCAGTTTTAAACTGTTGAAGCGGGCCGCGGTATATTTGCAATATTGTTTATCATTTCGAATTGAATTTTGAAGTATAATACAAAGTAATCAAAAAAACTGTTTAAAAACATACTTGTAAGGGCATTACATACTACAGCGTAGCTGAGTTTTAGTTCATATTATTACACACTTCTGCGATAGCGGACTTTGCGTGAAATTTTACTTTCGTAACAAAATCTACTCGGCTTAGTTGGCAAAACTATTTTACCAAATAAACATCTGTCGACCGATTCTAAGAGTTTTTTTATCCTCGGGGATTATTAGTCAATGAAAGTCGTTGCAAATAACGACAGCATGTCTACGATTCAGATTTTGAAGCCAGGTGAACTTACCAGCGGTACTTATTTTCTGACTTTTTCGATTTGAGATATTCAAACGGGATTAAACCTGCATTGCCTGACGTGTCGACTCGTTTATTTGATCTTTTTTCACGGAAAATGGTCATCAGGAAAAAGACTCAATAACGGGCCGAAACGTCGGACACTGCAAATGTAAACCTGTTTGAATATCTCAAACTAACAAATTCAGAAAATAAGAACAATTATTCTTAGTGTGAAGTACGTTAACATAACGCATTTTCAGGAATTATAAATCAAGAAATTTTCAATCGAATTTTGCCACAACTTAATATATTTTAAAGAATGAAAGAATTCATATTAGGGTGCAATGTATGACAACATTATTTTTACCTAAGAACGTTATATATTCAGCTTGGTTAAAGCGCCAAAACTACCATCAAAGTATGTTGCCGTTAGCCTACATATCATGTATGAAGTGAGAAATTTATTTGATTTTGATGATAAAAAGATTATTGGTTTATATGTTTCTTGAACATCAACATAATTTGAACAAGACATACACACTCAGTTTTTATTTCCGCAGCTCGGCAAAATCCGCACAGCCGTGTGCCCAGCAAAATAAAAAAACTGATCTCTCGTCGAAAATGAGGTTTGTTAGCTGCGTTTCGGCAAATTATTTGCTGATTTAAAGCAACTTTGACCGATTTCTCGGCGAAAAACATGTTTGCTGGGGCTCGGCTGTGTGAATCCCGGTAAAAGTTGAACAAATTGCTGAGATCCCGGAAAAAAAAATTAAGTGTGTATGCTCAGCCCGAGTACAACGAAAAACTGGACACTATGAAAGCTTTTCCTGGATGTGATATTTGTCAATGGGCCTGAATTCTGAAACCCTTCGCGGGCCGCAGGAAAACGCTTCGAGGGCCGCATGCGGCCCGCGGGCCGCACTTTGGGGATCACTGGTCTATACGAATTTCATAATTCCAAAATATTTTATTTGTATCGTGTTCAACCACCCAATTAAAAGTCACAATTGACAATAAACATGTTTAATTGATTTTCAACCACATACGAACACTTTTTTACCTAAATCCATGAAAAAATATTCAAATAATAATACAAACATATTTATTCGTGCTGGTTCAAATGAACCCTTGCCAAATGTTGCGCGCGATATTTTGGAATGACAGGTCTCTTGCTCGATTGGAATGCCACTGACAGTAAATTTGGAATTCCAACTGGAACATTTCCCGTCTTTGTTTATAGTGTCTTTAGTACACCCCATATATTAAGGATAACTTTTTTTCTATTGCACCGATCTTCACCAAATTTTTTGAGCAAATTTAGGAGTTGAATTACAATATTTTCCAAAAATTGACTAGCTTACTTTATTTATTCATTTGTTTAAAAATGAAGATGTAAAAAAGTAAAAGTTAGTTTTTATCGCAAAACTTTGATTTATTGAAGTTCTTCGAGCTTATATCAGCATATCAGTTAATTAGCGAGGGTAGGAGCAGACGACAAAGTGTTGGGAAAGGTGACGGTAGAGGAGCTGATGACGAGTAAAGCACCTGGTCCGGATGGGATCCCGAACATGGCGTTGGAGGAAGCCATAAGGACGAATCCGAACATGTTCAGGACAGCCATGCAGAGGTGCCTAGACGAGCGGACATTCCCGGATTTATGGAAGAAACAGCGTTTGGTCCTGTTACCGAAATCTGGCAAGCCACCAGGAGAAGTACTATTGGAGAAATTAATCCTGAACAGGCTGTTGCCGTACATGGAGAAGGCGGGAGGATTATCGAGCGTCCGATTAGGAGAGGCCCACCTTAGCCGTGTGGTAAGATGCTCGGCTACAAAGCAAGACCATGCTGAGGGTGGCTGGGTTCGATTCCCGGTGCCAGTCAAGGAAAATTTTGGTTTGGAAATTATCTTGACTTCCCTGGGCATGAAAGTATCATCGTGTTAGTCTCATAATATACGAATGCAGAAATGGTAACTTGGCTTAGAAACCTCGCAGCTGATAACTGTGGAAATATTCAATGAACACTAAGCTGCGAGGCGGCAATGTCCTAGTGGAGATGTAATGCAAATGAAGAAGAATTCGGCTTTCGGAGAAGCCGGTCTAACCGGGTCTAACCGGAGAAGCCGGTGACGTAACCATGACCGTGTCCATCGGTAAGGTCGAACTTTTTTTTTTCCAAGTTCGTTTATTTGGTAGGCTCAGGCGTGTATAACACTTTACGGAGCCATGGTTCTTTGTGATATATACAATCAATATCATTTTATTATACAGTTAATAAGAGAGGGGAAGGAGCCAGCGCCCCTGGTGACAGGCAGGTGTTCTGCATGGTTACAATGTTTAGGGATGGACGGGGCTTAGGATTTGGGATAAGGAAATTTCAGCTTCTCATCCGGGCATTTGGCGTCAGTGACGATGTGGCGTGTCGTCATGCTCGAGGAATGGTTCGACTGGGAGAAAGGTCGAACTGACTGCAGTCTATTCGATCAGTCTAGTTGAAGAATGAGTGCGCAGCAACAGTTGGAGCATCATAAAAAAGGAGATGATAGTTGTCAACAACCGGGGATCAGTGCAGGAGGTGAGTCGGTGGCTGCGACATCATCTCCAAGAGATCTCTTAAACTATTGGGGATGATGCTCGACGATAAGCTGAGCCATGTCGACTACGTCTTCGAGTGCGCGGCGACGGCGATAGCAGTACTATCAAGGATGATGGCGAACAGCTCTAGGCTGTGCTTCAGCAAGCGCAGGCCAGTCTGGGTGTCGGCGCTGAGCATAAACTACAAATGCCCAAAAGTTGAAAGTACTCATAGGCTAATGTGCGTGAGAGTCATCAGCGCATATTGCAACGTATCTTACGAGGTGGCATGTGCACTCGCGGCCATGATGCCTATCAAACTGGTGGTGAAGGAATACGAGGAGTAATGCCCAAAGAAATATCAAGGTAGCAACGGTAGCAGAGGGAGTGGGAAAACACGACCAAGGACAGGTGGACCCATCGCCTAGGTTTTGGCTTGACCCAGTTCTCAACAGACCACGGATGCTTCAGGTGGTACGTGCATAGGAATGGACACTACCACCGAAATCATCGTTAGAAGAATGAGCCAGAATGCAAAACAGTTGAGTGCGGTCGCAAGAGTGTCGCAGACATCCTACATCGAAGCTGGCGTACGGAACAGCAGCAGACTGTCATTGCGGATAGCGGACCATGAGTACACACAGCCATAGAAGATATATGTATGGGAACACCAGCGCCAGTACAAACATCACGCCTGTTGTCAGCTTGCGGAAAGCGCATAGCCGCAGAACGTGCCGCCACGACCAGTTTCGGGGGAGCTCCCGCTTTTGGGGAATTTATTGTCAGAGTAGGGTAGATCCACCGTCGAGGATTATCCGAGTCGTTTGCGATCGCGGCCGTTGCTGGAGCTAAATGGCTCAACGAATAAGATGGGAGCTGAATTGACCAAAGGCATCGAAAATCTGTTATCGGAGTAGGCCAAAGTGTTAGGAAGCTAAGTGAACTAAGGTTACACTATCGCGAATTAGGAACATTTTTATAACGTTGAGAAGAGTCTACAGGGTACTTAGGTGAAACAGTCGAAAATCTATGATCAACTGTGACAAAAAAAAGTGTTAAAACAAAAAGAAGAAACGTCTTTGCAAGTCTTGTTTCAGTTTGCGATGAAGAGATAGTTCCATATAGAGAGTTAGTTTGGTGTAGCTACGGATGGATCACAATTCTGCTAAGTGAGACACCTGCATCCATGCTGTTATTCTAGATCGGATTGATCACAATTATGTGTGGTGCGCATAAGTTTTGTCCTCATTTAAGAGTTTGTCCTCTGAGCTTGTGGGACGCCCGCATTAAAGAGTTTATTCTTCTGCGTTGGTGTGAAGCTCAAAAGAAGAATGGTGTTATTGCGGATCGGAACAATTCTGCGTGGAGGTACACCCATATTTAAGAGTCTCTTCCTCTGCGTTGCTGGGACGCCCACAAGAGAAATAGTTTTATTGTGGATCGGATGGATCACAATTCTGTACGGTGGGATACCCGCAATCAAAAGTTTCTACCTCTGCTTGTTGGAACACCCACATGAAGAAGAGTGTTATTGTGTATTGTATGGATCACATATGGTGGAATGTATTGAACTTATGTTCGATCACAATTCTCGGAGATGGGACCTCACCTTTAAAAATCTCTTTCTCTGCGTTGTTCAGATGCCCGCAAGAAATTTTAGGAATCTGTGTCAAAAGGTCGAAGGTCAAAAGGTCGAAGGTCTTAAGGTCGAAGGACAAAAGGTCGAAAGGACAAAAGGTCGAAAGGTCAAAAAGTCGAAAGGTCGAAAGGGCAAAAGGTCGAAAGGACAAAATGTCGAGAGGACAAAAGGTCGAAAGGACAAAAGGTCGAAAGGACAAAAGGTCGAAAGGACAAAAGGTCGAAAGGACAAAAGGTCGAAAGTACAAAAGATCGAAAGGACAAGGTCAAAGGCACAAAAGTCGAAAGGTCAAAAGGTCGAAAGGACAAAAGGTCGAAAGGACAAAAGGTCGAAAGGACAAAATGTCGAAAGGACAAAAGGTCGAAAGGACAAAAGGTCGAAAGGAGAAAAGGCCGAAAGGATAAAAGGGTCGAAAAATAACAGAAGGTTGAATGAAAAACAGGTTAAAAAAATATTAAAGTTTTCCGTCTGAAGGTGGTCTTGGGCGTTAGAGGGTTACTAGTTGACTTCAAAATGAAACACAAACATTCACAAATCACGTGAGGGAAGGGGGTCGAGCGAAGTGTGATGATCTATACCAAATTTTCAGATGTTCTTACAAAAAGTCAGACATAGGGGGAGGGAGGGTTGAAAATTCCCTATTTTTGCGTTACGTAATTAATGGATCTTCTCTAATGCAAATTTTGGCAAATCCATACCCCTCCCAACTTTACAGCATAACGTAACGGGTCCTAATAATAAAAATAAATGTATTTTGTACATTCGTGCATAGTTACTTAAAAACAAATTTTGTGAACAAAAACGTATCATCTTTTGAGCATATAATTTTAAGCATAAATAAAATTACTGTCATTAGAAGATGGTATGTTAAGCTAAAATTATATATTTTGAATTATCATTTCGATGAAAATGAGTGAAGAACTATTTTCATGAATTACAATTGAAGTTAATAAAGCCTAGCAATACTTTGATAAAAATAAGAATACCCTATGTTTTAACAAAAGGAAAATTCTAGAATGAAATGTTTTCAAGTGTTGGTATTTCATATGCGGTAGAAAAATGCGAAACTCGAAAGAAAAGGTTATGAATAAAATAATGAAAAGAATCAATGAAAATAAGGTTAAACACAAATAAATATTAATGTGCGAAACTCGAATGACAAGCCTTTGATTAAAAGAAGGAAAAATTCAACAATAAAATATAATCAGGCGAAACACAAATAAATATAAATATGTGAATTTCGAAAGAACGGCCTATGTTTAAAAGAATAAAAAATTTATCAATGAAATATCAGGTAAAACATAAATGTGTGAAGGGATGGTTGATCAACACTCGACATTTTGCCTAATTTTTCCGACCTTCGACCTTTTGTCCAACAACCGCAATTACTATCTTTTGTTCTTTCAACTTTTTGTCTTTCGACCTTTTCACTTTCGACCCTTTGTCTTTCGATCTTTTTTCTTTCGACCTTTTGTCCTTCGACGTTTTTACTTTCAACTTCAACCTTTTGACTTTTCGACCTTTTGACATTCGACCTTTTGTCCTTCGACCTTTTGGCTCAGATTTTTTGTTTCGACCTTTTGACCTTTCGACCTTTTGTTCTTTCGACCTTTTGACACTCGACCTTTTGGCTTAGATTTTTTTGTTTAGACCTCGACCTATCGACCTTTTGACCTTTCAACCTTTTGACCTTTCGACCTTTTGTCCTTTCAACCTTTTGGCCTTTTGACCTTAGACCTTTTGACCTTCGACCTTTTGACCTTCGACATTTTGACCTTCGACCTTTTGACATTCGACCTTTTGTCCTTCGAGCTTTTGGCTCAAATTTTTTTGTTTCGTCCTTTTGTCATTTCGACCTTTCGACCTTCGACCTTTTGGCTCAGATTTTTGGTTTAGACCTTTTGACCCTTCGACCTTTTGTCCTTTCAACCTTTTGTTCTGATTAAACCAATGAAATAACCTTTTGTTCTTTCGACCTTTTGTCCTTTCGACCTTTTGACCCTTCGACCTTTTGACTCAGATTTTTTGTTTCGACCTTTTGTCCCTTCGACCTTTTGACCCTTCGACCTTTTGTCCTTTCGACCTTTTGACCTTCGACCTTTTGTCCTTCGACCTTTTGACCTTCGACCTTTTGTCCTACAACCGTAGTGAAATAGACGTGTCTTCGTAGCAAGTTGATGCACTATTAGTAGATTTGGTTACGGTTTTATATTCTGTGAGCTTGTCGTAAACTGTCTTTTAACTCACTTTTTCCAAAGTTTCAATCCAATGGTCATGATTACTTCTAAAAAAATGCTTGAGGAAGCAATTACTCCTTTGTGTCTTCCACGAAATAACTGTGTTGTAGTTTGACTAAATTAAGTTTTGTTTCCAATATATTCTTAAAAATTGATTTAAATGAAAGTCTTGTGTAGGAGCCGTACACTTATTACATAAGCAATTATGGAGAGAGCGGGTGTCTGTCATTTTCTTACGCTCAATATAAACAAAAAATAATTTGCATGGGAAAATATTTCATAGAAGGGGGGTCGAAAAACCCTGAAAAAATGATTACGTAACTATTGTATGACCTCTTATTTATTTTAAATTATTCCATTGATATACATCCGTCAACTATGCAAACAATTTAATTTAATGAATCATAATAATCATTCAATTATTGTAAATCATACAAGTGGTTTATTATATCTTTAGATTGTTGATTTTTTTCGGTTAAATTTCACCGAAAAAAATCAACAATCTAAAGATATAAAAATTCACGGTGACCAAAATACTACTAAACCAAGTGGTTTATTAATCAAAAATCACGATCGTTCATCGTTAGTCATACTTGGAAGATTGAAAACATTGATTATCCGTTATTTTTACTAATAAATCAAGGATTATTGTTAAACAATAATTTGATCGTTAAACAAAAGTTTAATAATTAACTAATAATTATTAATAAATCCTACGAATAGTAAAATACTCCAACAAAAGAAATATAGCTCAATACTGACTGATTAGCATTGAAGCAAGTGGAAAGTTTGTTTCTACCGTAAAATGATAACTTTCAATCAGACACTAGAAGTTAATTTAACTCTTGATCACCAGAAGTATTGACGTTCAAAATTCTGAAGCCCCATTTGGCGTCCAACGAAATGATTCATTTGCAGCTTTTATGTATTAAGAATTAATTGTACAAGTTAGGCAGTAACAGTAAAAACAGGCATCCCCTGTACTTCCTAATTTGATGTTAATTAAATGTGGGTAAATGCTTTCTTCTCGCCGTATTTTTATAGCACCCACGTGCGACGAAATTTGGTTACAATTTGTATTCTCCCCACGTGTGACAACGCACTGCGCTTTATGTAATGAAATGAACTTAGCTCATAACTATCCACGTAGCAGAGAGGGGATTACTTGTTCCGCCGTGTTTCGCGCTGGAATTGTCAAAACTGTCACAATCTCAGCCGAGTGCCCAAAAGTAAACAGTTTTTGCGATTTTTCGGTTCTTTCCATATCTTGCACCCCGCACGACCACGACGATTCATTTTTCATCATATTTCATGCTGCGATATCTTTTAATTCGATCAAGTATGGGGACCTGCTAATACATTTATATTTCTCGAAACTGCGCTTCTTTCGTCCGTTCCCGTGTAGTCGCACCGTACACGGGGGTTCTGTGCGTGTAATTTAAGAAGCATTATGTCAACCCTAAAAGGTATTCGATCCGAAGCATTAGATGTGTTGACTCCGATATCCACCACCGCCGTGGTGCCACAACGGTGAACACCGAGCTTCATCGAGAGAGTGTTCTTATCGGTCCAATCTTTAATACCAATGCGGTACAAATTTGTGGCTGGAAGTGCTACAAGCCTTCATTGTTATTATCAATAGAAACACAGAACATAAAGAGGGTTTTAGAACAGTATGGCCGTGCTTTCGGGTGCCGTTTCCGCATTTAAAACATTTGCACTAACTTCTGGAGCAGAACTTTATCTGCCAACTGGGCCGTTCGACTGTACGGCCGTCCAGTGAGGTGTGACGAGTTTCTTCTCGCTGTTGATGTTCAAGGGCTTCAACAATGAGTCAAACATCACACCAGAAAAGCCATAAATTCGGCGCCGTTAAATTGAGAAGATTTAATTTTATCAGTCAAACTAGGGAAAACAAAAGAAATAAAACTTTGATAACACTTTTCTGTGCCGGGGAAGGGGTGGAAGCTGCAAAGGCGCCAATAAAGCGGAATACCTTGAAGCGCCACCACGAGCCAAACACAAAAGCCAGAGTCTGTTATCGGCGGGAAACTTTTTCTCAAGTGTTTTATTCTCCAAACAGCGCTTCTTGAGCGTAGGCATCACTAGGATCAGGGATTGGGAATAAAATAATTAGTGATTGAGAATAGATTTTCGCACGTAATAACGTTTTTACTGAAATTAGATTTCATTCGATTCCGTTTTGTGGTCCCTAAGCGCAAAAAAAGGATGCAGTTCAAAATTAAAATACGTCTTTTTTTAATGTTTCTCATTGAATCAAAGCAAAGTGGGAAAATCTTTCAAAATTATGTACGGGTTTTTCTTACTACACCTACGTCTATTCCGTGCCGCACTCATCTAAGTGAAACACTGTTATCTGAATGCCAGCGCCAACGGGGGACGCTATTTAGTTCTGAACGCTGCTGGCTGCTGCTAGGTACGCAGAAATTTATCTCAAATCGCGAGTAAGAAATAACGCGTCAATCAACCCTTTAAATTTCAATTTCCCTCACTCCCCTAACGTCTGTTTCGGCTTTTGATACGGAAAATGGGTTTCGCAGCAGCAACGGAAAAGGAAAGTTTCAGGCTCTTTCACGCTTCACGCGCTTCATGTTCGGTTCTCATTGCGGATCAAATAGGATTCGATCATTAGAAGCAAAATTGGCACAAGCAGCTTCCATAGGCTTTATTTTCAAGTTTAAAGTTTGTTTCGTATAACAGTGAAGTTATTAATAATTTCAAAATTACCTGCGTCATTTAAATAAATTAGCAGATAAGTTTGTAATATTCACATGAGTTTCAAATAAAAATCTTGCCATTCATACATTCCAAACTTCCTCCCAAAAGTATGCAACAGGCGTCAAAATTGTTCTAATTGGAATGTCCTTCATCAGAACATTATATTCCACAATTGCTTGGATTGATGCTTTTGAATCAGGGTCCTGTTGGAATACAAATGAAAATCATCATTTGGAAGTCATTGCTGAGTAACTGAGAAATGGAAACATCCTTTCAAAGCGTAACGCCACCGCTATGTTCTGTACTTCGTTCTCAACGGGAAAATTTGAATGTACGCTAGTTCAAGTTATGTCCAGTTGGAAATAAAATACATATACATTTTTTATCAAACAACACAAATTAGTACATTTGGAAATGCATTATTTTTGTTAACAATAGTAGAAAGAATTGTGTTTCAAGCAGTCAATATTTAATTGAAAATTATAATAAATGTGCAAATATGAAAATCATCATTCTGGAATCAGTGTAAAAATAGGAGTGGCAAAGTTAAATTATTGCATAGTGCTGCCAAACTTTGTGATATGTTTCTAAATCATAAGGCATAGGCAATTCTCTTCTTCTATTGCACAGCTTATGATCGAAGTGAGTATAATTTTACCAAACAAATTCCTCAGATCTTTCAACAGGACGCTGTGCAAAAGCATTGGGTAATTAGGAAACATCGATTTCCGTCTGCTGGTTGTGACTTCGACTGAGGCCGCCGCAGGCGACCCCCGAGACTCGAGAGTCGATAAAAATCTTTTCCTTACGGCTGTTTGAACGACTCTTGACGCGCGGCATCCTTCAGGCCGCATTACCCGAGCGAACGTGAATGTGAATGTATGTATGACATGCGATGCGGGACACTCGCTCATTCAGCATTCACTGGCAACTGATCTATTTTCAGTACTTGAAGCGCACTTTGAAGCATCCTTCAGATGCCACAAAACATAAGTGATTCCTCCGGTTGCGACGGTGGTGTCGGAGCTTCCAGCGAAAACGACAATCGATCGAAGGGGGAATTCCAGGGCGAATGCGAACGTACTTGAAGTAATGTTCTCTTATGCCTACTTGAATTTTCTGCCTCACAATGTCGATCATTGATATACATTTTGCAACACACTATAGGGAAGAATTACAGGCGATTCGGCCTTAGCAGGAGGGTAGCTGCTTGCGATATCTGCGGTACCACTTGTTACGTATTTTTGTTACCCGAAATGTACGTTACGACACCATTGGGAAAAAAAGTTACCAATCAATATAAGAAGGGTGGTCAATGGGACATAGGAAAGACGTTGTGCGAGAATTATAAACAATTTTTTTAACTCTATTATAATAAAAGAGGTCGGCTATCGTTTGTAGATAAATCTGAACATTGTCTTCCTTCTTCAACTCTTTCAGTAAGTCTTAAAGTAAGTATTAAAGTAATTATAATTAGTAACAGTTTGTAAGATTTGCAAGTCAACATCATATGAAAAGATTGGCCTTCATTTTCAAGGTTTTGTCGCATATGCTTGTTTTGTAATGATATATGTGACACTTGGCAACGCGTTTTGTCGCTGTGCAGTGAACAAAAGCTGTCGCAATAAAGTAGCGCAACATGGTCGTAAACTGAGATGAGTTATCGATCGACTCTTTCAGCAATGATCGCGAGCCCTCTATGGATTTGTGAGCGGATCGAAAAACTACAATTTATTTACATGTACTAAATTATTATTCGATAAAATTATATTTTATTTTGCAGGTTTTCAAATATTGATCTTTTTGGTAAGCAAATATTTTTTTTTTAATTTTAAACAATTTTATCCCTTTATCATTCATTAAGTATACGTGAAACACAGACAAACAGATATAACGCATGGAACATTCACCCATCAAATTTATAGTCATGCAAATACTAACGACATCTGTTGTATACACCAAGCACGAACCAGATGGCGGAAGTGAGCATACGTCAAACTCGAGCAAAACCAATTCGCGTGCCAGCTAATGATTATTCAAATTGGCCGGTGAATCTATGTGCGATTTTCTCAAGTGTTATGTCTGTTTGTCTGTGCGTGAAGGGTATAGCATATCTCCAGTATCGTACTCTTGGTGGAATATTAAGTGACCCATAGTGTTATATGCATCAATTGAATCAGCTCAACGAATTGGGGTTATGTCGGTAGGTGTGTGTGTTTGCTAAAAAATATAAGACATAATTTTTGGTACGTAACATTTGCTCGCAGCAAGTTGTCTTCGACGGTCCAATTGGCCGATAGTCGAGTTATTTTTTATTTGCTGTAATGCTTTAAAATGAATTCAAATAAATATGAATTTATGTAAAAATTAGAATCTAACTCGCCAAAGTGTTATTTGATCTCTCTGATGTGATTTTCCAATTACATTTTATAATACAGGAGAAAAGCACTATCACGGCTATTCGGATTAATCTGTTTTTTTATTGAGAATATTTTATTTTTCATTTGCCATCGCTGCATCGACATTTATAACATATTTCGGCCGTGATTTCAAATTAAATCGAATCTGCCTGTGATGAAATTATTGCAAAATAAATGTTTAATGTAGAAGCAAAAATTTAAAAACAAACTTCAGTCAGTAAACAAAAGAGTGAAACTAATTTCATCAAATCCACAAGAAAATAAGAAGTAGTCAGCTCTTTAAATTGCCAGAAATTGAAAAAAAAAACAAGGAAAAATCACATGGTTAATCAATGTAAAAAAAATCCATGTAGAGATCATTCATTAGGCAAATTAGGTAAATTAAACGTCTCGATGGAAAAACGGGCTTGGTGGTCATATTGCTATCATCTCTGGCTCATACGCAGGAGGTCGTGGGTTCAATCCCAGGGCTGTACCATTATTTCTGCTTTGTATCTTTCCATATGTGTCTCATGTTCTAGCAATAGCTAGAACTGTAAATAAGCGGGCTTTCATAACAATTTCCATCTTCTATCCTATACCTACAAGTTTGATTAGTTCTATCAAGTATCAAATTAAACGTAAAAATTCGTTTCGGCACCCAATTTTAATATACGCCACCCTTTCATGACATTGGCAACCCGTTAATCAAGACGAGCCTCTGCCATAGAACCTTCTTTATCTTCTTTATCTTCTTTATTGGGAGTAGGGAAAAGCCCGTTCGAGTAGTGCTCGTATAGGCACTTTCTCGAATGGGCGCAAAACCTTCTCATCTTTTCGTATCAACAGAATTTACATTGACTCCAAATGATACATTATGGTCTTAAATATACAATTATACACTACTTATAACTAACATATGTACAGAAACAATTTCAAGAAAAACACTATACAATAAAACAAACAAAAAACTTGCTAACGTGTAGAGTTAGTAGTGGTAGTGATAAGAAGGGTGAATTTCTTTTTGAGGGACAATCGAGAAAGGTGAAAATCGAATTCCGATGAACAACGGTTGAACATCCTACACATACCAGTGAGAGGCTCATTATGTCCGTAATTTGTGCGAGCACCGTGAAGAAACAGAAAATTGTTTGACCGAAGTAGGGGTTCCATTTTTCCCGGGAATCAGCTTCCCGGGAAACGGGAAATAAAATGTTAACTTCCCGGGATTTCCCGGGATCCCGGTAAATAAAACAATTATGCGAAACTCAAAATCGTAACGTGAAATAATAAAATATACTCTCGACCTCAGGGGATTGATACTTGCTATATTGTGTTAAAATGATTAAAAAGTTGTTGAAAATTCGGTCCACCCTAACTTTCGTAGTGCATATAATAAAAATTGTTTTTGAACTGACTCAATTCTGTTGGCATGAATAGCTGAAAATGGGGACCAAACTATGCTGCAATATTCTAAGGTTGGCCTTACATAAGTTGTATATAGTGTTTTTATTGTGTATGGGTCCTGAAAATTGTAACAGAATCGTTTTATAAAACCTAACATGTTGTTGGATTTACTTACAATTAAGTTATAATGATCGATGAAAGTGAGTTTTGAATCCAATATTACTCCCAAATCTCTTACTCTATTGCTTCTTACTACGTTCTGATCATCAAAGCTAATATTTGCGCTGAGCATGTTTCGTTTTCTGCTGAAGGTTATTAAGTTGCATTTTTTTATATTCAACTGTAGAAGACTTTTTTTAAACATGTATGGAATACCAATATTTCATCTTTGAATGTATCGATATCCTCGACAGTTTTGATTTTTAGGAAAAGTTTCATGTCATCTGCATAAATTAAGACATTCAATTTATGAAGCACAAGAGGGAGGTCATTTAAAAAAAAATAAAATGTAATGGACCTAAATGAGATCCTTGAGGAACCCCAGAAGAGGCTTGTATTGGGGTTGATAATTTTCCCTTGTATCTTACAATTTAAACACGACTTGTTAGATACGATTCAAGCCAATGAAGAAGTTTTGGTTGAATTCCATCTTCTGCAGTTTGAACAAAAGCATGGGTAAATCAACGCGATCAAAAGCTTTGCTAAAATCTGTGTACAAGGCTTCTACATGGTGACCACTATCCATTGCATCCAAAGAATAATTAACGAATTCTGTTAGATTTGAGGCTGTCGAAGGACCTTTAAAGAAACCGTGTTGCTTAGATGTGATTCGATTTTAATTTGAACAAATATTTTTCATTAACAATTGCTTCGAACAATTTCGGTATGTAAGATATAAGATAGTTACGAACATTGGATTTTATACCAGATTTAAAAATTGGAACTAAAAATGATTTTTTCCATATTAATGGAAAACATCCTGATTCCAGTGACATGCTGAAAATCCAGAATAATGGAGCAGTAAGTTTAATTGCTAGAGTCTTAATAAACACTGGGGGTATTCCATCGGGTCCGGAGCTCTTAGACCCATCTAGATTCAGACATTCAGACATTCGTACAATACTGTAGCATCTACAGATTCAAACTATATTTTTATAATATGGGAAGTAATCTACTTTGAAAGCGAGATATACTACTGAATAGAAGTTTAATTATGAGAGCACAATAAATTCCCGGGAAATTCGGGAAACTAAAGTGAGCATCCCGGGAATCGGGAATCCCGGGAAAATTTATTTCCCGGGAAATCGTTTCCGGGAATGGAAGCCCTAGACCGAAGCTGTCTATAGGGAATATTTAAATTCAGACTAGATAAAAGACCAGGGCAATCAACTTTGGAGTTTAGAAGATCAGAAACATAAAGCGCCTTGGAGACGTCGTGGCGCACACTTAAAGGTTCTAATTCTATAAGCTTACAACGATCATCGTAACTGGGAAGATTGAAGGGATCGTTCCATGGTAGGTGGCGCAGAGTAAAATGTAAGAATTTGCGTTGAATGGTTTCAATACGTTGAATACTGTTGAGATAGTATGGTGCCCAAACAATGCACGAGTATTCTAAAATCGATCTCACTAGTGAACAAATACAGGGATTTGAGACATTGAATGTTTTTGAAATTTTAGCTATTCGGAAGATGAAACCGAGTTATTTAGAGGCTTTGAGGTGATGTATCCGATGTGGTCCGTGTACAGTATTAACTATCCAATATAGTTTGAAATCATCAGCAAATGAAAGCTTGAGGCATTTCAAATGTGGATGGACATCATTCAGGTAGACCAAGAAAATTAGCGGACCTAAGTGACTACCTTGTGGCACCCCTGAGGTAACGAGGAAGTAGGATGAGATGATATCCTCAATCTTAATGGCCATTTCCGGCCATTCAGGTAGGACTGTAACCAGCGAAGAAATGATCCAGAAAAATCCCAATCGCTCAAACTTGGCGATAGTAATTTGATGATTAATCTTGTCAAATGCGGCAGAGAAATCGGTGTAAATTGAGTCGACTTGTTGGCCTTTCTGAAGAGCTTTTGCGATGAAAGAAGAGTACAGCAGCAAATTACTATTCGTTGATCGTTTCGGCATGAAACCATGTTGATGCTCCGAGATGAAGTGATGACAATTGTGGAATACAAACTTGTAGATAACTTTCTCGAACAACTTTGAGACTGCGCACATAGCAGCTATTCCGCGGTAGTTGCTAATTTCGCGTTTGTTTCCTTTTTTGAACACTGGGAAGACATATGATTTTTTCCAGTGGTCTGGGAAGTTTCCAGATTGAAGCGAGAGGTTGAAAAGTTGGGATAGCGGCTTAGATAAACTGAGTGAGCATTTCTTTAACACCGTAGCAGGTATACCGTCGGGACCTGAGTTGTATGAAGCCTTCATGGTGGAGCAAGCTTCCACAATTGTGTCTTCAGTAATGATTGGGTGTTCACCAACAGGGGGATGGACTGGAACATTACACGCTGCTTTGGAAACTTGTTGACAGTCTAAAGACTCTTGCGTGAACACGCTAGAGAAGTGACTGCGAAATAGGTCACTGATACCTTCAGCAGATGATGATTCGATGTTTCCTTAAACATGACAGTCGGAAGACCAGATTCATTGCGCTGTTTACTTACGTAACTCCAAAAAACCTTTGGGATTATGGCGTAGCTTTTGTTGAATTTTCCTCTGGTATGCAGAAAACAGCTTCTTGTTTAAACGTTTGTAGCGCTGGTTGACGTTAGTGAACATTAGTTTGCAATGGCGGCTTTTGAATTTAGTGTACTTGCGTAGTGCGGAACGTTTCAGGCTTTTTAAAGCCTTCAAAGCGGTATTACTCCATGGTGGATTGCGAGGCGACGTTTGGAATCCTTTTGGAACGAATTGGTCGATAGCATACAACATAACATTCGAAAACGCAGAAACAGAAGATTCTAGATCCATATTGATGATATCGAGCCAGTTAATGTTGGACAGAAACGTATTCATTTTAGTGTAATCAGCATTTTTGAAGTCGTAGTATAACATTTCCTTACCTAACCTCAATATTCAAATAAAACTCCGCATGAAGTCGTGACGAGTGCAGAAGTATTCTCGGCTTGCAGTGGGCGAGTGATTGCATCATCAATCACTTCCCAGCTCCCAATAGACCGTAAGGACGTGGCCATCGCCGTTATCAACTATTTAAAAATACTAGAGCTCTCGGGCTGTGCACATTGAGGTTGGAGAGCAAAATCCCATGCTTCCACCCAATGGTTCCTTGAGCAATCGCGATTGTTCTGGTCAATCACGGAGTAGCAACTACGAAATGCATGGTCATCATACTCATGCTCATTTGATTTGTTGTCACGTCTTTGACATCGGCCGGCAGTTGTAATTCACGTCATCAGAAGAATTTTAGTTAGGTAGTTAACCAGTAAACTTAGTCTCAGGATCGCGTTTCGCACCCGCTGCGATTTCTCGTATTGTCTAATCTAAAAAAACACATAAACAAAATTATATAAAAAAAAAGTATTGCCTAATCCTGAATACAAATCAGATAGACGACATGCAGCACCTGTGCAGTTGTTCTCTAAAGGCGACCTAGTCTAGAGGAATACACTATGTCACTATTTGAACATAGGCATTGTCACCGTTTGCGCCAGCTTGAGTTGGGCTGGTTGAGTCCGAATTGATCCAATGCGGTGGAAAATTCTCAAGAAGTTGTATACATTCCTGGCGATAAACTTATTATCGGGGACGCAAATGCACAGATCGGAAAGGAAGTGCTTTTTCACCCAGTTATTGGAAAGGAAAGCCTCCATGCAACTACCAATTAAAACGGTCTCAGTCAATTTCGCTGCGAATAGAGTAATGGCTATCTGTAGCTCCTATTTTGCATGAAGAATATTCGAAAGCACACTTGGAGAAACCCAAATGGCGATACGCGTTATCAAATTGATCATGTTTTGGTGGATGTTCGGCATTTCCCAGATATCATAGATGTGAGGGCTTTCCAAGGCCCAAATATCGACTCAGACCACTATAAGCTGGTATGTAAGATTTGCGCATCATCATGGCTTGAGAGAACCATGCGGCTGAACATAAAGCTACTGTCGAGCCAGGGTGTTGCGAAGCAATTCGCTCATACGCTACACAAACGAATCGAAGGACACCCACCTGGAGAGAATATGATCGCATTGTAGCAACAAGTCCATGATGTGGTCGATACAATATTCACAGAGGGACATAGTACCACACAAGGAAATCAGCGGAAATGCTGGTTTGATGTGGAGTGCTCGTAGCGGCTATACGCCATAACACAGAACGATATAGAGAACTAAGCTGCCGTTACAAAATCGATTAGCGGCAGTAAGGGAAGCTGAGAAAACTACACCGGCGTACAAAACGATCAACAACATGCGCAAGAAAAGCATGCCGCTACCAATCATAATCAATAACAGCTCCGGAGATCTGTTGACTGACCGAACAGGAGTCGCTGTTGGGTGGAGGGAGTACTTTGAGCTTTTGTTAAATAGACAATCGTACAGAGAAGACACAATCAGAATTAGGATTGAGGATGATGGACAAGCAGAGAAGCCATCCACGCTAGACGAAGTGAGAAAGGCTGTTCAAAAGCTAACGGAAAGGCCACTGGGAATGATGAGATCCTGGCCTAAAAATTTGATGTGACCGGCTGAATGAAAAGTCCACCAATGATTGAAATTATTTTGAAGGAGGAAGAAATGCTTTGGAGCTGGCATGATGCCTGTTATGTTCTATCAACAAGTAAGGGCACTGACTCGATTGTGCTAACTATTGAGGGATAACACTCCGCCACACCGCCTACAATGTAGTCTCTTGGATTATGTTTAGCAGACTGCGCCAATTTTTGAAGACTTTCGTCGACGAATATCAGTGCAGTGTTCTTGAAGGACGATCAACAACGGACCAGATGCGACAAATTCTTGATGAATTCCGGGAATACAACTTGCGGGTTCAGTATCTGTGTCATGACTTCAAGGCAGCCTACGACTCAGTGAAACGGAGCGAACTGTGGCATGGAATGCTAGAACATGGCTTTCCGGCAAAGCTTATCCGACTGTTTTGTATGGTCCAAATCAAGCGTCGGAATATCTGGCGAGACATCCGATTCGTTTGTGAGATTAGATGGATTAAAGCAAGACGATCCGCTCTCTAATCTGCTATTCAACTTTACTCTGGGAGGTGCAATTTAATGATCTTGTGTTGGTGTCTCGCAGATTTAAAATACGGGCAAGACTAGCTCTGAACACATAGTTGATTTGACATGGACTATAAACATGGACTATAAAACTACTATCTAAAACTATGGCTATCGAATGCGGGAACAAACACCAGACAAAGTGATGCTTAGCAGAAAACCTGGGAGAGGGCATTGGCTTCGGAATAGGTCCCGCACTCGCTGGCTCTGTGCAATCGGGGACCGGTATGCTGGGAGACTGGCGATTGGCGGCCCAAAAACGAATGACCTGGGTTGTGACTTTACATTCGGTTTTGCTTTTGTACGACCATCGGTAAAGGTCGGTAAGGATTGAAAATGTATGTCATTGATATGGATCACAGTTGACCTCACATTTATGGTCACCCCTAAATCTATTCGGATTCCTTGAATATAGCTTGAATGGCGAACCTCTAAGCTTTATTGACTGTAGATTGTAGAGCTATCTCCAACTCGGCCTTTGCGTTGACATCCTCGCAGTCGTGTATGAAGATGCTTCAAAATGGTTTTTATTTTTAAGACTTGACATTCTACAAAAATACTTTTCTGGTTTTTTCCTTCAAACAAGCGAATAAAGTATAAATAATCAAAATAATACTGTGTCGCCCTCATGAGCTGAGATAAGTGTCCAACGTACCATTAACGTCTTAGAGCATCCATATTGTCTACAAATTAATGCTGTGTCCGCCTTCATGGACTTAGAAGAGCGTTCAATCCACTATGAACGCCTTAGAGTATTTATATTGTACTCTAATTACGTCTTTTATGATCACCTTAGAGCATCCCTATTGTCCCTAGAAATGCTCTCATAAACTTATATTTACGCTCAGCCCCCTATGATCATCTTAAGGCAGCCATATTGTACTCCAATTGATACTGTGTCTGTTCTCATGGACTCTGACGAGCGCTTAAAAATCACAATAATCGTCTGAGATCCGTCATATTGTCCTTAAATTGATACTGCGTCTGCTCTCATGAGCTCAGATGAGCGTTTCACTATTCCATGCCTCTGAACAACACTGAGACTACGAAGATATTATAACGTTTTTTGAAAATCCTTTCTAACCTCCTCGAAATAAATAATGCACAGGCAGTGACAGCACTTGAATGGGGATGTGACCTACAGCGAGGGCGATAGGGTTATGAACCTGGGAGATCGCACACATGACATAAGTTTTCCAGCCTTGGATATCCAAGAAATCCAGGAGACGATTGGCCTGTTGAAAAACTACATAGCTTCTGGGGTTTATTTTCAAAGACTACCGCGCGATCACACTGCTAATCGCCGCCAACAAGGTACAGTTTCAAATGGTATCCCGTCGACAAACGCCAATTGCAAAAGAATTTATGGGGCAGTTCTGGGCGGGATAGAATTCCGTAAATGAAGCAATTTAAAGTTTTAGACTGGATTCATGAGTGAACGCTCTACTATCAACCAGGTATTTGCTGTACGTCATAGACTGCATGAATATCGCGAAAACATCGACACATCATCTATTCATCGACTTCAAAGCCGCATATAACACAATCGAAATCAGCTATAGCAGTTAATGCACGGGCAAGGATTACTGAATAAACGGATAATACTGGGCAAGACGACGACGATGAATTGGATGATATGTTCGAGTTTCATTGACGCTCTAACGTCCTTTTGAAAGGGATGGGGACTGCATCATAGTGCGAAACTGTTAGCCGTAACGGGCCTGCTGTTTTACACCGCATTGGATGCATTTAATGCAAGCTAAAATGCTAACACTACTGAAATTTAATAAATTATTGCTAAATTTATCCAAAAACTTATTCTAGTTCAATTCAGTTTGAATTATTATCGACTTAAAATAGCAGCAAACTCAACTGATAGAAATTGCATGCTCCAAATATGTGCTGTCTAAGAGATACGCCGCTAAATACTCACTGCAAAAGTAACAAGGATCAAGAACCTCAGCACGTGCTAACTAACTCTGTCTGATCCGACAACACCAGCCAGAGTTGTATCGATCGATGTCCTCAAACAAACGCCACCCGGCTGGATGACTGGCTCAAATTCCCGTATGCTTACTCCTCGTTTCATTACGTTTCTGGAGACACCTCGTTCTCAGTAATCAGAAGACAATTATTTTCGGTGATACGTAAATATGCTCTTACATCGTATAAAATTGCTTTTGTGTTTCACCTTCCCGATTCGTTCTTTCAGCTGGTCCAAACCGAGGAGGGGGACTACAAAAGTTTCTTGGATTTCTGTTTAATTTATACTGAAAGATGATTTGCATTTTCCTATACTGCGAGGATAGAAAACCAGCCAGCACACGCGAGCCTTCCTTTTGCATTGCCTGGTCAAAATATTCGATAACCCAGACCAAATTTGTCCAGCAAATCTATTAGCCCTCCACGGTGTGTTAGGGGCGATAGAGCTTTAATCTATAATTCATGTATCTGTAATAAGTAACTATTCATAATGTGTTAATTGGGAATTCAAGCATATATTGAAGAGGAAAGAAATCGACTGAAGTGTGCTAGACTTATAATAATGAATCATTTCAATATTTTAATGATAGTGCAATTTGGTGCTTATGATTCATCTTTAACACTGTCCGCTCAAGTGAAACGATCATTCAATCTCTCTCTCGTGCGCTGGAGGTCGTTTCATCCAAAGCCAAGACGGAACTTTAATATTTTTGTTTTCCTCTGCGGGTACAAGCATATTCGCTGTACAGACTGGCAGGCAGGCTCATACACACATGCCATGCTTTTCGAGCACCCTGAGATGAGTGATTCTTGAAAGTAATAACAATAACAGTAATAACCGAAAAAAAATCTGTCGGCACGAAAATGTGGAATAGGCGCGCGCTACGCTTACAATGGAAGTTAAGGAGAAAAGTGGACTGTGCTGTTCGAAAGAAGTGTTCGCTAGGAAAAAATATATATGGGTGAGTGTTTCAAAAGGCCTATTACTGCCGCAGCTCAGTTTGTGGTAGACCAGATATTCCATTTATTGCACAAATTCCGTAACATTCAACTTCAAATCAGCGCACAAGCACGGACAAACTAACTGGTCGGAACAATTACGGTACAAGTAGTGATGCTCGAATATCGGAAATACCATCGTAACTATTTGGCAAACATGGCAAAATTTGATATCAAAATAAGAGATAATAAGTTAGAATCAAACTGTTTTCAGATAATAATCTTGATAAATGAATAGAATTTTTATGTGGGTAAAATTTCAAAACATGACATCAAACTGATTACCGTCGTGCAGGTCTTCTTTTGACAAATCGGGGCTACTTTGGACATTTTGAAACAAGAAATATAACGTAAACTACTAACAAATAGTTATTATTGCTATTCGGGTGTCTTTTTGATAGTTGGATGGCAATTTTCTGTTGGAAATTTGGTATTAATTTTCATAGAGAATAAAAAAATCAAAAGAAGCCTCGGAGTCAACATAAGCCTGGCTATAAAAATCTGAAACGCATTTTCTGTCAGAAATCAGAATTTTTACATATGACGTAATAGTTTGACTCAAATTTGAAGCATGTAGGACGTATATATAAATATTTCTATCATAAGCCTCTTATAATTTGTTTCACAGAAAATCTCGCTCTTAATGGGCACTCTCCGGTGCCAGTGCCAGTTGATCGCGATGGGTCCGTCCATGGTCTTCGTCATCGTTGTTTACATCGTCATAGTTACCGCCACCCACCCACCACCTTTATTACCGTCTCCGTCCGCGCCATCCGTGTTGTTTTCATCATCATCATCTACGTACGACCGATCGGGGTATGCGCGACTGTTATTTCCATCTAGGAGTAAGCCGACCTGGCCTGCCTGGTCTCTCAAGAGGGAGTGAGTGTAGGCACCATTGAATACTTGGAACTAGGTGATATTTTTAGAAACAGTCACACCATTCAAAACCTTACACAAAGAGCGACGGCCGTGTAGACGTCGTCATGAAATATTGTTATTTTTTCTTTTTTTTCAACTCGGTGCGACGTTGTTTCGTTCGTTTGATCATCTCAGCTTTAACTGAAATTCCAATGATGTAAGATTCCCCAAATTTCACCTCGAATTCGAAGGGACTTTGCCAAGTTACCTAGCAGTTGAATATTCTCCTGTGTGGCAGCATTTCAATGGGACGGAAAAATCATGTACTACAATTTCTGAAAAAAAAATCCACCAAATTCATATTATGATCAAATAGAACAAAATTAACAAAACTATCTAAGTGATGGCGTTGATTGGCTATTTTGTTTCACATTACTGAATGCAAAAATACCAACCATAAAATAATTATTTATTTTCATTTTTCGAGAGTGATATCCATTAGGTACGTCACTACACTGCGGCATCGAATATTCCCCTTTCTTCAACAAGCTGTACATTGAAACAGGAAAAACATTGACAAAATAGTGAAGGGTAGTTGAAAATTTCCAAATTTTGCGCGACGTCCTTGACGGATGCCCCTTTAATGTGACCTGTGCTCGTTCGCAAGACGACATCGTTCATGTATGGGGCTGTACACTAATTACATAAGCACTTATTGGGGGATGGGGGTATTCCGTTTTCTTACGCTCCATATAAATGAAAAAATGATTTGTATGGGAAAAAATCTCAAATGGGGGGAGGGGAAGTTGAAAAACCCCGAAATTTACTTACGTAATTAGTGTACGGCCCCTATCGAAAGCTCAGTCTGGGGGGAAAAGGTGGAAAAATAATGAAATTGTGTATACGCTTGGAAAATTACACATTACTCTCGTGCAGTTGATGGCGCTGGGGTAGAAAAGTGGATATTGTGCTGCGGCTGCATGCCAGCGGTGTGACGGTGGCGGCAGTATCCTGATGGCCGCGATGGGAGTGAAAACACCGTTACGCAGCCGGTGCCGTGGCGCTATAGAACGGCAGCAAGGAAACGAGAATGTCGGATGAATTGTGATATGGTTCATCAAACATCACGATACGGATGCTCGACGAATTGTGAAATGATAATGTTCAGTCGAAGCGTAAAATGAAAGGAACGTGAACACAAGGGAAAGATCAGTAGACATTGGTCTTACTCGCATCATCGTACTTCGTTGCGATGGCGGAGACGACGTTCATGGCAATCTTGGATGTGGTGGTGCGCACCCTTCGGTTAATCACGCAAAATTCTGGTACTGCTGCCATATGCAATGCATGGCAATAAAACCAGAATACTTGGGAGAGATATGTGAACTATCGCAAATCGAGTGGCCCTGTTAGTCTGCTTCTATAGCACGTTGAACTATTTAAGGCTTTTCCAAACCAATGCGTTTTTATCGCTGCAACCCGAGAATACTCAATATGTGTATATGTGTATAAGTCAAGTTATATTCAACGGAAAAGCCTATAACATTGTCTCCTATTGAATTGGATCGATCATTGGAATCAAAAGTTATGGACAAATACGTTGTTTTATAACGCCTGAGAAAGGCACCATTACCGTTTGGTGGATTAATCAGGTTTTGTTTTTAAAAATAATCCAACAGTTTCAATAGCGCAGCGGCATGAGGGATATTATTTTATTTTTATTTATTTATTTATTAATAATCTACATAGCCACATAAGTAACCTCTATTGGTTTTCAAAGTATATGGAACTATAACTATTTCACAAATTCCAATGTATTCTACCTATTTCAGCTAGAAGTGGCACTCCCAACGGAAGAGCAGCTAGGTCGATCCGCCATTGGAAGCACCGCAACCGCTGCACTAGGCACGGTGGCTCCGGATCAGAGAAACAACTGGTATGACGGCGAATGTGAGCAGTTAGTTGAGGAGAAGAACGCAGCATGGGTGAGATTGCTGCAACACCGTACGAGGGCGAACGAGGCACGATACAAACGGGCGCGGAACAGACAAAACTCGATTTTCCGGAGGAAAAAGCGCCAGCAGGAAGATCGAGACCGTGAAGAGACGGAGGAACTGTACCGCGCTAATAACGCACGAAAGTTCTATGCGAAGTTGAACCGTTCACGTAAGGGCCACGTGCCACAGCCTGATATGTGTAAGGACATAAACGGGAACCTTCTTACGAACGAGCGTGAGGTGATTCAAAGGTGGCGGCAGCACTACGAAGAGCACATGAATGGCGATGTTGCAACGGTTGTGGTATGGTAATGAACCTAGGAGCACGCGCGCAGGACATGCGACTTCCGGCTCCGAATCTCCAGGAAATCCAGGAGGAGATCGGCCGGCTGAAAAACAACAAAGCCCCTGGAGTTGACCAACTACCGGGAGAGCTGTTTAAACACGGTGGTGAGGCACTGGCTAGAGCGCTGCACTGGGTGATTACCAAGGTTTGGGAGGATGAGGTTCTGCCGCAGGAGTGGATGGAAGGTGTCGTGTGTCCCATCTACAAAAAGGGCGATAAGCTGGATTGTAGCAACTACCGCGCAATCACATTGCTGAACGCCGCCTACAAGGTACTCTCCCAAATTTTATGCCGCCGACTAACACCAATTGCAAGAGAGTTCGTGGGGCAATACCAGGCGAGATTTATGGGTGAACGCTCTACCACAGACCAGGTGTTCGCCATACGTCAGGTATTGCAGAAATACCGCGAATACAACGTGCCAACACATCATCTATTTATCGACTTCAAAGCCGCATATGATACAATCGATCGGGACCAGCTATGGCAGCTAATGCACGAAAACTTATTTCCGGATAAAATGATACGGTTGATCAAGGCGACGATGGATCGGGTGATGTGCGTAGTTCGAGTTTCAGGGCATTCCTGAGTCCCTTCGAAACGCATTTAGCGTTACGGCAAGTTGATGATTTTTCGTGTCTGCTATTCAACATCGCTTTGGAGGGAGTAATACGAAGGGCAGGGATTGACACGGGGGCAGCAGGGACTTTGTCCAAGGGCTTGACGATCCCTCCCCAGGCCATCTGCGAGTTGTGGCGCCTGCCTAGGATGTGGTGGGGTTTGACAGTGGGCCCTGTTAAACCTCTATAAAAAGCTGCATGTATCCGCAAGTAGGCTCCGCCAAAGCGACCGTGTGCCGCTCAAAGCGCACAAGCCCAAGTCCTGGTGTTAGGTGGGACGCTAAACAGCCCTGACACGACGGCCCTCCGGCGAGACAGGAGGTTTGCGCAGGCCCAATAAGCCGCCTGGAAAACCAATAATTACGAACAATATAAGAGATAATGCGACTCGATATAATCGGCAAAGACCTAGGCGACGAATAAAGGATCACGATTGGAAGCTTGGAACATGGAACTGCAAGTCGCTAGGTTTCGCAGGTTGCGACAGGATGATCTACGATGAATTACATCCCCGCAACTTCGACGTCGTGGCGCTGCAGGAGATTTGCTGGACAGGACAGAAGGTGTGGAAAAGCGGGCATCGGGCGGCTACCTTCTACCAAAGCTGTGGCACCACCGACGAGCTGGGAACCGGCTTCATAGTGCTGGGAAAGATGCGCCAACGCGTGATTGGGTGGCAGCCAATCAACGCAAGGATGTGCAAGCTGAGGATTAAAGTCCGTTTCTTCAACTATAGCATCATCAACGTGCACTGCCCACACGAAGGGAGACCCGACGACGAGAAAGAAGCGTTCTACGCACAGCTGGAGCAGACATACGATGGATGCCCACTGCGGGACGTCAAAATCGTCATCGGTGACATGAACGCGCAGGTAGGAAGGGAGGAAATGTATAGACCGGTCATCGGACCGGATAGTCTGCACACCGTATCGAATGACAACGGCCAACGATGCATAAACTTCGCAGCCTCCCGCGGAATGGTAGTCCGAAGCACCTTCTTTCCCCGCAAAAATATCCACAAGGCCACATGGAGATCACCTAACCAAGAAACGGAAAACCAAATCGACCACGTTCTAATCGACGGTAAATTCTTCTCCGACATCACGAACGTCCGCACTTACCGCAGTGCGAATATTGAATCCGACCACTACCTCGTTGCAGTTTGCCTGCGCTCAAAACTCCAGACGGTGTACAACACGCGTCGAAGTCGGACGCCGCGGCTTAATATTGGGCGGCTACAAGACGGTAGACCAGCCCAAGGATACGCGCAGCAGCTGGAGGTGGCACTCCCATCGGAAGAGCAGCTAGGCGCAGCGTCTCTTGAAGATGGCTGAGAGATATTCGATCCGCCATTGGTAGCACCGCAACCGCTGCACTTGGCACGGTGCCCCGGATCGGAGAAACGACTGGTATGACGGCGAATGTGAGCAGTTAGTAGAAGAGAAGAATGCAGCATGGGCGAGATTGCTGCAACACCGCACGAGAGAGCGAATGAGGCACGATATAAACAGGCGCGGAACAGACAAACTCGATTTTCCGGAGGAAAAGCGTCAGCAGGAAGATCGAGACCGTGAAGAAACGGAGCAACTGTACCGCACTAATAACACACGAAAGTTCTATGAGAAGTTGAACCGTTCACGTAAGGGCCACGTGCCACAGCCCGATATGTGTAAGGACATAAACGGGAACCTTCTTACGAACGAGCGTGAGGTGATCCAAAGGTGGCAGCAGCACTACGAATAGCACCTGAATGGCGATGTGGCAGACGAAGATGGCGGTATGGTGATGGACCTGGGAGAACGCGCGAAAGACATATTTTTACCGGCTCCGGATCTCCAGGAAATCCAAGAGGAGATTGGTCGGCTGAAGAACAACAAAGCCCCTGGGGTTGACCAATTACCAGGAGAGCTATTTAAACACGGTGGTGAGGTACTGGTTAGAGCGCTGCACTGGGTCATTACCAAGACTTGGGAAGAGGAAGTTTTGCCGCAGTAGTAGATGGAAGGTGTCGTGTGTCCCATCTACAAAAAGGGTGATAAGCTGGATTGTAGCAACTACCGCGCAATCACATTGCTGAACGCCGCCTACAAGGTACTCCCTCAAATTTTATGCCGTCGACTAGCACCAATTGCAAAGGGGATGTTCGTGGGGCAGTACCAGGCGGGTTTTATGGGCGAACGCTCCACCACGGACCAGGTGTTCGCCATTCGCCAAGTACTGCAGAAGTGCCGCGAATACAACGTGCCCACACATCATCTATTCATCGACTTCAAAGCCGCATATGATACAATCGATCGGGACCAGCTATGGCAGCTAATGCACGAAAACGGATTTCCGGATAAACTGACACGGTTGATCAAAGCGACGATGGATCGGGTGATGTGCGTAGTTCGAGTTTCAGGGGCATTCTCGAGTTCCTTCGAAACCCGCAGAGGGTTACGGCAAGGTGATGGTCTTTCGTGTCTGCTATTCAACATTGCTTTGCGTACCATCTATGGGTAATACGAAGAGCAGGGATTAACACGAGTGGCACAATTTTCAATAAGTCCGTCCAGCTATTTGGCTTCGCCGACGACATAGATATTATGGCACGTAACTTTGAGAAGATGGAGGAAGCCTACATCAGACTGAAGAGGGAAGCCAAGCGGATTGGACTAGTCATCAACACGTCGAAGACGAAGTACATGATAGGAAGAGGTTCAAGAGAAGACAATGTGAGCCACCCACCGCGAGTTGGCATCGGTGGTGATGAAATCGAGGTGGTAGAAGAATTTGTGTACTTGGGCTCACTGGTGACTGCCGAAAATGATACCAGCAGAGAAATTCGGAGGCGTATAGTGGCTGGAAATCGTGCATACTTTGGACTCCGCAAGACGCTTCGATCGAATAGAGTTCGCCGCCGTACCAAACTGACCATCTACAAAACGCTCATTAGACCGGTAGTCCTCTACGGACACGAGACCTGGACGATGCTCGTGGAGGACCAACGCGCACTCGGAGTTTTCGAAAGGAAAGTGCTGCGTACCATCTATGGTGGGGTGCAGATGGCGGACGGTACATGGAGGAGGCGAATGAACCACGAGTTGCATCAGCTGTTGGGAGAACCATCCATCGTTCACACCGCGAAAATCGGACGACTGCGGTGGGCCGGGCACGTAGCCAGAATGTCGGACAATAACCCGGTGATACAACGATCCGACGGGCACAAGAAGGCGAGGTGCGCAGCGGGCAAGGTGGATCGATCAGGTGGAAGATGACTTGCGGACCCTCCGTAGACTGCGTGGCTGGCGACGTGTAGCCATGGACCGAGCCGAATGGAGAAGACTCTTATATACCGCACAGGCCACTTCGGCCTTAGTCTGAATAAATAAATAATAATAAGGGATTGACACGAGTGGTACGATTTTCACGAAGTCCGTCCAGTTATTTGGTTTCGCCGACGACATTGATATCATGGCACGTAACTTTGAGAGGATGGAGGAAGCCTACATCAGACCGAAAAGCGAAGCTAAACGGATTGGACTAGTCATCAATACGTCGAAGACGAAGTACATGATAGGAAGAGGCTCAAGAGAGGTCAATGTAAGCCATCCACCACGAGTTTCTATCGGTGGTGACGAAATCCAGGTGGTTGAAGAATTCGTGTACTTGGGCTCCCTGGTGACCGCCGATAACGATACCAGCAGAGAAATTCAGAGACGCATAGTAGCTGGAAATCGTACGTACTTTGGACTCCGCTCCGATCGAATAGAGTTCGCTGCCGTACCAAACTGACTATCTGCATAACGCTTATAAGACCGGTAGTTCTCTACGGACACGAGACCTGGACGATGCTCGTGGAGGACCAACGCGCACTGGGAGTTTTCGAAAGGAAAGTGTTGCGTACCATCTATGGTGGGGTGCAGATGGCGGACGGTACATGGAGGAGGCGAATGAACCACGAGTTGCGTCAGCTGTTGGGAGAACCATCCATCGTCCACACCGCGAAAATCGGAAGACTGCGGTGGGCCGGGCACGTAGCCAGAATGTCGGACAGTAATCCGGTAAAAATGGTTCTCGACAACGATCCGATGGGAACAAGAAGGCGAGGTGCACAGCGGGCAAGGTGGATCGATCAGGTGGAGGTCGATTTGCGGACCCTCCGCAGACTGCGTGGTTGGCGAAGTGTAGCCATGGACCGAGCTGAATGGAGAAGACTTTTATGTGCAGCACAGGCCACTCCGGCCTTAGTCTGTTAATAAATAAATAAATGACAAAACCTGTATAGTCACCCAACCAAAGACAGTTAGGTATTCTTTAGGCGGTTTGAATTAATTTATTTCCTGGTTAAACACAACTAAAGTATATCATTCGGCGAAAACATTTAGTGTCATCAAACATTGAAACAACAGAAACCACACGGTTCGGTCATCAAGCCCCCATTCCCCCATGTAGTTTGTCTTCGTTATACAGATTATCAAAAAGTCCTATGTGCTGATATTTCGGAGCAAGGCGGCTGTAAACATAGTTAACACACCAGAGCATCCTTCTCCACCTTGAAACACTTTTCTGAATCCGACAGCAAAACGCAGTCCCTTTGCGCAGTACGCATACTCTCACACCATGGCTTGCATATCTTTTCACTATGTTTCTGCAATGCTTGCCGCTTATCTGGACCGTTGGTTTGGATGAGCCGCCGTCTAGATTCTGGAATAAGATTCAATGGTTGCCCTACCAGAGAAGGATCTGACGGTAAGGCCTCGTAACTCTACGGGTTACTGGAAGAAGTGCATAGCGGCCTGGTGTTAAGGCAGGCTTGTACCTGGAATAGGATAGTAGAAAACTCTTCGAAGGGGACAGCTTCAGATGCAGCAACAGCGGTGATATGCTTTTTGGCACTCTTCACGACGAATTCCCCAAATTTTCCCCCACGATGGAATGCCGATGGAGGGTTGAAAACCCATTGGATGCCTTAATTGATAAGGAAACGTTTAACAGTTTTATTGTTGTTGACCAATCAACGTTGAATGTCTTGAATCCAAAGATCAGTACCAACAAAGTTGGTGCCATTATCTGACCAGATTTCGTTGGTGTGCCCACGTCGTCCAATGAACCGCTTGAGGGCGGCAATGAACGCATTGCTCGAAAGGTCGCTGACAATCTCCAAGTGGACCACCTTGGTCAACATATACAGACAAACACCGTTAAGTAACACGATGGATGTTTATGTTTTGACTCCTCGGACGCCAACATGTGTGGATACTCTTGTAGCAATCACTCTGGAGACTGGCAGGTTGCCCATAACCTGATTGACAGTTTGCCTCTTCAACCTTACTCATTATCCGCACTCTTGAACTACATTACGTACTGCTGTCTATAGCACAACTATCCAATACTGTTGGTTTACGGTAGCTGTCAGTTGTTCTGGTCCATGTAGGCTCTGTAGGTTTGGCATGTAGGTTCTGCAGGTGAAGTTGCAGTAGTCAAGAAGAACCTCCTTCAACTTATGATGTTCGATTGTCGGCCAAGAATTATCCATCTTCACCAGCGTTAGCTTATGGCTGCTTCCATCTTTAGCTCGCTTCGTTGGTCTTCCTCCATGTGAATACTCCTTATATCACAACCGTTTGTTGGTAGGCATGAAAAACTCGCCCAACGCTAGTTGTGAATCATCCTGAAGCAGTCGAACAACGAAGCGACACGAATTGTCACGAGTGGTGGCGGATCTAAAGAAAACAATCGCCGATTGATAAGGAGTGAGCTGCTGCGGCGGCTTCGAAAATTCCTTCCTATCCTAGAATTGTCGCAATGTGCGATTGATTTCCACCTCTGCATGTAGGTTTACAATAGAGAAATAGCTGAATACCTCTGCTCACTGCTGTATAGATTGCCGCACACGGTCCAACCAAAAATCGGTTTCCTTAGTAACAGAGGTCGGACATCGTTTGTCTTAGAACTTAAAGAACCCTTCGGAGGACAGGTTCTTCCCCGTCGATGGATTTTGCCCCCACCATAACCTAGTTTTATTCACAAGTATTTCATACAACAAATGCATCAACCAAGGATCGCGTGTGCTATACTCTGCCGCCAGGGCATTTAGATGTTGCACTATTTCGTCAGAAGTAGTGACTAGCTTGCGCAGACTGTTGACAGAAGCGAGTGCAACACAAGGCTGTTCTATGACTTCTCATACAAGAACAAACTCATTTTTCAGTTTCGTATAAGTTCATGAGCGTCGTCCATACTTCGTTGTAATATGCAACCGATAGAGTAAATGAACAGAGCTGTGTGTTGACATTTCGAAGCAAGGCGATAGTAAACTAGGTCCAACGTAGTATTGGGGGCCGTTGCACCGAAACAGTGGTGATTTGCCAACACCCCTTCTTATTATATATGACCACGTAGTTTCTGAATGTCTTCTTTGCGAATTGAGTGATGATTTGCCAACACCCCTTCCCATTATATATGACCACGTAGTTTCAGGATGTCTTCTTTGCGAATTGAGGTGGGTGTAGTGCTTAATTTCAATCGAAACTAAAATGACAGAATGAAGATTTCTTTTCCTGCCCACTCCTGCTCTCTACTTTGGTCGAAAAGGTCATTTGGCTGAAAATACCGTTGGGCCAAAACGATCGTTTGGCAGGAAAAGTCATTTGGCCGTAAATGTCATTTGGTCGAACGGGTCATGTAGCTGAAAATGTTTGGCCAAACGGATCATATGGTCTAAAATGAGTGTCGTTTGGCGAACAGGTCATTTGGCCGAAAAAAATCGTTTGACTAAATAGGACATTTGGCCGATTTTGAGTTTGATCGGAATGGTCGTTTGGCAGAAAGTGCCTCTAGGGGAAAAATTACTTTTTTAGCCAAATTACCTGTTCGACCAATTGCAGGGTTTGCAGAAATCGCTCTCAATAGATAACGAACAACGATAAAAGAGAAGCAAAAACTGTTCTGAGTCATAACAAGCCATGATGACAAACTTATCAAACTTGTATACAAGTGCGAAAAAACAGAATCGGATAGGGAGCCCCCACAAAAAAATGGTGAGTTTCGCTTTGTTTTCGCTCCTTTCGTGTTGGTTACTGTACAGCTGTGTAGAACAAGTTGAAATGCATCATCAGAGCCAGTGCTCCTCGCATTTGGAGCTTTCTAAAAGAAATTTATCATGGGGTATAACCTCCCGAATCAGTTCTCTATCACGACAGCTTGCGAAAATAGTCTCTCGCGGTATGCTACATATCGTATATGTATACATAGATGATAAGTGAGATACTTGTTCTTTCTCTTTAGGATTCAATCCCTGACCAATTGACATTTTCGGCTATATGACCTGTTCGGCCAAATATTTTTTCCGTCAAATAGTCTTTTCTGCCAAACGAACACTTCGGTCAAATGACCTGTTCGGCCAAATGACCAATTCGGTCAAATGACTGGCCAAAATACATTTTCGGCCGTATGACCCGTTCGGTCAAATCACATTTTCGGCTAAAGGATTTGTCGCCAGATGAGTTTCGGCCCAATGCAATGGTTTGTTCGGCCAAATGGTTTCTTTGTCCAAACAACTGTTAGTCTAGTTCCCTTCAGCCAAATAGCATTCGGCGGAATGGCTCATTATTATGCGAAACGATAGATGTTCACGTGACATTGAAAATCACCGCTTAAGCACCAGTAAGCAACATTTTCATAGTTACCGCTCCACCAAATAAGCATCTCTCTAAATAACAAAGCAGTAGTCATATTAAAACTGTGGCAACCACGGATCGAGTCATCCTCTAATCAACATGAAAGCAATGACGGCTATCGGTACAACAGATCATCACTGCTACCGCGCACCGTCTTTGAAATGCCCCTTCCGTGTCGAGACAAATATGTCAAAACTGTTTCTCAACAAATCAAACCGAACAAATTGTTCTTTCATGAACGTGCTATGTTTTGGCACAACTTGTCAGATATTCTTGTAGTGCGCTCAGCATTATAATCATTACTGAAGCTATGGTACATACTTTCGGTATAATGGCACTGAGGAACGAAGACATTTGGGAGAAAACAAAATTTTAGCTAAGGATTGTAATAGTCACTTTCAGAGCCGAATACTTATTCGAAAGAAGTAGTTTTGATCGAACTCAATTCCACCGAAAGACTGAAATTGCAACCCTTTGATTAAACGCCGACTGTCATTAAACATGTGTATACCATACCATGCTGCCGTACAGTGGCAGCGTGTTTAGATATTTCTCTGACAGAGTACTCATTACCTCTCATTACTAAAGAAACAACGCCGCATTATTATTGAAAAACAGATCGTTGTTTTGGTTTCGAGCAAGCTCCGTCCCGTTATCAGCACCACTGATGGCGACCTTTCACCTATCACCGATTGATCTCTATGCTGGACGGCTCTGGAACAACTGGCAGCGCTGCCCTACTGTGCACTTCTCGGCAGAGGATTTCCAGAATGATTCTCGGTTCTCTTTCCGATTTATTCATTTTTAATTGCAAACCAAATGAAACCGTAGCCGCAGCAAAAAGTGGCGATAATGACGTTCATAAATATGAATTTATTTTAATTTCACTGATAAACAAAACACTCTTGAATTTATTAAAATTGATAATTAGAACGTCGTAAATCAATGCAACGGCTATAGCGACTGCTGGCCGCAGTGAAGAGTGATCTCGAAAATTTGTCTGCTTTAATTGTTATTGATCAATAAAGTTTTCGGTATAAATTACGCGTGCCCGCGAAGTTGCCCATTGCGGGCTAAGCCAATCCATCTTGCTCCGTGTGAGTACGAGTATTGAAAACAGCCGTAATCAAGTAGGCATTTCTTTTTTCTGCATGTGATCTGGAATGCACTTTGAAATTCGTTTGGTCTTGAATGTTGCAGTGTACATAGGTTTTCAACCTCATGATCTGGCGGAGCATATTTTCGATCCTCAGAATTGTGAATACGGTAGTAATGATTGGGTTATTTATTAATAACTTATCTGGATTCTGCAGAAGTTTTTTTTGGGACCGACATCAAAAACGACATCTTTTTCAGCTGAACCCTGAAAATGCTTACTGTAACAACTAGAATTAGATGTTTTTCACTATACTACTGACAGCATCAGCGATTTTCATCCAGCTACAGTAAAAATTAAAACAACAACTTTCACCGCATTGCTCTCTTAGAAGTCCTGCAATAAGAACATAAAGGCTCCCCCAGACCTAAGCGCTTTCATCGCCGCGACGGCGACAACTAGTAGCAGCGATTCTATCATAGGGTCGCAGCAGGCAATAATGTTTTAATTACACTTCCATACCAACGGCGACAGAATCGCTGTCGCCAAGCGATAGAATCGCGTCGCGTGTGTTTGTGGGAGCCTTAACGTTGTCAGTTGTATTGCACTTTGCGATCTGTAAGCCTGGCGAGCAATATTTTGAACTCATTTCGAAATCAATTTAAATAAATCGCAGATTTCGGTGAAATTTCACCACAAATCTCAACGGTGGAACCATGTGGTAAATGGCATTTAAGTTTTCGGAATTTTGACAGTTAAATAATGGAAAATATTACTCAAAATCTGTAGAATATTAAACGAAAAAATCGGAAAAACTCACAGACGTTTATAAAGCTTAGAGGCAGATTGCTAGTATCGCTTAATATACTAAATAATAACGAAATGCAACTCGAAACAACAAAATAACCAATTTTAAAATTGTACCTTTGGCCTTTGGCAAAACAAAGAAACCATCTCTGAAGGAGTTGAGGGATTTTGGCACCTCATGGAATTGTATCCTCAAATTAAAATCAATTGCAAAATATTGTTCGATCCAACTGCTTTCTCTCTTCAAATTGTCCTACTCATGGACACTTCATCGCACAGAACCATTCTCACATCCAGAAGTGTTTCATGAAGCACGGACTGCAAGCCCCTGCCAGGTGGTGGTACATATTCGTTCGATGCACAACACATCGCCCGTTCGTTCAGCAGCAATAAAAAGCTGTGCGGACGAACACTGAATGAATTATTGTTTCAATACGTGCAATAATTATTTCATTAATGAAAATCGTAATCATAAATAATGCTAATAAGCAAATCGTAAAAACGACTGTTAACATGGCATTAAATATGCATAATTTATGGAATAATGTCTATTGATTCTATATTGTTTGAATATTAATTAATACTTTGTCATATTTGTTTTGAGCACATTATGCGACGTCTGGCTGTTGGCAATCGCACAGAAGAGTAACACATCGACAATCCGATTTCCGCGAACGTGCATTAGTGGTGAGCGACATGGCCATTTTTTTCGCTGACTAAACAGACAACAGCCAGACAGTGTGTCTAGTAGGCTCCGGAATAGACACTTTCTTTCCTGTGCGGATGACAATTGCGTGTACTGATACGGTCCAAGAGGAAACGGAAACCGTCTGGGTTATCAATATATGCACCGTACTGGGGGCTGTTGTTTTAGGATCGGCTGTGGTGCGGTCCGAACAGACAGAAGGACCGACAGTTAGGAACTGATAATTACGAATAACAGTATCACGGGCCACTTACCGGGATCAGGCGTTTCAAGGCCGGGAGGAGGTTGCGCTGATAGAGGTCCTGGCGTACTCCCAGAACCGGGTGACCGCACGTCGTCGTTCACTGCACCGCTGTACGATATCGATGAACTTGGCGGCCGCTGAAATTAAATTAAGGCAAAACATGTTCTATTAGGCAATGGTCAAACAGAAAAGGATGTCATGCAAACTATATATGAAAAAAAAACTGAAGACGACGCTTTTTTCCCTACATTTAAATTTCTCTAAATATAAACAATTTAGGGATTTTCACTGTGATTCAGTAACTCAGTCGATAGCTACTCCGTGATATAAACAATATATTTATTACAAAGCTCAGTTTTTAAATTTGATCTTGATTGATTTAATTTTACTTCCCGTAATTTTCCTGCAATATTTTTTGCTACTGCACTCTTGCACTTATCTTTTTTCCAGATGTTGACATGTGTGTCAACTTCACCACTCATTCCACAGACACTCTGACGCTTCTTCGACAGGGTCAGGTGCCAGCAGTCAGTGGATCCGTCATCAAGTGGATGAGACGAGTATCAAAACGAGCTTAATTTCAGTTTTATTACTTTATATTGCTTGATATGTCTTCCGAACGGAAAACGCTAGCCAGCCGTTAGGGCCAAACCATCATGTATCGGATCCGCTGGAGTCACAGTTTATTTGTCTGGTGTAGAAAACCCTTAGCCATGTGGCTCGTAAACGTGTTTGATTGCTCATTGACCTACACCTAAAATACTATCACCGCGGATCTATTCCATCAGCAGATTCAGATCGGGGAGACAATAAGAGCCGGATGCGAAGTCAGTGCTCGTAAAATTTTCGCTTGAACTAATTTCGAATAAAACTACTCAGAAATAAGTTATCAAGCGCTAAATGCGTTGACGTTCTTGCATTCGGACAAACCGCTAATAAAATTAGACGAGCGCGCAGCTTTGTTCGAGTTTTTATTGTTTACAACATGGGACGTGCAGCTGACGTTTTGTCTGGAACATTTCGACTTTATGGGATCATAATTTGACGTACTTAATTTTAAATTTTACAAAACGTTTGTCAAGTGTACGCACTACTTCTATTATGAGGTACAATCTTTATTACTATTGGTGTCAGTTTAATAGACATAACGTTAAGGACAGATTAACTAAATACAGTTCTGATTCGTTAGGTAAAAGTTTTAGTTTAGATAATTATAATAGTTTCTAGCAGATCTATTTTTATTTATAATCCATAAAAATTAGATCTATATCAATACAATGTCATTGTTTTTCTTTTACCATTAATAGAAGAAGGGTTTGCAAATGTTATAATTACACTAAAACACACATAAAAACCAATATTATATCAAACACAAGTTCCTGTAATTAACTTAATTTACTATTTAAAAATCCAAAATTGACATTGGTTAAGCTATCTGCACATTATCAACATATTATCAATATCATAGCTCGCATTTGTCACAACAGCGTTTTACGCCGATCCAAAAGTTCCCTTTAATTTCAATTCTCACTCGAGGACGTACATTGCGTGGCAGTAAAGTGGTCATCATTGCTTCACTACTCCTGAGACTTCGGCACTTATCTGTATCTAAAAGGCTGTTTTTTTTTTATTTCATTCGGCTGATGCTGCTAACGAAAAACTAAATCTTTCGAAGGTGCAAGGGGACCGAATCGGTTGGCTGACTTTTCTATTCGACCGACCGACCGACCTGTTTCGGTCTGTCTTATGCATCCCAGTGGGATACTGGCTTTATTGGATTACTAACCCTAGTGCGTCTTCGGTCACCACCGCACAAACCGTCTTGGCATGTTTCAATCAGGTAGATGAAGTTCTGCACCTCCACCAGTGTAAGGGTGGTCCAAACGTAAAAGGGCAATATTTTTGCCTGGTTTATGGCTAGAATTACGAGTTTATTGCACAAAATAGTAAGGCACCCGTTATATGAAAGTAACAAGAACAAAGGCTCTGGCACATCTCCCAAAATAAGTTCTTATAAAATAAGAAGGGACAGATAAGAAATTAAAAAACCGTCCGGTCATTGTCCGAAATGAATATTTGAGAGTTCTTCTCCTGTTTTTCTGAACCACCCTAAAAAACTTTCTTCAATTTAGTTTTAAATTTGAATCCTTCGGGTTACTGTTTTAGTTTATTCAATTTACTATATCGTAATTTAGAATGGTCGACTTTGAGATATAAACCTTACCATGGTTTATTGGCTTTGCCCACAAAAACGTGGTTGAATAATCGGTTGACTATTGCCTTTTGGGGGAGCATGTTTATTTGAAAAATATACATTTGACCACAGCAAAAAAAGTTAATAAATTTGGAATGTGTCAAATAAATTTGTAATGTGTAATGTGTTGTATCTTCTTAATAATTTCATTTCGATATTACAATTTTCTGCAGTTTTCAGTATTCTGATAAATAAATATCGAGATGTAACACAAAGCTAGAAATCACTGGCGGAGTTACATTGGGTCACAATGGGGAAAATGGCCCACCAAAATAAATATTTTTCCCAAAATTTGATTAAACACACCAAAATTATTCCTGTTAGGTTTTGTGGAGGAAATTTTTAAAGGCATTTCTTTGGAAATTTAATTAAGAGTTCCTTTCTACTTGGGATTAGTACCTTTTTCTATACAGTAGCAGTTGTATACTGGGCCACGTCCTTACAATCACGGAAACAAGGGAAGGAATTTTACTTTAACATCTACTAGTGAAGATGCAGGGAACCCCTACTACCTTCATAGATGTTTCGGGAAGGACAATTTGTGTTAGTTGGTAAGGAAGTTGAATAGGAAGCTCTATTCAACAATATAGAGCGTTTGTCAATAATAGTAGGGTAAAAGATCCGATAGTCGTGGGTATTCCTACAGTTGTGGTAGTGTTGTTTTTACAGAATCGACGTATTAAACGCAGCAACCCATGTAGTCCATCAATTTGTTGGCATGTCAGTAGACGAACGAAATAAAAGAAAATAGGTTTGGATTTCCCTTAAAATCGGTAAAGTATCACTAAAATACCTTATCTTTTTCTTGGCTTTGCACCAATAGTTGCGGTAGTGTTCCCATAGTTGCGAGTCACGTATGAAAACAATGGGATTCGCAACTATAGGAACTTGAATTAAAAATACCGCAACTATTGAAACACTTCGTCCGCACAGAACAACAAAATCGGCCCGCGCGAACTATCTGCTTACTGAGCAGAAACACAACAAAAACAGGCACTGGGTGAAGAATTTTTGATAGAATTTGTCAAAGAATTTCCTGAAGAACTTCTCACAAAATTTCTCAGAAATGTCCGAATCGATTTCTAAAAAAATCCAAAGGAATTCAAAAAAATCCGAAGAAATTCTTGAATCAATTTCCGAAGAAATTCGTGAACAAATTTCCAAAGCCCAAAGAAATTTCCCACGGAATCCAAAAGAATTTACAAAGTAATCACTAAAAGAACTTTGGATAAAATTGCTCAACTAATTCGTAAAGGAATTTACAGAGGTATCCTAAAGAAATTTTCTAAGGAAAACCTTGAGGAAGTTCAGAAGGGATTCCTAATGAAAAGTATGTAGGAATTCTTGGAATTTCTTCTCTGAAGTTCTAAAAGAATATCGGAAGGAATTATAAAATTTATTTATTTCCTTGATTTACTACCGAATGAATTTCTGGAGGATTTTCTAAAGGGTTCCCTGGAAGAATCTGAACGAATTTTTGACGAAATGCCTAACGGAATTCACAGATAAATCTAAGAATGTCTGACTTTGAAAATTCGTTCAGAAATTCTTAAGGAATTTCCTGGAATCTTGTCCTAGACCTTTGTAAGGAATTCCTGGGGAATTAGCGAAGTATTCATGAAGAAATTTCCGAACAAATTTCCAAAATAGTTCTTATAAAAAATTCTGAAGGAAAAAATTCTCAAGAATTCCTTAACTAATTTCCGAAGAAAATTGTGATCGTAAGTTCCGAACTAGTTCTTGATTGGAATTTCTTTTGATTTATTTCCGGAGGAGTTTTGTAAAACATCATTTGAGGAATTTCCTAAGAATTCCAGGAGGAACCTTAAAAAAAAATCTGGAGGAATTCAAGAATGAATCATTCGAAAAAAAAAATCCTAAAGAATACCTGGAGGAGTTCCTGATGGAATTGCATTTCATAAAGATCCTTGAAAAACCTGCGGGAATTCCTTTGGAAGTTCTACATGGGATTTATAGAAGGATAAAGAAGACGATCATAAATTAAAAAATAAGAAGGACTATGGGAAAGAATACATGAAGGTATTTTAAAAGGAATTCCTGCTGGAAGTTCTGGAAGAATTTCTTTAGAAGGCTGTACATTCCATGAGAAGTTTCCGAAGAAATTACTGGAGAAAAACCCAAAGGAATACCTACAGAAATTTTCGAATCAATATCTATTTATTGCTTAGATATACGTATACTTTGCATGCAGTCAAATGATATTGCCTCCACCTTATACACTTATCCGCTGCCAAATGCGACTTTGTGTTGGCTGGGATGTACGTATTTGAAAATTAAAAGGTGTTAATATATAAATTACTGATTATGGATATAAACACATAACTTGAGAGACCGCAGTTCTTGATCATAGTCCAATTTGTCATTATTTTTACTGTATTCCACATTGACACTAATTCAACCACAGAGAATTGATCATACCAAGGTAGACGGATTCGTCCCTCGGAACGAACGTACATTATGGCCGCCCCTCCTCGAACCGTTGTCTGCGCTCAAGTTTCTACAATTTATAATTCAAAACAAAACATCACTTATCGAGCGGTGGCTCAGTTTAGAACCAAAATTTTATAATTTATGTGACATAGGCACACACATCTGCACTGCACCCTCCTCTCCGAAGTCGCTTTCTCCGATTCCTTGCCTCCGTCAAATAGAGGAGGAATGAAGAAAAAACCACATGTCGTTACAAAACGAAAGCCAGTAAGAAATACGCGCACGCATTTCTTATGTATGAAGCAAGCAACCTTCCCGTACGTACAACCTCTTGGGTACGCATTTTCCCTGGAGGACTGCGGGATGAATCGACGATTGAAAATTTGGAAGGATTCAATAAAATGGTCCTTTTCATGATTGGAATTGTTTTCAGTTATTTATTTTTGAGGCGTGACTTTAAAATTGAACATCGAGCAACAGCTTTTTTCACTGGTGCTAAAATTTAGGGCTTGAAAGGATAAACCGAATTTTGTAGAACGAAAGTTTTGAAAACATGAAGCATTACGAGCATTACGAGTTTGCCATGTAGATCTAATCGGCTTGCAATGACTAAATCAGAGGTATCATTTAACACCACATTCCTCTTTCGAAAACATCTTGAAACAACACAGAAACACAAAAATTGCCCAGTGACAACTTTCTGGTTGCTTTCTTCTTCTCAACATCTCTCCAATTCTAGGGGTTGACAATTTCTCACATTAAAAATAAATATTTTAAAGAAAATCCCGCGTGGAACAATCGATGCGTGTCGCTCATGTTGTCGCATTGCTTGTTAGACTCTTAGGAATGAGATTTTTTTTTTGGTTTTCAAATCGATACACATCAAAAGTGATTGTTTTTGACGAACTGTAACATCTGACTGTTTTAATTGATTTACATTCCGTATTTGGATAACACTGCAAGCATCTAGATAATTAATTATTTTATACGTTGACAATAGACTGACGAGAAATATTTCTTAGGTTCTAGTGCATAAATAATCGCTTGGCTGGAAACACCCAACGATCGCAAAGCTCTATCAATAAATTGTTTGTTTAAAAAAATGTATTTATTTTTTGTGTTAGTAACGCTTGCATTAATAGTCATTACTCATTTAAACATTTCAAAAATAACTACGATTTTTTATTGAATTTTATCATCGTCAGGATTATACTACCAAATAAATCTTTTTTGGGAAAACCAGTTATTAATAAAATTATCAGGATTTACATTTTTGAACTAATTCTAATTGGGAGGCGATCAAGACAGCTATCACAATAAAACACAATCATCCATCATTCTTCCACCGGAATTCAAAATTATCGACCAAAATCCATGGAATCAGGTGCGTACAAATTGCACATGAATTATTAAAATTCCTCGCCAGCTAATTGTCTTGTATTAAATTTGTTCCGCGTCTCCAGCAGATTAGAGCTGCCTAATCTTTCCTATTATGCAGCGTTCCGCAGTCAGCACTCAACTGCTAGGGATCATGTTTTTCAAATGCATTCAGTTATCAAAAAAAAAGCTGACTGAGTAGTTTTAGGTGTACTTAATTTATCGCTACTGGAATCTTCAGACCGTGGCTAAGAAGTCGTTGTGGGTTAGATACAGGTGGAAATGGAGAGAACGCCTGTCGTCTATTCGTGCGAATAGTTTTCTCCCTGCTCCTCCTCCTACCCCAGTTTCGCTTCAACTCGCATATGAAGTGATGACGAGTGTACCACACGATGGAAATGATGTTGGAAATGATATGATAAAATAATACGACTCGACTAAGGGAAAATTCAGATTTTTCAATTATAAACTTTTGTGCTTTCTGCAGAGGCTGTTCCCGCAAATATAACAACAATAGCACAGCCATGTGTGTGTTTGCGTTGTTGATAAATGATACCGATCGCACGATCAACTTATCATTCGCGTTAATTAGAAAAAGCGTCGTGTTGCTAGCAATTAAATGCATTTCGCGATCGTTTATTACAATAAATGAAATGAAACATAGACTGGCGTGTTGCTGTTATATTTATTGGCGGTAAACGTTAACGCAAATTAAAACGCATATGAATGTATAATGAATAGACAATAGGTGCTGTCGTGACTTTCTTTTGTTGAAAGACTGAGGTGTCCCATAATTTATAATGCGCCTAATTATAAAGTATGATTCCGCCAATTGTAGTGAGGTTTGATAAAGATCGGGCCAATCTTAGATCTCACGCATTCGAATCGTCATGGTTTATGTTTGGGTGTCTTCTACAAGTCTGTGGATCCACTTTACTACATCGCGCAGCAATTAAGTGCCGAGCGTATCTTCCTCTTATCACAGTAGGCCTGTATGAAATCTCAGGTAGCATTTTTTATGAACGATTCCTATTTCGTGCTTTGATATTTCATTTTTCGACAAAGAAGCTTTGCATTTGAGCTCACTTCAACCCATACGAATGTTTGCAGAGTCTGTTTTTTATCAATATGCACCAGTAGTAGTAGTAGAGGAGAGCACACCAATGACACCGTTCCAATTGATTGGAATTTATTAGAATAAAAAACGCATAGTTTCAAGCAGGTCAAGATTCCAGTTGCAACGTAGTGCTAACGAGTTGGATTTCCCCAAAATGGGAAAAATCAACGACACGAACCAAATGCATGAAGGAGCTGTTAGAAGTCGCTGCGATGAGTGACGATCAGCCGCATACCATTGCCCCATCATCGCGTCATCATTGCCGGAACGCTTCAATTATCGAGGACTAATCAAGCAAAGTGCTCGCCAAAATAATACATTCCGGGGTGGCAGCTGTGGACTCGGCCAACCACACTCGCCTCGGAAAATGTTGCAAGTGAAAATATCAATTTTCGCCCTCCGGAACTACCCATCGACTGCAGCAAGTAAGCAGCAAGTGATCCCCGAATTCCCCTGTGGATTGCTCCGAGAGTGTGCGTGTTCGTCTTCCTCCACCGTTTCACCCGTGTGCGCCCTAGTGCGTCTATACTGATGGGTTGCACGGGCCGCTCGCCCCGCTGCTCTCCGCAGGGAAACAATTTTCTTACTGTGCGGCAATGGCGATGCGAAAGTTAAAGTTTTCACACAACTCAATAAAAAGTGGGAAAAACAAAACATTCTGCCGTGCACCAAGATCGCACCCCTCCATCCATGGCTTACTGTTTTGTCGTATACGAAATGAACAAATTCGTCTCCCAGTAGGCTGGATGTGAGGGACCATTTGGCAGCCCTTGATTTCTCAATATACACAATACCGATCCATTATGAGCAATCGCACCGCGGTAGAACTGCAGGGAGCGAAGAATAAGGGTAACCCATAAAAAGTAGTCTACCAATTGATTTTATTATTCCGTACATGTACGGAATATTAACAACAATGCATTATTAATGAAATTTTATCCTAACTGAATTTGATCGATTAGAGGCGAAGGAATGGCACTGGACGGGTGATGCAGCACTGTTTGGGACCGGACCGGGCCCTGGAAAAGTGTCAAACGATGCTCTTTTTCAAGGGTGTTGAAGATGAAATTACTGACAATTGTGAAGTTATAAATTCTATTTCGGTAAGTGGGAAAATTAACATAGATTTTTTCCGGCTACATTTGCAACATTAGGCAGTCGAGAGGAGACTCAACAGACGAAGTCTGGGATAATTTGATTTCTGAACGCTTGTCAGTCAGTCAGCGTCAGAGGAGTTCCAATCTGTGACGGCCATCAACTTTTATCAACTGGTGGCGGAATGGTGGCAAGACGACAAGGAAGAGGATTCGGAACGTACGCATTTTCCCAGCAGGTTCAAAACTGTCTTATCGACTAAGTCTCGGCCACTTGCATCGATGGTGGCTATGCATAATTCATATGTTAATCAACGAAAAGGGTAGATATTTGATTATTAACTTATATATGTATGAATAATGTATTTTTAATGTGAGTACGCAGTCACACGAGGGTTTAGCTAAGCTATTTAGAAATTGAAATCGTTCAATGTTCTATGTTACATCTGGGGTTTAACAAACACATTTCTGCCCCAATTGATCGACTGGCGAATGGAACAATTATACGATGGTGCAATCGTGGAACACTGAAGTTGACTCAATTATTAAAAAAAATCACAAATAAAATTTAACAACAAACTGTTACTGAACTGAATCGTTTTCATCGAAGTTTCGCAATAATGAACATGATAACATTATTAATAATTCGGCTTCAATCATGAGGTTTTTGGATTGTTTTTTAAACAAAATTTCATATAATGAAATAATTGCCAAGTCGGACACAGCGAATTCCGAATGAAGAAAATTATCGACTTATTTGTCATGTACTAATTACGTAATGGTTTACGTAAAGAGTCTGGTGAAGGAGTTTAGATAGTTCTAAGCTCTACATAAACAAAATGTTTGAACTGTTTTCCAGGAAAGGGCAGGACCGATCATTCAACTCTGGAAAATTATTTTAACATTTTTGTATAGCTCCTTGGTTTGCTACCCAAGAAAATACCCATAACATGCATATTCATAAAAAAAAGTTCCGTTAGAATATCTTTAGGTCCGGTCCTACCGCCTGTGCCGGGGCAAGCATCTGACTATTTCGCCACCGTGTACAGGCGGCCATTTGCCGCAAGGCGCCTACTTTTGCCGCATAGGATCCTTCTCCTTAAGGTGTCCGAGTCCTGCGCACGGTCTCCCACAACCAGTAGCTCAAGTCAACTGGCATGGAGTGATGAGCTGGCACTCTTCCATAGCCAACATAAATCCCGCCATCGTGAGGAGACATATAGAGAGAAGAGACAACACGGAAGTCTTTTAAAGCTCAGAGTTTTGGGCCACGAAGTACAGGACCAACAAGCATAGACGATTGCACAAGCCAAAAACTCCATATAAATAAAATGTAAACATTGCCCTCATGAAACTTCACTTGCCATTTGAAAACAGGTAAAAAAATTGTCAATGACGTCATGATGCAATGGTTCATTGCTACACCGACGGATAAGTGACGAGACAGGGGGTTGTCTTTGGAGAGTCACAGGTAGTATTTTAAGAGTGTCAAATATTCTACCTTAGCCTCAAATGATCAAACGTTTGTGGACTATGGAGCCAAAGAGCTCTGAACATCGAAAAGAGGCCCCGAAAAACATGTCATTTTTAGAGAAGTACGTTAAGTACTGCCGATCGCCCAGAGGTAATACTGATAGGTAGTCCCGGGGGGAATTATGGGGTTGCACCTCAAGGAGGGTTCAGTGAATAGAGCTAGTCACGGCTAGAGAATTCCCACACTCTGGTACAATGCCATGTGGTAGCTTGGCAACTGCTTAACTCGTGTACTGGGTCAGTGCATAGAGCATTACTCCTTGTAAAAAAATGTAAAAAAATACGTCTGTGGAGTGGACATCCGCACGTCCCAAACTATCACACCACGGGGTTTACTTCTCAGGGTCGGATATAGGCCTGCTTTAGGGACACAACGACACGAAACGCGGAGAAGCGAGGGGCAGTACAACAAAGTTATCGACGCAATGGCATGACAAGGAAGCGGATAACTAATTTAAGAACAAGATACATTTTACTAATTTATTTTAATGGGTTCGTTCCATTTTTTTAAATTATTTTAGTGGTTAGTTTTATGTTAGTACCGTTGCAGCCGATTGTTGCTTTTTCCTACCTTGCGGCTAAGCAGTCATCCGCCGAACGAGGAGTCTGGTGATAGCCGTTTCGGTGTCCGTTTCGTGTGGAGTTTGAATTTAAAACGGGGCGGTCGGAGCCAAGGTTGACTTGGCCTCCTACCAGGAACGAGATATCGGCAGATGGTGTCCATGCCGGAAACAATATACCGGGGCTTGACCCTACACTGGGACCGAGGTACTGGCAGTACCTGGGGATTTATCTTTCGCAGAAACGACGTACTGGCTGCTGCAGCAGGAACAAATCTTTAGGTGGGCATGGAGTTAGACGTGGTTCACGGCTGTCGTTACAATTCGCTGGATGGTGATAGAATCTCCTTCCGATATCAAAAGGGTCTCGGTGGAGTTCGACATCGTCCTTTACTCGTTTCACCTTTTATTTACTTTTACGTTTATTAACTGGCCGTCTCTTGGACAAGATGGCACGTCGGGAAATCAGCTAGATGTGGCTTCATTGGACAGCAAGCCACACGGACACAGTTCTCAAAAAGGACCCAGAGGTGGCACGTGGTCCCAGGCTTGCACAATATCCCCCTTTGGTGGTTGTGGACGGCTGGAAGGTAGTCTTCCAGGTTAGGTCGGAGGCTTATCGATTTCCCCAACCAAGGGGGAGGGGGTTGGTTACTTGGTTGCACTGAACCGGATTCCGGTTTGATGATTGTACACAGGATTCACTTTCTCCCTCAAATTTTCTTCCTTCGCGATCTGCTGCACACTCTAGCAAGTCTTCCATCCAACTCCCCGTTTTGTTTTCCTCCCCTTTATTTCCCTATACTCAATCAATTGTGCATTAATTCGTAGCATTCTCGAGTATGGAACACGAATCTGGACTACGTATCATTCCGCTCACATTGACCGCATCGAGAGAATACAGAAACGCTTCATCAACTACGCTTTGCGCCGTCTAACATGGAATGATCCAGCCAACCTATGCCCATACCAAAATCGTTGTGCATTGTTTGTCTTGCAACCGTTAATAGACCGTCGAGCGATGCTTCAAAGGATGTTTACTTTCGACGTCATAACATGCAACATCGACTGTAGTTACATCCGGAGAATCTTCGATTTCATACACCCTTTCGAAATTGACAACTGTTATGGATCCGTTGCCATCGCACCCATTACGGCCAAAATATTTCATTTTTTTCCTTGACTCCAATGTTAGCAAATTAGTATAAAAAAATAGTATTAAGTCAAACAATAAGTCTGTGCAATTTATAAATAGGAGCCGGTGTTCAATAAATAAAATAAAATAAAATATAATAAATATATCATAATCTTTCCAGCAATTCCAATGCATAAGGGAAATTGTTTTAATCAATAATATCAAAACATTAACACAGCATAACACAAATTAGATTCCGGAATATCACTCATTTGAAGGTGAAACTGCATCGTCGCTATTATGTCGATCTGCGAGTACCACCCCAAAACCCCTCCCAACGTAAGCGCATGTGTTTGGAAATTGAACGTGCTCATGGGGCGTGTGATTTAATGGCATTATCCTTTTGGCTGGATGAATGCTACGTTACCGATACGCACCGAGCCGAACTCCATCCAGCCCGGTGGAATGTTAATGCATTTTCGAAGCATCCAGGTCCCGGACCGGGGTGTGTGTGTGCAACGCGTGGGTGATGTAGAGCAAAGTTAAACAATCACAGTACACATTCGTGTACCTGCTTCCTATGATGATTGGGCGCATGTTTCCACGGGAACGCACATCTGTCTCGTGGCCCCTGTCTAATTTCATAATAAACAGCAATAGTCATCGATGGCTACCGGAGCGTTTGATTTGATGTTTCACTGCAAATTTGCATCGCTTTGGACCTTTTGGGCTTAGATCGGATAACTGTGGGGTGTGGCCCACCTGCAATGAAATACTCCCGGTTGGATTATATCCCTTTAATACTACCAGCACATCCCTATAACTGCCACAGACAAACGGAGTTAGGAGGAAATAATTTTCAAATGGTACCCTTTGTAACGGCCAATGGAAATAATTCGTCGAGGTACTTGACAATACAAATTACAAAAACGATGGTTCTGATCGTGAATCATTCTAAATGTTGCATCTGCTAATCTGTGCTACACCTATGCATGCGCCCTCCGCACTGCCGATGCTGCCCGATGTGACGCGATGGTGGCTTATGGCTTTTATAAAATAAATCGACCAAAAACAGCACGTTGTTGAGGTGATTCAGGTGAAAGTGTCGACGTTGAAAGTGTCATTTTGACGCCCTCCGCGAAAGGACACCGCACCATTTACGTGGGGTACCTACACTTTCCCGCATCGCCGGGTTAATCGAGGGAGGCGCGCAATTCTGGTACCTCAGTTTGACCACACGGGTGCGGTGTTAAATATCAATAAACTAAAATAAGCAAAACTTGCGCAAATTGTAGATCATCAATCTCTTTAAAGCTGAATCATTTTTAATTGAATGATATTTCGCGGTTAGCCATCTGCTCTAATAGTTTCCATGTGATCGACTCGGATTAAATTAAATGTAATTAGATCAATTTGTTTATATCATGTTGCCCTGAATTGAAAACAATTCTGGAATGAAAATCCAAAAACGCTAAAATCTCGCTATATCAAATTGACCAAAGTATCATGACGAGGTCTATGGCAACTTGGTAACGCAATTTGGTAACGAAAATTGGGTTGGATTGGTAACATCGAAGCAAAAGCAGGCCCTGATGCTGATGTAAGAATTCAAAGATGAGAACTCACTATCCATTTTTGATTATGAAAATCTTATTGCTTGATTTAAGCAGTAATTCACAATCGCTTATTTCGCAGTTAAACTGCGTTGACTTGGTGAGAGAGGTTTGAATATTTTTAGACTCCAAACACAATTCGAGAATCCTAAACAACCACACTTTTTCAAAGATAATCAGTAATGATCTTGCCAAGGAATCTCATCGACACTGTGCGAACAAAGTTTACTACCAGCGATGTAAATGCAAATGAAAATTTGCCCGGTAGCCATTCGGTAAGCCACTTTCGGAAAATTTCACGGTGGCCGTACTGGCGATGGCGTTCTGCCTGCCTGCACGACGACGCCGATTGCTTTTGTACCTCCGATGGCAAAAGGTAAAAGCACATCACGTTATTGCCGAGGTGGTGGTGCGGGCGGCGGTAGTACCTCCGCTCCCGCAATCGGGACCATAGCTGTGCGGAGTGACGTTATTCTCTCGCGGTCACACAATTCGACTTACGCGGTAGCTAAAATGCCTGTCAAGTTTCGGCTGTAAAAACGTCACTCATAATTTATGTATCTTGGGTAAGCAATCGTTGCTCATCGCGGTTGCAAACGCCCGAACAGTTCTTATTTTGTGCATATCTTAAGCCATTTTCCCAGATTCGGTGGGATGGGAAAAGTGCTAGCTTCTCATCAATCCGTAGCGTTCTAAATGTTAAAAACGAATTCCGACCTCCATGTTTTAACTGGGCACAGAAAAATGTCACCCAGCATTAAGAACCTTGTCCATATAATTTAATTTTGCTGGCCTCCTATGATCGTAGTATGACACATCGCCTAAACCAAAATTAACAAATGCTAGGTGAATTAATCCATCCACGGAGGAAATTTTTGCGTTTGATGGTAGATCGCGCGCGATTTTTCTCGCTTGTAACCAGGTTTGTTCCCGATGGTGGTCGCGCAATTCATTTTTATTGGTCTTTTCCTATGGCCAACCAAAAGCGGCCAAGAAAGCGTCACTGCTGCGGTGTAAACGGCCACGCGATTCATGCTCCTTCTCGGGATCGCTCTTTAACTCTGTGGTGGGAACACGCGAGACCTCAAACAAAAACGAGCAACTTTTATGACGTTGCTGTGGTAGAATGCAATAAAATTGTTCAATTACAATACACTGACGAATCAGTCAAAATGAGAAAAAATATGTTAATTTGTGTGGTCATGCATAATAAGATAAGGTGAGATGGCAAATGTATAAATGACACTTTAAGTTCCTACGATAAATTTATTGCTGACACTTATTGTAGTAGCTAAGTATCGTTTGGGTAATACGCATATGAATTCGAGTATCAAAGGTTTATATGTGATGGGCTCACAAATGTCTACAATCAGGTGACGAAGGTATGCGGCTGAAAATAAGTGTGACCACCATTTCGGACCCTTGCCAAGATTCAAAGAAATGAACTGTCTGTAAATGATTTTTGACTTTTCTCATACACTAAACGGACCGAGTACCATATAGAGCTGCTACTCTAAAATTAAAAGCATTACTTTTAACGTCATCAGGAGTTAAAACACTTTTACAATTATGCTTTGTATGTGAATCCCCAGCCCCCTTTTCCCTAGCTAATACGCGAATGAATAATTTATTCAATCATCTGCCTAATTGAAAATTTTAAACATGGTTATGCGTGGAATGGATCAGTTGACTTGTTAAATGATTGAATAATGAATAATTTTACACAGAAACTGACATCAATGACTCAAATAAAACAATAAAATCCATTTGAAAACAATTTCTACATATAATTATCAAAACAACTAAAGGAAAACTTTCACAACGGTTGGTTGCATGGAAACACTGAGACAAACTGCGCAGCATTCCTTCCATTTCACGTTTAGGGGTTGATTTCACTTTTCACATTTTAAATTACTTTACCCGAAAAAGTCAGGATTATTTCCGTCCCACCAGCCTGACCCTACGCGCGCCCACCATCCGCCTGGCCATGGTATTACAACAAACCAACGGCACGGAGCCAAAACCTATATCAAATATTTAAAATGCAAATACAACATCATCACGTCAGCCTTTACCAGCTGAGAGTTGTGCTTCACTATGGACTGCGGCGGCTGCACCCCTATCCGGATCGCTCGGTTCGAACCCGTACCGCACCGTATTCCTGAAGCAGTTGGATTCGTAAGGATACTGTTGATGGCTGCTGAAGCTGAACCACTGCGATAGTAGAACGTATAGGATGGCAGCCGGAGCGCGCGGCAGCAGAATTGGGAATCCGAGTCAAGAAGCTGAGTGACGATGTTGCGGTAAATGAGGGTGGCAAACGGCAAGTGCTCTTTGTGTGTACCACACTATCCGTTTATAAATGGATGAGCCAGAGAGGGGTATTTTTCGGTGGCCCTCCGAGTGCGGTAACCTAACTCCCACACATCAATTCTGGTTCTCATTCGTTGGCATTCCTTAAAAACGTTAGGGACACCAGTAAAGCGGATGTATCGCTAGCAAGTATTTAAAAAAGCGCCTGTCCAGATTGTTGCAAAGTTTTCCTTGAAATTCGCCGATTATTGGAGGTGTTCCATATCACAATTCTAAATATTGCCACTGGAATTTGCTTAGCCTAGAAGTAAAATACACAACTACAAAACAATCTGGTCTAGGAATTTTTGAATTGGAAATTTTCACCCATTATCTCAAAGAGGTTTTCAGTTACTATTGTGGATAGAAATGAATCTCATATTACTTTGGCATATCGTGTACATTCTCGACCCCAGCACCAAAACTGGAAAAAAGCGATTAGTTTTTTATCTGATATAACTGATGATACTCTTACTGAAACTAGCTAAGAGTGGAGTTTTCACGATAGTATTATTTCAGTGCACTGCAATACGGCCTCCAGAAATTTAGGGATTTGATGTTCAACCCCGCAAGCCATCCTTGAAAAAACTAAGCAGCAAACTATTAACATTAACATTAACAGAATATAGACTGGAACAATCGGCAAAGACTCACAAATACCTCTGCTTTATCAGGACCACACGCATACTCGCCGAAGGGCTGAACGACCGAAGATTCAGCATTGTAGTGCTGCAGGACGTTTGTTCGAAGGGATCAATGATGCAACTGTTTAGAAGTGACCATACCATCTTACAGATCTACGGCAACACACAGAAGATGGGAACAGTCTTCATAGTGATGGGCGAAATACAAAGGCTCGTGATCGGGTACAGAACAACCAGTTCTTCAATTGTGAGTACGACAAGAATATGGCCCTGCGCAGCATTGTCTTCCATATCAGATCACTGCTGCAGACGGAATTACAAATTCATCACGTTTTGAAATCGACATTATCGACATCAGGACCTATCGTAGCGCTAACATCGACTTTGACCGTTATCGTGTGATGGTAGAATTTCCCAAATGGAGAGCAACAGATTCTGCAGCAGAGGAACGCAGCGTGAACGATCGCGAACGGCAACTGAGATAGAAGACCAACCTCTTTCAGGAGAGAAATGCCGCTAAAAAGAAGCGGAGTGCAAGGAGATACAGCAGATGTGTTTCTAGAAGTTCTATCAGTAACTCAACACATTTCGCAAAGCCTTCATGCTGCGAGCCGAGATGTGCAAGGATAAGGAAGGTAACAGCAAATGAGACGTGATGAGATCGAAGAGTGGAAGCAGCACTTCGAAGAACACCAAAATGGTGCGGTGGCGAAATAATACGCAAAACGTACCCTAGCAGCACGCAAGTTTCACATAGGTTACGGCAACTCATTTGTGATCAGATTTAGTCACAATAAAGTTGCTGCACCCATATTTGTCTGACTTAGACTGCATTGCTAGGGATCTAGAGGCCACAAAAAGGTTTGCAAATTCTTTTCAAGTGCCAAATTAGTACCGGAGACGCTGGCCACGTATCGTAAGTCGTTATCCATACACACTCAGTTTTATTCCTGCAGCTTGGCAAAAATCCGCACAGCCGTCGTTTGTTAGCTGATTTCAGCAACTTTGAGAGAAATCTCGGCAAAAAATATGTTTGCTCGGCTGTGCGAATCTTGGTAAAAATTCAACAAATTGCTGAGATCCCGGTAAAAAAATTAAGTGTGTACCCTTCCTCGCAAGGAAAGAACACTGTCCAAAACATTATCAACCCTCAAGCCATCGATCGCGTTAGCAAACGGCATCGATTGGTCACCTGACGCCTATCGTCGTCATCCAGCTTATGGTCAATCACCAGTCTTGGTCGGACCAACAACGAGCAGGATCGACAATCTAGGCCACCTATCCACCATCAACCACTACTGGAACCGAACATCGAGGTAGCCAGGCTACAAAAAGGTTAGATTAAATAATAGAGATTCTCAATCAAAGGGACACCCATACTTTAATTCCCTTGTAACCGACATGTTTACCTTTTGATCAGTTGGTAAAATCCCGTCAGCCGGGGACAGGCCAGCATAATTGCAGTTCCACATCACTCCATTCTGGTGTGTTGTTTTATGAGGTTCGGTCGCAACATAAAGAGTTCGCGCTTACGGCTTCCATATTGGTTTGTCTTGACAAAATTATTAACCTATCGTTTAGTTTCGGCCTTGACCGGGAATTCTTCTGCACCAATACTAAAGTGTTAAAATTTTCGAGCGATCACCATCCTGAATGCCACCTACACATTGATATCCCAGGTAATCTTCCGTCATCTCTCAACATTCGTGAATGAGTTCGTGGAAAGTTATAAAGCCGGATTCGATTACGGCCCTCAACGACAACAGACTACTACTTCGTTTTATCGTGAAACGAAGTAGGGGTAATATGCGACGACGAGAAAGAAGCGTTCTATGCACAGCTGGAGCAGACATACGATGGATGCTCACTGCGGGACGTCCAAATCGGCATCGACGACATGTACGCTCAGCTAGGATGGGAGGAAATGTATAGACCGGTCATCGGACCGGATAGTCTGCATACCGTATCGAACGGCGAACGATGCATAAACTTTGCAGCCTCCGGCGGAATGGTGGTCCGAAGCACTATCTTCCCCCGCAAGAATATCCACATGGCCACATGGAAATCAACTAATCAAGAAACGGAAAACCAAATCAACCACGTTCTAATCGACGGCAAATTCTTCTCCGACATCGACCTCACTTCTCGCAGTGCGAAAATTTAATCTGACCACTACCTCGTTGTAGTATGTCTGCGCTCAAAACTCTCGACGGTGTACACCACTAAACATTGGGCGGCTACAAGACGGACTAGCCCAAGACTAAGCGAAGCAGCTGGAAGTGGCACTCCCAACGGAAGAGCAGCTAGACGCAGCGTCTCTTGAAGATAATTGTACAGATATTCGATCCGCCATTGGAAGCACCGCAACCACTGCATTAGACACGGTGCCCCCGGATCAAAGAAACGACTGGTATGACGGCGAATGTGAGCAGTTAGCGGAAGAGAAGAATGCAGCATGGGTGAGATTGCTGCAACACCGCACGAGGGTGAACGGGGTACGATACAAACGGGCGCGGAACAGACAAAACTCGATTTTTCGGAGGAAAAAGCGCCAGCAGGAAGATCGAGATCGTGAAGAGACGGAGCAACTGTACCGCGCTAATAACGCACGAAAGTTCTATGAGAAGTGAAACCGTTCACGTAAAAGCCACGTGCCACAGCCCGATATGTATAAGGACATAAACGCGAACCTTTTTACAAACGAGCGTGAGGTGATCCAAAGGTAGCGGCAGCACTAAGAAAGAGCACCTGAATAGCGATGTGTCAGACAACGGTGGCGGTATGGAAATGAACCTAGGAGCACGCGCGCAGGACATGCGACTTCCGGCTCCGAATCTCCAGGAAATCCAGGAGAAGATCGGCCGACTGAAAAACAACAAAGCCCCTGAAGCTGACCAACTACCAGGAAAGCTGTTTAAACACGATGGTGAGGCACTGGCTAGAGCGCTGCACTGGGTAATTACCAAGGTTTGGGAGGATGAGGCTCTGCCGCAGTGGTGAATGGAAGGTGTCGTGTGTCCCATCTACAAAAAGGGCGTTAAGCTGGATAGTAGCAACTACTGCACCTACAAGGTACTCTCCCAAATTTCATGCCGCGTTCGTTCGAGGGGCATCAGGCGGGATTTATGGGTGAACGCTCTACCACTGACTAGGTGTTCGGCGTACGGCAGGTATTGCAGAAATGTCGCGAATACAACGTGCCCACACATTATCTATTTATCGACTTCAAAGCGGCATATGATACAATCGATCGGGACCAGCAATGGCAGATAATGCACGAAAACGGATCTCCGGATACACTGATACGGTTGATCAAGGCGAAGATGGATCGGATGATGCGCGTAGTTCGAGTTTCATGGGCATTCTCGAGTCCCTTCGAAACGCGCAAAGTGTTACGTCAAAGTGATGGTCTTTCGTGTCTGCTATTCAACATCGCTTTGGAGGAAGTAATACGAAGGGCAGAGATTGACACGAGTGGTTCGATTTTCACGACGTCCGTCCAGTTACTTGGTTTCGCCACCGACATTGATATTATGGCACGTAAATTTGAAAGGCTAGAAGAAGCCTACATCAGACTGAAAAGCGAAGCTAAACGGATTGGACTAGTCATCAACACGTCGAAGACGAAGTACATGATAGGAAGAGGCTCAAGAGAGAACAACGTAAGTCACCCACCACGAGTTTGTATCGGTAGTGACGAAATCCAGGTGGTTGAAGAATTCGTGTACTTGGGCTCACTGGTGACGTCCGATAACGATACCAGTAGAGAAATTCGGAAACGCATAATGGCAGGAGATCGAACGTACTTTGGACTCTGAAAAAAGGTTCCAATCGAATAGAGTTCGCCGCCGTACCAAACTGACTATCTGCAAAACGATTATTAGACTGGTAGTTCTCTAGGGACACGAGACCTGGACGATGCTCGTGGAGGACCAACGCGCACTGGGAGTTTTCGAAAGGAAGGAGGAGGCGAATGAACCACGAGCTGCATCAGCTATTGGGAGAACCATACATCGTTTACACCGCGAAAATCGGAATACTGCGGTGGTCCGACGGGAAAAAGAAGGCGAGTTGCACAGCGAGCAAGGTGGATCGATCAAGTTGAGGACGATTTGCAGACCCTCCTCAGTCTGCGTGGTTGGCGACGTGTACCCATGGACAGTCTCTGACATTTATAACCCGAAGATTTATTCAAGCCGAAGAGATAACAAAAATGAGAAGAATCATCAAAATCAATGGGGAATATCGCAAGATTGTTTTGAAATCAACAGAACCACGGAAATATAGAAGTAGACAGCAGTGGAATAGCATTCATGAGAACTGTTTTCTTAGAAATATATTATAATAAGGTTGCTCATTGCAAAAATATGAATATCTAATTTTTTCATCATATGAATAATAACTCATTGTCAAAATGCGTTGTGTTCAAACCTTAATTTTTCGCTCAAATCACATTTTCAACTGTGCCTGCAAATCACGCTCATCCCCTTAATAAATTCATGAACCCCGTATAAAAACATAAAACGACTAAATATTCATAATCCTTTTCCAAATATCGCCAGAAGGACAAAGCCTCCTGCGGCCTGCAGCGGAAAACTTTCTCCCACAGAGTCGTTTCCAACCTCCCGGCTTAGCCTCCTGTGCTCCGGTATTGGTGGCAGGACACATATGCTTCCTTTTCGGCTGGCTGCTGGCAGATGATGCACACTGCCGCGGCCCTCCTCAACTGGTCCTACGGGCTCACCTCTCTCCACTGCGCCCGCCAGATAAACAAAGTTTCGTGTCAAATTTGAGGGATTTCATCGGCAGGAAGGAGCAGCAGCAGCAGCGAGGAAGAACGTATAATCACTGAAATTCGTCAACAATGCGGATTAATTTGTTTGTTTTCGGAAGCATATTGCAGCCACACGAGGCAGCAACGCGCAAGTAAAAAGCAATCTGTACGTTTGTGGTGTGCGGTAGGAAAATGAGCCAAACAAACAGTTTAGAAAACGAATAATGGGGAACGGTTTTAAAAAGAAACCAACCGCACAATACAAGATTTTATCCTTCATGGCTCGGTGGCAACTGAAGAATTAATTCACCAATTCAATTCAAACATAAATTGGAATAAGAAGAACTGGAGTAAGCAGGTCCAATCGTTGATGTGTAAGAGTTATGGTTGATTATGGTACACACAATCGATATATTTATAAATATTTCCATTTGGCATGTCAGTTCGGAGAAATTTCATTCTTCTTTCCGGATGGATAGAGGTTCGAATTCAAGAAAATCGGTTGTACCAATTTTGAATAGCGAATACATTCAAAATTTGCTAATGCATAAGCGCTACCAAGGGACCACAGCATTACTTAACGAAGCGACACGTTGCCTACTGCGACCGAAAACAATCAAGAACACTCTTCAACAAGTCTATTGATAATTAGAATTTTCATCGCAACGTCAATGTGGCCACATCCACCTTCCGCACTCGAGACATAAATCTTCAATTTTCCGGATTATTTACGTCATTGTTCACATTACGCTTGTTTGATTATTCAAGCCTCGGTGAATTGGGAGCATTCTGGTGGTACGTTTCGCGGGTTCACCGTTTGGTACGTTTGCCGGGGAGAAAGCCATCATCGACAGTCAGTGCGCCTAAGCACGCAAGTATTTCTTCACGCTATGTTGCATTTTATTTGCGTTCAGGAGGATGGCGGTATTCCCCCGCGGAGCGTTATGGTGGAGACCGTGCTCTGTGGGTAGATGATCAAGAGCTGCTGCCTGTTCACAGTCAAACGGGATAACTTTATTGGTACCGCGTTCAGTTTGACTATTTTAATTCTCAACTATAAGGTGTCGTTCATTCGAAATCACTGCAATTAATTTGATAAAACATTGTTTGCCACAGTCTCGTACTGCATTTCATCACAATAACTCATGAGTTGGTTAATTACCTAGTTTGAGGTGCAATTGAAGATCTATATCTTCAGAGGCTACTAGACTAGAACATCATACAAAACTACCTCCTCTTAAGGGCGAGTAGTTTTACCGAGTGACTACTTGAGGTTCAATGATGCTGTGCTCGAGATGATGGTGCTTCACCGCATTCGTTGGGGCACTCGAAATCTCCACGCAGCGAAACCGGGAAAAGCAGACAATTTGACTCAACATGAATACGCTTCCGACGGATATTGCTTCCGTTCGCTCGTTCGCACACAGTTTTCCCAATCGGGAAGATGCCTATTTTGGGTTATAAAAATACCCGATTGGTTCAGTTCTTCCTCCTCCGCCTCTTTGCCTTCTATGAAAATGATTATGATGATCAGAGTGATGATAATGATGCTTCTGCTTCCAGCGATGCTGTTATCGCCTGTGTTATTATGCGAAACTGCAAGAAGCAGTAGGCGTTGCTAATTCAAACGATTCGCAACGGTGGGATTTTATAACCCTTAATTTCGTTTCTCACTCGCGTTCTCCTTCACGGCTCCTAAACGGATTGTCCATGTGGAATGACTGCGCAAACTATTTATTGTCGTATACAGTATGTTGTTGAATGTAAAACCATCCACATGAAAGTGGATTTTCTTTTTAAATATTGCCATAGATTCTAAGACACAGTAGTATGTTTACCATAAGCGTTATGTTTCACCTGGCGAAACTAGTTTGTTTGACAAATTGACAAAATAGTAAATGCATGGTGACAGGTAGGGCCAGATGCGGATCTAATAAAATCGACAACAATTAAATCACTGATACGACAAGAAAAGCAAAGCAAAAAAAACGTTGGAAATGGAATAATGCCAACTGCTCTCCATATAATTAAGTATAATTAAGATACCCGAAGGCAACGAACAGAGTTATACTGGAACCCCGGTTTACGAAAAAACGGCGCCTTTTCAGTATGACTAACGATTCTGTCCCAGTTACGAAACCTAATCTCCTGCTCGGAACCGGCAGCACTCTTTCGCCCTCATCAGAAATCAAGACAGTCCCTAAGTCCCAGCCTAAATTCTGGCTTTATTTGTCGCGGATTGCACCAGACGTTTCAGCTGATCAAATTGACGAATTGTCAAAAAAGCGTCTTGAAACCAATGACATTCAAGTAGCTCGTTTGGTGCCTAAGGGGAGAGACATAAGTTCACTATCTTTTGTGTCTCATTCAAAATTGAAAAAAAATGCCGAATTGAAATCAAGAGCGCTTTCGAGTTCGACATGGCCTAAAGGAATTCTTTACCGAGAATTTTGCGATGACCACTACAGAGAAAATTTTTGGCGACCAAAACCTCCACCTGCGACCAACGATCCGCTAGACATTCCGGCGGAAACAGAAATGGTGGTAATCGACGCATTTTTGCTGCTAGTTGCATGGAAGACCCCAATCCCCTCAACACAGTCAAGTCCTTCCTGCCAGCGACCTGCAGCCGTCCCGGTCCTGTGTTTGAGACCGGAGAGGGGGTCCTCCAAAATCGTCCTTCAGGCAAGTACGCTCCTATTCAAAACATTTTGCTTCCTGAAAAAATCCCTGTTTCCAGTCGACTATCAACTGAACAACCGCCTTCAATTCTAACGGTTTCGACAACTGCACGCAAGCGTACTACAAGTTCTATGGATCAACTGTATCCTTTGGACACCGTATGCAATCATGTAAACCGCGAAATCTCTACGACCGAACCCACTGCTGTGTGCGAACCTATGGAGTCATCTGACAAAAGAAGTTGTCTTGGACAACTGAGCAACCAACAACCGTTATTCTGCTGTACATCGGGATGCACTCTTGCCCCTAGCTACGAGGAAGCCCCTATCTCTCTCATCGCAGTCGAGCCCCACCCGCCAGCGACCATCAGCCATCCCGGTCCTGCGTTTGAGTTGAGAGACGGGGTCTTCCGAGCTCCTCCTGCAGGCAAGTACGTCGTTATTACGAACAATTCCTTGCCTGAATCGATTATCGTTTCCAGTGGAACTTCGTCAAGCCGAACCAAGTCTGCTGCCAACGGAACACCGGGACGCTTCAGTGTCACAAGTCCTAAGGAAGCCCCTATTCCTCCCATCGCAGTCGAGCCCCTCCTGCCAGCGTCCAGCAGCCGTCCCGGTCCTGCGCATGGGAAGGGAGACGGGGTCTTCCGAATTCCTATTACCGGCAAGTACGATCAATCAACCACCGCCTCTCTTCCTGATATTATCCCGATTTCCAGAGCAACAGCCCCCCGTCCGAAATCGCACGTTACTATGTACTACCAGAACGTTGGCGGAATGAATGGTCTAGTGGAAGATTATCGACTAGCGGTCATGGATCATTGTTACAATATCATAGTTCTGACCGAGACTTGGCTAGACTCTCGCACAATTTCAAGCTATATTTTTGGAACTGGGTACGAGGTTTTTCGATGTGATCGAAACTCGAATAACAGCAGGAAATCGACAGGAGGTGGCATCATAATCGCTGTAAGTTCTAGGCTGAAGGCATCAGTAATCGAAGACGATTCGTTCAACACCGTGGAGCAGGTTTGGGTATCTATTCAGCTCGGAGGCCGTAAACTATTTGTTTGTGCGGTGTACATTCCTCCAGACCGAACTCGAGACTTGGAACTCATTGACACGCACTGCCGATCAGTCTTCTTTGCGTCGGAAATAGCGTCTCCCAACGATGAAATCATCGTTCTGGGCGACTTCAACCTTGCAGGAGTCGCGTGGGTTCCAACTCACAACGGTTTCCTACGCCCTGATCAGGAGCATTCCTCGTTTCATCCGGGAGCTCTCAGGTTGCTGGATAATTACAGTACTGCAACGTTATCTCAAGTTAATTGCATCGTGAATGAGAATAATCGCTTGCTGGATCTGTGCTTCGTCGGCGGTCGTTACACCGCTCCATTTATTTCCACTGCACCTGTTCCTTTGGTCAAGGCTTCCCTCACCATCCATCTCTAGTAATTGGAGTTGAGAATAACTACGTCCGTGACTATGTTGGTACTTCAACGGCTGTGTCATATGTTTTTCGTAAGGCGAATTATTGCAGTATTGCCGAAGTGCTGTCTAACTTGGATTGGTGGAGCATCCTCGACCCGGCCGATGCAAATATCGCTGCACAAACTTTTTCTCATGTCTTGGCATATGTCATTGATAGACATGTTCCAAAGAAGATTGCCCATACCGACTCTAAGGCTCCGCGGATGACAAACAACCTTCGCTCGTTGAAAAGGACAAAAGGCCGTCCTGACAAGGTTCACAAGGTTCCGCACCCTTCCCTTGAAGCACCATTATGCTAGGCTGAACAACGAATACAAACGGTTAAATCGTTTCTATTTTAAACGTTACCAGCGGAGGATACAGCAACGGCTTAAAACCCATCCGAAATCCTTTTGGAACTACGTAAACGAGCAGCGTAAGGAAGTAGGTCTCCCATCGTCCATGGTCTACAATGGAGACATGGCTTCAACTCAACAAGAGATTTGTAACCTATTCTCGGCCAAGTTTGCTAGCGTGTTTGTCAATGAGCGCCTCCAATGACTCCATAACCAGCGCAGCGGGTAATGTACCCTTAACGAATCATACGCTAAACGCTGTCGATGCAAGTACAGATGCCATAGCGAGAGCAGCCACGCGGCTAAAAACGTCGTACAAATCGGGACCTGACGGTGTTCCGTCGGTTTTCCTAAAAACGAACATTTCCTGCCTTCTGGACCCACTTCATCGAATCTTCCAGCTCTCCCTCTCTAATGGTGTATTTCCGTCCTACTGGAAGACAGCTGAAATGTTTCCTGTGTACAAAAGGGAAGCAAGCGCGATATAAACAATTATCGAGGAATAACTTCGCTATGCGCTGTATCGAAGTTGTTTGAGCTGGTCGTCATGGATTCTCTAAATGGTCACTGTAAACATTATATCAGTACCGATCAACATGGCTTTATGGAAAAACGTTCTACATGTACGAATCTACTGTGTCTTTACATCATACGTTACATACAGTATGCTTGCTTGTAATCAAACAGATGTAATTTATACGGATCTAACTGCAGCATTTGATAAGTTGAACCACAGCATTGCGATCGCCAAGCTTGACAGATTGGGAATTGGAGGCAGCCTACTTGCATGGTTTGGTTCGTACCTTACTGAGCGCCAGCTGACAGTTGCTCTAGGCGATTGTCGCTCGGAAAGCTTCTTTGCGATGTCTGGCATACCGCAGGGTAGTCATCTGGGACCGTTGATATTCCTTCTCTACTTCAACGACGTGCATCTAGTTCTAAAAGGACCGCGATTATCATTTGCAGATGATCTTAAAATGTTTTGCGCATATGCTCAATAGCCGATTGTCACTTCCTCCAAGACCAGACCGATGCCGTCGCTCATTGGTGCGATCTAAATCGACTTGTAGTTAACCCGAAAACGCGCTCGATCATAACTTTCTCTCGGAAGAAACAACCGATTACCTTCAACTACTGCCTGTTCGGAACGACTATTGAAAGAGTGCACTGTGTGAAAGATCTCGGTGTTCTATTGGACTCCAAACTGACATACTCGGATCACATTTCATATGTTGTTGATAGAGCATCCAGGTCTCTTGGATTTGTGATCAAAGTGACAAAGACTTTCACAGACATCTACTGTTTGAAAACACTGTATTGCTCTCTCGTGCGATCTACGTTAGAATACTGCTCTGCGGTCTGGAGTCCAAACTATAATAATGGTGTCGAACGCATCGAATCCGTTCAACGTCGATTTATACGGTACGCACTCCGCAACCTTCCCTGGAGAGATCCGCTACGACTTCCTCGCTACGAGAGCCGTTGTCAGCTGATCAGCTTAGAACCTCTGTGTATCCGAAGGGATGTATGCAGAGCATTAACCGTCGCCGATATTTTGCAAGGAAGAATAGATTGTGACACTCTTCTGCGGCAAATAAACATCAACGCAACCCCGACAACTGCGGAGTAACCCAATGCTAAGATTTCCTTTTCGTCGCACAAACTATGGACTGCGTAGTGCTCTCCATGGTTTGCAGCGTGTCTTCAATAGAGTGGCGTCGGTGTTTGATTTCCACTTGACACGAGATGTCCTCCGCCGGTTCTTCACATCATTTTTTACCGACCAGAACAATTGACGCACATAGACTATAGTTAATGTATTTGTAATTGTATTGTATTTTAATCCTTGACAATGTTTTTAATGTAGTGATGTGATATTGTATTTATATATATATTTTAAACCATCATTGGGGCTGTATCAAGTCTGTTGATGTAATAATAAATAATAATTTGTAGTTTCAAGGTTTTAAGTAGCAAACAGAGATATGTAAACTATGTATTAACGATGAAATAGATTTACTTCAACATTACTGATCATTAAAGACGCATCAGTACATCGTTCAACCGGATTACAAATTTTCCTCCGGAATACAATCTTGTAGCAGCACTTTAAACCAACATAACCCAATCGCCACATAAAAAAGTTACATACAAATTGATATCGGAATACCCATATTATAATAAGTATTCATAACGGAATTCCGCCATTTCTCCGTAACCCTTGAAAGGCATGCCAAATTTTCCTCGCTTTCGTTCGCCAAATTTCGCACGACGAGGCACCGCTGAGCATGGAGCATCACATCTCACCATCGTCGTCTTCTACGTCCCGTATCAAGCCCCCCTCGAGTTTGGAAAAACTTCTCACACTTTGGCGATTTCGGGAGGTACCATTTGCAGGGAGCGTACAACAATGTGGCGCCTCGCTTCAGCATACAAAACACCCTGAGCGAAACCGAGACATGCAAAATTTCCCATTTTCAGCTTATCTTTCGAAATATCTAAATCTTCTTATTCAATCTATGCAACGCATACATATTCGCCATTTATATTTCCCAGAGGAAAGCGTCTTGGGTGGCGTACGGAACGAGCATGTTGAAAATTTAAACGAGAAAATTATTTCGCACAGCCCCGCGTTTTCGCTTCACTTTTGTACTCGACACCCAAAGCCCAACAGCTTCCTTTGCCGTTGATTTGGGTTTTCCTGCGCGTTCGATTATCCTACTCCCACACCAGCAGGAGCCTGCTGCCGTTCATCTTGGCACTCCCTTATCGCGAGTCTTACGACGACGTTCTGGTAATTAAATTTGTCCTTGTGATTTATTATAAAATAATACAAGGCGCGCATGGCTCCTGAATCCCGGCAAGCGAGCGGCCGGTGGGTGGAGAACAGCAGGCGATGAAACATGCTGTTTCCACGGCGGCAATGTCGAGGGACTGATTTGATTGCACGCAGGCCTATCCCCCGATTCTGATCCGGTCGGTGAATAAAACTGCCAGCAAATGGAAATTCCTTTACGCAACTATTTCGGCTTATAAGGGCTTCGAAGTATTGTTGTAGAAAAAACAATACTGATTTCAGCTTAATTCAATGTGAAATCGATGGCATGATTTTCAAACCAAACTGCATCGAATCGGGATGTTTTAGATGGATCGGAGAGAAGGTGTCATGGAGGAGCCAAAACTTTTCCAACTCGTGGTAAATTTAAGATGATTAAAATTTTGTGCTTCGAAGATAAAATAAATAATTCATATTAACTGTTAAATTAAATTCCAAACTGTTCACCCTGACAAGCACGAGTTGGGACGGGAAAGCTAAGGGGCAAAAAGACGAATGGTGCAGATCTGGAAAAGATACCAACGCAAAAATTGTCGCACTAGATGAAAAGTTTCGTCATTTGCTCGGCTGAAGCTATGCAGATTCAGGCTTCGAAGAGGTTGAAGCGGTTCGATATAGTATGACTTGCCCACTCGAGCTGCTGGAAAATTTCAAATTGAAAATTGAATTTTCAATAATGTTAGTCAGCTCGCTGTAGAAAAAATGCAGACAATGTTGAAAAAGTTAAAATGGAGTTTTCAACTTACGCATGTTTTTGATTTGAGTTTTGTTCGCAGCGTGTTACACTTTTCTCCAAGTATGGTCCACTATTTGTTTCTTATGCACAAATTAACGAAAGAATCCAGTTAAAAATTGCATTATTGAATCGTCATGTCTTATGGTTGGCAATAGTCGCATATATTCAACAGACTTCAACAGACAGGCACTAACTGTTTGTAACTGCCAATCTTTATCTTTTGAAATGTTACGCATTGGGGGCGGCAAGCTTCCAAATAACGCCGTCGCTGCTGTGATTTAGAGGACATCCACTAAGGAGAAAATTGTTATTTTTAACACTCAACTGCAACTGCTGGTACCGTCGGAGACCGCTATTCGCACATCTGAAGCAGAAGTTTAAAAATGTTTTGAAAAAACACAAAATACTTGTTATTGTTAAGTCACATAGTCTTTTACACTCAACTTCATCTATAACCAGCGGATGGCATATTATAATACAGTTCTACATAAAAAACAAATTTTGGCATATACTATTTCAAAAGATTTACAACCATTGTATTGAAATCTCACAATTTTGTATTATTTGTATACAGTATCTGTATAAAAAACTTACATTTCTTATATTCAAACCTTGCGGAATTGTATATGTCAAGGTTGTGTACAGTAATTGTAAGATTCATTTTTTGGGTGTAATTATTGGGCCATTGTGTACTATTCTGACTCTCACATTTATAATTAATTTAGTTTATTGCAGTAGCCACATCCTTATTCGATTTGTCTTTAGTTCAATTGACCCGATCTTTTGTTGGATCGAGTTTTATAATCACTGCAATATGGATATTTGATTCAAATAAGATGTTAGGAAGATGAAAACGAGCCTTCGTAATCGAATGCATCTTGAGATCATTAAAATAATCAGAAGAATTATCGATAAATGGAATGTTTCAAATATTTCGTAAAGTGGTCAAACTTTATTACTCTTGCCGAAATTCCGGGTCTGACCAAGATGATGTACATGGAAAAAAAAAAGGCTCAAGAGAAGACAATGTTAGCTACCCACCACGATTTTGCATCGGTTTGCATCTAGAGTGCTGTAGAAAAACGTTACATGAAGGTTAAGATCCATCCATCGTCCATGTAGTTAGAAACGGGGAACGGTCGTCCGGCAGAAAGTAAGTCGACCGAAAGCCATTTGGCAGAATGCCACTTAGGCCGAAAGTCATCTTGCCGAATTCCATTTGACTGAATTGAGCGTTTGACCGAAACATTTAGTCATTTGGCCGAAGGCGACACGGCCGAACCGGTACATACGGCCGTTTGGTCGAACAGATCATTTGCTTAGCATACCTTGAGAATGACTGTGCATGATTTGTAGTTTCATTAAATCAGGAACAATAACGATGCCAGCCACGTCGTCACAGTCAATTTAAGTTTGGCAGAAGAAAATAAGATCGACACTCATTGCTACATGAGACCGATGAATCCTCTGCATCTCCGAGAGCATCACGGGAAAGGATTAATTGGTCAGCTGGGAAAGCAGCTCTTATTTTCAATTTGATCGAAGATATTTCATAGACTCGGAGACGAAAACCGTGTTGCAAACTCATTCAACGTGGAATCAATGTGCTATTTATGCCAACTGGCTATTTATGCCAACCGTCCATTTCAACCAAATGGCATTTTCGGCCTATTGGCGCTTTATGCCAAACGACCATTTCGGACAAACGGCATTTGCGGCCAAAAGGCCTATTTGGCAAAGCTATTATTTTCGACCTAACGACATTTTTGGACGTATGACCCGTTCGACAAATGGCCCTTACTGCCAAACGATCATTCAGCTGGGCATTTTTTTTGTCCAGATTTCCAGTTCGGTCGACCGTACATTCGTTCAGACCAAATGTTATTTTCGGCTTTCTAGGAGAGATCGACTATGTTGATGGTATTTGAGGTTATGGCTTTCAGTCTTTTTATGCTCAAAAACGGGTTTTACGTTTTTATCCGTCGTTTCGGTTTATTGTAGGAGTTTAATCAAGGAGTTAACTAAGTCCCGTTGTTTACATTTGTTCTTAGCATAGAACGTTTTTGTCACAACATTATGTACAAACGCCCCCTCTATTGTTCGGTAGGGGCTGTGAGATTTTAATCTATCCGGATACCAGGAATTATAGTGCAGGACTTTTTTTGGCGCGACTTCTACTTTGTTTCTATCGAACTGTCATTTGTCATCAACTCTAGACCAACATTTGAAAAGGGCGTAACAGCTAAAATTTATTCATTCTGATTCTTCATTTACATTATTTCTATATGTGGACGAAGAATTAGAAGGAATAAATTTTGGCTGTTACGCCCTTTTCAAATGTTGGTCTAGAACTGACAGTTCCATACAAACAGAGTAGAAGTGGCACCAAAAAAGTACTGCACTATAATTCCTGGTATCCGGATAGATTCGAATCCCGCAGCCACTACTGAGCAATAGAGGGTGCTTTTGTACATAAAGTTGTGACAAAAACGGGACTTAGTTTACTCCTTGATAAAGGTACAATATATGTAACCGAAACGTCGGATAAAAACGTAAAACCCGTTTTTGAGTAAAGGAAGACTGAAAGCCATAACCTCAAATAGTTATTTTCGGCCAAATGGCACATTCAGCCAAATGGCTTTTGGCCAAACGGTCCGTGGATGTACAACGAGCAAGAGTAATCGTTCAGTTGAAGATCGGCAAGATGAATCGATCAGGTGAAAGATAATTGGCGAACTCTCCGAATTATGTGCTTGGCATAGGGGCATATGGATATTCTATACGTCGCAAAGACCGTACTCGTCTTGATGGGCAATAACAAAAGTTATAAAAAGTGTGGAGTTGGAAGTAGGAAGCTTATGATAAAGAAAGCGGAAAGAATAAGTGATGACGAGAAATGAAAAATAAAACGAACAACCAGAATGAATCAAAACGATATTTAAAATAAAGGGAAATAAAAAAGCGAAAAGATGTGTGAAGAAGGAATCGGAGAAAATGAGAATGAAAAGAAGAAGAAAGTTATGATAACCGAGAACTGTATTCAACGAAAGAATGAATATTTATGAACAATTTGAAAGATAATATTTATCCAATTAAACATCAAATATGAATGCAAAAAATATTAGATGACTGAAATGAAATCATTACCCTTTAAATTACTGACTGTTGATCACTGGTACTGGTACTAAAACTAAAAATACTAAAACTTAATGCTGATTTGCATTGCCTCAAAATATTACACTCTATCAAATCTCTCATGTGGACAGTTTTCGGTCCCAAACTGTAGCAACAAGCACTTCCTGAAGCGCCGAAAAAAAATCACAAACAAATGTCAGTGCTGCCGGCGAGCGCGTCACTCGCATTAGTAGTCTGTCAATGTTTGGCGCCCGAGGTGCCGGGCCGAGAGTAAATTATTTGACGTGCAAAGATCTCCGTATGACAGCCCAGTGGCCTGGTTCAATGGCACAGATCGCCAGCAGATCGGTACTTGAACGAACCGAGCACAACTACACGCAGTGCGAGCGTTCTGCGTTGCATTCGGCACCACCGTAGCCGTTGCGATCGATTCAAATTGCCCTGGCTCGCTTGATCGTGCGCTTCCTGCTCGGGTGTTGATTGACAAAGGCCAATAAACAATCAAATTTGCAGCGTGCCCGACTGCGCCGCGGACGATCACTCTCGCATGCACTCACGAATTATCGGCTGCGCGGAGTAGGTCAGAGTGCCAATGGTATTCGACAAGTCTTTTTCCCTATGGCGCTATCATTGCATACCGATCTAAAAATATTTGCGCAACCAGCAAGATGTGCTCTCTTTGCTCTCCGTTTTCTACTTCCATTCACACAAATTGAAAGTCAAAGAAAAGTAATGAGGAAAAACAACAACAACTAACTGCAGCAGCAGCAGCTGATCGTCCAATGCAGCCAATGCACATGCACGTGTGAAACTCGGCTCTTGGCATACGAACAAAGATGCATAAACACATGCTCACATATATGCAGCGTGAACCGCACCTAGAGTTCACGGCGATTCGGCATTGTGTGCGACAAGAAGTAAAAGTGTCACAATAGAGCATTTCGGTATGTAGATAAATTATCCAACATACAAATTGAGGTTTAAACCACGTTGGTTCTAAATTTAATTCAAGAAAAGGCCAACACAAAACACTTCGCGAAGCATTCCACGCGCAGCGCAGCCTACGATCCGCGGCTTGACTTCCCTTCACTGCGCTTTTCTTCGCTCGGTGAATTTCTCATCTCGGCGGGTAAAGTTCGGCAGAATCAATTGGCCGTCGCAATGCACGCCGCCGTGAACACGGTTCGACACTTTCAAATCGTGTACTAGACGTTTTTAATTAATTCAGCGCTGGTAATTAGCCTAGGAACAAATGGTCTCTGCATGCTTCAAATATGAGGTATTTCGAACGAGAGCATCAAGTTCTACAAAACAAACTTGATGAATCTGCTTTATCACACAGTTTGCCGTTGAGCTGCCGAAAGCTGTGAACCGTGGAATTAAGTGCCACGTGATTAATCACAACTCAGTTCTGTGAAAACCACTATTGGATTTAAGTCCATTCTTCAAAGATAGTTTGTAGAGACTGCTCATTATATTTAAAAAATGCTTCTGCGATCCATTTTGTAAATGAGAAAAACTTTCGGGAAATATGTTATAGGCCACATAGAGCCGCTTTTGACACTTCGATTGAAATCAAAATACCGATCTAATATGCCAGAATATTGGATCAAGCTTTGTTGTTACTCCCTCACCATCATCAGCGGCTGTAATTGCTGACTCCGTATTGTTACACCATGTACCTACGGCTTATAAATTTCCTCGCGTGGACATGCGAATCTCTCCAGAAAGCTAATTATAACACAATCTACCATCTTCTCATTCTCCATGTCTCACCCACTCAAAGCATGTTTCTTATAGTCAAAAACATCCAGGGAGCCGAGCCACGTTACATACACTCAACCTCGTTGTCTCGCACACTCACTCGTGCATGTTTTTGGCAGTGACGTGGCCCTAAATTGGAAACAAAAATAAATAATAAATCACTTAAATATGTTTGTTTTGTTTACCATGTTAAGATTCTATTTGCTTCGGTTCCTATTTTTGTTGGTTTTATTTTTTCCCACTTATTTTATACGCTTGGAGGAAACGGAATATCAGGAAAAAAAACCTCTCATTTCCCCCCTTAGCTTTGGCACTCCCACAGCAATCCGGCCTCCGGGTTTCTCTATGCGACCAGATACGTACCTATATATAAACGATTGAATGCACATACGAGAAAGGGATCCACTGGAAATACGTTCACGCAGTTCTTCGAAGCGGAAAAGTTTCCGAAATTGGTTCATGGTATGCTGCGATGACGCTGACGTCGAGGCTGCTTCAATCTTACGGGTCGAAGCAACCTCTGGAACCCCCGACCTGCTGTTTCTTCCCGTCGTTGCCAGGAAAAACGAGGAAAGAAAACCTCCGTTTCCGCAATTTTCCCGTGTTTTCTTACGTAAGGGAAAATCTCTGCAGCTTTGATAAGTCTAAGAAGATGAAGAAATTCATTACCTGTACACCACCCATCATGAAAACCCTTACCGACCGCATACATACCGTACGAAAGGGGAAAGGGCATTATTCTTTATTTTTCCGAGCCTCGGCGCACTGATCCGCGGAAGACACATAGCATATCGGAAGTGGAAAGCGAACGGAATTAACGAACTTCGAGGAAAATTTGATTTAAACCGATGATAGGAACGGGTGTTCTTCGTCAAAGTTTGTCGTATACTGACAGAAACCAAAATTTGATCGGCGTTGATTTCTTTCGAATTTCAAACAGTATGTTAAGTAAGTAAGATAATTTGAATCACCTTTTTGAAATCCTGGTATCAATATTTAAGCTAGTACGCACTTGAAAACTCTGATACGAGAAGTGCAGTCATAATTTTATAGTCGTCCCATAAAAAATATAACTACTATTTTTAGCACATATATCGTCATTTCTTTGTCCGATAATTCGACCTTCATAACTCATCCGAAAGATATTGAGTAAATATTGAACTCTAGATGTTCGACATAACACATTTTATTCGGAATGGATGCTAAAACTCGGCCTAAAATTGTGTTTTTTTGTCTGTCAATTACATTACATGACATATTTTAACCTCAATTTCTGGAGTATAAGCTTTCATACTTCTGATAGCATTGTCAGATTGGTTGAATGTTTCTTCAACAAAGTATACAGAGAATACGCCTCCTGGTTCAGCAATTCTCTGCCTTAATCAACTATAAGTGATATTTTATTCCTGTTGGTACTTTCGTACCACCCTATTCAACACACCATTCCTTAAAACTTCGGACCTTGGTTACAGACTCAAATTTTCAACAATGCTCAAAATTCCCTCTAATTTCCAGATGGGTAAGAAGTAACATCGTGATCAAATTTCATGTTCTCCACGTCGGTAGTATGTGTGGGGTGCCCCCTTCTTCATCTTAGGGGACCCTCAACGATGAAACCGTACATCATCCGAAAGCATAAAGAACAATTAGTTTTAATTTCTTCATGGAACGTTTAAATTAAACACACCTGTTTTTATCTCACGCCGCGGCCACACTTACGGTGCTATTACGGACGAAAGGCGCATATAGCTCTCGCCGCCCATAGAGTAAGGGAGGAATGAAAATCGAGGAAATGGGAGTCTATAAAGCCCAGGAATGTCGCCTCAAATAATGTCTCGAAAAAGCTCATGATGAAAGATGCTGTATGATGATGGTTTTTTAGTTACTGGCCATCACCGGGCATATGAAACCCACACAGCCGTCAATACGATCTGACGGTTTTTTTTGTTCAGTTGAAATTAGTGTAAATTTTACGACCTCTTTATGGTAACGCCATTTGCACAAAACACCATCGCCGAAGTGTTGTCTCTAGCCACTTGAATCCCGTTCCGGTGCGTCGTTGTCGACGTGAGACATATATGAATGTCAGAGATACCAGATAAAAATAGACAATGAAGGAAACCGATAAAAACGCCATAAAACTTCACATCACTCTACTTTGGGCACGTCAGGAACATTCAAACATGCGATACCCGGCACCCACCCTGAATCCAGGCGTCTTAAGCTGGAATGTGCAATACGGCCTTTTAATTACTATTCTCACTTTTGGGTTGAAATTATGACAATAAAATTTGTGAGGAAAAGTTGTGCACTCTTAGATTCCGATTCTGACTTCTTTTGTTTACTTGTTGATCAAATCTTAAAGCCACGAATAGTCTCGGGTGCCAATCTGCTTGAATTATGCGGGCCTCCTGCTGAAATAAAAATCTCCATAATTTTGGAAGCTCAAAATGCGAACACACATTTAGAGATATTGAAGGATAGTACATCTAGTTTTCACTGGATACAACATCAACAGAGTTTCATATCACGCGATTATAATAACGTTGTGTGTGATACTGCTCCGGTCAAAACGTAAGCACCCGCTTGCTTTGTTTGCTGTACGGTTCTTGTGTCCGATTTCCTACGGACCCAAATCTCACCTGGGTGCACTCACTCAACCGATGTGAGAAGCATCACTCGGCCACACAATCACGTTTGATTTGAATTCTGTGGCATTACCCGAATGGATTCAAATCAAACGGTGAAAATAAAACCCTGCAAAGAAAGCATCACTTTGCGCAGCGGGGGATCCGAATATGTTTAAAATAAAGCATCGACTGGCTGACCCTGATGCGAGTCGTCGCTGCGAGATGGGCCTCCTCAGAAACACAGCATGATATCAAATTTGTCACTTTCTTTGACTCGCTCCTCGCATACAGCCATAAGAAATTTGTGTAGGCTTACCAGAGCAAGCGAAGACCGGTACAAATATGTTCTTTTTTCCGGAACGTTTGATCTTCGTGCACTGTTTCTCGTGTCCATTTTAGCTGACCTTCGAATTTGACTGGAGGAGATTACGAACAGACGACAGAGCCAAACCGATTCGTTACGGATTTTTTCCAACTGCGGCCAAGTGGGTCGTAGGAAAAAGTTCATGTCCCATTCGCTAGCGGGATAATCGAACGCGCCATCACCGCCGCATGGAGAGACGATATACAAACTGAGAGCTATAGGTGCCCGAAAACGGGTAAGAACACCCACGATCAGGCCTATTCGAGAAAAAAAACATATCCCTCTGTTTTCGGGTTGAAATGAGTTTAGTTTAATTACTGAAATTGGACTGAACAGCTAACATGTTGACTGATACCAAAAGATTGCTTTCGAATCAAGAGTGTCACAAACACAGTCATTTTTTACAATATTCCAGTTGATCGAGTTTAGTATTGGCTTTACATTAAGATAACTATGATAGCAATTAGATGTATTGTAGTTATCGAACGTCTTCTGTATTTTAAATCTTTATAATACTGATTGTTTTAACAGTTTTTCATCAGACTGACCACATATATCTCTGGTTCCTACTTCTATGCTTGAAGACCTCTGCTTCCGTCCGTATTTTTTTTATTGAATCGTATTTTGCATTATACACCGTGATCAATAAGTGTGGATACAATTGCAAAATGCAATATAATAACGCAGATAGTAACGTAGCAACATCTCTGTAGATTGACTACAGCGAATGATTCAAAATAACTGCCCGTCCAGTTATTTTACCAGCTTCAAATGTTTTTTAATTCCATAACGTGATTTCTGGCTATTAGCCTTAAGATGTAACGCAATCTAGATCGTTAAGTCCTTTTTTTGATAGCAAGTTGGATTGAACAAAAAAATCCACCAGATCCAGGTCAGGAGAGTTTGGAGGCCGTTCTGCCCCCTTTAGAAAACTCGTCAAGCGGTCCCTATACCAGATCTGAGCAATATTTGCTATGTGAGCTTGGGATCTATTTTGCTTGCATATATAAGGATCTACTTGGGAAAGTTGTCGTAAGAAAGTAATATTTCCATATCCAGCTAACTTGGAATAACTTGCACTTAGAATTTGCAAGTGCCAGTTGTTACGATTAAAAAACAATTGAAGCTGGTAAAGAGAAAAGGGGGAGTTTTTTTTCACAAACAGTGTTTTAAAATAATATTCACAAGACAGCGACGTATAAACTGTATTGAGGTATTTTTGCGGAATTATATGTATTCTGAAAGTTTATCCGTACTTATTAATCACGGTGTACAATTTTATTTCAAAATTCTTAAAACCGAATAACTATTTTGCGTCTATTTACCACTAAACTATCTTGTCCAGTATGTTTTATTTTTTTCTGTAAATGGTTGAGTTGATTGTAACGGGGTTGTAATTCTTTCTTTCACACTTGTGATTGATTTGCTCCACTGTTTCCTTTAGCTTATTCTAAGCGCCTCCAAAATTTATTCCATTATCGGAAAACAATTCTTCGGGACCACCCCGTACGCAGACCAATCGACGAATTATCATCAGGCACGATTGCGTAGTGAGGCTACCAACGACTTCCAATTGTGGAAGTCCGCGCAAACCGCCCGAGAGGTAAACAAACAGTTCCACTTTATCGCATCGTCTACCAGTAGACACTTCTACCGGTCGTCGTAGGTAGCCAAGACCAATTGCGCTGAATGGTCTCAACCCCGGTATGATGCGGTGCAAGTAAGTGGAGCCATAAGTGGCACCTCCGACCAGCAAAGAAGTACATTGCCCCAGGTACAGTTCTTAATCGCCCGCAAAATGGTCTTCCTCAGCTTTGGAATGTGGAACTTGGAATACGGTTTCCAAATCTTTCATAGTATGTCTTCGGTAAAATTATTGGAAACTTCTCATCTAGGAACGGCGTGAGTTTATAAATTGGACTTGATCGCCGTAAGTGCATCAATGGTTTGCTCACTCTGAGTTAGTTTTCAATCCTAATGAGTAGCCATCAATCAAGCGAGTACAGTGCGTGTATTTTTGGTGTTCGGTTTCCCATGCGCATTTATTGCGCTTTGCTCCGGCCATCAACTGATCAATAACGACGCGTCGCCAGCATAGCGAAGAACGAACTACTAGCCAACGCTACTCATCGTCTGAAAAACATCATCAGGAAGTGGCGGACAAGTTCCCTGCCAACCGGCTTCCGATCACAGCATGCCAAATTCCGAAACTCTTGGAGACAATGAAAATAGTTGCCGACCTGAAGCCGGGAGAAAGCTCCGCTTCTCGAACCATACCGCAGTAGGCTACCGTAGGTGCATTGCACTCAGAGCTCGCGGGCGAACCCACATTTGTCAACCACCCCGCATCACCTAAGGTATGTTAGAAGCCTGGTCTCCTCATGTTTTTCCTGGACATCTATCGGCCGCAACGAATCTACTAACTAAAATACTAACCCTAACATAATAAGATAAAAAAATAAATAATAGTTAAAATGTAAATTAAATTCTTTTTTATGAGATTGAGAGGCTATTGGTGCATGCAATTGAATTGATCCTTCCTTGTTCCGTCCACTTCAGCTACGTCTTGTGTCGTGTGTCCTTTGAGCAGGAGGTAAGCCGGCCCTGAGGTAAGGTGAGCTAGTTTGGGACGTGTGGACGTCACCGGCAGTTACACTATAGATGCATCTCCATCTTCTTTTTCTTCAAAATTCGCTATTCCAATTCAGCTTCTTTTCACGGTTCATCCAACTCATTTCCCGATGGACCTTTCTCACGATCTTGCCAACTTTGACTTCCTGCATTCGAGTTGATTCTTGCCTGTGCTCTTGGTAACTGCTACCAGAACAAAACCATTTTTTGGCGTCCTTGACACTGATTCTACATAGTAAGACTTCCGGCAGATGAAATTGCTTTGAGATTATTCGAAACATTTGAGTTTGTTTGGATTATGTAGAAATGGAACTTAATTTTTGGAGCGATCTGTTTGTATTGCTGTACAGTACAAATAATTTCTTCTGTAAACTCGTGGTGAAATTTTCTGCTCACATGCTAGTCCCCGCACTTCAATCATTCAACATTGCATTGGCATATAGGGTGCATTTACTAAAGACACTACTTCATCTAGGGTAAGGTGCACAATACACAAAAGATGGTGATTAAATCATAAATGCCGTCAACGCTTAGAAGAGCCTCAGATATCAGACGACTATAGTGGGTCCTACATGTTTGATACTGAATGTTAGATTACCCTATGAGCAATAGGGTAAGGTTGATACGAAATTCGTTTACTTTTTCAATAAGTAGCAAAAGTTCAATCAGATCTTTAATTTAGAACATTATTATTAGCAAGTTTTTAGATTTATACATATCAAAGGCTACCATGAAGATCTGAAAATAATATGACTAAAATTATACCGAGTTGTCAATAGCAGACTTTTCAATTCATTCTGCGGCAAGATTGCAATGAGGCTTACATACCTTTATGTATTAGCCATACCGCTCCGGAATGGCTCACACCGGAGCCGTTATTATTATCTTGGATTTATTCGTATACTATTACAATTTCGAAGAATTCCATCTGAGCACAGAAGGAATGCGGTGTTCTAATGGAAAGCCCCCTCGCACGCTCTTTCTCTCTCGCTGTGACAGGAACCCCTTGGCATGGGTCGCTTCCTTTTCCCTTCACGGAAAAGCGGTTCACGAATAAGTAGGAAAATCTGCCACAACACTTGGGAGCTCAGAGCACAGCCAACAGAAGGGGAAGAACACCGTAGCAGAAAAGTACACGAAAATTCCTTTCCCCTAGAGAACGAAGCTTAGAGAGGGTGGCTGACTGGTAATTGGCGTCAATTTACTCTTCGCACCGTATTCCACCAAACAAAAATAAAAATAATAATAAAGATAGCAGGCAGCAGCCGGGCGCAAGGCGGCAGCAGCAGAAGCAACTGAACCCGGAGAGCCCGGGATCACCAGACCGGGATCGTCGTCGTCGCTGGGAAGCGGGAAAGCAGGAAAAAATAATAACAGCATCTAGGGAATTTTCCCTCCTAGAAAAGCGCGTCATATCCATCCAACCATTCATCCTTACAACAGCAATCCATCCGGTACAAGGCCTGACATCGAAAAATGCTTAGTATGAGGGATGACGATGACGACGATAATGGGAATTTTCTCCTGGTTTTTCCTCCGCCTCGTCGCACGAGAACACCCCTCCGGAGTGCTCCGGCGCTGCAAGTGCAGGGCCGGCCTTTGTTTATGTGTCCAATGACGCAGTGTCACTGTTCTAAAGAGCCCCGCACAAGGGATGCGTTTGCATACGTTTTGGCAGTTTTTCCATGGAAAACATTCACATTCACTTTGCGCGAAATTTAAAAACAAGCTCTGCATTTGTCCATCATTAAAATCTGGTAAAACTTATTCATAATCAGGACTTCCTTTAGCCGTACGGTGAGATTTGCGGCCACAAACCAAGTCCACGCTGAAAGTGACTGGATTCGATTTGAAAAAATGACAACAGCTTAACACCAATTATTAAATTTTAAGCCTTGTTGATGCTGTCGTAATCTGAGAAAGTGAGATAAGCGCCAAATTACAACATGCATGATTTCCATTTTTCTCCCTGAGCTCCCTGAGTACTACCCGATAACACCATTTTTGGAAAAGGGCGTATATGTCACTTTTTCAGATTGTATGGAGATAGTTCACCGATAATATTCTTAACTCAGTATAAATAAATAAATAAATAAATACATCATCAGAAGGTACAATTCAACTTTTCTAATCGACAATCCGGATTTGGAAACATAATTTATTAATTTATTAATTTTTAATATTTCCTTGTATTATCAACAATCGTTTCAAAATAGTACAAATTATTCTGTAAACTGCAATGACACAATTTAATTTCATAAATGTTTAATGCAAGATTTCGCTGGGTTTGAATGATTTGGACGGGGTAGTGCCAAATCGCACCAAGCGCCAACAAAAAATTCCAGTTTTTCTGCCCAAACTCAAACGGTTTAACAGATTTAATTGATCGCAAATCGTATCGGATATCTCTCAATCCAATCCAATTACATCCCCGCAACTTCGACGTTGTAGCGCTGAAGGAAATCTGCTGGACAGGACAGAAAGTGTGGAAAAGCGGGCATCGAGCGGCTACCTTCTACCAAACCTGTGGCACCACCAACGAGCTGGGAATCGGCTTCATAGTGCTGGGAAAGATGCGCCAACGCGTGATTGGGTGGCAGCCAATCAACGCAAGGATGTGCAAGCTGAGGATAAAAGGCCGTTTCTTCAACTATAGCATCATCAATATGCACTGCCCACACGAAGGGAGACCCGACGACGAGAAAGAAACGTTCTACGCACAGCTGGAGCAGTCATACGATGGATGCCCACTGCGAGACGTGTAAATCGTCATCGGTGACATGAACGCTCAGGTAGGAAGGCAGGAAATGTATAGACCAGTCATCGGACCGGATAGTCTGCATACCGTATCGAACGACAACGGCCAACGATGCATAAACTTTGCAGCCTCCCGCGGAATGGTGGTCCGAAGCACTTTCTTCCCCCGCAAGAATATCCACAAGGCCTCATGGCAATCGCCTAATCAAGTAACGGAAAACCAAATCGACCACGTTCTAATCGACGGTAAATTCTGGTGACCAAATCGAGGTGGTTGAAGAATTCGTGTACCTGGGCTCACTGGTGACCGCCGATAACGATATCAGCAGAGGAATTTGGAGACGCATAATGGCTGGAAATCGTACGTACTTTGGATTCCGCAAGATCGAATAGAGTTCGCCGCCGTACCAAACTGACTATCTACAAAACGCTTATTAGACCGGTAGTTCTCTACGGACACGAGACCTGGACGATTCTCGTGGGGGCCAACGCGTACTGGGAGTGTTCGAAAGGAAAGTGGTGCGTACCATCTATGGTGGGGTGCAGACGGCGGACAGTACGGGGAGGAGGCGAATGAACCACGAGTTGCATCAGCTGTTCGGAGAACCATCCATCGTTCACAACGCGAAAATCGGAAGACTGCGGTGGGCCGGGCACCTAGCCAGAATGTCGGACAGTAATCCGGTAAAAATGGTTATCGACAACGATCTGACGGGAACAAGAAGGCGAGGTGCACATCGGGCAAGGTGGATCGATCAGGTGGAGGACGATTTGCGGACCATCCGCAGACTGCGTGGTTGGCGAAGTGCAGCCATGGACCGAGCTGAATAGAGAAGACTTTTATGTGCAGCACAGGTCACTCCGGCCTTAGTCTGGTAATCAATAAATAAATAAATATCTCTCAATCCCGTAACTGAGGATATCCTACAACAAATGTACGTATAAAATAGTATGAAATATTTTTCGTTTTCCTTTTACGAACGAAATATCTCAAGTTAATCAAAAAGCCGCTTGGTGCGATTTGGCAGAACCCCGACCTGATTTAATATTGTGCCTTGCAACAAAATGACAACTTTTGTTATCATTTTCCAAGGCTCTCATAGATGTGAAAAATTTCTCCGCAGTACAAAAAGCACGTGCTATCAAAGCATTCATCGCCACAATCCATCACGTGGCGACCAAATTTTCAAAAATATCTAGCTTTTTTTCTGGCAGTATGTTTTTCTTAGGCGACTATCTGGCGCTCATTTTTTGTTGCGATTAAAAATAAGCGGAGAAGTAGATTTTTTTATGAGCGGTACAGTAACAAATTTCACATCAGTTAGAGTTGCTCCAAACAGCTTTGCTTCTCCATACCGAAGTTTACATCAGAATGTATATTGCCCATCACAGACAAACAGCAAGTGCGAAATAAACGTAATGAAATCTTATTAATGTAATTAACGTCAGGTGACATCTCCAATATTTTTTTCGGAAATTTCCATTATTCAACCAAATACGACATTCGACTACCTGAGTGGAATTAAGGGACATATTATTGATCCTTTAATCATTTATAGCATCAAAAGCATTTTTAACTAGCCAATCGCACTCCGTCCAGCCCTGGATAAAACTAAGAGCAGCAACCGTTGATGTTGACGTTGGTAATGCTTCTGCTAGAGCTAGACGCTCTGGGCTGCATGTGAAAGTGAGAAAAAGGAATCATATTTCATAATTTCGGGCACCGCAGAGGGACTTAACCGCCAGCCGAGAATAGTAGGCGCAAAACGACCACTTTCTACCATCGAAGCAATCGTGGCTTCCGTCACCACTGCTGCCGCCCTCCGTTCAATTGCTGATGCATGCAAGTAATTTCACTCCTCTTGTGTACATTAACGGTCTTGCCGGGAGGGTGAATGAGTCTACTTACGGGAAGAATGAATTTGAAATAAGATTTTGAGCTAATTTCACATTAAGGTAATTTAAACATACTTTCCGCGATAATTGCCATTAACTGAAATATTGCCGTTTCAAGCAGCGAATATTAAATTCGTTGTGATTCAATGTCTTCGTTACGACAACTGAATTTTCAATGACCTTGAAGTCTTGGGGTTTATTTCACCGGTGAAACCTTACGTATGTTGACCACTCCATATCATATGCCTGAGTGCATCCCAAACGGGGAGATCGTTCCAAAACCGCAAGAAACAAAATCTAGCAAATATCAGTCGTCAAACCTGACATCGGCGGCGACCATGATTTTACATAATTAGCGTTGAGCATCGCTCGCAGTACATTTCTGGATTGCCCACAACCGCCCGCGTTTTGTGTGACGTGCTGCAACAATCAACTCCAATGTCAAGCACAATCGACTTTATCCAGATTAACAATCAAAATGCAGGCGACCAAGTCCGACGAGAGGAGTAACGCACCTACACCCGGCCCCTTGATGTATGACGACGACGCATAAAGCCCCTGAGGCCACGCCACGCACTGACTGTTTTTGTCACTTCAGTTTACGGTTTCATATTTCACATAATGCATTTTTCTGTTTAATCTCCCTCATTACCAGCTAGTGTCATATTAGGGTTCTTGTTCATGCACTCGTGCGTTTGTGCAAACTTGGTCCTCTGACTTTGCGAACCTTGCCTCGGCTTGAACTAAGACGGATTCGACGGTTAGATTCGGTCACGTGTCTGGGATGTGATCTCAGCAGAGAGCTCTGCGTTCGCATTAACCAATGCTGATCCATGCCGGACGCCCGCCGTCGTGTGTCCCCAGAAGAACGCGCAGCAGCTCTGTTGCTTGGTGGGGCTTGCGTTCGGATGGCAACATTGTTGCCACCATCGATTGCTACGTTTGCAATGACTTGTGGCACGCATTGTACGAATTTCGTAACCCGATCCGGAAAGTGAGTCCAGCTCTGCAGTTACGTGAACGGTAGGCTCGCCCTGCGCTAGTTCCTTCGGGAATATTGCACATCGTAATAAGTACGTCCACTTTTTTTTGGAAAGACGAACGGCTGCGCCTTTGTGTGTTAATGGCACGCGGTGCATGACCTGCACTTTTTGGGTAGATTGAATTTTTAGGCGTAATTCAATAGGATGGCGAAAGATGAATGCATAATCGTCATTTGATCTCCGCATTTTGGCATACACACACGCACCGGAAATGGTGACATATCTCCCGTGACATTTGAAATATATTGGACCTGGTAGTTATTAGGCATTTCAATGTAAACAAAAAGGCATGTGTAAGCATTTGGACATATCAGAAACAACGAGCAAGAAATAATTTATCCCGTGTAATTACAGTAATGGAGCTATTATTTTTCTCGTATTTATCGTATTCGCCCCATCTTCGAGCAGACGCGAAATCGAAACATCGTTGCATATTGGTAGGCAGCTGATCAGCACTCAGCAGGGAATGCAGAAAGGCGCCTCACACAATTCACTAGCTATAGCGCCCAACGCCTCCCCGGGCGGGGCTAAAATGTAAAAGAATGTGCAACAGTTCGAAATGAACCTTCGGTAGATAAGTACTACATACACAATTTACATCTATTAGTTACGTCAGTTTCTTGAATATACTTCAACGGGGTGACTTCGAGCATTTTATAAGTGACATAAGTCCATAGTGCACTGTCGCTGTCTATCCTAATTTTTTTTTCGACGAGCAGACAGAGGACTAAAATCATTATGAGATTTTCGCTGATTTCTCGAATGCTTTATTTACAATCAATTCTGCTAGTATTTCTAGTTGTAGTAAATGTCCAAAGCTACTGCCGATGACGTTTCAACTGTGCCTTACCAAGGCGCAACAAAGCTGCACAAATGTTGAAAGCATGGGATAGGTGCATGGGAAACGCATCACAGCCTGCTCAGTTTACGGCGTACGGTGACGATTATGACGACGACGGCGACCGACGGCAGTGCAGCCGTCCATACTTGTCGATCATTTCGTCTCGATTGTTTTCCCGCCATATTTGCTTTAATGGCTCTGGTTTGTACATTTAGGGCAGAATGGGGCGCAAAGGGTGTTCTCAGAAATAGCTGAATCGTTCCTCTTGTATTTGATTCCGTTATTCCGCTTATAAATCACGTTGTTGTTTTAACAAAAATCATAGATGATACTTTATAGCACCAGATAACATCCACTTGTTTATAAACACAGGTAAGATATTGTCAGAATTGTATTAAAAGAAATTGCTAAAACCATGTGCTGAATGCTAATAGAAGTTTAGGATCGCATCAAAAACATTGACGCGGATAGTCCTTAAGTTCCTAAAACGTTATATTTTTCGTTTGTAACATTTTTGGCTTGAACAAGAGCAGTGATGTTAAATGTCAATGTCATTAATGTGTATAATTTTCCAAGAACTTTCTCAGAAGCTAAATGCAACTTTTTCTAATAGAAAATTGTTGTAAATATGTAATCTGAGGCGTGAGAGATACAATTTCATTCAAATGACATTGTGTTAAGACATGACATTTTGAAAAGAAAATCACTCTCTAGCCTTAGATTTTATGCTAACAAAGATGTACTGCAATGGATAAAGTATAGGACTACCTAAGCTATGAGGTTATCAAAACTTATGAAGCTTCTAAAAAAGCTTTGCAAAATTAGTCAGATGACATGCAGACGACATTTTACAACACTGAACAAGAATGGACGGCCTAATTCTCAGTATTTGTTGGCTTTCTCGCATACTCGTGAACGTAAAGACTATGAAATCACTCTAAAAACGAATTATTTACGGGAGGCCGGAAGACCAATAGTGTTACAAATAGTTTCATTCGCCTGACGCAAATTTTCGAGCTTATTCGATTTCGTTGCGGTATGGTCCATCTCGCTATCGCAATTTTTCCTCACTGTTCTAGCATGGGAGACCGTCGAATCGCCAGATTTTTGCCCATATATTCGCGGCACTGAGGGTGTGAAGCTGATGCCCTCAAGAAAAATGACACTTCAAGTATGTGAATGAATCTTTTGTACGTCCAAAAGTATGAGTATTGCACTCATGACATTCCAGGTACAAAGCCACTGTAAGCGGTTCTCCACGGGTTCGAAGTTGGTGAACTAAAGGAAATACTGTCGGACTGCGGACTTAAATCCGTGAACATACTCAAGATAGCCCAGCATGACAAAGCCAGGAAATACCGTGACCAGTTATATCTGGTCCACCTTGACACGGATCTATCTCGAATAGCGAAACAGTAGTACAAACCCGAGCAGGAAAGATTAACTCAATAATACCTTATTATGTTATTGATACCATTCATTGTTATGAACTAGCCTTGCATAAAAGGTAAAATACCAAAAAATAATTCCAAAAATTAATATGCACAATACTTGGCTGCCTATAGATGGCCTGGCCGGATAAAACTCATACTCTCTCAAATACAAAGAGCAGGTGGATTTCAAGAAAGTTGACGTAACGTTCATCGCGCAAACATATTGCTAGTCAAAGTTAAGTGTACACAATCAGGACTTAAGAGGGGTTAGACTTGATCGGCCAACTTCCAGGAAAGGAGGAGTGGCTAGTGCTTTTCGAAAAAGCGTTAACTGTCATCTGCTACCAAGTTTGTAGCTGGAATTATGGACGCCATGGGAGTAGCATATTATCTCTTGCAAGCAAAAATCAATGACGGTGCATCAACAGCTCTTCGAAGGGACATCGTCAAGCTGACTTGGCTGCAGACCTAGTCAGGGGGCAGCAGGGACTTTTTCCAAGGGCTTGACGACCCTCCCCATGGCCACTGCGAGTTAGACCGGGAGACCATCGTCCCTAACCCCTAATCCCAAGGCGTCAAGCGACCCGTGCCGAGGGATGCATGGCCAGGGGGGTGAAATAATAAGCTAGGCCTTTAACGGAGCCTGTAAGGGTACCTGGGCACCCTCCACAGTAATTGTCCCTTACCGCGTCATGCTGGGCTCTGGCGTGGTGGACCTCTTTTCCCGAGCAACTCGTGGGACCAAAATGGAAAACCAAGTCAATTCTTCAATTAGTGGTAGTGGTAGTGTAGGCGACAACCCCTTCGCAAGAGGTGGGTTGTTCAGGTCTCCGCCTAGGAGGCCAGAGGCAATAGTCGGCAGCTCAGTGCGCAGCGCCAGCGTGGGTCACTCAACCTTCCTCTCGGCTATAAAAACGCCGGAAGGGGTTATTGACGGCCCATGGCTTGTGAAGGCGATGAACCGCAAACGCGATGGGCTTTCGGCCTTCGAGGTGGCGACGGAACAGCTGGACGCCATCATCGACTTTGCGTCATCGAAGCATAATATCAGCAAGGACCTCAAGAGGAGCTTGCAGAAACTTCGAAAGTCGATTCTGGACGCCAAGCTGGAGAGGGCGGTCGGGACGGCCAAGTGTAAACCCGTGAAATCGGTGGAGTCGAGGTCTACCCAGACTGAGGCCCAAGGATTCGCGGACTCGGGCAAGGTCGAGTCGACCGAAGGCGTGCCAGCTAAGACGGTGGTGCCAAAGTCTACCCAGACTGAGGCTCAAGTATTTGCGGGTACGTCGGGGGTGACTACTCAACGGAGCAGACACAAAACGGGGAGACAGTCTCCAGGGAATGAGCTCCCTGGGGCCGCTCCAAAACGCGGAGGGTTACTACCCCGAACAAGGGTAGTGGGGCTGGGAAGCTGAACCCCGGTCAGGTACCTCCAAAACCGGGGAGGAAGGACCTGGAAAGGTCCGTCCACTCAGGCAAGACGGTGGTAAGGGGTTACGGCAGGCTGAAAGTTCTCAGCCGCACCAGACTAGGGAAATAGAGGGGAATGACGCCTCCTGGACCCTGGTCAAGAACAAGAGAAAACCGAAGACGTCAAGGGCCGAAAAGAAGGCCCAGGCGAATGAGGGTAGCAAGAAGTCTAGAGTAGGCTCCAAATCGCTCCAGGGGCGATGCCCTAGTCAACACGGCGGACGAGGCTAAGTACTCGGATGTTTTGAAGGCGATGAGGAGTGACGTCAAGCTCGGTGAACTCGGCGCCGACGTACGTCGAATAAGACGTACCCGGATGAGCGAGATGATACTCGAGCTGAAGCGGGGTGCCTGGAACCGGGGCACAAGCAATGGGACTGCAATGGCCCTGACAGAAGCAATCTCTGCCGACGCTGCGGATTGGAGGGACATAAGGCACAATGCTGCACGAACCCTCCCAATTGTTTGATTTGTTCCAGCAAAGCTGTGAACAGCAAGCACCCCATGGGGGGCTCGATGTGCCCGGCGTTTAAGCGTGCTGCAAAATCAAAGTACAGGTAAAGCAGCTGGCTTGCTCGGCTTCGCCCGAGTGTTTGGTGTGCGCAGGTTTAGAGGAAACGGCGGAACACGTGTTGTTCGTGTGCTCACGTTTTCGCGCAATGCGTGACCACATGCTTGCCACATGTGGTCTGGACACTACCGGACAACCTAGTTCGGAGGATGTGTAAAGACGAAGTTGGCTGGAACGTCGTTTTATCGGCTATCGCCCAAATCGTCTCGGAGCTACACAGAAGGTGGCGCGTGGACTCAAGGATGGCTAGTTCAGGCGCAAATAAGAGGTGGTCAAGGGATCGGAGTCGGCTTCATGGGTCATACCGGTGGTCATGCTCTGTGGTCGAACTCGATCCTTTATCGAACAAGTGACCGCGCGAAGAACAACATGGTATCGTCGCTTTCGCGGCGTCGGTCAACCAGGCGGGTTCCGAGCCCGAGGACGGAAGGGGTCCTCGTCAAGGCTGGGGCAGGCGTAGGCCTCGCGTCGGCAAGTCCTCTGTGTGCTGGCGAATAGGCCCTATCGCAGAAAAGGTCAATTTGGGGTGCACGCGGCATCATCATTCTTGATACCAGTCGTGCAGAGGAAGCAGGCGCGAAGTCGACCCTGCCCCACCTTCCGAGGACATAGGGCGTGGTAAGGCCACCTGGAAAGCTGACAATGCGCTGGCACGATACCATGGTGTTCTTCTTAAAAAGCGAGTCACGATGTTCAATGGTCCAAGGACACGGAGCTAACCTCGAGGGTGCGTGCACTGGGCCCCCTTTGAAGCATTACTTTCTGGTTGTACCGAAGGGACGATGGGCTTAGCGGCAATGGAAACGGTTTAGCTGGTCGGGGATGCAGCCCTGCCTCCCTCATTGGAGGTGTCCCCAAACCCAGCACTTCCTGGTCAACCCCAGGATGTCTGTTGAGCAGATTCCCCCTCCATTGTTTAGGAAGAAAAAAAGACCTAGTCACATCATCGATGGTAACTGAAATTGGCTCTTCGGTCAACCATCAACAAATCAATCTTCCGGCGCAACTACCACCGTGCAAACTAGAAACGGTTCCAGGAGGTTGTCGATTGCAACATCAATTACGATGCGCATCTTGAAACTGGTGGACATCGGTTTGTGGCTGTGCTTCATCGAACAGATTATGTTGGTGGCCCGGGAGAAGCATGCACAAACGGTTTAAGCCATTGATTACCGAAGATTTGATTCGTCTGCGAAATGTCACCCGTCCGTCGTCCGACGCGTCAGTCGCATGACCAAAGCTATCAAAACAGAATGCCACTCCGCAAAAATAGCTAGTTCTCCTATGAGATCGGTGCACTCTCAGACTATGCCGAGCCGTTCTAGCTTTTGTCTCATTAGATAATAATGGCTCCGCTTGAGAACTCCTGCGAATGAGGCCTCGGAAACAAATGGCTTCGTCAATCCTGGATAGAATATTGCCCACATGAAGCAGCTACGGAGTTGGAAATCTCAACCAACTAATTGGTGGCCTTGAAAGCCATCACATTCAACATACCCTGAAGCTCAAACTCATGAGTGCTCCATTTTTGGAATGCCGATTTAATCGATTTTTCAGCGTTTGCCTGAACTCGGCAATGTCTATTTCTGTGGACAGGCTTATTTTAAATATAACAATCTCAAATCGGAGCATATTTTACTATTCATGTGAGAATATTTCCTTAACGGGAATCTGGTGAGCTCGATCCATGGTACCAGGATGCTATTTGAACCACCATGATATCGGATTGAAGGGATTTTTGAATGAAGAGTAGGACTGTCAGCTCCCAATTGTTAACCATTCGTAGGCGCAAGGCATGCTCTTCCCTTTTCTATTAGATGAAACTAAGAACAGAGGGATCTTTAATGTCTTCTGGAAGGAGATTTTTTATTCATTCCGTGGAATACAAGAGCATGACAAAATGATTTTTTTTAATTCATAAATTGTGTTAGAACAAGCCTTTTCTCATCAGAAAAAATGTTTTTAATCGAATATCCCTCGTATTTCTCTATTGATGCAGTTCCTGTTTGATATAACACATTTTATAACTACCAAAAGGAATAAAGAAACTTTTAGCTTGCAGCAGTTGTAAACTTAATACATCTTAATAAGTTTAAATAAAAAAGACTGACATTTTGCGCTGTAGTTTTAATTGCTAAGCTAAGCACTAATGAATAAATTTGAAATATAAATTCATTTTAGATTCATGAATGACGTATACTAGTTTCAATCAAGTGATAGAAAAACTAAAATTTTTCTGATAAGAGAATTATTATGAGCTTTTGTTGGAGCGTCTTCACTTGTCATAAGACGAGTAAGTACTATCCCATTTAATTCCACCACTTTATTGTACCTTTGACGGATACGTATTTTCTTTTTCTAAGCAGAATCTAAATATCTTATTCAGTATGTAGTTATTGGTATTAGACGTTGCATAGTAGCATAAGCATTGAAAATAACTATGTGATTATTTATGTTGTTATATGGTAATTGTTAATAAATAAAAATAAATAAATAAAGTATTTCGACCTCAACAGACTCGATTTTAGTTGAAGTATCCTGGACTTCATCTGATAGCTCCTTTGGTTATCTCATCAATTTGAGTCTTTTATTTAAATGATTTTTTTGCAGTCAGCACGCTAAAAAAGCTACGAGATTTGTACTGTATTTTTACGCGATGAGATAAATATGTTCAGTGGGATTGAAACGGGAAAAGTATCGCTTTTTGTTACTAGAAAAAGCTTAAGCAACAAAACAAAGAAACGAATATACAAGCCTTGAGCTGTAATACAAAAAGCGCATATAAAAACAATAATGGTAAAGATGCATACCACCATTGAAAACAAAAATGAATAATCCCAGCCGAATTCTAATGCACTTCATCTTTTCTCAAACTTTTGACCTTTATGTTCAAGTTTGATCCAACAAATTGATTCACATTGAAAATTATGCAAATTTTCAATAATTCGTTCCCTACAGCCGGCTACTGGGAGAAAAAATCCCGTCACGTACTGCAACCACGCAGTCGACGGGATAGGAAGCCAGATCTCGAGCTCAGCAAACTTTTCGTACTGCTGCAACCATTGATTCCCTCGTAGCATCTTCATCCCGCCGCATCGCGGCATCATCGTTGGGGCCGTAACGGAAGGAACAATCTCACCACACCGTCAAATTGCCTAGAACCAGGACTGAATAGACAATGTGTAAAGGAGCGCGGCGGCGGCGGTGCTCGAAATTTCTCTCTCGGGGAAATCACACACCATAAAAAGCACTCCGAGCGGGCATTACATTTGAATAAAAATCACCATCAATGGAGGAATGATTTTATTCTCACGCATAAAAGGAAATCGCCCTCCAATCTGTGGCCACTGTTTTGCGGTCTGGTGTTGTTCCGTGTGGTGCGTCTCCGCAGGATGAAGTGGAAGGACAAATCGCGGCAGACGTAGCTGGTAGACAAAGAAGGCTCGCCCCGACCGTGCACACTTGGGCCGTGATGTACACACAATAGCCGAAAAGCCATCACAAACACTCACATCACGCTCGTGACACGGACTATTGTGGGTTGATGCTGTTAAGAATTTGATGAAAGAAGAAGAAAAAAAATCACCCGCAATCGAAGGGTGCAACGCAAACGATGAATTTATAATGGGAACTCTGTTTGTTGATGGAACCAGAATTAAGAGCATGAGCGCAAATAACTTTCAAAATAATCACCCCGCACGTCGAACCACCGGCCCGACGGCCATGGTGAACGGGATATTCTAGGCGTTGCAAACAGTCAGTGTAGGTTACAATGAAAATACACATTCGGCACGCGGCCTGATTTTCTGCATAGTTCGGATAAATAATTCCCATCGAGCCATCCGCCGTGTGCTGGCGCACATGAGAACAACGCAAATCCGAAGGAAACTCTGAGGGCCGAGACTCCCTGACTGACGGGTTGGCGAATGTTTGCTTGTTTAAATGTTTTAAGATATAACGATCGATTGGTTTGTTGAAATGCATTATTCGGGCGAAAATACCATCACTTACAGGTGGGGGTGGGTTCAAGGATGGCCCCGATCATTTACTAATATGGTTTCGATCATTCGGTAGTTTATCAATAACTCATTTCAGAGGCTGAACTTCAAAATTTGTTGAGTGGTCTACTTTTGGTGCATTTTTTTGATTAAACTCTGCCTAACAGTTCGTTATTTAAATTCCAAACTTATACCAAATGATAACAAAATTTCAATTATTTAGTTGCTGCAACTAGTATTTTAATCCCAAAACTAGAGGAATTTAAACAACAAACTGCTAGATAGAGTTGTAGAAAACCCACCCGCACTAAAATTTCCCCATGCAACACGTTTTCATATTCATTATTCACCCTCTTTAATAAATGATTGACAAACTACTAAATGATTATGAGTTCAATGTGTGATCGATAAACTGCCACGGCTATGTTTGTTGGAGACACTTCGATTGGAGCAATACCGTTTGGGGCAGCCCTTGACTTATCTCTTCAGCTTGATATGAAAACGGCATTCGATATTCTAAAGGGAAATTATTTTATGTACTCGATGTGATCGCTACCTCCTGAGATTAAAAGTTCGTTGGAACAATTTTGGATTCAGAGAACCTAATCATCACGGGATGCATGATTTTGCACGTAGTATAGCAATTAAGTTTAAAAAAACTGTTCGTCTGTTGGCAAAAACTTAAAAAAAGTAGAAAAAAAATCGGTTGGCTAAAACTTCTTAGCAGGGTTCGTATTTTCGTTTCGATGAGACGAAATCAAGCTATTTTCGGGACGGACAAGAATATTTCTAGACCAACATTCGAAAAGGGCGTAACAGTCAAAATTTATCCTGTCTGCTTCCTCTTCTACATACATAGCAATATACATATACAAAGAACTGGAAAGAATAAATATTGGCTGTTACGTATTTTTTCAATTGCTTGTCTAGACTATTTCATCTTTCATTTGTGGTGAAAAACATCTTCCACTCACCACACCCACCACCACTCTAGATCGAAGCTGGAAGATTTACGAAATTCGTGTCCATTCTCACTCATTTTCGCGAGAATCTTCGGCGGGCACTAATGAAAAATGTATGACCGCAGTGAGATTCGAACCTAGGATATCAATAAAAATGGCTTTGGAATGAGATCACTCCAGCCACATCTCAACATCGACTGCTTATGGGGGCCAGGTTGTTAGTTGTTAGAGGCTACTCTCAATGACATTGATAAAGGCACGAAATAGATGACAGAAGTGAGAAAACGAGTGATTCAACTTTTCGCGACACTGGCATTCAGACCTCTTTCTATTCCCGAACATCGATTTTCCAACAAAAATCATCGTGAGCATCCTTGTATTTGAGTACATATAAGGATCCTTGTTTCAAAGGCATCATGGAGACGCGTGGTACATTGTTAAATAGAATCCCAAGGATCATAATACTAGTTGTACAGTTCGTGTTTGCGTGATAAAACGGTCTACTTTTCCATACCAATGATATGGGTGCTTTAATGACCAAATGAGTTGCATAAAATCCATTCTAACACTCATTTGGGTGCTAGAACAGTAGTAACATGACTATATTTTTCGGAGCTAGCTTGGGTGAGCGTTCAAACAGTGTATTCTTTGCGCACCTATTAAATGAAATAGTTTGATGGACATGATATAAACATTTTCAAATGGCAGGTTTATCGAGCGATGCAATATGGCACGATCATATGGAATCTGGTTGTTTTTTGCTGCAACATGATTAATTAGCAAAAATAATTATGTAACTCGGGCTGAAAGTCTCCCTAATAAAGACATAAAAAAAATATGTGAAGTAAGTTAGACTGTTTTATTTTGGAACAGATTTATTATATTTAAACCTTTTTTCGTCAATACAAAAAAAAGCGTGTGCAACTCGTAGCAAAGCTCGATTTTTTCTGCACTCATAGTATTTGTCCAAATCGGTGGGCCTCGTTGGATAAACGTACAATTCTTGCTGAAAAAAACATCTCTCGCAATTAGTTGCAAAAACTACTATTCACACCACTTTTTTCTTTAGAATGAAGCTGTAAGATAAACGAAATTCGTATCACTCATTTTTGCGAATATTTGCGGCGAGCAATTATAAAAATTGTATGCCCGCAATGAAACTTTCGTAAAAGCTACTCTCGTTGACATTGGTAAAGGCACGAAATAGATTAAAGAAGTGAGAAAACCAGCAAATCAACTATTCGCGACACTAGAAACGTGCGAAAAATTGTTATTAGTCATTGATTTTAAAAATCTGCGTGAGTGAATATCCTCTGTTCGTGAGATTGGGTGTGATTACTTGCTTCTAAGGCATCATGGAGACGCGTGGTACGTTGTTAAAAAGAATCCCGAGGGCGTTTAGTTTATAAAAGTTATTGAAATCTTCATACAAATGTGGCAAATCCTAGATTCCATTACCATACTGTCAGGTTTTCTAACCTTAATCAACCGACATAATTTAAGATCTATAGACTGGTGACTTCCTGGAGCATTTTCCCAAACTATGAGTGCTTATGTTGCTTAACTATAAGTTGCCATGTCGATGTGGGAATGCGTTGCCAATTTGACTGTGCCCCAATTAGTCAAACTCCGTATACTGAACCATTGCGTGGGTGGACACCCAACGCCCTTGGTGAACCTTCATCATACGCCCCTCTCTTACTTGAGAAATTTTATATTTACAGAACAATTTAAATGCTCTGTATCACATGAGTGTAGCTCGGAGTAGATTGGAGACGACCCCCATAAGAACTTTTGAGATTATTTTTGACTACACCCACGTTTTTTTATGCGGTTGGAATTCATTAATTTCTCGGTTAACCTGGACTTTCACACCTTTTTAAATACCCCCTGAATTTTCTTTGGTTTTTTTTTTGTGTTTTTTTTTTCGTGGGGTTAACTCATTGTTTTATTGACACTGAAGGTCTTTAACGACTAAAACCGGACCGTGTAAAAAAAAACCTGGGAGTATTTGCAAACTGGCAGAGCCAAGCTGAAGGTTCATTAAAAAATGATGGAGATTCTTCACGGTCGTCTCTAAAGTACATCACGGAAAAAGGAGTTTGAGAATTATTAAAAATTATAAACCGTCGTGCGGGGCTTCTTTTGACTCCGGGGGCTACTTTGGATTTTTGATTTTTTGAGAAAAATAAACGGAAAAAATACCAAATTTAAAACAGAAAGTTGCCATCCAACTATCAACAAGACACCCGATTGATGATAATGACAATTTTATAGTAATTTGCGTTATAATTCTTGTTCTAAAATGTCCAAAGTAGCCCCTGATTTGTCAAAAGAAGTCCCATACGACGGTAAAAGACAAGAAGTGTGTAACAAAAGAAGACGAGTGGAGGGAAGTTCAAAATCATTTTTTTTTTGCTTGGTGCACTAAATGGTTGCCTAATGAATTATAATTCTTAGTGCTTTTCAAATATGATTAAAGCAGAAAGCCTAATTGTCAAATATTTTTAAAACTCATAGAAAACTCTTGAAATTTTAACGAAAAAACTTACGCAAAAAAATGATTTTGTTTTTCAGAATGTGCTAGATCAGAGGTTCCCATTTTTTTGGAAATGCGACCCACCTAGCAGAGTCCCACATTGCTTGCGATCCACCACTCACCAAATGCATTGATTTTTAAAAATTGGATTAAAATGAGTTCGCGTTTAATTGATGAAATCATAATAAATTGTTTCATATTCCATCATTGTGTTTGCCAAAATCTCGTCTTATTTTTTTCTCTTTGAAATGGATATGGTCATATTAATTGGATTTGCATGGGATTTATATTGGATTTGGGTTGGATTTGGATTGGATTCAGATTAGATTTACACTAGATTTGGATTTGATTTGTAAAAGATTTGAAATTGATTCGGATCGGATATGAATTGGATTTGATTAGGATTGGATTTGGATGTGAATTAGGTTTGGATTGGATTTGAACTGGATTTAGATTGGAGATGGATTTAATTTAGATTGGATTAGGATTGGATTTGGATTTGCACTGAAATTTTACTGGATTCGGATTGGATTTGAGTTAGATTTGGATTGGATTTGGACATGAATAAGATTTGGATTTTATTTAGATTGGATTTAAAATGGATTCAGATTGGATCCTAATGAATTAGATTTAAATTGGAATTTGATAAGAATTTGATTGAGATTGGATTTGCATTGGATTTGCAATTTGAATTGGATTTAGATTGGATTTGAATTCAATTTGGATTCGATTTGAATTAGATTTGGATTTTATTTAGATTGGATTTCAATTTGATTTGGATTGGATTTAGATATGAATTAGATATAGATTGGATTTGCACTGGATTTGGATAGGATTTGAATTAGATTTGGATTTGATTAAGATTGAATTTGAATTGGATTTGGATTTGATAAGGATTGGATTTAAATATGATAATAAAAATAAATTTGGATTTGAGTTGGATTAAGATTGGATTTGGTTTGAATTTGTATTGGTTTTGAATTTGATTTAGATTGGATTTGAATAAGATTTTGATTTGAATTGAATTTGCATTAGATTTAGATTGGATTAGGATTTGATTTATCTCGGATTTGAATTGGATTTGGATTGGATTTGAAAAAGATTTTGATTTGAATTGAATTTGCATTAGATTTAGATTGGATTTGGATTTGAATTATCGAGTTTGAATTGGATTTGGATTAGATTTGGATTGAATTTGAATTGAATTTGGATTTTATTTTGATTAGTTTAGGATTGGATTTGGGTTAGATTTGTATTTGCACAAATATCGTAGAACAAAAGAAGGCCATTGGCCTCTTACAGTTTGTTATCCTTTAATCATTCAATCATTACTTAGATCCTAATCTAAAAGCTGGTATAAATTTGAGGGACAAAATAGTGACAAAGTATGAATCAAGATTTGCCTTTCGGTGGTCACGTCCCACAGTTTGGGAACTCATGTGCTAGATCTTTTAAGATCAATAAAATCAAACTCTCAAGTTTGTATGATTTGGAACCACTACTGGACCTGGTTGGGTTAAGAAAACGGTCAGAACCGATGATCAGAATCGCTTTCGAACAAAGTCGAATCAAGAAATACCATATCTTGGAGTTGGTTGGTTGATAACCGGAATCGCCATCGGACCTATATGAATCAAGAAATATTATCTTTCGATAGTTTGTAGACACCACTGGACCAAGTTGGGTCAACGAAATCCAGTTCGGAAGTGGATTGACAGATGTTGAGAATCGCTATTAGACCTTGTCGCACAAGGAAAATTCCAAATCTTTACTGATTTGGTATGATCTTGTGTGACTTTGTGACTTGAAGGAACTGAAGGATTTATTTGGGCCAACAAACCTTTTTGTTCGATCAAGTCGGTTGTTGGTGAGCAAAATTTTAAACAGATCTATTCAAGGCAAGGAAAATCCTGCTCCGGAGTGGGCTTGTCGATGGTTTTGAAGCATTTCTGTACATAGTTAGGTCAACAAAATCGAACTATGTTGTCGAAGGTCAGAATCGTCATCTAAAACAGCCCAATTGACATTTTTGGTTTCATTTTGGTTTTCAAAACCATAATTTACTCTTCATGACTTCCATAACACCAGCATAAAATTCACATGTTACTGGGAATTAATTAGTGGCAAGAAAAAAAATCCAACTCAGGACCAAGCAAGGTTGGGTTAGAAGAAAAAAAATCAACAAGCACAATCTTTTCCAATCAATTAATGCCCTACTTAGTTACCTATTTATCCCAGTGAAAAGTCAAATTCAAATTATCACTGCTGATCAAATGAATCAACAGCTTAGTTTTCTTTTTCACCAGTTCACTCATACAAGTTTCTGGTTTGCTGGAATCAGTGTTGTGCTTAATCATTATCAGACGATCATGATTGCAATTTTCATGTGAAAACTTCTCACGTGAAAACAGTAGGCGAGTTGTCGCCGGCGACAACTTCTCAAATTTTGTACTCAAACGATAATAAACACAGAATTTTCATTCAATCATTAATCTTCACTAATAATAGCTAATTGTCAACAGTCCCGTTTTATCTTCTATTTGGCGTCATAGCTTCATGCTAGTAAGGAAAAAGAGTTCAAAATGTAACGGTAAATGCTTCAAATCAAGATCCGATTTTCAAACGATTCTTAATCGCTGGCGAGTTTTAATCACTTGATAATTTAAAAGTAAAATCGCCGGTGAGTTTGATCATTCTCGATTTTTCGAAAATTTGATTTTTCCCAACCCTGGCTGGAATAGGAAATGTCGTTTGATCAAACGTGGCATAAATGGTCTTTTTCGGACCACATGGAGTTTTTGCCTTTCTCATATACAAAGTATACGTGAAGGCTAGATATTCGCTCCAAAAACATTTTCTGTGTGGAACGAGCAAATTCATCTCTAATCTACGCAAACCCATATCAACACTTCTTGGTATCAGTCATTAGATCAAAAGAGTTATTGTGAGTTTAACCAATCGCTTCATAATGGATGTTCAATCCTCGAAGGAATTAATTTAAATCTGAATCATTTCGAACCAGTTATTTTGAGAGTAAATTGTCGTCACTGTTATTAAATATTACGGTTCTGGTCTAATTATTTGTTTTACTGGCGAATTTCGCCCCAAACATGACAATAAATTGCATCTAGGTGGATAAACTCATGTAACAAATTCTCCAAAAATCAGTTTTTAAGAAAATCACTAATACGAAATTTAAAACTCAAATGCTGAAAAGATCGACTGGCGGGGTTGGATTTCTCTCCCTGTAAGATAAATTTCTCTTCAAAACTGGTTTAGCGTTGTACCACACCAACCTTGCTAGTCGACATTTCTGGATTTACATTGGGGGTTAGGTATAGTTGAATTATTTAGGGATAAGACTTGGCTGCGCTGATCCACTGATTTAAATGGTCTAACGCTGAATCGCCCAAACAATCTATTTTTTACAGCAATGCCCTTTCTAGCAAACATCCAGGTTGTGAAATCTGTGTTGACTTGACCGCCGCCCTTTGCGTTGCTCATCGCTGATTTGCTGATTATGGTATGGAGCATAATTTTGTATACATTCATATCCTGCTGATTGTAGATGGACTTCCGGACGATAACATTATCTTTTGTAGCTGCAAAGTGGCACCAATTTGACGTACCTACGATTTCCAGTGTTCTTCCCGAGAATCCCCGCACGTTATTGTGGTTGAAGGCCTGACTCATGTATAACAAATTAAGTACACAATGCGTATATATTTTAACAACAAAACATTTATTTTGTTAAAAAATAATTCATATATGTTCAATATTTATATGTTACCACCTAGACCTGATTCGGTGAAAATCGGCCTCAGCTATTTTTTCTGCTTTCACGTGTTTTTCTTCAATTTTGATAAGTTAGTTTTTGCGTTGTATACATAAAATAAAAATTATCATAATCAATAGACAATAATCCTTCAATAATAATAATAATAATGAATAATAAAAACAGACGAGCGCTAACTAAAACCTAGTTTGTTATATTCTTTTTTGCATCAATTCGATTTCGTTTTTTGCCCTAATAACTTTTTTTTCTGAGTGTATCGGTTACATATCCTGCCGAGCGAATTTGTGTAATGCGATTCCGTTTGCTGGTTTATCCTCATTGGAACGTTATTAAAAGCTGCCGTATTTCGCGAAGTAAATCAAATTCTGATGAAAACATCTCTACAGTTCACAAGTTATGCAACATTGCATGGAGAAATCGGAAACAATTGAAGTGGTGGAAGTCTATTAGATTAATCATAAGTACACCATGTCTAAACGAACGATTTCAAACTATTTCAATAACGATAATAGTCGAAGTTAATGAGAAAGAAGTTTTTAACGCAAACCGTCTACACACCCGCAACAGAGTCGCATTCTACCAAGTCGCTCCTGCCTCCTTTCTCCATTCTACTGACTCCAAAAATGTACATTGGGGATCTACTGGTGTTCCTTCCTGCTGAGTTACAATCCGATAAATCATAGCATAGAAAAGAACATGTGCCATGCCAAACATAATGGAAATTGTCTAAAAAACATTCGCTGCTTATACGTTTTCATTCGACCTTTCTCTAAGTTTTAATTATATAAATAAAAATCACAAATTTTACTTTTTGTATACTGAGTATGATTTTCTTTGTTTCGCAGTTTTTTATCTTTTTTCATTAATTATTGTATTCAATTTGGGAGGTTACTCCTTTCCTCAATTCTGATATTTTTGTATTACTTTTTAACTAAAATGCCCATATAGCTTGATCGTTTTGTGTTTTACTGTTTTATTCTAATTCGAGAAGAGTTTCATTGTTCAATTTGTGTGACCGCCGCTAGAAGCGAGTTTTTAGCTAAGTGTACCTTTTTGTTTTCCTTTTACTTCATTTAATTTACCCACCTTCCTCGCAAGCCTTTTTCATAGATTGAGTTAATTTAAATATAGGTTTTTTTCTTTTATTACATACTTACAAAAAAAATATTTCATTAATAAAATATTTTTGCTCCTTCCATGGTTTTGTAGTTTTGTTGCTTCATTAAATATAGTTCGTATACGCATTTCATCGTGTTAAATTTAAATCTTAACTTATAATCTATCTAGGTAAATTGTGTATAGGGTTGGATGCTGGTTGTGGTTTGCTTACTAATCATTGAAGTATTTACTTTATTTGAGAGACATTGGTATGAATTTAAATTGAATTTGATTCTTTTTACACTCGATCATCAAACTTCCATTCTTGGTTTGGCTTTGATTTTTTCTTTCCCTAAAAGTCGGCATTCTAAAGAGATGGGGATGAAAGCTAGGCATTGCGAAGTGAAAAATTCAGCTAGAAATCCTTACAATCGAGCAAATTAAAACTCCATCCAAGCACATGTTTCGAAAATCAAGTGATCGGAAATGCGCTTTTGTTGCGGAAAATGGTAGGTTAAAATATGCGGAAAACGCATATAGTATACATAAATCATCACGATCGGATTGCAATTGCGTAGTATACCGTGTATATCAAATTGAGTTTGTTGTCACAATAACAAAAACCGAGTCCACCACTCGAGAAGTATACTTTTAAAACAGTTGCGAAAGGATAATACTGAAAACCGCAACCTCTCTTTCTAACGGTGACTCGTACGGGTGGGTACTGTTTGAAAACATTTAAACCAATTGCAGTTTGTCGTGCAATTTTGTATGTTAATATTCACTTACGCACAGAAACGAGGAATTAAAATCGTATACAGTTTGTTTGTTGTCGTTCACATCACTTATTCGTTTGTTTGTTTTTTTTTCTTTTGTTTTCAATTGGTTAATAGTTCCAGCCGTGCAACGACCATTTGCGCACTGCTAAGGCGGGATTAGTATATGAGAAAAAGGAATTTCAGTCATATGTAAATTACGTATATCGTTTGTTTTATCCTTGAATGTATCATTACGTTCACTCAAATTCACTATACTCCACTTTCCCCAAACACAAATTTAAGAGGAATGAATAGATAAGTGAAGGGTTAAAACGTGGTAAAACAATGCAAACATAAAACGTTGGTTCAGAATTTGCTTCATGTTTCAATCGGTTAAGCCTTAACTACTAATTCGTTACGTATGCTACTTGGAAATTGAAACAGAAGAAATTCGATCGAACCAGAGCCATCACATAGCTATACAGTTGATTGTAGGTATAGAATTCGAATGGGTAATATGTAGGTTTTTTCGCTTAGTTTTTGTTTTCATGTAAATCGATTGAGGAGATTCTAAGTGCAGATTTGTAACGAGGAAAAGTAAGCCCAAAAGAAAAAAGTCAACAAAGCCTACTTCGATGGCTTCGAACTGTTGTACGGATATATGTTTGCCACAATCCTAAAACCCCGGAAGAATAATTTAACGTGTGGCCATATGTTTAAGATTGGCTATGTAGTAGAAACTAAGAGGAAAATAATACGCAAAGAAAATACTTTATCAAAATAATAATACATCTATACATGCAAACACGGAACCATTTGACAACAATGAGCTCACTACCATCAGTGCACCGGTGCGTTGTCAGTAAGAAGTTAGATTGAGCAATTTTTAATCGTCGTGTGAAACGGATGGCTTCTTGCATTGTTTTTCTTCCAGTGGCTTACTGTTTGTGAGCACCGTTCGCACTGGAAAGCAAGGCCGAACCATCTGCGCGAAACCCGTGAAATGTATCCATAGTAGGCGCTAAAACGTGCGTTGGTTGGATCTATTTCACGGCGACGACTACTGTGTCACGAGCACACACACGCACGTGCAAAAGCACACATTGTTGCCAAATTGTTCCGTGTATTGTAAATTGGCGAGCTATATGGGCCTCTTGCAAAAACGAAGTATACTTGCTACTTTTTTCTTCTTTATCTTTTCCTGGCTTGCCTTGACGGCTTTCTGCTTGATTTTTGATCAATAAAGTTTTAAATTACTTTGATTTACTCTTGTTTTTATCCTTATACTTTAATTACGTATATAAAGTTGCTTTTACAATCTATACATCAGATTCGTACGTTTTGTCGTTTTACTTTTTCTTGTTTAGTATTCGCAATTCAATTAAGATGTAGCAAAACAATGCTCTTCTGTTTTTCTTCTTCTACTTGCAACGCTGTTTGAAAGTCCACTGTTTGCCGCACGTACAGAAACTACAATTCATTCAAATTGTCTGATTTATTCATTTTGTGTCCCTTCTCACTCTGTGTTTTCCATTCGGGTTTTCTGTTATGAACAGGATTCATGGTTCAAGGCATTGTAATATGCTAGATGAAAAACGAGATTATACATACAGACAAGGGAAGCATTGCACCTGAGCCGGTGGTCAGAGTGTGATTGTTTGCACTCACTGGCTTGTTTACCGCTCTTGCTTGTTCACTGTCTCCATTGCTTGTATTGTGTTCTCGCCGTTTTTCTCTATGTTGCACATGCACACTTGCCATTATGTGTCTCTCTGTTTTCATTACCACAGTTTGCATTTCTGTTTACTATCCAGACGTTTTAGAAATTGCTCACACATGGATTTCGTTTCGTTTCTTAGAGCGAGGAGTTACATCCTGGACTTATGGTTTGAAGCTTCTGTACGTGCTGCATACTCCATTAATCATCTCACAGCTACGCTGGTGGCTCATAAGATGTTAATGCAGATTTTCATTGGCGTTTACAGTATTTTCTGTTATGGCTTTTGGCTTGTTCGTTTTTTTTTTCATTACTTTCTTCTAAAGATGACAATTTTGAATCAATGCTTTTTTTGGTATTTTAGTTTTTTTAATTTGTTGTATCTAAAGTAGTACAATTAAGCATATTCAGCGCGATCTCAAGCGAAGTTCTGGCCGTTATCCCAGGGCATTGTGAGCACCCGCTTCGTTTTTGCAAGAAGGTCATAGTCGTACTACGAACATGGGTGCACCACCGCATTGTAGCTCGCCAATATAGGACCATGTGCTCCCGCGAAGGGGGTACTCACAACGTCTGGTGTGCTAGCTCCATCTGTATGTGATGTCGAATCTGCATTACTTCTACCCTCGCCATTGGCACCGCCTAGCTCTGGTGGTTTGGTGGTGTCCCGTTCGTCAATCACTAAATCTATTGGCATTTTACCCTTTAAACATGAAATATATCGATGGCAGAAATTATCGCATAGTTCGTGCACCTGAAAGAGAAGACAGAGATGGGAAATAGGATGTCAGTCGGGGGTCGTTTTCTTTTCTTCACAACACGACGTGTCTCTATGCGTCCGGTTTTGCATTCAGATTGAAGCTAATTGATACAACAACAGGGTCTCGTAATAGGTCCAGTAACAAAGATAGGTCATCAACTATGCAGCAAACCTGAACAATAAAAATCAACAACCAATTCAATGCGCGGGTCCGGCATGCAGCAAACCGAGAGGAAACATCTCATTTCTAAAGTGAGGATGTTCAAACGTCGGCCAGTACTTACAGATCCGAACACTTCGCCACGCTACCACAAGAAATCGACAAGCACAAATACTTTGTTTTATGCCACACGAAGGCGTGCTTGTTTACAAACCGCCTCCGTCCCTCGTCCGGATTCGTATCAAAACACACATAGTACATATTTATTGTGATTACCAACAGAAAATAAGGTAACTCATTCGTATGCTTGAGCGACCCACGCAAGCCGGGAAAGATGCAATTTCACTTCCCTCGTACATTTGATTCAATCAGACTCATTGTATATCCAATACAATACGAGAACCAGAACCAGCTCTGCACCATGCTTACAGCCTGAGATGCGAGGTAAGAACGACGAGTTTTGACAGAAACGTGACGTAACCTATGCGCCTTGACAGAAGAGAATCCGTTGCAATGGAGGTCAACGAAAGAGAAAAGACTGCTTTGCATGTTGCTATTATCCTAACTTGAAACGCTCTGAGCGTAACTTTTAATAACCCATAATGAGACCAACTAGCGTAAGCCCCGTACTAGATCTATACTGCGCTAATACCAAGCTGCATCTCGTTATCACAGAGCTCCAGCAGGCGGCAGAAAATTATTTGCCGACGGTGTTTAGTTTTCAAGCCTACTTCGATGCTTCCACACTGGTTCAAAAGTGCCCGGCAAACTGCAACTAACATGACAACATACCACACCGGTACAAAGTCGTGTGGAGGAATAATAACAAAACTTCCAAGTCATGCTACATTTTTAACGATTACCACGCAAAAATACCCAAACCTCACCGTTTGCTGGTTCGGCTGCCTTTGGTAGAAAATCGCTCTTTCACCACAGACAGTTTGTAGAGTTGCAACTGTCATTTGCACTTTGCTGCGCACCAGCCCTCTTAGACCCGTAATTATTTCACCGCGACCGCGGCATCTCCTCGACACAGTTTCGTTCTTTTTTTTTGTGCGAGTCGTGCTCGGCGTAAAGTTTTGGTGCTCACCGCGCGCTCAAACTGCTAATGTATCATCACACGTCATCGTGATTAAGCAAAAGAAGAATCAAAACTATTCCACACGGGACGGTTCGGCTGAATGCGACGCGACACGCTGATTCTGCCGTCGTCGTCAAGATCAGCGGCCGTCTGACGTTAGGTCTGACTGGACACATTCGGCCGTGTGTTTCGTTAACACCTTCAAGATGCTTTTGATTAAACGCATTCATTTGTAGGAATTCTTTTTTTCTGGTCAGTGTACTCCATGAATGCTCTCCTAATGTTTTTGTTTACCTTTCGTACAATTCAGGGGATTTCGGTACACTAACCGTGTCTGGGTTACATTCGATCCAAATTTTGATTCCAAGAAGGTCAAGCCATATTGAATGGTGCACAATCCCAAGCAGTTACTAGATCAAGCAATGATTAAATATCCAAGATGGCTTTGAAAATTTTGAAATTTTTATTTGAGAATAAGGCAATCCACCTACAATTCTTAATGAGCGCTCAGTTTGCAAATCACACGTGACTGCCAAATAAGCAGAGTTGGCCATGAAAAAGCTGACACATCGAAGTGCCTGACGCTTGGCGTCTTCCATCATTGAAATTTATGCATACCATCTTCGTTTTCGTCTTGTGAGCTTCATTTTTTTCAACCATGAATTTTTAATGCTCCGGCATTGAACATGAAATTTGCATATTCACGTTGCTGTAGGCTAAACTGGTCACATTTTTGTACTCAATCGTAGCATCGGCAACTCTCCAGAAGGGGTACTACACCGCTTGAGCAATCGGCGTTTACGGTTTCGGTCAAAACCTACCGATTAATAGAAAATTGCGTTACATTAAAAAAAAAGGATCGGATAGCCTCTCGGTTGGACCTGCGCGCGAACCCAAAGGTAAACCGGTTTTGGAAGTTAGTAAACTGGTCCAAAAACGGGGCTGCTGGCAAGAAGCGAGCAGCCAGCAGCCAGTGCAAGCGGAAAGCCGAGAATCTTCATTGGCATTTTTGTCTCCCTCGCGACGACCGCGATTGCTTCTGTCATACACCCAAACTGCTCTGTACGGCCGGCAGCAAGCTGGGACTGTCTGGGCTGTGGGAGACAACTATGAAGCGTCTGAAAAAGCTCAAGTGTAGGTTTTTTTTCGGTTTGGATTTCTTGTTATTTTTGGGACTCGTCTGAATGTGCTGTCGAAAGAATAAGTCAAAGATTAACCTTGCTTAGGTTTCGTTTCGCCTTATACGACGTTTTAATTTTATCTTTCACAGATTCTAACATTTTTAAAAATGAATTTCTTGTTCACCCTACTTCTTCTACCTTCGTTGATCTCCTGCTTTCCCTTCTATGGTTTCTTGACTCCACTCGTGCTGGGATATGTTGGATTTTTAAGGAGATGAGAACCGAATTTATGAAAGAGAAAATATCTTTTTTGATTTGAATTTATTCAACACTCGCAGACGACGGTGCGCGCCACGAGAGAAGGGAATAAAATTAACAAAACTTTAATCGTATTTTTGTTTCGTTTCTCCATATTCTCGGTTCATTCGTTACAAACGATTTTGGTCTTGATCTCGCCATGCCCAAAGGCCCAAGGTTTTTTTCTTCGTCAGTTTAAGAAGCACAAACACGGCGGGGTGAGATGCTGCGAGAGAGACACATTCAGATATAAGATATCATTTGAATTTCCCATAAATATCAATATCCACCAGACACAGGCCCGTCATTACCTCTCCCATAAGAGTTTTTTGATCTCTATAATGAAAAGTCTAGCGATAGGAAGGGAGCAAGAAGTGGAAGAAAAAGTAAATAGTTTCACGGCTGGATGTGGACGGAATTTACGAGTTGATCTTTCACAATATTCGAAAACCATCGCTCAGTTTCCCCCGGTCTATACACCGCAACCAAAAAAGGAACACGACGAATCAGTGATCTGAGACGAAATCAATAGCTATCCCACTGTGCCTCAGATTTATTCATAACCGCAGTCAGAAACGCTCACTGCACCATGCCAGGTGATAAGGAGGCTTTGGTCAAATGAATCACCTCGGCGACGGTCTAAATGACGACTACAAACGCAGCAGAATACTGATCGCAGTAGGCGAATCAGAGAGAGAAAAAAATAATAAAAGCGACGGAAATTAAGCCGCGGAAATTTATGTTATAAAAAAGTCTCCGGAAAATTAAAATCTCGTAAATGTGTCCTATATCGATGGACTCAGAGCTCGGTGGAAGCGGTCGAAGAAGAACTATAACGCAATAAAAATGTCTACTTTACGATATTTCCCACCCTTACTGCTTTCGCTTCTTCTTTTCTTCTTCCGAAAGAGTTATCTATCACGGCTAAGGCAACGGAGGCGGAGGTGCAGGGATTCAAACGAATATGCCACCACCAACGTGAATTATATCGTTTAGTTTAAATTAATGTTGGACTACACAAGGGAACTATACGAACATTCACAATTAATTTTAATAATGCCGAGTTTAGGGAAGCATCAAAGGATCTGATAAACATGAGTGATGCCTCATGTTTTCGTCGGATCTGTTTTGAGCTGTTTTATGGTTAATCGTGTGAAAAAGGAATCCGTTCATCGTTGGCTTGGAACATTGAACGCATTTTGGATGGGCGTTTGTTTTCCTTATTACACGCAGAGAAAGCGCAGTCATTCGACATACGAGCCCTAAATCGGGATTTTTTACCGGAAGTCTAATTTTCGTTTTCTAAGTTCCATTCTTGCTTACAGCAATTTTGAGAACGACCCCAGCATATCTTCAAGGGATGCTACGCTTCTTCTTCTTATTGGCATTTGATCACCCACTGTGACATTTCCGCCTCGCATCTTGGTATTCATTAAGCACTTCCATTTGTTAACTGCGAGTTTCTAAGCCAAGTTACCATTTTTGCATTCGTATATCATGGGGCTCACATGATGATACTTTTATGCCCAGGGAAGTCGAGATAATTTCCAACCCGAAAATTTTCTAGACCGGACCTGGAATCGAACCCAGCCAGCTTCAGCATGGTTTTGCTTTGTAGCCGCGCTTTTTACCGCACAACTAAAGTAGGCCCCTTTGATGGTACATGCTTGATTATATTGATATGCAAAGATTTAGTAATATGTGTAGTGTTTAGTAATATCGTCAATGCTTGCTCCATGAAACAAGTAGAACTTTATCAAAGTACACATGTTTAACATGTAAACATACATGAATATTTTTATTGGAAATTTGTTCCTTTAACAATTCGATTGTTTTTTGGATGACTGTAGCCTTTGAATACAATTTTGTTGTGTAACAATGACATTAACTGGAACAGTTTCGTCGAATACAGTTTTTATTATTTTGAAAATAATAAGCCCTGTTTACAGCTGTTCAAAAACGTATTCTAAAGCATGCGCCCAGTGCTCCGTTAACTGATCGATCAGTTTAATAGTTAAAAAGCTCTAATTTCCCGACGCATACACCCCTCTGCAGTCTAGCACTGCAGTGCTCACCATAGTGTGAAACAATTATCTCTAGACCATCTACACAATAGCTACACTGCCTGCTAACCACCAACTGCAGGGTGGTGCACCGAAAGCACGCAACACGACTGTAGAAGGAATAATACACGTTTGATGGAGATTCGGCGATAATTTAAATTTTATTAATACGATAAAAGGAATAATTATTTCACCGGAGGTAAATTAGGCTTAAGCAATCAATAGACGAATTAGCGTTGAAAATGGACGACGCCTAAAAAGAAAAAGGTGGTTTCCCCCAATAAAACAGCTGGCGATGAGCACAGCGAACGTCCCTCGATAATAGGCAAGACACACCTTTTTTCTCCTCCGAGAGCCTATTCCGTCTTCCTCACAAAAGAAAATGTGCCACATCTCCTATTTGACCAAGGTTTCGGCGAACGTTAAATGCTACATTTTAGTCAATTGGTGGAGTGCACAAGTTCTATCCCTCGTCATTTTTTTTGTATACTCGACATCGCCATCCGTGCTAGTGGGAACCGGTCCGAGGAACGAAACAAAAAATGTGAATATCAAAAAATGCTAAAAACGAAAACCAACCACCAAAAACAGGTTGCGGAAATCGTGCACTCCTTCTACCAGCCAAACAATTTTTCGGGAAGGTACACCGAACCGATAAAGCATTTTACGTATCATTTCTTTAATATATTCATACATAAAAACTGCTTAGTGTTCTTTTTCTCTCTTCTACGTTGCATACTTTCTTGCTTTCGGCTCTCTAGCTTATTGAAGAAGCCTTACGTCTCGGGCATGATATTCTTTACTCATTCGTATCGCTATTGGCGAAACTCATGACAAATTATGCAAATCAGCAGCGTTGATGAATTAATATATGCAAAGGGCACATATTATTTCTACTTTTCCAGAGTAGAGCCTCCTCCTGCCATCTTGTAGATCTTTCCAGTTTGATTCACCTTTTTTCGAATATTACACCGTTGTCTAACTCTAGCATTTTGGGCTCTGCAATGGAGAACATGGTGGATGTTTAACAATTTGGTCGACCATTATCGACGTAACAGCAACAACAATCAAAACAACTGAGACTATTTTCACCCAGTTCAATAAAAGTAATGAGCTCGGCGTTCCAGCAAACAATTTCAATTGTATATAATTTCTTGGTTTAATTTCATAGTGAAGAGCTAAAATCATGTAGATTAGGTTTGAACCACGTTTTTTTCTGATTGAACAAAATAGTTGGCATAACAGCAATTATCAAATAAAATAGCAGCATATTTACGATCGGAATAAACTTCAGTCGTTTGTAGACACCTTAATCCCAGGGAAGAAAGCACTACGCAGCAGAGCATTCAATCTGCCTAAACACAGACGAGCGAGTGATTAGCGGAGTAATTTGTAATAGTAAAATTAATTTACATTTTAATTTTCGGTGGAAATTGAACCCAAGGTTCGCTTTTCCGCTCCGCTCAATTTAGTTGGGAATGTTTTTTTTTATATTGCGTTGAGGGGGAGACAAGCAACGCCGGGCACCTGTTGTTGACCTCGCAGAAGAAAAATGTTTTATTGATAAAGCAGATGTAGCAGCGACCAGAGAGGTCCCATCGCCATTGACCGGAAGACATCAATATAAACTACACGAAATTCCTGCGCCATTTCCCATCTTCATCTTCGGTCGCAGCAGGTCGAAACAAGTGGCACAAGTTTTCATATTTAATTCAATTAGAGAAATGAATATATTTGCCTACTGCAGGTTACCCACTTTTACGTAACGCTGCTTGTAAACAAAGGCGCAAGAGCCGGGAAGAGTTGTAAAACTTTATGATACTTGGCGATCCACGCGCGTTCTGTAGCGAGCCATCGCGTTGCTACTGCTGCTACGAGCGGAATCCTTCAGATCAGTGTGTAGGACTAACAGTGCTGTTGTTGTCCAAGAAAAAATCCATAAAAAGCGCAATTTAAATTCTCTCTGTCAAGGGCAATTAATTCGATTATTGGCTGCACTGCGTCAGTTGAGGTATGGACGTTCAGTCATAGATCGGTCAAGATCGGAACCATGTCGTTGGGGAGTCGGTCGGTCGGTGGTCGATCGTACGAGAGGGTATGTGAAAACTTTAACTACTTACTTTTTCAAGCTCTAGGAGGTGAAACCGTAGCACTTGAATAGCTTGCACCATCTGGAAGAATACGAACAAAAATTGCATATTAGTGGATGATATTTTTTTACTAATAGTGTTCCTTCTAATATCGCCGGGCCAACAACTCACGCGACTTTCATTTCAATTCTTGATTACGTTAATTGATTTACAAAATTAAAGCAGTTTCTAATGCAAAATTTAATACTAAGAATTGACACGTTATTGAGCCACGATGCTACTAGAAGATTGAACAGTGTAAATAAAGATACGACCAATACTTACAAGTGAGTCTACTTCGGGGTCCGCCACATAGTAGGGTTTTTCTTGCCGTATCTGCAGGTGCGAAACAAAGAGAAAAACAAGAAAATGGTCATTAATCAATCATAATTATGAGGTGTAATCAAATCCTCTTGCACGACGGGCGTGCAGTCTCGGGATTTTTTTTTTCGTTTTCTGACGCTGACTGCTCAGCTCAGTTGAAGCCAACCCCGCTGCGACACAATCGATACGGTAGAGGCACTGACTGACTCTGACCGGGTGAGTGAAGCATCCGATTGAGGGAAGATTCTTAACAACGTGACGCGTCGTAGTTGGTCCGATTGAAAAAGATTAATATGCGCATGCGTTCGTCACATCGTTTTGATTCCGTATCAAACAGCATGGAGTTAATTCCTCTCAATTTGGATGTCCCTAGTTGATCTCCTTTGTTCTGCTGCTGGGTACAATTGGCGGGTAACCAGCAGAGAGGCGTTCTCTAATTGATAAAACTGTGTGCTGTTGGATTTGAAATCCGAGAGCGAAAATCTACTTTTGAATTATATTTCATAGCAAACATTCCGTGTATAGAGAATGAAGACAAAAATTTATTCAATAACAATTCTGATTTTGTAAGTATATGATCAAATGTTGGTTTAAATCCGATAGCACGCCTACGAAAACCCACATCACCGACAGGTAGGGGAAGCCTCGGACACCTGTCGATGTAATTTATTTGCATGATATTTTCATCAGAATTAATTTTTTTCTTAAAATCATTTTGAAGGCCTGTTCTTTCTCTCAAAATATTACTTCGTATCACAAATTTTTATTAAAAAACTGTGCCAATGACTAAAGTTCTTCATATTAAATCCAAGCTGAGAATTGTTCAAAATAGTTTTTCAAGTATTTAATGGCATAACCATCATGAGAGGTGTACAAATTTTAGTGATATCAAACCTGAATATTGACCAGTAATAATAATGCAAGTGAATCAAAATCAGTGGCTGAAAACTGCTCCAGTTGTTGAGATACCGAAACTGCACAATCGAGGAAACGAACCAAGGTTCAAGGCAGGAAAGGACTTGGGAGAGGATACCATGGTTCCCTTTAGCCTTCGGGGACTGACCAAATATTAATCAATCTACGCATTGACAAACGGCTCTGGAGACACTTACGGACGACAACCCCACGTTGAACCTGATTCAAGAGAGGAACGTGGTGAATCGTAATTCCAATCGGGGATCAGGACTGGAAGTGTCATTTAGAAAACGCATTGTGTACCACTTTGGCAAGCAACTTGGTCACAAACAACGATACTGTAAGTAGCTCAGATAATCAAAAGAAGGATCATCGATTCCAGTGCGAGTTCGCATATGCCATCCGACAAACGTTTCTTAGATGAGTGGGTCCGGCATCAGGAGAAGCATACAGGTTCATCAACATGACCCCAAATAAGTTGGTAATCTGCCGAGATATTCGCTTCGTTGAGGAGGAGTTGGTCCAACCCGCCACCGACATACCCAATCTTTAAAATTTAAATTTTTTAAATTTAAATTTTAAAACGCGTTTTCAATTAATTTGATAACGTTCCTATTCTATAGGAAGAGACATTCGAAACTATTCTGCAACCGTTGATCATAATGCCAGAAGTCAATCAAACTGTTGAATCAATAAACTGTGCCGAAAAGACTGAAGACGATGAAAACTCATGCACCTGTTCCTGCAAGAATATATTCATGAACAACTGGAAGAAACTATTGTAGACATTAAAACAGCCTATTTATATGGAAGTTTAGCTCAAACTGCGTATATACACCAGCCAAAGGAATACGAGACTGATGAACCCGGTGAAGTATGCTATCTAAATAAGAACTTTCACGGTTTGAACGGACGAATGTGGAACCAGCAGTCAATAGCAGTTTTCAAAAACAAGCATTTCTCCAATCATGTGCCGATGCGGGTCTGTACGTACGTACTTGAGGTAACACGCAAGTATTAATTCTTTTGTACGTAGACAACGTGCTCAATAGAGTGATTAAAATTTTGACTTTTTCGCTCCTCTATGCTTAAACGACGACATTTGATGTTTTATTAACCCTCCTAAATTTTTAGCTAATTTGGATGTAACTAGACTGAGCACGCGCAGTTTGAAGTTTGTATGGAAATTACTATAGGAATTGCCACATAAGTGAAAAACTGTTCCTTGTTGCGACCCATTAACTATTCAAATGTAATCGACACGATGTTTTCATAGAATACTTCCCAAGCGAGAGGCCAGTTGTTGTTGCAAAGCGATCTGACTTTTGTAAGCAAAGTTATCAATGAAACAAAAATGCTCATTATTGATATTGATGTTATTCTTTTAAGTGTTAAATTGAAGTATTGAAGTAATTGAAGTATTTCTCTAATAACTTATCTTGCAAACATAGAATCGTTTCGCAACAAAGACGATCGAAAATTTTCTATATTGGCAACGTATTTATATATTTCTAGAGCCGAATAAGCAACGTTGCGGAACGATTTTCGACAAAAGTGACTGATTTCATAGTAATTTTCATACAAACTTGAAACTGCGCGTGTTCAGTCTAGTTACATCCAAATTAGCTAAAAATTTAGAAGGGTTAATAAAACATCAAATGTCATCGTTTAAGCATAGAGGAGCGAAAAAGTCAAAATTTGAATCACTCTAGTGCTCATCCTCAGCGAATCTGGAGCAGAGTATGAAGCTATACTGCAAGCAATGAGTAAGGACTTTAAATTGATGCTGCTGGAGCACTGGATTGATGGAAGATTCACGTTGAATCAACAAAGCTACATCCAGCATTAGCAGATAATCAGAATGTGATTTGACAATTCGAGTCAGAGTGACTGGCAAATTCAAGCCCATTAAGCTATACTTTCTTAATCTAAGCAATCTGTACAAACCAAGGATAATAAATTACTAAAGAACAAGCCTCCCGAAAACCGCGTTTTGAAGGGTACACCAATCAATACGGAAGCAAAGCACGGTTATCATTTTTATTATTTTCAAAACGACTTTTCTGTTCTTTTCTAACAAAGATTCTAACGTCGATTTGACGAATCTGATAGCAAACCAACACTACAGGTGAAGGTTTCTGCTACCTGTTGATGTCGTTGGTTTGCGTCGGAGTGCTATCAGATTCGTAAACTCGACGTTTGAATCTTTGTTCACAAAAGCAGATAAATCGTTTTGGATTTTTTTTCTTGAGTTGTGCGTTGTTTCCACATTGAATGGTGACCAGATTCACTTTCATCGAAAAATATTTGTTGTTCGTAGCAGTAAGAGAATAGTGTGCCGCTGTAACTACGCTCACAACAGGTATTTCATAACCTAGTTTGAGCGTAGTAGCAACCACCTTTCTACATGACTGGTATAGAAAATATTTTCAAAATTTTTTGAGCGTGCTTACAGCGGCACACTAGAAGTGAACTTTTTGGAATCCGTATGGTGAAAGATATTTATGATCATTTATTTATATTAAACAAAACTCCTTCGTGGAAAATAATTCAATAGTCGTAGTAGCGATGGTCTTTGAGAAAATATGCGTTAGATGTACACACAAACATTACAAATTTCTGTCGGTTAACTTCATGAACATCATGCTTGAATAGTTTACCAAACAAATTTGCCGAGTCAATATGTCAAATGACTTGAAAGGACATCCCAGAACCGAACCAAAATTTATGACTCCAATAAAGGAGTTTAATAGCTCACAATACACTCTAAGCATGGGTCATAAAAAAGGAAAGATTCCCAATACGCTTCCCCGAAGTCAGTCTTCGGCAAATGCAAATTGTTTTATTATCTTAACCTTGTTCGAGCAACAATTATCCAAACCTCCTTGCTACATGCTGAGGTGATTCGATTATCCTAAAGCTCATAAACCGTCTACCTAGGAGACAAGATTCAGGCAGAGAGGAACAGCCACGAAGAAAGAGGTGTTTGTGCGCGCGTGCTTTTGGAAACACGTGACAACTGTCTAAAACACATTCGTCAAACGGAGCCGTGAGTGCTAGCTGTGAGAATCGTAAATCTTGGGCAGGGGTTGACGAAAAGCCGGGAGAAAACAAAAAATCTCCCTTTTTCCCGTATCATCATGTGCAGAATAATTATACCGGAGCGCTATAACCTACCATTAAACCGTTCCAGAGGTTTATAGCCATGTTATTACCAAATCTACACAAAATAAACATATTTCCATGGCATACGCTGCTGCGCGGCCATCGCTTGCTTCGCTTTTGTTTTATTCTCCCGATCATTATAAAAATATAAAAGCAGGCGATGTGCGCGATTGGGCCGAAGGTTGCTCCGTTGAAGTTATGATTGAATGATGATCAGTCATTATGGCCACTCGTAGGGTCCTATTATAGCTGAGGAATTTTCGAAGCTCAAACTAATGCGCGCCCAGCCATATTATGAAAAAAGTTTTCATCTTCCATCGGTTCTCTTAATTTTTTTTTCTTCAATGTGTGGAAGACACCCAAATCAAAGCTGCTTCATTTTGACGGGCTGAATGGCTAACTGACTGACTGACTGATGACGGGAGGAGAAAGAGAGAATGCCACGCGTTGAAGGGATCACATAAAGGCCAACGAAAACAACTCTCTTGAGATAATTTATGGTTGTTGTTGATAAATATTGTAAAATCTGCTAAAAATCGTTATAATTTATGGTTCACTTTCGTTTTTCCATGCATTAAAAATGGACAACCCAAAAACGTGCGACAAGCAGATGTATCTTTCTTAACTGTGCAAAATCACACCTTCAGGTTGCGGTCAGTTTTATGAATTGGACTATGTGATAATCATCGTTATCGTTATCTATCGTTATCTACATACAATTTATAGGAAGCCGTAAAAACATGAAACATTTAAACCTTTTCATCCATCAAAAACGCACCAAAACATTTCTTCATCAATCTTCCCAAATACTGCAATTGATTAACGGTTCCTGCAGGTTGTTGCTCATTTCATTACCGCGCCTTTCGCCTTTCAGCAAACACGTAGGGATTTACGTTCGAGATGCAATCCAAATCGTTCTTGCAGTACGCACTGAGGCGTAGTTGTAAAAAAAACTAAAGGAATTATAAGCGAAACGAAAAACACAACAGATAGAAGAATTTTCGGATTTTAAGATGCGTCTCTATTTAAGGGTTCTCTGTGGCAGAGTCTTCACGCTGCAGAGGTACTACAATACCGGGTTCCGCTCGTATTCTCTCCGTAAATTGGATTTGTTCCCTGCTACCTTTGACACTGCCATTCGTTTCACAACTTCAAATACATCGATTGAAAGAGAAACCGTATTTCAATGGCAGCAAAACAAAATCGTCTAGAATTTCAATTCTTGTAATTGAAAAGCTCGTTTTTCTTACAATTCATCCCGGGACACAGTTTGGGACCTTCGAAACAAAAACTGCGCATCCTTGCACCAATTCTCAGTATAAAATTTCCTTTTACTTTTGTGTTCGTGCTCTCCGTCTACGTCTCTTCCTTTTGCTGCCCTTTTTTCCAATTGTAAAAACTAGGGGTCCTGCCTGAAGCCTGCAGCAATGTGCCAGGTTAGGCCTAACTAAATCGACGATGCAGAATGAAAATGCTGTCGACGAGGTAGGCTTCGGGGAAGTCACACAGTTTTGGTTAATCGTTCCGATGTGGATTAGGAGGGTAGAGGCTATAGTGGATTAGCCTCGGCAAACAGCAACACTCGGGGACAGAACTGTGGAATTCATTTCGCCAGCATCTGTCCGATTTTATTATCAACCCTAAAACAGCTCCGTTATGCGTCAGCTGTTAGCAGCGCACACACAGGTCGGATTTGTAAAAGGTGTATGTACAAAATAAGCTTTGTGTGTAATAGGAGTGTTATGTTTGAAATGATACGCAAGCGTTACTGAATATTGCAATAATAACAAATTAATGTTCCTTTCGAAATGTATTTGAAATATTGATTAACATGCTTCCAATGTACATTTAGTACTGAAATTCGTACACAGTTCATTTATCCACTAAAATGTAATATACCGCCTTCACCGACAGTATGGTTGGATAACAAAATCGTTCAAAAAGGTCTCTTATAATTTAGTTTTCTTGCCCTCAGATACAATCAATCTATTCTACAAGTATTCTTGAAACAGTGACCCATTCTCACACCCTTTTAATCCATTGTCACCCCAACGATGGTACTAGAGAATAAGATGTTATACTAAATATTCATTCAGTGAGCTTGCTGGCGTCTTGCTTTCATGTTTATCCTGTCAAACTATGACGATCTCGTGTCCTGACTGTTACTTCTTCTGTCTTATAATCAAGTTCATTCTGAGGTCCATCCGTTTGCAACTTTATACCATAATGAATGATCTAATTTCGAGCAACGTTTAACCAAAAGTTGCCAATATTTATAATTCTCTTACAATCAATTCTTGATCACCCGTGACACTACTGAACGATCGTTTAGTGTTCTTCATGCAATAAAACATCATTTACTATGAATGGATTGCTTTCATCTACAACGTAAGTGATTAATTCTAGATCATTATCTGTATATTAGAAATTGGATCTTTACTCTTTTGTTTTGTTTGTCCTTTATTTCGGTAAATTTGTTTCACAGGAGAATTTTGACCAACAACAATATTCTTTTTGCTAGATGCTAGCTTTTTGCTTAATGCTTTAAGATTTGTACAAACCAATCAATAAATCAATGTCGAAACAGTGCTAGAGAATCCAGAAATGAGGCATCCCTTATCATTGTGAAAAGGAATGATCACAGCTGACGTTTTTAAACGGGTGAAAATTATTGAGAGAAAACTTAAATAAGCAAATCTTATGCGTGACCTACAATTACACAAAGTCACGTCAGTCTTTCATGACGAACATACTGAAAATTTAATCGATCACAACTGCATCAGCCGAAAATGGAGACGAAACCTGCTTAATGTCGGGAATAAACGTATCGCTGATCATCACCATTTAATTGACGAGATCCGAGTAAACTTCGCTTGGATTTGGCAGCGGGAGGATAGACTTGCGAACAGCGACTCAACACACGCCGACTAGAAGACTCGGCTGAGAAGAGATGGTTCGTTGAAGAACTTTTAAATCGTGCAGCGGATATTCCGAAGGGTGGCAGCGCAGAAAAATGGCCATCAAGAATGGTCTATCGAACATACTATGAACATCCTTGCGCACTCAGCATAAAGAATGGATTATTGATGCAGTCTGGAGTGGTGAGACTGAGGAGCTTAGAGATAGAGCGGGAAAAACCAGACCAGCCAAAGATGAGTCCCGTCTATAAAAATATAGAATGAAGTTAAATGCTGCTACAGATAGGACAAGCAAGTGTGAGTGGACTGTCTGTGCGACGAAGTAAGGAGTAAGCCACAACAACTAGCAGTATTCATCTTTTCTAAAATATCTCACGACACCTGAATTGAGCATGGTCAAATCTCTATTATCTGATCCCGAAGTTTCCGAAAAAAGGAGATCTGACTATGTGACAACTGACGGGCCATCGTACTACTCTGAATTATTTTCAAAGTTCTGTGCAAAGTTATCTTACATATATCGAATACAGAAGAAGATAGACACCACTATCCGATGGAAGTAAGCAGGATTCTGCCCCAGAAGTTCATATGTCATGAATTCCAAGAGTCCCCCTATTTGGTATCCACGAAAAACTTCCGATTGTCTGAGCTACGAAAATCTGTGGGGCGCCCTCAGACGCTAGGGTTTTCCGGATAAAATCGTCGACCGCAACGAAGCGCAGTATGAAGCTTTTACGTCCAGAGACCTGAATAGCGGAACTTTATCTGACCTTACCCGGTAGTTGCCAGAGTGAAGCAAGAATGTAGTTTATCTCCGCTTTTATTCCTCTTCGTAATCGACCAGATCGTGATGGGTGTGGTTGACCATGTATTAAATAGCAGCCTATTACTATGAAGCACCTCAACGACTTCGATTTAACTGATAATGTTTCTCTACTACCGCAACGGTGCTCTGACATGCAGAGTGGGCTGAACGACCTGGCCGAATGCCCTTCAACGGTGTTTTACAACCAATGTCAACAAGACCACATCGTAGAATGTTAACAGGAACAACCCCTTCAACTTGACTGTAGCCGGGAGGCAGTGGAGAGAAAACATTTAATATATTGGCGATCACTTAGCGGTGAACCGCGGAATCATAATCGACATAGCAGCACAAATGAGAAAGCATAGCAATGTTTTGGCGAGTAAACAAAACATACGGAGCTTCAATCAGATTAGTCTACGCACTAATTTTCTTGAATAATAGCGGAGTGGTCCAACAACTCCAACGTGAAATCTTTATTCCTATACGCCAGTGAGACTTTGTGTATATTCGCAGATTTCACGAATCATCCGAGGCCTACGTTTTATAATTCGGACCTGTTGGCCACACGACAGGATTCATCTGAGCCCCATTGACGGTGTCATCAAAAACCGATTTCAACGGAAATGATCAGAGGTAGTTGGAGGTACCATCAGAGATCGTAAATGAAGGTGGGTCGACCACACTTTACTAAAGGGTGGAGATGAAATTTGCAAGCAAGTGCTGGACTGGAATCCAACAAAACATCGCAGCAGTACAGAAGCTCGTGGGGACGATACCTTCAGCAAAGAAATAAATGAAATCCATAGATTGCTAATGCTACTGCACAAAACTGTGGTGTGTTTAAACTTTAGTTGCTTTTATGCACTTGAGAGAATGGACTTTAATGGCAAACTGCTTGAAGCGATAACGCAGGCAAACTTATGGAGACGCGTGGCTATTCACATGGTCGCAGATAATGTATGGCAAATATGACCCATGTTGACTACTAAATACTAAGCAGGTTGAACACAGCAAATAGGCACTGTGCCGTGCGCTGTAGCAGAAATACTGTCGGAGTTGCAGCGTAGATGAAGAAATGATCCGCGAATAAGCACCGATTAAATGGAATTTCTAGCCCAGTGAGCAGTCGACGGTGAACCGGAAGTATTCCGCCAATTTCGCTGGACCGATCTCGGCGCTTGAACAACCAAACTGGAAGAAGGACACACTTCGGCAAAGTAGGGCACCGGTCGTCAACCTCAACTGGTTGACCACCTCCGACACCGGGAGGAAACATAAGGATGCGAGGCAGGAAAATTGTTGAACGACCGCCAAGGAGGGATCAAGGCAACGTTGTAGTGGTTAACCAGCGAGACAGTCGGTAAACTAGCGTAAGCCAGGGGCCGGAATTTCTGAAGAAGTGCATGACCACAGACCCAAAGTGATACAAAATTAGTTTGGTGTCTTCAGGGCATTTCATGTGCGCAGCTACGTAAAGACGACGCTGTAATTCTCATATAAGAACTAATGGTTGTCGAAAAAATCAGTTATTAAGCACCTCGTGACCTGTAGTGTAGTAGGACAATGGCAGAATGAAACGAGATTCTACTGCTTAAATTAAAGCATATTTAAGCAAAGGTCCTGTCATAATTAGAACATATCACCCATTTTTACGAACCCGGTCTAGCTGTGACATTCCGGTCAACTAATGTTAGCCCTGGCGCCCAGATATGAAATAAACATCTTAGCGATGTGTCAGTTATGGCCAATAATATTAATCAAAACAAAAGACTAATTTTCGGAGACGCGTTTCTCGAACCGTGCTTTTTCCTAATTCCTTCATCGGCAAATTCCGCCACCGCAATGTTTTGTATATATTTTCATCCGGGCGTGTTTCTCTTTCTCCCATTCCTTAAGACATCTTTTCAGGAGGGGCAAATAAACAAATAAAATTTAATTGCATGCTTAAAGTAATCACCGAAGATATGAATCCAAGCACACCAGAATATACTTCTGTGTGGATAGAAAATTCCGAGATTATCGACGGTGCACTGCCCTCACTCACCAGCGGCGGCGCGAATTAGCTGCGTTACGATCAAATAAAGAGCGTGAAAAGATCGTCCATAAATTACGTGTAGTGATCTGAACTTGCGTGAAAAAAACATCGCATGTCTACCACATCATCAAATCATTGTTTTGATAGATTCCTACAAATGAAAATTAATCCAGAGCTTAATTCTAAAATTACAGTAATCATTGTCATATTTCAGTATCGAACGTATAATTATTAAATTTGGCTTCGTTGAAGAATATCGTTCCACGTTTTGGTTCCATGTGGGCCCACAAATTAGTTTGTCTCTGCATGCGCGTGTGTAGCCATAGCATGGTGATCGTAGCAAGCCATGGATGGACCTCCAAACGAAACAAAAACGGCAATTCGAAATGAAAAAAAAAATACGAAGGCGTCTCGGCCTGCTATGCTGTGGTCATCCATCGAATTGGTCCACGCAAATCCAAAGCCTCCTGGTGAGAATTGCTGTATTTGAAGAAAACATTTCGTCATTCATGAAGAACTTTACAGAATAAACTTGAGGTATTGATCATCAGCAGAGGTAAGTTGTAAATCCGGTGTTTTTTAATTGCCCTTTTAAATACAAGTCCGAGCTGTGCATATTGTGGCGGCAATAAAGAATTCTCACAATAAAAAGCGAATGGAACGCGGAACGCTAATCGACAATCAGGCGCACGGCGATTAATACGGTGCGGAAACGGGTATCTGCATGGGAAAGACCAAATATGTGCACCAGATATCACGCATATTGAAAAAGTATCGTATATTTTTATAACCATTTTCTATCGATCATGGGTTCGTAAAATGTGTATATGGATGTTGATGTTTTCTTTTTATTAGTTTACAGCTCTAATCACATATCGTACAAACAGCGCTGCCAGTGTCATTCCCGCAACAAAATGCCAAGTAGTAGTCGGGAAGGTAGCCCCGGGATTTGGAACCTTGTGGAGTGACTCTTTTTCAAGTGTTATACATCTATATACGGCGAGCACGGCGCAGAGCGGTCGTAAATCAAGAGCTTTGAATCACTGACGAGCACGCTTTCGCCCAGCTGATAATTGTGTGCCTCGTTGTAGCGATTGAAGGGAAAATGAGCCGACGACGGATGCGATATTGGACGCAAAGAGTGGGGGATATCAATCCTGTGTTATTTTAATGGTTTGGGAAATCGGCATATTTGCATCGCTGCTGATGATTGCCAATAATAATCAATACGACATTTACAGCGTGTGCAAGTGCTGTTATTACGACAATCGATTCAAATTGAGACATTGTTCATGAAATAATATGAAATTCAGTATTTAGTAATCGACATAGCAGCATGGATCAAGATGGACTGGGTTCTTAAAGTTTACGAAATATCTTGAATAGCACCCAGCAGATTCAGAACAAACGCGATATGCACAAGGGAGGTTTATCAGCATGGCCTTGAATTGTAGCCGGCTAAAGAAGGTCTGTAATTGATCTTAATCAAGACGGTCGTCCCTAATTAATAGAGTCATTTCTATTTGCAATAGAGACCGGAGGAAAGTTGAGGTGCATCAGACACAATCGAAATTTAGGACAAAGAATTGAAAAAAAAAATACTTGGCCGTATTTCAAGACAATCGTGGACAATGGCTGTGCATAAAATCAATCCACCAGAGGTGCTCACGTTCACGAATAATAGTAGAATCTATTTGAATTCGGAAACCTCAGTATTCCATTACGGTGAAAAATGACACGTGAAGTTGAGTGCTAAAATTAGCATCCAAACTCACGCAAAAATAGAAGGCAAAATATGAAAACACGATAACGAGTACATGAAATGATGAACTGTTACAGACCATAAAATAAAACACCACGGATGAGTTTCCATTTCGCACAAGAGAGATTACCCGAAGCATCACAATGATCACCGCTTGGCGCATCCCGACACACTGGGCTGTAGTAGGTGGCCAAAACTCTCGTTACATTCGATTTCGCGATACAATAAAGGAGTAGCTGCTGCCGGTACCGTGACGCAGCGACGTAGCCCCTCGGTGTGTCACAATTTCAAATTATAGTTCGTTTGGTTTAGAATTTCCAACACATACTTTACGCGCCGATCGCCGTCGCCTGTCTGCTTGGGCTGCTGCTGATGGTCTGCTGGCTGCTGCTGCTGCTGGTTTGCATGCTTGAAAATGTTATTTTCACTCACTCATCGTTCGTTGTGTCTCCATTAGGGTGGATCGAATATGATTGAAAATTGGTCCAAAAGTATCAACAATTTCAAATGTAATAAAATTAACTATTTAAGACCATTGTTTTTTTATTGCGAGGAACACATTGCGATCTTTGTTGCTAAATTAACAACAATGATGACAAAAGAATTCTAAATTTAGAAGTGGAAGACATTATTTACATTCGTTAGTATGGACGGTGTAACACCACAGTACACAGAACGGGAGGGATATGGTCGAATCGACACTGGACTGTAACGCACGATTGGTGTGCTTACTTCTAATTGGGTTTATCATGTGACAAGAAGCAAAGTGGTCACGATGATCGGATTAAATTCAGTAAAAGGTGCCAACCCCGATTGAGAAAAACTGCTAACTTTTGAACATTTACAATACCGGCCGCTGAAAAGTAGAACAAAGTGAAATCGCAATATGATCACCTGGGTACAGTCTCCAAAATTTAATATAATGGAGATTAAAAGGCATTTTGACTGAAGAAATTGTCTTACACATGAGTTAAGCTCGAATTTAAATGACACTTTCTTCCCTGCCATGAGCCACCCTAGTATCCTCCAACCGCGCACCAAGTCGTTCTGCGGTGATCTCGCCCGCCCGATGAAGATGCTGGCCTGATGATAATGAATCCCTCACTTTTGCCTTTTTTACACCGCAGCGCGATGATGCCTCATCTGTACATCATTTACCGTACGCGAGAAAGCGAACCCAAATATATACGCAACATCAACACACCAGCCAACGACCGAAGCCAGGCGATGAGTGTGATTGATCCCCCTATCAGATATTTGTTGAAACTATTTTGAAATTACTCAACTATTTGCAACTCGCCGCTGTCGTAGAAGCCTAAAGTGGCAAAATTCGCATTGTTCTGAATTTAGGAATATTTCTCCCAGATGTCAATATCGGATCTCGCATGAAAGTGTTCAGCAATTTAAATGGTTTTACGTTTATGATGTGCGCAGCATAACTTCTGCGTTGCTGACACGGAATGATCTTCACCACACGATTCTATTTTAGTGGAAAATATTCAACTGCTTGCTTCTACTTGAAGAGCATGTCGCCGCTTCGAGAAAGAAAATGAAGCGAAAAAAAAGACAAAATCAAGAGGAGACGAAAACGAGAATGCCACCACATCGAATAATATTCAATGACGTCAGCCTATTTTAGAATGCACTATGAGTGCGGTTAACGTTTATTGGTTTTCAAAATCAACTTTGAAATGGCTTGTTGTTTTATTTAAATTAGAGTAACCCAGATTAACAAAACTAATTGGCAGATGGGTTGGTTTTATAATCGTGCCTGATTAAAACAGTTTATATATTTGAATATTTATTTCAAATTAAACGAACATTTTTTTTTCTTGGCGGAGAACAAATTCAATCTTACAATTAACTAAGAAGTCGAATCACAAATTCAACGATCCCTTTTTTCTGAAAGATAGCTACTTCAATTCAATTTGAAAATATACTCTGTCATTTGTCATCCCAAAGTTCCAACAAATTTCCAAATTAGATCATCAATGTTTCCTTTCATCAATATTCCATTCGTCCATGCATATGTTCTCCCATAGAGTCAAGAAAAAGTAGCAGCCAACAAACATTGCTACACCTCACCTTACAAAAATGTCGAAAAATGATGATACGAATCAACTAACCAAAACTTACATGAATTTAATTTTCCCAAATATCTTCTGATTCACGGCTGAAGCAGATAAGAATGCACGGCAAGAGTACGTAGAATTTGAGCCGTTATCGCACGAGCTCGTAGAAATGTTTTCGCTATCGGTAATTTTTATACACGCCTCTGCTACCATATTTTCGATAACGGCTCGGGACTATTCTTATAAACCTCTCTACCGCGACGATAGGCTACAATCAGCCCCAAAATCACAATTGTTCGAACCGAGGGCTGTCGAGGCAAACAATATCTGTCCTATTGAGTTTGATTGATCGTACGCTTCGGAGCCGTTTCGATATGTTTGGGAACCAGACAAGGCCTTACGCGAAATCCCTCCGAAAGTCCAGCAGCCTGCTCAACAGCACCATCTATTGATACTAATCGGTGGGATTTGACGTAAAGTACAAAGTCGCAGATTAATGGCAAAAGGTGCGTTCTCTCCTGCTTCTTATCAGACGGTAATATCGATATAGGCCGAGCGCTACCGGAAAGCCAGAACAAAATAGGGTGATAAGGCTGTGTAGATAATAATGGGGCAGCATCTAACTCAAACAGCACACTGAGATAAGTAGATTATTGTTGAAACTAGTGTTGCCAAACGAGCTATGGGAAGGTGCGTACACTTATTCAGTGTACTTCCAAGTTAAATAGAAAATAGCTAAATATAGTGCTATAAGTGAAAAGTATAATTGAAGCAGATGATCACCATTTAGCCAGCCGATAACAATTATTCCCAGCACCACTGAATTGATTATATGTGACTAGCCTTAGACAGAATGTCTGCACTGATAGATTTTACCAGCTGGAAAAACCTACAGTCGAATGCCAACCGAACAAATGATAATTCTCTCGAATGCTATGTGACGCTCACCCTACCGAATTTTGTGAGCTTATCGGTTCCACTTGATACAGTCAATTCGACTTAGATCGAATTAACGAATGATACAAAATTTGTAAATCTAATTTAATTTGAAAAACATGCGTGGAAAAATAGGATTTTCAGATGAAATCACGAGGATAGTTAAAAGTCAATCGTACAAGAGTTCACTCTGGTTGTTTCATATCATATCTCAGTTTGTGGACAAACAATCGAAACGTTTCCTTATCTATGAGCGGGACATTGTCGTGCCACGAATCGAACCAAAATATGTAATCAAAATAAGTTATTTGCCGTAAGCAAACGCTAAACAAATGCTAGATAAGTGAACGGTTCCCAATAATATCGAGAGAGTGTGATCATGACTTACCTGTTTACTAAATACTGCCACATCTTCACTGAAGGAATCTGACGAACAGACATCACCACCCGCCACACCTGGTTCTCGGGGCGTACACGTCGCTAGTTCACACTTTTCAAATATCAGTGCCAATAGCGGGAATAGCGGGTGTCTGCGGAAGAAAGATGTAGGGAAATTGTTATTACAGATTGAAAAAAATAGTAATTCTACGAAAACTCAAATTAAGTAAGTGGCTGGTTTAAACGGCCCACCCAAGCACCTCACTCTCTGGATCATAGACTACTGCCGTAGCTTTCAATTTGACATTAGATGACCACCGCACTGCCATCTAGGTGTTAGTTTACTCAAGATGGTGCCCTCAAGTTATGTGCCATGCGTCATGTCAATTTATCCGTGATGTGTCTATTTCCTATAACTGAGCAATGTAGACGCATAGTCAACGAACGTTGATAACAGCTAGTTGGCTCACTTTTTTGACGATAAGATCACTCTGTGTCGCGTAAGGTGACTATTTGCTTGCTCTTTTTTATTACGGTGGAATGTCTACCGTCCCTGATGTTGCTGCTGCGGTAGCAAGCTCAGTGTATCAACAAATAATGTTTATTGTTCAATCTCGAAGCGATTGTACAACGATCTTCGTCATTTTTTATGATATTTGCCGTTGGCTGTGCGTTCTGTTGCTGGAAAGTTAAGTGACATTTTCTCAGCTGGTATCACCAAAAGCGCCACAATTAGCATAAAAGGAATGCATGATGTAAGCATAACATTGGGGTTCACGTTTAATTTCTGATTTAGCTACGCCCAGTGGTTTCCAACTTTAATTTTACTGAGGCAATGCCTGCGGGTCAGCTTTCGTACGAGTGAGTTAATGATTAGTGATCGCTGAAGAGCGTCTTAATGGCAAACGCCCGGAAAGTCCAGTTGGCCTTATAAACCACATAATCAAATAGAACTGAATTTGAAATTAAAATTTGGCATAAAGTCGTTTGAAATAATCAGAACATGAAAGATTATTTTTTCCAAACCCAGATATGATGGTGTGTCTTTTTTTTTTTTTTTTTTTTTTTGTGTCTTTATTAAAGAGATTAAAGAGATATGATGGTGTAGCAAGGTACCTGCCTATAGCACTGGTCATATCTGTCAAAGAATTTGATCTAGTTTATATTTTTGTTTGTTCTTCATCAAAGTTCTATAAGCAGAGACACACACATAAGCGAAATCCTCGGGTTGAGTAGAGTATCTCCTCCTAGAAGAAAGATTGACCCAATAGATAGGGAGAAAACCTGCCCTTTATCAACAAAAAATTAACAATAGGAATCAATCGAGTGCCCTGGGGAGAATGTTGCCTTTGGATTGAATGTTGAGAAATAGAATTCTTGAATAATGAAAAAATTGAAATAAAAAGAAGAAAGACAGTATCAAACGTTATAACAAATGTGTACTCTGCATGTTCATAATATGTTTAACTCTGATTATTCTTCATTGCAGATTCAAGGTTTACCAGAATACTGAATACTGACTACCACAGTCTAAATAAATTATTAAATTGAATACAATGGATTGGAAAATAATTTGATAACATCAAGGCATAGATAACAAATTTGACTAAAAATCTGTATAAAATCTTGGCATATACAATTCTGCAGGTTTAGAACAAGAAGTATACGCTTTTTTTTGATACTATATTAAAATAATACAACATTGTGAGATGTCAATACAATGGTTGTATTGGAAACTTTCAAAATTATGTATGCCAAAGTTTCATACAGTTTTTGTAAAGTGCAGAACTGAACTATTAAAATCTTCCATCCGCTGTTTGGGTGTATGACAACGTTTATATGGCTGATTTCCACTGAGGATGGAGCATATGGCGTTCCACATCAAAACAACCTCCATCGAAGGGCGAAACTCTACCTGCCAGTCAAGTTAATGTACAAATGCATGAATATTATGAAATTTTTTAAATTTTTAAGTGCTAAACAGCTTCATGATATATTTTTTTACAGATTATTCGAAATACGAACCGTGATGTGACGGAAATCATCGTTTTCAACATCAACACGTCAACTTAGTAAATCCTCTGGCAAAACACTATTACAGTCTCTTGTTTACTAGCCAAAGGAAAAAATGTCGACGACTGATTTCTGATCAGAAGCTCATATCAATCAATAACACTAATTTGTAAAACCACTACCATCCCCTAGCAGCACGTGTGTTCCACATTGGTTACGACAACACATATGTAACTTGATTTAGTCACTATAAAGTTGCTGCAACCTTTTTCTCCTGACATTTGCTGCTTGGGTCATTGCCTCGCTGTTGGGAAACTTCTCATCGAAGTAAGATGAATCCGCCGCCGGGGACTATCCGAATCGTTTGCGATCGCGATCGTGGTCGGCTATCGGTTATATGGGTATGCTACATCCTCCGGGGACTAGTCCGAGCAGTTCAACGCACGTGGAAGTACCGATCACAGGTTGTCGAGGCACCGCTGAACCGGCAGCTATCTTTACCAGGGTCGCTGGTTGCGCGGGAGCCCCTGACGCCGAGTACTTCTCGTCGGGGTAGAATAGAACTGCCGACGGTGATAATGAGAATAGTACCCGATTAAGGCGGGAGCTGAATGGCTCAACCATCAAGCTGGGAGCCTAAGGCTCTAGGGCATAGGAAATCCATTAATCGGTGTAGTCTAGGTCCACCACAGGCGCTCTTCAGTCACTCGTTGAACCGGGTCATCGGTTGTGGGCAAGCATCGGACGTCGGAGTAGGCTTGATCCACCGCCGAGAACTATCCTAGTAGTTGCGATCGATGCGAGTTCTGAAGGACTCAACGGCTTGAAGATAACCAATTGCGGTAGGAAAATAACCAACGGCCTCCAGAAGTTGTATACGTAAGAAAGTCGAAGAGCTTTAACTGTAAGACGCTAGCCTAAACGGAACGAAGTTTGCCAACGGCATACCACCTCGTAAAAATGGAAATAATTACACACATGACTTCAAATACTAAGAAGTTCATATACAAGCAGGATTTGCAGAAATCGCTCTTAATAGATAACGAACAACGATAAAAGAAAGGGAAAAATTGTTCCGAATCACAACAAATCATGGCTTATATATCAAACTTGTATACAAGTGCGAAAAAAAAAACAAATCGGATAGGCAGCCCCCACAGAGAAGTGATGATTCTCGTTTTGTTCTCGCTCATTTAGTGTTAGGGACCGCACAGCTGTGTAGAACAAGTTGAAATACACCATCAGAACCAATGCTCCCCGCGTTTGGAGCTTCTTAAAAGAAATTTATCATGAGGTATAACCTCACGAATCAGTTCTTTATAATGACAGCTTGCGAAAAAAGTCTCTCACGTTATGCAACATATCGTATATGTATATAGAAAAGATAAGTGAGAGACTTTTTCTTTCTCTTATGGATTTAATCCCTGCACACGGGAAAACAAAGTTATAAGCGAACCATTTTCTCGTGGACAAATGTTTCAGGTCACAGATCCTGAAAAGTTTCAGATCCAACCATGTGTCTTTGGCAGGGTTTGAATCCAAAGGAGAATGAGAAAATCTCACACTCTCGATAGGTCACACACCGTGAGAGACTTTTTTCGGTAGCTGTTACGATAATGAACTGATTCGGGGGGCTACAACCCATGATAAATTTCTTTTAATAAGCCCCAATTGTGGGGGGCACCGGTTCTGGTGATGCATTTCAAATTATTTTATACACCTGTGCGAAAAAAATATGGTCCCCAACAAAAAATGAGCGAGAACAAACTCCCTCGGTGGGGACCGCCTATCCGAATCAGTTTTATCCAACTTGTATACAAGTGCGATAGTTTTGTTTTCATGGCCTGGTCGTTGTTCGTTATCTATTGAGAGCGATTTCTGCAAACCCTGGTCTTTGGGGATGCCTTCACTTATTAAAAACGGTATGTCCCATTTTCCACATTCGTCCACATCCAAAATGTTCAGTCGCACGCAACCTGTTACGATCGAATCGGATGAGTAGCCAAAAATGATATTTTTTCAAAAATGATATTTTTTCAAAATTAGTATTTAACTTTTGAGCACATAGTCCGATCTAGCTTCTAGTGTTCAATAGAAAACAATTGGACAGAACATCGTTGAATTCAACCTGTTGTTAGTAAATTGGATAAGGATAAGTGCCTGGAAATAAGTGAGTTTTCTATGAGCATACATACATACATAATACATATATACACGCACACAGACAGATATCATCTCAATTTGTAGAGTTGAGTCCATTGGTATGTGAAGCTCGGCCCGGCGTGCCTTCTATCAAAAGTTGGAAGTAACATATTGCCTTTTCGTTACACTTTGGTCTACAAGAAAGGCAAAAGTCTAAAAAAGTGTGTAAAATCACGTAAAAGAGATTGAGGAACGTGATACACGGTGCTTTCGAGTAGATATAGAATTTCATAAATATGCTCGGTTTTTCATTTTAAGGAGAACCCATTTAAAAAAGCGTCACGTTATACATTCAGTTGGAACTTCACCATTTACTAATCGATTATTTGAAAGTCGATATCGATCCAGTTGTGAACCGCTGTACCGAAACGGTCCCAACCGAAAAGTACATCATCCTCTTTACAGTCGGTCGAGTCGCAGCAACCGCCGTCGCCGCCGCCGCGCCGTTTGTAATTATTAAGCTACTACAAGCATGCCCGGAGACTCGGTTGCCATAGCGACGTTCGCCTACTTCGCTACAGTAGACTCGTGTGTAGCGCGCAGACATCCAATCCACTACTATCAAGCCAGCTGAAATATAAATTGAAATAAACAACCAACCGCATCGTATCGTGGTTGCGTTCACCTTTCAGCAAAGATTTCCGAAGGTTTCTTTGTTGAATGAATAACGCTGTACCAGAGCAGCAACCAGACAGCAGTGTGTGTTGTTCTGCATGCAAGAACGCGGTGCACGCCATGTGAGACACTGCCGACGACGCCGGTATACGTAAATATTTTGATAATGTCACTAAATATTATACTTTTACGGGTTGTTTATGTAGTTTTCTGGATGATTTTGATGGTTGTTTAAGTAAGAGCAGCTCGCGGGAAATAGCGAGACGAGGCATCTTTTCCCTTGGATGCCCTTGCTGGCACTTGCCAACAATAGCAAGGCTAATGGAAACCAGCGAAAAGTGCAGTCACAAGACGATTGAATATTAAAATTTTCAACCGCCTGACCCGAGTGCTAAATAAACATGGAATGACAACTGTAATTGAGATGGAAAGCGGATGTAAATGAGAGGTATGGATTTAACTGATGTAATTTCCAATTACCTAATAGATATATGTATTCTGATAAACTACCCAATAGTTGTGATGTGATTGTAAGTATTGTAAGTTGTATTGATTAAAAAAACGCATTAGAATTCATTCGAAATCGAGATTAATCAATCTTCGACTCGACAGTTGTGGGTTAAAAATGCAATCACAACTTATTTCATTGCTGACCAATCCAACATTATATGAAGTTATAAAATACTTATGTGTTCAATAACTCTGTGGACAAATTTTGTAAACGAAAACAGCGGAATCGTCCATTCATGGACTGCTGTACAACTGATTGGTGCTTTATTTGTTCTTGATCGTTCTAGCCAGAAACATTTCCAATTACCTAAGGCCATCGATACACATGACCAACAACTTGGTATAATTAATACCATAAAAATTTAAATATCATCTCATCTCATTTACTGTTGTGATTAAAACAAACCATAAAAATATACGATCAGCACCGTCCTTCTCATTCTCATCTGTCCCGCTCGTTGCTCATTCTTACTTTTACAGCATTTTAACACGAGTCAGACAGTCTGCACCACCAGATGAGTGTGTAAATTTTAGAGAGGTGAAAACATCCGCTACGAAGAGCAGCTGCAGCAGCAGCCATGCCATCGCGCGCAGCAGCAGCAACAGCCGTGTGGCCACAGCAATCCTCAGACGGAGGAAAATACATTCCCATGTAACCATGTAACCTGCCAAATTGCTTACATTATAAATTTACCTAAATTTACTGTACATAAATAATTATTCATAAAACCTTACTTACTTTTTACATTAACTACTAGTTATTATTGCTCTAAAATTATATTACTAGGAATGAACTTAAAAGTAACGGAATTGAATTAAAATAAAACTGAACACTAAAACATCGAATATTGAAATACGGAAATCATCCTGCACATCCCTACACCCATCCTGAAACACTCCCGTAACGCACCGTTGACATCGACTGTCAACACGACAGTTCACTACCAATGCATCACTGATCGTCGACCACCACCACCATCACGGACGAACGGTAAAAACTACCGGACAGCGAGTCGACAGCTCTCTTGGAGGTGAACCACGAAACCAACCACCTCGTGTGCGTCTTTTTATTAAAAAGTTATATTTTTCCTTTTGTCCCCCAGGGACCATTTAAGTGGCCGAAGTAAGAGTCGCGTGTGCAATTTCGTACTTTCTCAAATTTTGAGTAGAAAAGTGACGTCGAGTGTTCCTTAGCGGACGGCCGAAAAACTAATCCCCGGTGAGCCCTTTCCCACCATTTTGGCCCAGTTGCTGCAGCCAAAAGGAAGCCAGTGCGTGAAGAAGCCATTCGCGTACACGCGGAGTCACCGAAGAGCAACGCCATCGCTTGGCTCGGGAAAAAGTAGCCTTTACCCCGGCGCACGGAAAGTGTATTGTCCGTCATTGAGTGAACCTACGGAGGATAAATGAGCGGTGTGCCATTTTTTTCACCGTCGAGAAGTTTTCGCACCCCCGGGTGTGGTGTCATCGTGGAGGTTACCTTTGACCGTTTACCATCGTCAAGAACTGCCAATCAAGTCTCCCGGATTCTGGAATCGACGCGTTCCGCAGCGGTATTCTGACAACCCTCTGACCAACGAGAAAAGGCCCGAGAGAATGGAGTGTCGAAGCCTAACAGTCGCCAAAGCCAGTGCCGCTGGTCGATCACCGTCGTCGGGAAGTGAAATGGTATGTCATTAAATTCCTACCTTACTCCTCAGAATGAGAACATGACCAAATAATGTTATTAATAAGAATATAATATGTAAATCCAACCTACATGATTATTAGTTGCCCATCATTTACTATCGATGATTTCCCTTATATTTTTCTACTAGTTTGCTCCACCTCGTGCATTATATTAGGGAAGTCTTTCCGCCAGTACCCCTCCAATTTCCCCTGAGAGCTACCAGTAAAACGACCCTGAGGTCACGACAAGGGTAGACGATAGTCCCCAGCAAAAGTTTCTCTAACAATTGGCGCTCAACGCAAAATAAAATAATAAGAAAAGGTTTCCACTTTAATCCTAAAGTGGAACCCTTTTCAATTAAGCTCCGGGAGGAATTGGAATCCTTTATTCCAATTGTTCTTATAAAGTGAAAAGGTTTGTATTCATTATAATAATTGCATTCATCAATTTTTCATTTTCTGGTATGGGTTCGGATGATGAGAAATCTTTATAATTGTCGCCTTTCAATCGACTTTAGAAATTTAATCTATTATACATTGATACATTGTAAATAATTAAGCTTATAATAAGTGATTCTTAGCTACTAATTTTCATTACACAGTGCTTCAAAATTGGTAAATTTCTATTTCTATAATTTCGTATAGGGTTTAGCTTAGGGAAATAGCATAGGTTTATGCTAATTTCTCCTTGGTCGCATAATTTATGCGACAGCATAGGCTTGAATTTAGCCTTCTTTTTTATTTTAGCTTCTTTTTCTCACATTTTTTGAGAATAATCGCTAATTAGGGGTAAATTTTGTAGGTTTAGATTATTTGGTAGAATTTATTGTATATATTTTACGCATTTAATATATTTTTAAAGCATTTTCGGTTTCGAAAATGGCCGAAGCACTGATGGATTATTCCCAGGCAGTCGACAAAATTCTAGAATGGTACCACTCCTTAAGGGTGGACCATTTAATGCCCTATGAGCTCGAATTTGAGCTCAATATCCGATCGATAGTGATCCGCGACGATCCCACCTATTCTCGAAGGCGGAGAAGCCTTCGAGATCATTTAAAAAACGAGAAAGAAACCCAGAAAACCATCGAGGTAGCACTTGATGTGGATTGGGAGGAAACAATTCAGTTTTGCCGACGGAATTTTGACGAGATCGTAGAAGGTCTGAAGGAGAATGATAAGATTCTCAAGGTGAGAGGGCAAGCAAGGTTGCTGCATTTTGGCCACCGAATTGTCCTTCTAGTTAACAATGCAAGGGAATTGGGAGAAGCGGAAAACTTTTTAAAAGCAATGTTGATAGACGTGGTGAAACTTTTATTGAATAACTTTTATGGGGGTTCTGAGGAACCAAGAGGGGAAAACAGAGAGGATCCGGAGGACCATTCGTTGGTGGATCTGTTTAGGGCAGAGGGTTTTGCTGCACCTCCTGTTTTGCCCACTCCAGTGACTGGTACCGGGGCTATTCCTAAGGGATCCGTGCCGGCAGAAAGTAATTCTGCGAGTTCCCAACTCGAAGGTGCCGTATGTGTGAATTCGTTGATGGCGAGGATTAAAGAGCTTGAAGCAGAGCTGGATAGACGAGATAAGCAACGGGATGAGAGTTCTGTATTGTATATATCCGGCGTTCCGAGAGGAACCCAGCCGAATATATCGAATGTACAGCCCGGAGTACCTAGTATTCCGATGATTAAACCTCCGTTCACTCCCTATTCAGCTCATCTTCAAGTCTCTGAGGACTTGAACAATACCGGCGTTTCGCGCTCCGGTAAATTGGTGCCATCTACCGAGCATTATGCTTACAGTTCCGCCTATTCCACGAATTCACAAGCCCATACGGTGGCTTCTCACTCAAGACCGGGTACTAGTGTCACATTCTCGCTTCCTCAGAGCTATTCGTCAGCACTGCCTCAGTGTTCTACCTCGTGGCAGGACCACCTTCAGAAGGCTTCGAGTATTCAGCCTTTCAGTAGCTCCTCCGCTACTAGTTCGTGGCTCGGAAATCCAGCCATAGGTGCGGCGTCGGTTTCAACGCCGTGGTCCGTCCATTCGGCTGTGAATAGCACGCCGAGTTTCAATCCCTGGCTCGGAAATCCGACACTGAGCAGTGCCTGTACGAACCCTTCGTGGTCTCAGAATCCGACTTTGAGAAATACTCAATCGACCAATCCTTGGACGGGAACTGCTTCCTCAACTTCATTCCCTTCCGCCAACCCTTCTCTCACTCCCTACAGCGCAACGCTGTCGGGTAATCAGGGGCGTCACAGCTTACCTGTGTCCAAGTGGACAATTTCCAAATACGATGGCGAGGATCAAGGGTTGAAGTTGAACCAGTTCCTTGGAATGGTCCATGCCATGGCCGTATCTGAGCATGCCTCAGAAGTCGAGTTATTCGATTCAGCGATTCACCTTTTCAAGGGACCGGCCTTGCAGTGGTATATGACCATGCGGGCTGCCGGTCGCTTGTTGAATTGGCAGCACCTGGTTCTAGAGCTCAGGAGGACATTCATGCACCCCGATCTAGATACCATGATAAAAATGAAGGTTTATCAGCGTCACCAGTTGCGGAACGAAACGTTTCTCCAGTACTATCACAGTATGGAGGAACTGTTCGGAACAATGAGTGTTCCCATTCCGGAACATGAAAAGGTCCAAATTCTGATGCAGAATGTCCGGATCGATTATAAAAAACAGCTGAATTTCCTTCCTATCGCCGACCTTCAGACATTGGTGTCTGCCGGTCAGAAGATAGACGCTGTCAACTTCTCCGTGTACAGTAAGGTCTTTGGACCGGAGAAGTCGGTGAATGCGGTAGAATATTCTGAGACCCCTAAACCGAAAAAGGAGAAGCAAGCGAGCAAGCAACGCTCGTCTCAGCCGGCGTCCCAATCCGGCCACTCCTTTTCGAAATCGAACCAGCAACAAAAGGGTTCCCAAGGCGGAACCGCTGGTCCCCGTGGGGCAACTCGGTCGCACGCGACACTCGAAGACATGATCGAGTCCCATCAGCCTCTCTCCAGTCGCCACTGCTTCAATTGCGGCAAGTTTGGGCATCGGATGGATCAATGCCGACTTCCGAAAGGAGTACTGTGCGAGAACTGTGGGTTCCGAGGCTATCCGTCCAACAATTGTCCGTATTGCGTAAAAAACGCCATCGCAGCGAGCCAAAACCGCCGGCCGCTGAACCAAAACTTCTAGGCGTAAAACCTCCCGCTTGTTTCGAGCCGGCTTCGGATGACCTATACCAGGTATCTCCGGCTTCGTTCACCATTTCATATCCATTCCCCAACGATAATCGTCCATACACTTCTGTACAAGTTTACGGTGTAAACTTTCGCGCTCTTCTTGACAGCGGTAGTAATCTTACCCTGATCAATGATAGCGTCTTCAATTCACTCAAACCGAAGCGGTTATTTCCACTTCGGGATCCCGTCCGCCTACGCACAGCAAGCGGAGAAGCGCTCAATGTCCGCGGACGAATTTATTTACCTTTTCATGGAACGGTACGGTCAAGGTTGTTCCGACTCTGGTAGTTCCTAACCTGGCCATCAGCTGCATCTGTGGCATGGATTTCTGGAAGACCTTCAGTATCCAGCCCACAATCACTGATTGCGCCATGCTGGAGAACTCAGAGGAAGAAAGGAGCCGCGAGTCACCACCGTCTCCGACTGTTCTGTCTGCTATCGAGCAGCAGACCATAGAGCAGATCAAAACGCTGTTTATAGCAGCCCGCCCCGGACGATTGTCAACCACTCCGTTGGCGGAACACAAAATCGAACTCAGTGAAGAGTGGCGGAGAAAACCGCCCGTTCGACAGTTCCCATACGTCATGTCCCCCAAGACACAAGGTCTGGTGGCTGTAGAACTACAGAGATTGTTGGACGCTGGCATAATTGAACCCAGCAACTCTGATTGGTCGCTGAACTGCGTACCAGTCGTCAAGCCTCATAAGGTTCGGCTCTGTTTGGACGCGCGTAAGATTAACGAACGTACTGTTCGTGATGCTTACCCCTTGCCGCACCCCTGTCGAATCCTAGGCCAACTTCCGAGGGCGAAATACCTATCCACCATAGACTTGTCGGAGGCCTTCCTGCAAGTTCCGCTGGAGAAGTCCTCGAGGAAGTATACGGCCTTCAGTGTGCAAGGTAGGTTGTTCCAGTACACCCGGATGCCCTTTGGTCTTGTCAACAGTCCTGCTACGCTGGCAAGACTGATGGACCGAGTTTTGGGCCACGGTGTATTGGAACCCTATGTCTTCGTCTACCTCGACGATATCGTCGTGGTAACGGAGACATTTGAGCATCACGTTCAGTTGCTTCGTGAAATTGCGCGTCGACTGAACAGAGCCAACCTTATGATTAACTTGAGAAGTCTCAGTTCGGGGTGCCGGAGATTTCCTTCCTAGGATATCTCTTGAGCTCGGAAGGTCTGCGTGGAAATCCGGACAAGATCCGTCCAATCGTCGAGTACGAGAGACCGACCACGATCACCAAGCTCAGGAGATTCCTAGGAATGGCAAATTACTACCGCCGGTTCATCCCGAACTTCAGTGAGACTTGCGGGCCCCTGTCGGACCTCCTCAAGTCCAAATCCAAGGTCATCGGCTGGAATCCAGCCGCGGAGAGAGCTTTCTGCCAGATGAAAGAGCAGCTGATCGCCGCTCCGATTCTGGGAAGTCCCGACTTCTCTCGGGAGTTCGTCATCCAGACGGATGCCAGCGATGTCGCTGTTGCGGGAGTGCTTACCCAGCAGCAGGAGGAGGGTGAGCGGGTAATTTCCTATTTTTCTAGGAAGCTCACCACTCCTCAAAAGAACTACCACGCTGCCGAGAAGGAAGCTCTAGCCGCCTTGCTCTCCATCGAAGCGTTTCGGGGGTACATTGAAGGTTACCACTTCACCTTAGTGACGGATTCGTCGGCGTTGACCCACATCCTAAAGACGAAGTGGAAGGTTGGGTCCCGGTGTAGTCGGTGGAGCTTGGACTTTCAGCAGTTCGACATGACCGTAGTGCACCGGAAAGGCAAGGAAAATGTCGTCCCGGATGCATTGTCGAGAAGCATAGCGTTAGTCCAAGATTCACCGACTTCCCCGTGGTACGCCTCCTTGATGGATAAGGTCAGCAGCCGCCCTGACGACTTCGTCGACTTCAAGGTCGAAGACGGCAGGCTGTACAAGTTCGTCACTGCCCGGAATGTACCTTTCGACTCGCGATTCGAATGGAAGCAAGTAGTTCCAGCCGATGATGTTGCGGAGATTTTGAGACAAGCTCACGATGAGCACTTCCATCCTGGGTTTGACAAAACGATAGCTCGTGTCCAACAGCGCTATTATTGGCCCAAGATGGCCAAGGACGTCAGGGCATATATTCACGCTTGTTCCACCTGCAAGGAGGTCAAGCCGTCTTACGTCCAAACAACCCCGGAAATGGGAAAAATGCGCTGTGCGTCCCGGCCGTGGCAAATCATTTCGATGGATTTTGTTGGTCCGTTGCCACGGAGCCGGAAGGGAAATCAGCACATTTTAGTGATTTGTGACTATTTCTCGAAGTGGGTAATGATTCACCCGATGAAAAAGCTGGATAGTTCAGCCATGTGTGTGATTTTGAAGAATCAGTGGTTCTACCGGAATTCTGTCCCTGAAACCATTATCACCGACAATGGCAGTACTTTCACTTCAAAGGACTTCAAAGAATTATTAGACCACTTCAAAATCACACACTGGCTGAACTCCCGCTACCATTCACAATCGAATCCGGTCGAGCGCGTCAACCGGACAATAAACGCGGCCATACGCACTTATGTCCAGGAAGACCAGCGTGTATGGGATACGAAAGTGCCCGAAATTGAGCTTATGCTCAACACCAGTATCCACGCCTCGACCGGGTTCACTCCGTATTTCATTACCCACGGACAAGAGCTATCGGAGCAGGGTCCGACCACCGTCTATCTCGTCACGGAGACGAATTATCCGCGGAAGAGAAAGCGGAAAGACGCAAACAGATGTTCACGAACATTCATGAAATTGTTCGTAAAAATCTAGAAAAATCCCACGACGTGTCCCGAAGCCGTTACAATCTGCGTAACCGTACGTTCGCCAAGTCCTTTGCGGTAGGACAGTTAGTCTACCGGAAGAACATGAAGCAGTCTTCGGCCGTCGAAAATTACAATGCCAAACTAGGCCGGCAATATCTACCCTGCCGGGTGAAGGCTAAAATCGGCTCGTCCTCCTATGAGCTGGAGGACCTAAGTGGAAAAAACCTAGGAATCTGGCCAGCCGTTCACCTGAAGCCAGGGTAGTGCCGATTTGAACATCTGTTTTGCTTTCTCTTCCTTACTCAATTCCCCTAGAATGATTATTGAAAATTCGGTAAATTGCCTCTCACCGGAGAAAAAAAAAATAAATAAAAACTTACGTCATTCATGCTTCTCGGTTCTCGTCGTCGTCAGAGTTTCAATGGTTGTTTCCTCCTGATACACATCATATGTTGTCTCTTCCTCTCATTCATCTCGTTTTCTTTTTAGTGACAATCGCTGGCGTTGCCAGTGTCACATTTAAGGCTATTGTTTACTAAAATAGTAACGCCTCCCAGGTGGTAAATTTCGTTGATCGAATGATACCTACGATCGAGTGGGTCTAGCAAGAACGCTAGACCTTCTCAAATTTATAATAAGGGCCCTGGAATTAACAAAATAGTCGATAACTGGTGTGTGTGCGTGTGAGTGGGTTGTTCTTGGTACGATGTTTTTTTGACCAGACAACCGTGTGAATGGAAGGAGTGAATGAAAATTGAATGAAAGGTGGGGGGAATGAACGAAAGAGTGAATGAGTTTTTTTTTAATCCCGAATTTCACTTCGGTGATGATTAAATAAAATGAAGAGGTTTCTAGAATACTTATTTTTCTCTTCTTAGCTTAAGTTGAATTTACAATAAAAGTATCAATTAAATAAATAAAAGCTTAATATTTCTAAAGATTTGATTTCGAGAGGTTGGACCTGCTTTTTTCTGACGAACCCTTATGCCGGAAGGCCATGATTCCCGGTGATGCATATTATTTTGATTCATTTCATTCACTAGCTGAGCAGCCAGACTCTATGGTTGAGAGTTCAGTGATCTGGTGGAAAAGAGTTCCTCTCATAAGAACGGACAAATCATTTCATCAGATCTAGTCAACTTGTAACCAAAAGAGAGCTGCAACAGCGAGAACTCCTGACCAAGACCTATTCCCGTAGCTAGACTCTATAATTGGACGGTGTGTGATCTGGTGGAAAAGAGTTCCTCTCGTTAGATCGGACAAATCATTCCGCCAAATCAGTCCACCGCTGAATTAAAAGAGAGCTACTTTGTGTAGAACCCAGTATCCTTTTCCAGTGAGGTAACCAGACTCTATTACGGAATGGTGTGTGTAATTTCGCGGAAAAGAGTTCCTCTCATAAGAACGGACAAATCATTCCGCCAAATCTGTTCACCCTTCGGTAAAAAGAGAGTTACCGCATCCCGACGTATTCCATTCAGGTGGCCAGACTCTATTGCTGAATGGTTTGTGATTTAGCGGAAAAGAGTTCCTCTCATAAGAACGGACAAATCATTCCGCCAAATCTATTCACCATTCAGTGAAAAGAGAGCTACCGTGGTAAATTCTATTCTAATAGCCAGACTCTATCAATGAGAGTTAAGTGATTTTGCGAAATAGAGCTCCTCTCATTGGAACGGAAAAATCAATTCGCCAAATCAATCTAACTCTAATTGAAAAGAGAGCTACTAGGACAGATTCCTTGACCTTGACTTCCCTAAAAAAAAAAAAAAAAAAAAAAAAAAATTTTTTTTTACTCGAGGTGGGGGATGAATGTAACCTGCCAAATTGCTTACATTATAAATTTACCTAAATTTACTGTACATAAATAATTATTCATAAAACCTTACTTACTTTTTACATTAACTACTAGTTATTATTGCTCTAAAATTATATTACTAGGAATGAACTTAAAAGTAACGGAATTGAATTAAAATAAAACTGAACACTAAAACATCGAATATTGAAATACGGAAATCATCCTGCACATCCCTACACCCATCCTGAAACACTCCCGTAACGCACCGTTGACATCGACTGTCAACACGACAGTTCACTACCAATGCATCACTGATCGTCGACCACCACCACCATCACGGACGAACGGTAAAAACTACCGGACAGCGAGTCGACAGCTCTCTTGGAGGTGAACCACGAAACCAACCACCTCGTGTGCGTCTTTTTATTAAAAAGTTATATTTTTCCTTTTGTCCCCCAGGGACCATTTAAGTGGCCGAAGTAAGAGTCGCGTGTGCAATTTCGTACTTTCTCAAATTTTGAGTAGAAAAGTGACGTCGAGTGTTCCTTAGCGGACGGCCGAAAAACTAATCCCCGGTGAGCCCTTTCCCACCATTTTGGCCCAGTTGCTGCAGCCAAAAGGAAGCCAGTGCGTGAAGAAGCCATTCGCGTACACGCGGAGTCACCGAAGAGCAACGCCATCGCTTGGCTCGGGAAAAAGTAGCCTTTACCCCGGCGCACGGAAAGTGTATTGTCCGTCATTGAGTGAACCTACGGAGGATAAATGAGCGGTGTGCCATTTTTTCACCGTCGAGAAGTTTTCGCACCCCCGGGTGTGGTGTCATCGTGGAGGTTACCTTTGACCGTTTACCATCGTCAAGAACTGCCCCTCAAATCTCCCGGATTCTGGAATCGACGCGTTCCGCAGCGGTATTCTGACAACCCTCTGACCAACGAGAAAAGGCCCGGGAGAATGGAGTGTCGAAGCCTAACAGTCGCCAAAGCCAGTGCCGCTGGTCGATCACCGTCGTCGGGAAGTGAAATGGTATGTCATTAAATTCCTACCTTACTCCTCAGAATGAGAACATGACCAAATAATGTTATTAATAAGAATATAATATGTAAATCCAACCTACATGATTATTAGTTGCCCATCATTTACTATCGATGATTTCCCTTATATTTTTCTACTAGTTTGCTCCACCTCGTGCATTATATTAGGGAAGTCTTTCCGCCAGTACCCCTCCAATTTCCCCTGAGAGCTACCAGTAAAACGACCCTGAGGTCACGACAAGGGTAGACGATAGTCCCCAGCAAAAGTTTCTCTAACAACCAAAATATTCGATACAGTTCAACTCGACATTGTTCTGACCGGGCTGCGTTCCCTCGCTCTGCCTAGGTAGAACCGAATGCAGATGGGCATTGCACAAAACCGAACCTCGAAGGTACATTGATACAGTCCATCCTCCGCGTGTCGACAATGCACTAATACATGAGTTCCATAAGTGACCACGCACGTTACGAGCACGAGGACCTTCTGTAGCACCTCATAAAACGGTTGTCCGACTTAGGAAACATCGACTCGATAAAGTCCCACTGTATTAGGTATCTTGTGTTCGTTTGTATGAATTAAAATAAAGAGATAGAGAAGCGAAGCAAAACACGCGTTAAAACAATGGTCATAAAAAATTTATTACTATTTTTTTTTTCTCTCAGCTTAGTGGTTGGTGATGTGCTTCTTCTCTCATCTTTTACGAGGTCTCATCTTTAGGAGTTTATATGCCTTAAAGAGTAACACTCCACGGCGAAGCGGCGCGGTGAATATTATGGATCTTACCAACCACCCTCTCTTCTCGTGCGCTCGTTCCGGCGACATGCCGGACTAGCCGGTGCCGACAAGTGACAAAAGAATGCCTGATGGAGCTAAATATGTGTAATAAAATACATATAATCATTTTGTGGTTAGTTAATTACGCCTACCAAACAAAGCGTTGGTTTTCTAGGGCGAAGATGCTCCATAATAGGGCGGCGAGCTTGGTGCTGTACTGAAACACTGCACTGTTTGATATTTCATTTATCGAGCCTGAAGATCCGTCATTTAGAGGAATCTCGGATAGCTACTTGACACTTTTGCTATTAGGCACGTTAGTTCTAAACGATAACTGCTAGAAGGCGGCCTTGCGTACAGAAGATTAAGGGCAAGGCAAATATTCGTTGGCAATCGGTATGCCGCTAAAAGGACTGCAAACGGGCCAGCCAAACAGATCGAGAGGTTCACGATAATGATGCGGTTGAAGAGCTATAAATCTTGTCTGCATATGGTGCGGCGTTACACGCAGTGTGTGACCAGTCGTAAGAAAAATGTAGAAATGCATGTCAATACGTCCACGTTGACGTAGGATATCATTTACAATAGACGTAGGGTTTCTAAAGAACAGTTTCAACATAGTTTGACTTATGTGATCAAATAATAAATTCCAATTTAAACCAAATTATGCTGACAGATCAACAAGTTAAGGCTTTCGATCTGGATCGAATAATATTTTGATGACTGTTAACTGAGGCAAACGCGTACATTTAGAATTGATAAGATAACATGTTCAACAGATCTGATCCGATGCTCACGTCTCAGCCAACACAAGATCGTAGAAGATTTAAAAGAAGACACATAAAATGCTAAAGTAGAGGCGATATACGTATTTTACAAGGCTTTAGACTTAATCAATCAAAAAATAACAATCCTTCTTCTTTTTCTTATTGGTATTACATCCCTACTAGAACATTGCCACCTCGCAGCTTGGTATTCATTAAGTACTTCCACATTTCTTAACTGCAATGTTTCTAAGCCAAGTTACCATTTTTTCAATCGTATATCATGAGGCTAACACGATGATACTTTTATGCCCAGGGCAGTCGAGAAAATATCCAACCCGAAAATTTCCTAGACCTGAACGAGATCGAACCCAGGCATCTTTAGCAAGGTCTTGCTTTGTAGCTGTGCATCTAGCCACACGACTAAGGAAGGCCCCTTAACAATCCTATCATATAAATATCCTTGATGAAATTCTTTTTGACCATTTTTGGCAGGAAAAGTAGGATTTGAAAATAAAATAACATAAGCCCCAATAAAATCGACACCCAGCAACCGCAAATAATTGGGTGTCATTTGTTCGAACATCGTGCCAAAATTGGCATTATTACATATTCTAATTGTTGTGGATTGATCAACGGAATATAAATCACATGGAACTAAAGAAGCTTCTGAGCGTTTTAAACTATTTATAGCTCAATTGTTTTAGTCATTGAATAGCTGTAAGGATTTTGAATTGTTCTGGCATGAAATTCGGCCGGATAAAATGTAAATGTGTAGTAAATTACAGTTTTTTTAAAGTAATTTTCCCATGCCTGGGATCGTAATGATTTTGTTTAACGTTAGAGTAAACAACAGATGTCGATAGTGTTCTTGTGACGATGAATAAGATCGCTAAAGGTTCCATGGGCTATGTCTGTTTGTCCGTATCATATCTTTGCGATAAGAAAGGAGCAGAAAAATGGTTCAAGCAGAAGTATAAGGCACGAAACCCTCGTGGGGTATTTCCAACGCTTCGTGCACGCAGCGTTAAAATAACGCAGGTGTGCATTGACACAGCGACCCTGGGATACCGCTTTACCGCATCGTTGTAAAGACGCAATGTGGGCATCATGCTTAAAGCAAATACTGTTTATGAAATCATATACCAATACTTCTTCACTTGTTTACGTAATATTGCAAAATTTGCTCCTTTTTAATCCTCTAAAAACAAAACTGCTTCCAAAAAAACCTAAGGTAGTTAAAAAATATCCACAATCGGTGAAGATAGGCAAGGTGTGTTACTCACACTTGTCGGTTTGAAATCCATGAACAGAAATGGTTCTTAATAAGTAATAGTAGACGATGAAATAACATCAACAAGCCATCATAAAACATCTTGTGTTCACTAGCTTACTGTTGAGAACACGCTTTTCTGGGTAAAATCAGTAAAAATGTATCAGTAAAAATGTATCATTAGAAATCAAGAAGTATATCCCCCTGCATCCGAAGTTTATCATGCTTTCTATCGTTAATACTGTGAGTGCAAAATCGAATGATTACATAAACGAGATGTTATTCATTACAACTACACATTGCTCTAATAATCCAGATAATAGTTTTAAAAAACGATTTGTTGGGATATGCGTTACCCATTTCAGTTTACGCCCAGCCACCTTCGTACGTGCTACGTGAAACAAAAAGAATATAATCACCCAATCCTAATTTTCAAAATAAAAACCACTCAAACGAAAACCACCAGCATCAATTTCTTGCAGACACTTCCCGTTAATAGACATCTTTGTCGTCGAAGAGTCCACAATGGCACTACACCTAATTAGTTATTTGGACTAAACTTGACCCACTCGTTAGCCATCGTTGTTCAATCTCGAGCAAAATGTAAACATAGTCGAACCGTCTTCATCTGACCAACATAATCGATGGACAAAGCAGCAAAAAAAGATCGGTCTAAAGTGTAAATTTGAAATTCAAATATTTGATGACATAAATTGGTCACCTTGCTTGTGAGCATTGAGAGTCAGATACGAAGCCCCGTCGCCGTCGTCAGTACGGCAAAAGAAAAAGTGCTTGCTCGCCAGCGAGGTGCCCTTCTAGTCGCTAGAAGAAAAACATGCGTTATAAAGCAAATACCGACCTCTTGAAAAATTCATTAATATTTGTTTTTGCTTTTACAGTTCGCTCCTTTCAAATATGCTTCTGTTTTAGGAGGCAAGAACTGCCGGAGAAAATCATCGAACCGACAACGAGCAATAAAGGTTTGTTTGTTCTTATTAATTTCATTCCGAAAGGTGTCACACAAAGCCCTCATTCTCCCGCAACTTTTTTTTTTTCATCTGTTCCTGCCCAACCACAGGTACGGCGACGACAACGACGACGTACAAGGAAGATAAAATACGATAATAGCTCTAATGACTGCAGCTCCCTCCCCAAGTAACATGTATTGAGCTAACAGTTGTAAAACTGTTGAAAAGGGAGGATGATTGTATGATATTAATGGGAAATAAAATTACGATCATCCCAAACATATTGAAATGACTCCGACAGTCAAGTTTCGGGAACGCGCAGTGAACACGAAAGCGATATCAACGATTCCAGAAAGGATCTGGGATACGACAGATGTTTTAGGGATCTTCATAGACAGAAACGAACCCTAAAAAGCGAATGTGAAAAAAGTGTGTGAAGATCGTAAAGTTTCTAAACTGTATCTTGCTATGCATCCCGCCTGCTACAACAGTTCATCACGAAACCAAACGCAACTTTCAAAATTGCACACAAAATCTCCAACGCGAGGAACTATAATTATGATTAATAGATTGATCACAACCTACGAGCCTGGGTCCGCCCGTCATTGCGGCACAGCGGACCAATTGACTGACTGACGGGTTGACTGCATCTCACTCCGACAGTTGCCTGATGTCCTTAATTTAATATCTGTTATTATGGTATTTTTGGATAATCGCTATTATCTGTTTTATCTTTTGGGTGTATACGGTCGTGGTTTGTGCTCGGGTCTGTCTCGCATAAAAGGAAGCATTCAATTTAAGCGTATCCTCGACACTTAAAAAGGTTGTAATTTTATAAATTCTCACAATTTTTGAACTTATAATTATGAATGCTGATGTTTGTTTCTTCCGAGCCAATGCATAAACGAATGATTTATGGCCTTTTAATATGCCAGTAAGCCAAGTTCTGACAACGTTCGATGCACAGAGAGAGGAGGACAGCAGTGCTTAGACGAGAAAGACGACTCGCACACCATACGGAATACAAAATTGATCCAGCGCAAGCCCTTTGCAAGAGGGCGGGTGCCACTTTTTGTGGTGGGCCGTCTCCAATTACTACCGAGGAGTGATTAGGATCCACTGATAACTTACCCATAAATAGCTTCTTTATCACGTTTATGCACATCTGGTTGCACTGCACCCATGTGACTCGTGGCTGGTGATACATGACTAGAGGTTCCATGGTAACCGTGCATGCCGACTGATGCAGCCGCAGCATGGTTCATGTGAGGTGAGTGATGGGGAGGTAAACCGGATAACCCAGGCGGCCTATGGCCTGCGTGGGGGTCGTACATTGCCGCTGCTCCACCGTCCATTCCGTAGCCGTGCAGGCCATCGTCGTACTGCAAAAAAAGAAAAGTAGAGAGAGAAAACTCGGTCAAACACCATGCGAACAAAACAATAGATCTAGGTATGCGCCTCCAAGAAGTGCATTCTTAACCGACGAATGTGGCTAATGATGATAACTTCACAGTGTACGTGTCCTGGGCTGCTTATCTGGTAGCCCCCACCTAAATTATTTTTGCCATAAAACTTTATGGCCACTTTCATGTATGAGCGCAGAGTGCTGGAGGTATAGAGTTTGAGTCTCGGGGTGTTAGGTAAAGAATAGCAAATGGCAAATGCTCCGTGCGGTGCTAGACAATAAATGTTAACCGTTTTCGGTACAGTTGGCGAGATAATTTTCATACCAAGGTGTGTTTTTTTAACAAGGACCACGTGAATTTTGAAGACTTTGTGAGTTGCGGTCATTGATTTGATACGGAATTTAAGTGGTGAAAGCAGATGAAATAGTCCCTGCCGATGATTTATGTTAATATTGAATCCATCAAGTCGCAAATGTTGTTGTTAACGATTACGTTCAAATGCGCTTTTGAACAAAAGTTGGTGCACATGCACAAAAAAGTAACAATTATCGAAATGAAAGCTTGTAATTGTAATTTGGCTTCTAGCCTTGAAATTGTAAATTGTAGTAAGAAAATCAGAAGAATTTCATAAAACTTGTAAACCGAGATGCAGAGATAATTGCAATCACCCAAACAATTGCGTAGCAATTACGTCAATTCATATTCAACTACACAATAATTTTATTAAACTGTGTGCAATTAACTCTTCATACGCATTTTGCAGTTGTAACTGTTGTACGGGCACAAACAATATTTTTTATTAGTTTCTTAGAAAAAACTTTTTTCTCACACTGAGTCAGTTGGAAATACCCTGAAACTAAGTGCGACAAATATGAAAAATGTCATGAACTGCTAAATAAGAGAAAATCACAAATTAATTCCATCAAATTTCTCCAGAATAGTATGGATGTCTATATGATTTCATTGTTTTTCATGGCTGTGTGAAAATAGGTTTGTACCCAATGAAAACGGGTCTCCAATAAGTCTTGCGTGCAAAGGCGTAGAATTGCCAATCCGGAGATGGTGAGTTCAATTCTCGGTCCGGTCTAGGATGTTTCCGGGTGGGAAACATTCTCGTCTCCCTGGGCATAGTGTACCCATGATACTTGCCACACAAGATACATACTCATGCAATGGCGGGCATAGAAAGCTTTCAATTATTAACTGAGGTAATACTAAGTTAATAAGCAGGCCAAGTTCCAGTTGGAATGTAGAGCCATATAAGAAAAAGAAGACCCAACGAAAACGATCTATTTCGTCATAGCTTGTCGGTAGGCACAGTTTCTCATAGTGCTCTGATTCGGTCCATAAGAGTCCTCTTTTATCGTAATAAATCGGTTTGAAATTCACCGGTTGGGTAAAACGTGCAAAATCATTTTCTTTGTTAACTTCCCAAATATTGTTGCAAAATCGTTAAAGGCTGACTCCAAAAAAGCCACTTTTTATGTATTATATTTTTTTATTATGTAAATTATGTCTTTTTTCATGGATGTTTTTATACTACTCAAATTATCATCATTCTGGGAAATTGACTAACATAGAAAAGGACTTTTACTGATTTGGCCTCTGCCCCTTTGATAATTGGTAATTGGTGCTTTATTAAAAACGATAGCCCGGTAGTACAAGACTTTTGATCAGGTCAAGGAAAGATAATTGAAATGGATGGATTGAAACAGGTGATACGTATTACTCAGCATCATTCACTTCATATGAAAATACATGTTTTGGAATTTAAAAAGTTTTCTCGCAATGCTTTCATGCGCATTATTGAATTCATCAACTCAAAGATGATAAATGGTTAATAAATTCCTCGAGAATGTTCATTAAATGCCAAACGAATCTTTGATACGAAACCATTAATTTTCTAAGCCAATCGACTCAGCTCAGCTAAGCACAAAAAAACTGCTTTTTCAATAGGAGGATTAATCTACGTTCTTAATTGAACCATTTGTTTGAGAAACTGCATAAGTCCATTTTACACAATTTCGAGAAAACAACAAAAAACTGTTTTTGGACAAATTGGCACCGAACCTTTCGATTCCTTCGATACAGATCAATAGTTTTTGGCAAAACTCAACACCCTGAGGCACTTCCAGTGCAAAAACTGTAAACAGTACTCCATAATTGCTCTTCAAAGTGCGTGGACTTATGTAGTTTCTCAAACAAACGAAAAAAAATTCATACATTCCTGAACAAAAATTTTTTTTTCGTATTTTTTGCCAGAATACGTATTTTTGGAAGAGGATTCAGAATACATAAAAATCTCATTTTGGCCAAAAATGTTACATATGCAGTTTCTCAAACAAACGGTTCAATTATGCCATCGATAAAAACAAAGTTTTGTTTAAAAAACGCATTTTGCTGGCCATCTTCTGTATGATAATCGATTAAGATCAAATATACTTTACGCAACCTTAAAACATCAAGGATAGCTCGAACATACATTATTGTAAAGATTTATTTGTTTGAAATTCACGAGAATCAGGTTTGTATTTTGAGAAGACAAGACGACAAAAAAACAAGCCTCAGAAAACATAGAATTTTCGAGAAGTCTCAGATGTCTTAAATTTTTTTTCGAAGTTTCAGAATTCTCAAATATTTCAGAAGTCGTAAAGGTCTTAAAAATCTCAGATTTATCATATTTATATATTTATATTTATATATTTCGTATTTATCATATTTATCTCGTTATTCTCAGAAGTCTCAAAACTCTCTAACGATGTAGGAGCCTAAGAAATCTCTTAGGAATTTATTTAAATACATTTTATTCGCAATATGGTGTCAGAACATTCAGAAGTATATGAATTCTAAGAACCTTAGAGGCACTGTTGGGAAAACCTCAAATTCTCAAATCTCAAGCATGAGTCAAGTAGAACCAGACTCTTGGCCAAGAGAAACGTTCATCAGCGATTTGCATCATTGCATGAATTTTACGTGTACTTCATTTTTTAATGCGTTAGAATAAGTTTATTTTCTTAAAACAATGGACAATAAATCCATACATGACCAAACAAATACAACTCGATTGGGTTTTGACGTCTTTTTAAGCAAAATCATTTTTCGGCGAGTAAGCAAAATGATCCCCAGTAATATTTTGCTTTTTTAATGGCTTCCAAGCACTCTTGCAGAGTTAATAATGGTCTTCAAGACCGTTATAAAACTAAAAATGTTACTCGGGATGTGATTGTGCCCGAAATATTTAAACGCTATAATCTCCCTGTAGAAACGCAGGTGCATTAGCTTGTCAATGAGACATCAATTAATCAGATTTGTGTGTGGTTCTACCAACAGTGGGTCTTGGTCGTCCCAGAAGGTTCAGAAACCTCGAAATGCTAAAAAAACCTCAAAGGGCTAAAAAGTCTCAAAAGTCTTGAAACTTTTAAAAATCTTAGACGTCTTAGACTTCTTAGAAAAGACAAAAATCAAAAAAATATCCAATATCTAAGGAGGCTCCAAAGATTCATAAGCCTCAGAAGTATCAGAAATCTCAAAGTCTCAAAAAACTTCAGAGATCTTCCAAACGTTTTAAAAGTTTTAGAATTCTAAGAAGTCTCAAAAGTATTAGACATTTAAGAACCTTAGGTGTCTCAGATGTCCCATTAGCTTCAGGAGTCAGAAGTCTCAAATTTTTTGAGATTCTCTCAAATTTTAGACAGAAGTCTCAGATGTCTCAGAAGCTTCAAACACCTTGAAAGTCTCAGGAGTCTAAGAATATTGATACTTCTTAAACTCTTCTAAAAGTTCTAGAATTCTCAGAAGTTTGAAAAATTTCAATGTTCTCAGCAATCTCAGAACTATCAATAGTCTCGGAAGGCTGAAACATGTCAAAAGCCAAAAAAAATACGGTGGCGGTATTTGAGTGGTAAGCGTAAGTGCCTCTCACCCCATACCATAGGGCATGGGTTTGGTTACAGTCCATGCCGTTTGCATTTTCTAAGAAGAATATGTCTAATCACACCTGAGATAGGAAGTAAATCTGTAGATTCCGGCCTATAGTGTTGATGGGTACGATATGTAAGATTCAGACGTGGAAATCGTATTCCTAACGTCGGTGGTTTTTAAACGTGAGGAAATCATGACTAGTCATGTTTCCGCAAAATCCGCAAGATACTGACCAAAATCGCAACATATAAGCAAAAATTGCCATTTTCACGAAAATCAATAAACTCTGTGATGTAGTAACAAACCTACATAGTACGTAAAACTACCACATGTCGTAGCCGCGCTTTCAAATAATTCATCATTCTATTCCTAATATTGAATTATTATTTTAACACAGTCTGCTACTACCACACTACCTTGGAACAATATCAAAAAATAACCCTGCCTAATATAAAACACAAAGTAATCTGTTTTCAATCCGTATTTATAAATCATTGGGCAATATTTACAACATGTTTTCATCGTTACATACCATGTAAAATGTTTTTTTTTATTTTGGAAAACATGTTGGTTTTATTTTATTCATTCGGAAGCCACCTTTTTATGAGCTTCAAGATATTTTTCACACTGGTAGACCCTAAATTTGATGTTTAAAAATAATTTTAAAAGTTTTTGGGAGTTTAACTGTTTGACAGTTATATCAAAGGTTGACAGCTTGGTCCATACTAAAATCAATTTAAAACGTTTTTGGGAATTGATTCAAAAAAGCTGCCATGCACCAAAATTCATGAAATTTTGGATTTTTACTCAGTTTTTGCGATACATTAAAGATATGTAATAATCTCATTACTAATAAGGAAACTCAAATCACACCTCGGACGCTTAAGCACTTTTTGATATATAATCAATCTGTTAACACATTCTAAGTCACACCACTACATTGTTGAGTCCCGAGTTGCTGAGATGAGTGGCACTATTGGTCATACACAATATTTGTGTATAAAAACACCACTCTCCAAATCTACACATTTTCATTGGCACAAATCTATAAATTTAATTGATGATATCTTTAATTACACACATAACCACTCTCCCGCGAAGTACAGTAATTGAATTCATTTTTTAAGTGTGCAACACAAATATTATATCTACTATATGTATACTAGTTTTATCAGTGTAGCTGACTCGGCTGATTTTCGCCTACATAATAAGTCACAAGAATATTAAGTTTTGTAAACTCTGACCATTCAAAACATCATACAAATTGTAATTCAAGTACTAGGTACATGAATTTCACTATTTTACTCATGTTTATCATATGAGATCTATAAAACTGTCGGAGTTTAAAATAAAAAAATGAAGGACTGGAGAAAATCTATCTAGCCTTTTCCAAAAGATTCCAGATTATTCGGAAAATTAGTGTGTATAAATAACGTTTTTGACGGAACCAGATGCAAGTAAACGAATGAAAAAAAATATTATTTACAAAATTAAAGTCAAATGCTTTTGATTTACTTATTCACTGAACGCACTTATAGTGATCTTATAACAGCAATTTGTGAAAGTTTGTTGTAATCATGGCTCAAAGAGATGATCCTGAGAGGTTTAAATTTGTTTTTGCTGATAAGTTTGCTTCACAAAATATGCAGCATACAACTGCAGACAAAAAATGTCAAGTTTTACATACAAATAAGCCTATGAACTAGCTCTGCATGGAAAAGTAGCTGAAAAAACCCAATCGCCCATTCCTCAAATCTTGCAATTAGCATGTAATGCTTTGACCTGATTTGGCTAACAGTAACTTCAGTCGAGAGTCATCTCAGTGGCAACGATTATGATTGGATTACACCAAAAAAGAACCTAATCCATCTAGTTGCCATAGAATACGCCCAATTGGAAAATATTGGGCAATTCTTGAGCGGAAGCTGTAAAAGACTGGAACAGTTACTGGAGATGTTAGTAAATTGAATAAATGGTCGAAAAAACTCGTCGCCAGTTGAAAACAAATCCACGCAAGATGTTTAAAAAATCACATAAGGTGTCTAAAAATCACTCGAGGCGTTTCTAGAAAAAATCGTTATTTCATCAGAACAAAATAAAACCGTTTATATATTTTCCCGAAAGTGTAATAAAGTCTTCGTTTTGACTACTGAATCGTCGTAGTTTATCGGAATAATGCCGAGTAGAGCTGATTCCTTGTGTCCAGATATTGAATGAATTAAGCTTTATCTAAACAAGCAGCACATTATATTGAAAATCCTGAAATCCTGAAAAAAACTAATTCAAGAAGAAACTATATAAAACAAGCACATTCAAAAGGCCGCAAGATTTCACTAAGGTAGTGAGTGACAATATCGAATCAAATAATCAAACTTTCTGACGAAAATCAATGTTCAAAAAAAAACTATATGATTAATCACTCAAATAGGGACGAACGTTGAGCGAAATGCATCGTTTCTTGGCAAACCGTGATCCGAACCAACCCCAGATCACAGCGCGTAGCGCAGCGCAACGTCGACGTCGGATGCACCGCATCGCACCGCACTTTTCAACGGCGCGGCGGTACGCGGCGTCATCAACGGCGATCGCAGCGCGATAGCGTGAAATTAGATAGAGCGTAACGGTTCGTTGTAATGCGTAAACAAATCAGCTCACGATGCCGGCTCATTGGAGTGTCTGATGTGTGTTAATTTAATTAATTTAGCAATTTATCCATCTTGGAAGCACTGGAGATGAAGGGAAAAAATGTGGCTTGAAATAAGTTGCAGCAAGCACTCCAGATACATGATAAACAGACCATTTCTACGATGGTGTGATGTTGATGCGCAGCGATTGAACTACATAGTTAGTGGCGGAAAATGCGGTGCATATTGCGGAAACAAAGTAGCCTGCTATCCACAAATTGATGGTTGAGGCGCCTAACGGCATAGGGGCGTAAGTGACAAGATAGTCACATTTTAGCGAATAGAACTAGTATTTATGGCTCATAGACAAAGTAAATATTTCTTTTTATTTTGCGCCACAATGCTCTATTTTGACTAATATGAATCTGGCATTTGAAGTTCCTTTGCGTAAACATTTAGATCAACGTGAATCAGATATCGGTCACAGGAAAACACAGTAATGTGTAGCGGCTATAACCAAAACGCTTTTAATAGGGTCATGCCGATAACAAAAACTTTTAGCGTTTTGACATGTTTGATTCTACAGATGGGTTAAACTTGATTAAGCCAAATTCAAGTTTTTTCAGCGCGAACAATTGTGAGCTGCCTTTCAGCATGAGCTCACGCATTCCACAAATTACATCTAAATGTAAATTTCTGAATATCCCGTGCGCCTACTAGCGTAAATAACACCAAAAGAAAAGGCGCGTGCCCTGGCTCAAACCCATAGACAAAATAGTTATGAAAGCGAGAGAGAATAATAGTTTTTCGTGGTAGTTCACGTCACACTTTCCATATGAATAGAGATCAGAATTCTAATGGAACAGATAAAAGTAATTTGAAAGAAATTGTAATATATAATTCAAATCTCCGGCAGCAGTGCCTCGTTCTAGTCAACGATTTTCCAATGGGTTTTCCTCTTCCTGGTAGCTTCTTTCGGTGGAAGTCTCGTGGTAATCGGTCTGCCGGTTTTGGCGCTCTCCTGCTACAGTCGTACATCTGATTTATGCATTTATGATGATCAGCCAGCGAGATAGCTTCGAAAACACTTGACTGATCTAGTCTAAGCGCTTTGCCTGCCAGTCAGTGGCGGTGGCTATGCTCAATCAGAACGCTCGAAAGCAATGAATAATTATAGCAGACCGATGAATGGCACCACGTTGCTAGGCTCCCCAAATAAAGTACAAAGACATTTCCTTTGCTTTTATGTTTAGACGCTGCTACACTCATCCAATTCTCAGGATAAAATGGCGACTAACCGTCTCGCAGGTCTTTTCCTCTATATTCAGAGGGAAAGCAAGAGCTACAACAACAACACAAAAAAAACCTTCGCAACCGAAGCGGAACTATAAAATAAAACTTGAATTCGTGTATAATTAGTGGGGAAAATGCAAGATAGCGATTCAAGTGAAATGAGTGAGAAAAATATATTCTATGAGGAAGAACGAACTGAAGAACCCTTCGCTCTTATGTACGAAAACCCAACAAACAATGCGAGAAACACAGGTAAAACGAGATTGTTGAGCTGACAATGGCATGAGTTTTCCATTTTGTGTGTGTTTTTTTTAGCCACGCTTGCATCGTGTACTCCTATGCGTACGGATCCACCAGCCAACCAACGGCTGGATAGAGGGAATTAATTTAGGGTGCGCAGCAGTTCATCGGCAAATCTACATCGGGTTCCACATCAAAAGCCAACTAAATTTTAAACTATTTGAGGAGTATTGAATAAATATTCTACAGTTTACTTTTCCTTATTCATTGATACTTTTCTCGGTAGATTTTTATCTAGATGGAATTCTGCCTACTTCGATTGCCTCAAACGAACGATTAATTCTGCGATATCAGGAAGAACATACTCAACTGTATTGCTATTTTCTACTTAACACTAACACGGATGTTTTTGTGAAGGTCCTGTTATGCGGGATAAGTCTGGTAAAAATCACTTAAACCCAACAAGCAGCCGTCGCCGCCCTGTCCTGCCACCCATGTACCACCATTTGGAGTGCTTTATTGAATTATGTTCACATCTCCGCTTCGGCGTGAACGATACTGCTCAAATGACACTGTGTGGCCGCCGCTGTGTGTGCCTTGAAAATTGCATCAACAGTTGTGTCTCATATCGGTCTGTCAAACACTCTGGCCCGGAGCTACGTATCTCGTGCAGGCACACTAACGATGGCAATCAACAGCCGCGATCATGATGGTGCGGCGGATGATGATTCCTTCCCTCATTCATCCGTTTCACACTATGCTTAGAGAGACAATCGTCCATATCAATTGTTCAAAACTGTGCATATACTCAATTCTCCAATCTAACCTCACTCCGGACTGGACGAGTTTTTCATTCTATCTTTACTTGTTTGCCTCAATGCGGTCGATATATGTACGCGCGACACAATTCACACTCACACTCCAGCGGGGAGCCTGCTGTGTATATTTCGTTTGATCAAATAGATGAAAAATTTCAATTGATTTTAACAATGTTCGAAATCTGTCAAATCATTTCACACTACATCATCGTTTTCATCGAATGGCGAAGGGATGTGCAAGCCAAGGCAACCAGCCAGCTGCCGACGATGAGTCTTCAGTTCTGTGTAGCGAGTCGAACGAACAGGTTAAAATTTAGATTATTGATTTTACTTAAACTTCATTTTACGCACGTTAGTTGCTGTACGCCAAGATCAAACTCGCTTATTTTACGCAGTGTTGTCTATTGATGGAGATGCCCATTTAGCTAGCCTATGCTTGATAGGGCCAGGGTCTGTACAGAAATCGCTATATCCAATGGAAGCGCAGTAGGCCCGTGTTGAACGTAGCAAGCTGAATTTGACAATGGTCAAATTTTTGAATTTTTTGTTTTTGCCTGAACTGTTATTGCTTATAACTGAGAAAAAAACGACGGCTCGACTTTTTGTTCCTAATCGGAAACCACCCGTTTTCGGTGCGCCAGTGAATCCGTTCTGCAAACCATTTCAGTGTATTGAATTTCAATGGGACCAAAACCCATCGACATTGCCGTCGGAATTAGCCGCGCTGCTATGTCCGTAGCGGGAACTCGAATCCTAACTTCAGAAAAAGGATGCAAATATCGCGGCAGCAGTAGGCGGTGGAGCCAAAGTAATGACGACAATCGCGAGTCATGCTGCCTATTCCGCTTCGTCGTTACACAGGGCAGGACAGTCCACGAGAATTCCACTACTAGACGGGTTCTGTGCAGCAAAAGTCTAGAGCGAAGCAAAAATAAAACGCATGCGTGTGTTTTCATACTGTCAAAAATTGTGTGTCTACCCATCGTCATCAACAACGCTGAAGCGCAGACGAGACACAACGTAGGGAAAAAAAGCAACCCATATAAATAGTAGACTAGTACCCCTCGTGAGGACGTGAATGCCGAGAGCAGACAAGAAAAGATCATTAATCAATTTTACTATACGGCCATTTTGAAATTCATCACCCAGAAGTTTGAGCAAGGTTCATAATTTTTGGGAACCGAACGCTTTCGACGAAGACCGTTCCGCAGAATGAAACGCACGAAAACGGGGAAGACTTCTCACTGGCTCACCAATTGACTGATCGATATTTACATGGGCCGATTTTCGAAGACGGGTTTCGCTTTAAAGTTTTTGAAGCTCCACTTGTTGTCGGGCGTTTATATTTTTTTCGGCTGGCTTTGTACCAAGACAGCATTATCACAAATATCTCAACCAAAAAAAAAGTTCACTTGAAAAGTTATAAATAGTGCCAAAAGCATTGTGACAGGCCGTTACAATTGATTATCACAGTTAGTTACAGTGTTTTAACAGTTTTGTTTTAGTAGACTCCAGTTTTGATTAAAACTCTTGTATTATCTGTATACTGTAATGATGCAATACAGTGTGATAAAAATCCATTTTTTTTTTCAAACGGGCGCAGTGTAGGGAAATGTTATTTCGGTGTCATGGGACTAATGGGACTAATAACTTTTTTATATTTTTTAAACAATTTTTGATTTTTTCAGAACATAGCGCTTAAATGATTCTGCAACTTTTTCTATCAGGTCATTATTCTAAATTTAAAATTGGCGGTGTTAGAGACAAATTTGTGTCAAATGACTTTAGTGTCATGACACTTTGGGGCATTTTTGTAATTTTATCATGTCCCAAACTTTGCATTGCAAACTATTATCTGTTAGACAAAGTAATTGGATTCTTTAACCGTTATGTGTATAAGAAAAATCCGAAATAGTAAATAACTTTTGAGAAAGTAATTGGGAAATTGGCAGAAGCAGTCCCATGCTTTTTCGGTCACATTTCTCAACACTAATTGCAATGGCTTTTCATTTTGAAATTAGCAGCCAGAATAGAATTTTTATTTCTGTTAATTACATTAGTTGACTAAACTAATGTCAGAAAAAATATTTTAAGCTCTTTTTAGTGGAATGTATTAAACCGTAATCCTCCATTTAATTCCACCAATTATTTCGATATCTTTGCAGATACGTATTTTGACCAAAACTGTGTGGTCGTCTTCAGTGTCTCGTACTTGACTCGACTTCGTCAAGTACGACGTCGAGTCAAGTACGAGACACTGAAGACGACCACACAGTTTTGGTCAAAATACGTATCTGCAAAGATATCGAAATAATTGGTGGAATTAAATGGAGGTTACTTAACTCGTCTTAGACGGTTAAACTAATACGTAAAAAGAGTACAATAGCCGTTTAAATATTTAAGTTTAACATTAATTACTCTCACTTGAAAAAAAGAAGAGAATTACGAAAACAATTTTTTTTGGAAATCTGACCAACATTTTCAATAATCTTGTTACAAACATAAAATGTTAAAATTTAAAAGTTGACCCCTGATCAACGAGGCTTGCAAATTTCTCACACAAGGAACAATTCGCGATAAAACATTTTGTTAAGTTGTAGCTACATTTTCTAGTGCTCTGAGTTCTAACATCCTGTGAAAATTGTTACAACTCACTCTGACTTCTGCATTGTGTTAATTGATTTTTTCGTTTATATTCAATGTATTGCTAAGCACACCTTACATCTTGATATCATTTCTACATTGATTAACGGCAACGTTTCTCTGTTATGATTCAATTCATATGCCACAAACCAGAAAAAAACTTTATTTCTTATCAGCCTGTTCGAGACAGTACGCGATTTTCCAAAATGGGTATGGAACTACCCTTTGAAGCCATACCAATTTTTTTAGCTGTACCGAATACTGTAACAGTTCGTCCTGTTTTCAAAAGAATAAAAGGACAAGTTTATCTATCCAATTAGGGCCAAAAATCTGGTCCGTACTAACGTATTATGAATTAGTATTTTTGACCTTAACAAATGAAAGGTTCGACTGATACGAACTCCTCTCAATAGAACACATGTTAACAAGTTGAATTATTCGTTAGGAATTGTTCGTAATTTATTTCACAGATTATGACATATTCAATTCTTCAAGTTCAATTCAATTGTTCAAGTGAAAATCTGTAAAATTCCTCGCCAACAATTCGGTTTTTTTATTTATTTAATGTTTCAGAAATTTCAAGTCTCCGATTTATTTTGAGTGTGTAAGTCAGCTATATTTGTTAGGTGCATGAAATGAATACAGAATTAAAGCTTTTTATACCATGGCTCCATTTGAATTTAACAAAATTGTATAAGCCAGAATTTTACAATGTTCTTAATGTAATATTAAATAGTTTCCGTTACACAGGGAAAAAAGTAATGAATATTTAATGACATGTAAACTAGTAACAGTAAAAGTAATTTATATAACATTTTTCATGTTTTATCAATTGATTCAACTCAGTTAAGGTGATACTAAAAAATTAACTACCGGTGCAAGAAAAGTAAACTTAAGTTATGGCGAATTCCCAATTTAAGAGAGGCGACTCTTAGTATTGCGTGCAGTTTACTTTCAGGTCGATCCAATGTAGTTTCTGAAGAATACAAATATTCTTTTTTGCAAGATACCGCTATTTTTCCAGAAAAATAAAAAGATTGTGCCAAAGATTCATTATGACTCACTATCCCAGCCTGCTTTGCTCCATGTCAAACATAATAGCAAGCAATTTTGATCCACGAAAACAGATGAACCAATCATTAACGAATTAATAGCACCTAGTGCTCCAGTTGATGTGGTAAAAATTCCAACTATTCAATTCACGCCCTCCACGGAACCCGAAATTCCCCGAATCTTGGACCCATTGTTTTCAATATCACATTAGGAATGCTTTTTAACATGTTCAATGCCTGAGAACAAGGGTGGCAGCTAGACAAAGATGAGCACTCCGCGGGTCGATAATCTGGCCGCGTTTCAACAAAACGGCCCCAACGCGGCCACTGCCGTCGCCACCGCCACCCACCGCCCATTTCGCCCGGCGATTGGCCGGACCCGCCGCACCATAATAACGCGATCGTTAGTGCCGCCGAGAGCCGTAGCATGCGCGTGTAAGTGATTTTTCTCATTTCTTGGTCCGCGTCGCTCCGCTTGCTCACACCCGAGGTGCCCTGCCCGATCCAATCCCGACGGGGTTACTCGAGCAGTAAAATCCATTCCTCCAGCAAAGCAGCGTACGCCGACTGGATTCGGCCGGCCGAGATGCGAGTTTCGTTCTGCATGATTCATCAAAAGCAGATACTTTTGGGTTATTGAAAGAAAAAAAAGCGAACGTGTTAAGGCAATAATGAAAGAAAAAAATCAATAAACTGTTTGAATTTGGAAATTGAAAAACTGTATCGATCTAACAGACGTCTAATGCATGTGTAATAGTTAAAACGAATAATAATGGCTATTACCGGATCGAAAATACGTTCTTACTGCCATCATCCACGGGCGGGCAGATGAATTTTAAAGATTCAGGTTCATATAACGAACGGCCAGCAGCGACCGGAGAAAATTGCCTTCTGTTGCTATCGATAAACCATGGCAGATTTTTCAATTATATCGTTTATCAATGCTACACTAATCTTTAATATCGGCGGAACCTCGGGGAAGTAAATGATGCAAATTGGAACTCATAGAGAAGCGAACCAACAAAGAATGTTGAAACAATCTCGTTAGGAAGAGTGATTCAGAGTTGAATAATGAACCACATATAGTGCTTACACACAATGAATTTGAAATTTTAAGCGAACATCGATTGGAAAAATATATCTAAGCAGTGGTTTTTCTGTAAATCTTTACGAAAGCTGTATAATCTATGCTCAATCTAATCAATTGTCAAAAATATTACAATTCTGCAAACTTAGTAAGCAATATTTGTATATTGGCGGCTCGGAGAACTCAGACTCAACTCGGTGAATTAAGCGAATGTCTGTATGTGTGTATGTGTATGCACTTTAACATTAACTAGCTGTTTTTATAGTAATCCTCGGCCAATAGCCGCGTAACAAGCTGCAATCGACGGGAAACAAGTACCAGTTGATCGCTATTGTATTCGAACACAAATGTAAGTTATGACGGATATGATAAAAAAATGTGTTTCGGTTATTCTTCACTAGGTGAAATAATTTAAACTTTTATACAGAATCATAAGAAGAACTGAGCGAATTGAATTGTACAACAAATCTATACAAATTGGGCTGCAAGTTTTGTTAACAAAGACATTATTGATAATACATCTATATGAATAGAAATGAGTTGATCTTTCCTCGTCACGATTTAATTCGCAAACGGATAGACAGATTTGTAAAAATTGTTCGTTATTCGTTCCGTCTCGGGATTCACAATATCTATTACACAAAAAGTTGGTGAATTTGACGTTAAAATAGGACTTGAGGTCAGCTGTTGAGCAAAAAAAAACTATTGCATGGAAATTGATCTTGAGCGCGGTCCTGCATATACACCCAGGTTTTTTTTACACGGTTGGATTTCATTAATTTCTCGGTAAACCTTTACTTTCACAGTTTTTTAAATACCCCCTGAATTTTCTTTGATTTTTTGTGAATTTTTTCGTGGAGTTAACTCATTGCTGCATTGACGCTGAAGGTCTTAAACGACCAAAACCAAACCGTGTAAAAAAAAACCTGGGTGTAGTTCAGTATGTGACCCCGAACTCACACAAAAATTTGCACAATATTTTAGATTATTCTTAAAAGTATGAATGTGATGTTTTCGAAGAAGTATCTGCTTTATGCTGTGATGCAGTCAAAGCCATATTTACTTTAATAGTCTTTTCTTCTTTATTATCATTACATCACTCACTGCAACAATGCCGACTTCGGAAACTCACACCGTTGTCAAAAGTACAACATATTAAAAAAGTATACTTGACGTTTACAATAGAACCATACGAAGATTAAGCACTTCTCTAACCATAACATATTATATGGACCGGAAAATGAACCCACCCACCTTCAGCATATTGTTGCTTTGTATCCGCGCATCTAGCCACATCTTAAGCTGAGTACTTAAACCTTTTGAACATTATTATTTTTTATATAAGTGTTAAATTTAAAACCTTTACGATTGAAAGAATTATCGGGAGGTGAGTTGTCGGACCTCCCGCCCATGCTAATCATATTATAAATGAATGTACAAATTGTAACTTTTCAATTACTTAGAAGTGCTTAACAATCATAAAACTGATAAAGCTTATACGTGCAGTGCCCTATACACCAAAATGAACATGAAGCATGAACTATTTAGTAATAGGACAAACTTTTCTACTTATTACAGTGCTCCTAGTCGACGGTTTCTGAAACTTTTGACGTTTATTGGTTGACAATAACAAAAGTGATATCAGTGTATTTTTTAGATAATAAAATCCTCTTATTTTGAGGGCTTTCGCCATGCAAGAGGAGCGCAGAATGAAAATCGTGCACAGCCGCCTTAAAAATGCTCTGTGATCCATATCCCAGCTGACTGGAGGCGCGTATGGCGCTTGCTCAAAACGTACAGGGAAACTTTGTCGATGACTTGGAAGCCTCAAAGTAAACGCTGGAGAAGAAATGCCAACCGTCAACTCTGTAGAAAGGTCGTTTGGTGACCCGCGAATCACTTTGCAACGAATTCGCTACCGCTAAGGCTTACAGGCGCATCGCGCAAGTGGGCATCCAAATCGATCACTCAAACAAAATGCTGTAGCTGGAGCTCATACTTGAAAACCTGCTGATCAAATCCTACGTAGAAGTTGACTTTAGACAGCTTTCAAGACCAAAACTTTGCCAAGGGAAGACGTGTCCCTTCCAGATTCAAATGAGTTTTTGTGGACAAATTCGCACGCAAATATATAATCTGACATGTAACTTGCAGCTGTGGTCAAAATGAAAAAAGAAAAATTGCAGAGAAAACGATGAACTTGGAGGTTTTCAAAACCCAATATCTCCGGGAGAACATTCTTTCCTTTTTCAAGTCACATACGGATCCGCTGACATTATGTTTGGACCTTGCGAGTAGTCACTACAACCGCAAGGACAACAAATGGAATTTAGTTTGTCCCAAAAACTGCTGGGCCATTATGAAGCTGAAGCTGAAATTGAAAGGTGCTGTCATCAGAATGGGTGATCGGATGAAAAACAACCAACTGTGTACACCAAAATCGAATAAAAACTTTAAGATCTCCTTTGCACCCATTCATGCTTCTAGTATGAGTAATGTATTTGACATTATAAAATATGTTTTGCTGTTCCGAGTCCTAAATTATGTAACACTTAAGCTATCACCAAGGAGAACGTTATCAAAAACAAATGAAAAATATGCTATGCTAAATCTATTACGGCAAACTAGTATTAAATAATCAAATTGATATTTCATACGATTTTATTATCTCATACGTATGAAAAAGTAGTGAATATCCACGAATTAAAACTCATCAATAATAAAGTTTGATTATTTTATATTTTTGAATTCAGTTGTTTCTGACATAAAGATTATTACAAAAATACACAGAGTTATCTTTTTACAGGATTTTTATTTTCTCAGTTTTGCGCTTCTCTAAAATGTTTACCGTTTACTGTTTGATCTTCCTTCGAACTGTTCAGGATTATTGAAAACACGTTCCACAGATTTTGATAGTAAACTGAAGTCATACGATCAATAATACAACAGAAAAAATCGTATAAAAACAGAATTCTGTGTATACGAACCTGATTTTTAGGGTATTAATAAGACATACGTAAGAAACAAAGCATTTAAAAACTATGTATTTTTGATGTTACTAAAACATATAAGGAGGTTTTGCGCCAATTTAAGAAAGACTACAAGAGCAGTTCTACTCAAATAGTGTAAGACACATGGCTGATGACACTTTTCGAGATCGAAACATATCTAAAGTACCGCTGCGATCCACTACATTTGACATTTGAACCACAAAATACAGCTTAGAAACAAAAAAAAAAGTTATCTCAACTGTCCTATAAATATAAAGAGCAATCGAACATGAATACTGTACGAGCACTCTTTGTGCCGCCGATATACAGGTCTACAACTCAAAATATTTTTTTTCTGTTGAATCTTGTTGAAGATTGTCGACAATGTAACAGTTCGTACGGGTGCCGCCATGGGAACTGTATTGACGACGGATGAGGCAATCATTGACGAACAAGAGGTCTCAACCGAAAAAATAAGATGGGATAAAATCCTAGTCGTTTCAGGATTCATACATTTTAGCAGAAAAAAAACGGATACGAGCGAAACACCTTGGTGGGTGCGTACCTCAGTCACCAAAAAGTTTTTTTTTCTTTTAATTCTTCCAACATTTCAGAGTCCTTTTTGTTGAGGTCCAAACAAAAGGTAGATATCTTTTTATATTTTTGCTCATTTGTTAGGTACACACATACGATGTGCACACATACATTTGCTGGCCGCCGCCGCTGCTGCCATTGCTGCAAACAAAAGGCAAACGGTGCCAAAAAGGAGCAAAGCAGAAAAGGGATTTAATGCTTTGCGAAATCCAACAGCATCAGGAATTTCTCAATCTGCTTTTTTTCCTCTGCTTGCCTTTCCTGTCTTCTTGATACGCACGGGCAGTTGTTGTGTGCCTCGGTTGATTCTTTTTTGCGAAAACCGAAATTGGATTTGCATTTTTAAATAATGGAGTTTAAGCGGGAACCTCAACATTGTCCGACCGACGCACAGCTTGGGACTTTCTGATTGAAAATGATAATTAAGAGGATTGCATTTTGCATTTGACCGCTTTGGGCTGGCTGCTCATTTCTGCAACATCTTTTGGACAAGGCAGATTGTTTTTTTTTTATCCAAAAAAATAGCAGAACGTTTCTTGTAATGGTATTTTTTTAAATTTTTGTATTATATCTTAATATATGACTATGCATATTAATCAAAAGTAGGACTTGATTAAATGGTCTAATTTAAAATTATTTCATATTAAAACGAATATACTATCGTGACAGTCGTAGCAATCAGTGCTGGGAAATATCAAGTCTATCATGCGAAAAAACAGAATTCACGTCGTGATAATCACATATCGTTACTGTTTAGCAAATGAACAACACTGATACCAGGGTCATAACACAACAATTTATTATCCCCGTAAATGAAAATGATTTTTGCAATAATCAGTTTAGCATTTAAAATACAAATTCCGGGCAACCTTAAAAATATTCAAATTGAAAAGAATATTTCATCTGAATTTTCATTCTCTAAATTATTGATAGCAACTGAATGATTTCGGTGCAAAAACTTGGTTGCAACTATCGCCAATATTATTTTTTAAACAAAAAGTCATTTCATGAGACATAGCGATGAGATTTTTTGCTTCTGTCATAAATTTTGGCCGTCGTCTGATAAATAACAAGATTTTGCTCACTTGATCATCTCGAGTATAGACCGTCGGAATTGCAAAGAACAGATTATAACTGAATCGAAATTTAGAACTTCAATTTATCCTATTTTATTCATATTTTCACAATCATCGATACCTACCCTAGGCTGTGCCATCAAATGCTGCAATGTAAGCGGCGGCTTCACTTGTTCCACCGCTTAGAATCCAACCAACAAAAACTTAATAACCAAAAATTTCACTTATCACTTAAACAACACATACACAACACTATTGCCACTTCTTCTCCGAATTCACGATTTTTTTCACAGTCTCTGTGAAACTTGTTCTAGTTCCCGGGAGCGTTGCAAGTTATTTACTTTTATGCTTCGTGTAGTACCGATAACACTCCCAGTAAATCATAAGAGATCGCCGATGTATCTCATGGTTGAACGCAACGGTTTAAGAACATTCCGATAATTGAAATCAGAAGTAACATAAAATTAATATATGTTTACTTTTGCCTAAGCAAAATCACACTTGGTTTATTTCCATGCTTGATGTGTTTACCGTTTTACCGCGGATTTGATTAATGATAAATTTCTCTTTCACACTGGCACGCGCGCACTCGAACCGAACCGACAGTTCCAGACGATCTTCCCGTATTACGTATATCTTTGATTCTTGCGTGATTGTTGCAATCTTAAATAAAATTTCACTTAGTTATAAACTAGAATCACAGTTTTATCATAACTCGTTTACAGTGCGTTGTGTGATTTTTGTTAAACTTTTTTCCCACGCTTGATTTGTTTCTTTCCGCAAACACGCGACGATCTTCCTTTCACGAGCGAACGAACGAAATAATTGTCCTTTTTTATGACAAAACACGCGAAAAATGTTCGATCAATAGTAGAAATAGTACACAAACATCCCACGACGTCTACCGCGACGATGAATTTTCAGCAGCCGAAAAAAAGAATATTAATTACTTGCATTTCGGTTCAACGAGCGAGGAGAGCTCTTTGCACAATGTCGTCGGCTGCGCGTGTGATGAGCGAGAAATGATTTATCACACTTACGCGAAACACTGTCTAGGTTTCACACTGGAGTCTTCACTTTCGATGCGCGCTTTTTCACCCTGGACCGCGAGAGTGTGTGTGCGGTAGGTGGTGTGCGCGGTGCGACGAGGACGAATTCTACAACATAGTAGGCTCTCCTTGTCACTCGCTCTCGTTCGCTCTCTATCTCTCGGCTAGTTCTGTTTTCGTGCGGCGAATGATAGATCAGATTGTACCTCGAATTGACCGAAAGGATAACAACACAACACGAGGTTGTAATAATCACAGCAGGCGATGGACCGCCGATGTCGATGAATGTTGTGCAGCACGCCGGTGACCGTTTGTTGCATTCGGATGACAGACGAAACCAAGCACACTATCGCACAAGTGGTGACGGCGGGATTTTGCACACATCTGGGTGCTCCTCTTGCCGATTATGATCGAATTAAGGTATGATCCATATATTATACGGAGACCTTGCGGCAATAACTTTTGCCGCTACACACTACTTATCACTTGCGAATCCATTGGAACGCCTTGGAGTGACGAACTGCCTGTTTTCAACCGCGGTAGTTGAATCCTCACGTTGTTGTTGTTTTGAACGACGGCGGAAAGATATTGTTTTTTTAAACCGATATATATTTGTCTAAATTTACCGAAGTGCAGTAATTAATGACTAACGAAGACGAATTTAAATGATTATTGGTATACTGTTATTGTTATAATAATTTCTCTTATGGCTGAATATATAAAGAGTGAGAGCGACGTTCGTAAACACGTCGTACGCGTTTCGAAGGCAAATATACACTGTCTTGTCAATCAACATTCATCTACAGTGGCGGGGATGCACAAGAGGTAGCGACAAAATTTATGAGCCCGCCTCTTTTTATGGTTGCTTTGCCTTCCCGTTGAGGTAAAACTCTCTCCTGCCAGCCTGCTCTCTCGCGCGCGGCAGCATACGGGCTCAAATTTGCGCACGCAATAACTCCGCCTATTCCCGTACAAAATGTGATAGCTATATACAATTATTTATATGGCCGATTGAAATGAAGAATGTCTTATAGGATAAAAATTTTAAATTTAATACACACACAACACTTCATTATCGCTCTTTCCCGCTCTCTCGTCACGAACACTACCGCAGTCCCTGCTGTAGTATTCGTTTGCTGCCGTTCGCTTACAGCAGTAGTTTTTGTGTCCAACGTGCACGGTGCACCTTGGCCTCAACGCATACTTGAATTTTGAACGCCAATGTGACCATATATTCAACATAATGCGCTTGGAACGTTGTTCTGCTGCTGCCGTCACTCGTCTCTTTTCGCCGAGTCTCGGTCATAATCCATTAAAGCCAGAACGATGATTTCTTGCACAACTACAGATTATCAACAACTCTCGTCACCATCTGTATTAGTACCATCTGAATGCATTTTGCCATCCATTGAGCATCGAGTGCAATCTACGTCTCTCTGAGCTGCTCCGGGTTCTCTCCGGGATCTGATGCTACGGTATGCTCGGACTGAGAACACCGTACGAACACAAAGATGCGCGCTTGCGGCTAACAGCTCTTGAGAAGATTCGTTTCTTCCTGTCGACGGCGTGTTTAGCTAGACTCAGCCAGCAGCAAACAGAGCATGAATCGAGTTGCAAGAATTTCTCGAGTCGAACAGTCCCGATGAGCTTCAGGGCGGCTACGACGTCACCAATAAGGACTTGTTTCCAGGCTGTCTTATCAATATATGACAAGCGAAACAGATCCATCCAGTTCGTTGCAACAATGCGAATGCAAGTCACTTCGCTTATACTTGGATATGGCAAAAAGTGCACTATGAGCTGTTAGAATTTTTGTATTTTATTTTGGATACCAATGGGAGTGAGAGAGTGAATATGTATAGCACCTTTGTCAGGATAGTGATGCATCCTTCGCATTCTGAGAAAAGAAGACTGGCAGAATACGTTCGGCTTTTCGTGTGAATGACTGAAGAGCTTCACCTGCAACAGTGACATGCACTTGGATCCCGTCAAGGATGGAAAGAAAGCCCGCCGCTGTTGATTGAAATGGAGAGATTCAATAATGGGACAATGCGATAAGCGTTTCGTGTGGTGGAACAAAAACATTACGAGGGCATTCCAACAGATTAATAGTTGAAGCGGTGAGAGATTTGGCAAAGCTTGTTGAAATCGTTTCATTGGCAATCTTGCATCGAATAGAATGTGTGGTTCTCATATGCAATTACATTTTGTATGGCTGTCATAAGCTTTTTTGTCGAAAGCACTTTACATGAATATGCTAGGAAACGGTCGTCAAAATTGAATTCCAAAGCAGTCAACAAAACATTAGACACCTGGCTGTTGCAAAACTGTTGGATCAGCGGCAAATTGTATTGAAAGATCATGAAAGGAGTACGCCCACACGGAACTCGGAATCATCATTTATTGCAAATAGTTGTACACTATGCAACATTGTAAGATAATTCTAATCAGTATTTTGTATATTCATTTGTCCGTCGTTGCGTTGCTTCAATTTTCACAGTACCTACGGCAAATGGAAGTTGATATTATTTTGATTGAATGATTCAATTACGAAGCAATTATTATACACCAAGATTAAAATACAAACATCGTGTGAAATCAAATCATCATCGCATTCAAATAGGCGCGCAAATGTTATGAAATGTGTTTGTGCAAAACACATATTTAAAAGAGCCTTCTATAAAAAGTTCGGTTTTGGAGCAGTTCTATAGCCATTCCGTATACTTAGTATACGAGAAATGCAAAAAGTTTTAAAAATTATCATTCGCGAATCAACTATACAACATAAGTATAGGAGTTAACTATTATTAGTTAACTATATTATTAGATGAGATTAAATTAGATGAACTCACTGTTTATTTTCATAGTGTTTAGAGTTATTTTTTGGTGTTTTTTTGCACAGACACGACTTGCACTACAATCATTATTGTAGTGCAAGTCGTGTGCAATAGCAGTGTCTACCAAAGTCCCTACGCTCACACTAAATGTTTAAACTGATTACGAGAAGCCCTCCCTATGTGAAAAACGGCAAACTTAATAACGAAAAACGGTAGACTGTTTCACCCTTGAAAAAGGGCAAAAATACAGGCCGAAACGTCGGGCAAAACAAAACGAATCGTTTTGACTAAATTAGACTGAGAAAGCCACACAATAAAACACCAAATCTTCCAGTCGTATTTCTTTTGTATAACTCAAGATGGCTGATATACAAAATAGTTTGTGGTTATTCGTTTTGATTTTTTTTACTGCAAACATTTGGGAAGATCGCCGCTCCATTAGTATTTTTTTGTGAAAATTCGTATTTTTCGGAATTTTTTTGGAAAATGTGCTTTTTTCAGGGTTGGCCAAATAAGGCACTAAGGTGGCCAAAACCGGTACACTTCCCCTACTGAAAAAGAAAAACTTCCCAAACAATTTGCTGTGAAAACAATCATAAATGGGTCACTAGACGCGCTATAAGAAAAAAAAGTTCGTCCAAATATTAAAGGACTCAAGCTTTATATGATTTTAATCGCTTCAAAAAATGCAAAACACCTGCTTTGTTCAAGAACATGATAACTGCCATGAACTGGCTCTGATTAAAATCCAATTTCTCCATGACTTTATAACACATCATTGCGATGTAATATACATTGACCGAATACCGGTTCTGTTTATAGTTTTTTTTTTTCAATTTTACCCTATGCGGTAAGTTTTACCAAGCTATAGCTGCGCTGATTCATATTAGCTCGAAAATTTGACAGTCTTTCGCAAATATAAATTTTATTTGTGTTGCAAGGACGTAATAGTAAATTGCTGCGACTGCTTTAGTGACGCAAATTAAAATTCAATGCCAATATTCTGAGTTTTAAAGCATCATAGCCGAGAATTTTTCATCTCATTTTGATATAATTGAAATCATTCTTTCCTAACATGCGTGATAACAAATCACAACATAATTAACGAACTAGACTACTTTTATACATTACTATGTCTTAAACTCTATTTAAACAATTGCACAACATGTGAAAGATTTAGTTTGAAAAATGTATTGGAGGTTTACCACTTCCTTCGGTGGGGTTTGATCCCACGAAACCAGTACGCTAGACAGGTGCTTTCCCTACTAAGCTACGAAGGACCTCCCGAAGCTCGTAGGACTTTTATTCCTTATTTTTGACAGGTTTATACATTTGGAAGCTTTGAGATGAAAATAAACCCAACATCATTTCATTAAAGTTAATTGATCTTAACAACGTTCTTCTTTAAAATAGAAGGAAAATTCCGATCACGATGATCGCTACACAACATTCGCTCTGTTTGTCGATTGGTGTACCCGAACCTTCTATTAAAAGTTCGTTTCTAAAGTCAAATTACAGCCTTGCAAAACAACTTTGTTTTATGAGGTGAAAAGGTGAAAAATTAAGTTTGAAACTAAAATGGTTAAACCTTAGCCTATTCTATAATGGTTGAGCACATTTACCATTGTCAATTTTCATATACACTGGATTCTGTTTTTACACAATTTACATTTTCTCAATTTTGCACTCATCCTAAATGTTTGATTTTTCTTTGAATTATTTAGGATTTTTTTAAATATATTGCAAAGACTTTGGAGGCTTTGATGGCAAATTGAAGACACACGATCCAAATTACGAGCGAAAAAACTAGTGTAAAAATAAAATCATGTGTCATGAAACTCGAACCAAAATTATGCCAACAGTCGGATTGCTTACTTTTGGTTATTCAGGTAGTCAAAAACAAAAATAATTGTGCACAATTTTTTATTTAGCCCGTCAAAAGCTTCGAGTGAAATGAAGTTATGTTTTTCAGTCAATGAAAGGTTGGTGCATTATTCACTATGAGTCGTTTGTAATAGCCGTAAGGTGGGGAATTATAATGTTTCAAATAAAAATCATAAGCCGTGTTTTGACAATATTGTGCTCCAATATTAGTTTTGGTTGATTGTGTGACTATACTAATTAAAATTGTAAATTTAGTACGAATGCTAAAATAGTTTGAATATTATCCGTTTATCTAATGTGCTAAAATAGATTAGGCCGATACAAATATTTAAAATCTATTTTGTCCCCCCCCCTCGGATTTTTTTTGCCAAAAAAAATGATATTTTGAGGGGGCAACAAAATAAAATTCGGATAATTTATTTATTTTTTATTATCCCCCCCCTTGACCTTTCGGAGACCAGTAGGACAAAAAGTAAATTAAATATTTGTAACGGCCATAGCCCATTAAGAAAACTACTTTATTGAGCAAAAGAAAAAAACTCATGAACAGCCTGCCTGCGCTTAAGTGATTGCTAAAAATACAAGTCAAAGTAATTTTTCACGCAAGGATAATCTAGTGTAACGTAAATAAAATATGCTTGAGATACTTTTTTTAAGAAGTGATAAATATCTCTCTACAAAACAATGTATTCACTTACTTAAAAACAATATATTATTGCGTAATGAGCCAACGTCACATCCTAGGCTAACACTACCTCCAACTACCCTATCGTGGATTAGCTGCTTTTTGTGCAGCTTCTTAATTATTCAAAACAGTCAGTGGTCTTGAAAATTTTCTCTCAGGACTATTTAGATTTATTCACATTGACAAGTTTATGTAAATCGACCGATCAAACGGTATTCGCAATACCTTCCAAAACAATAAAGTCCAAAGGTCTTTTTTTTTTAATCTTTCGTTTATTTGGAAGGCTCATTTGCCGTGAAGCGTTACGGAGCCGAAATCAAGTTTAACAATACATTTCTTGATTCTTATACATAGTGTTAGTTTTGGGGAACCGAAAGACTCGCGGTTTAGTCGAGGTTAGGGAATACTGTCCAAAGGTCTGTTGCAAAGATATTTTGAGCAATCTGAGAAAAACAAAGAATATTGCTTTATTTCCACATTAATATGTCTTAATAAGATTAGACTTAATTTGAAATCGAAGAAACTTTCGAAATCGGGCCAGTTGAATGAAAAGATTGGTATGGTATGAGTGTTGTTTAGAATTGATATAATTTGCTGGTCAATGCCCATAGTGACTATCACTGTTGATTGCGGATTAGTGTTGGATTATTTTCTTGCCCGTCCTGCGACCGATGGCGGTGATATCGGCCATTCAGCACTCCGTTTGGATTTTATTGACCTTACAATACTCGTGTCTATCACTGCCCTTCGTATTGCGTCGTATGTTGAATAGCAGACACAAAAGATCATCACCTTGCTGTAACCCTCTGCGTGTTTCGAAGGGACTCGAGAATCCCCCTGAAACTCGAACTACACACATCACCCGATCCTTGCCTTGATCAATTAGCTGCCATAGCTGGTCCCGATCGATTGTATCATATGCGGCTTCGAAGTCGATAAATAGCGGCATTTCTGGTCCATGGTAGAGCGTTCACCCATAAATCCCGCCTGGTACTGCCCTACGAACTCTCTTGCAATCGGTATTAGCCGGCGGCATAAAATTTGGAAGAGTACCATGTAGGCGGCGTTCAGAATGGTGATTGTGCGTTAGATGCAACAAACCAGCTTATCGCCCTTTTTGTAGATGGAACACACGACACCTTCCATCTACTCCTTTGGCAGAACCTCATCCTCCCAAATCTTGGTAATTACCCAGTGCATCGCTCTAGCCAGTGTCTCACTACCGTGTTTAAACAGCTCTCCTGGTAGTTGTTTCTCCGCCGGTCGACCTCCTCCTGAATTTCCTGGTGATCCGGAACCGGAAGACGTATGTCCTGCGAGCGTGCTACCAGGTTTATTACCATACCGCCCCCGTTGTCTGCCACATCGCCATTTAGGTGCTCTTCGTAATGCTGCCGCCACCTTTGGATCACCTCACGCTCGTTTGTAAGAAGGTTCCCGTTTATGTCCTTACACATATCGGGCTGTGGCACGTGGTCCGTAGCACGTGAATGGTTTAACTTCTCATAGAACTTTCGTGCGTTATTTGCGTGATACAATTGCTCCGTCTCTTCACGGTCTCGATCTTCCTTCTGGCGCTGTTTCCTCCGAAAAAGCGAGTTTTGTCTGTTCCGCGCCCTTTTGTATCGTGCCTCGTTCGCCCTCGAACAGTGTTGCAGCAATCACGCCCATGCTGTATTCTTCTCTTCCACTAAGCTGCCCTTCCATTGGGAGTGCTACTTCCAGCGGCTGCGCGTAGTCTTGAGGCTACTGTCTTGTAGCCGCCCTATGTTTAGCCGCGGCGAACGACTTCGACGCGTGTTGTACACCGTCGTGAGTTTTGAGCGTAGACATACTGCAACGAGGTAGTGGTCGGATTCAATATTCTCACTGCGGTAAGTGCGGACGTTCGTGATGTCGGATAAGATTTTACCGTCGATTAGAATGTCATTGATGTGGTTTTCCGGTTCTTGATAAGGTGATTTCCATTGTGGATATTCTTGCGGGGGATGAAAGTGCTTCGGCTTGCTGATTGTGCCAGAGCTTCCCAACAAACATTGGAAGCTAATAAAGCGCTTATTCATCCAAAAACAGTCTTCTTCTGCTATAAAATTAGCTAATTCAGCTTAAATTGTTTGTTGGGTTTGGTAGAAGGTAGCGGCTCGATGCCCGCTTTTCCATACTTTCTGTCCTGTCTAACAAATTTCCTGCAGCGCCCCTCCTTCAAATTAGGGGCCCTCCTTAGCCGTGTGGTAAGACGCGCGGCTACAAAGCAAGACCATGCTGAGGGTGGCTGGGTTTGATTCCCGGTGCCGGTCTAGGCAATTTTCGGATTAGAAATTGTCTCGACTTCCCTGGGCATAAAAGTATCATCGTGTTAGCCTTATGATATACGAATGCAAAAATGGTAACTTGGCTTAGAAATCTTGCAGTTAATAACTGTGTAAGTGCTAAATGAACACTAAGCTGCGAGACGGCTCTGTCCCAGTGTGGGGATGTAATGCCAATAAGAAGAAGAAGAAGAAGAGCCTCGACGACGAAGTTGCGGGGATGTAATTCATCGTAGATTATCCTGTCGAAACGTGCGAAACCTGCAAAACCTGAAATCGTGTATTTCCATGTTCGAAGCTTTCCATCGTGATCCTTTATTTGTCGCCTAGATCGTTGCCGATTGTATCGAATAGTATTATCTTCTATGTCGTTCGTATTGTTTGCTTTTAAAGGCGTCTCTGTCTCGTCAGAGGGCCGTCGTTTCAGGTCTATTTAGCTTCCCACCTAACACCAGGACTTGGGCTTGTGCGCTTTGAGCGGCACACGGTCGCTTTGACACCCCCGCCCCTGCCCTCCTCTGCCAACGCCCATAATGCTCGCTCTGTCAAACCATATGAGGCTTACTCGGGTGCTCCTCCCTGACACACCATGTGAGGCTTACTTGGGTGCTTGCCCTACCACTATTCACGCTCTCCATTTGAGGCTTATTTTGGTGATCGCTTTGACACACCCTGTCACTCCTGTTGACACTCGGTCCGACACACCATGTGGGACTCACACACTCTAACAACCCATGTGAGGCTTACTTGAGTGCTCACCTCTGACACACCGTGTGAGGTTTCCTAGGACGCTTACTTACTCTGCCATGCCTGGAGTTGTCAATAACAGCGATAGGTACCAACGACCCTTCTACCTCGGCATGAGCAAACATATGCGCTCACTCTTCTGCCATGCCTCAAGGTGACGACTGCAGTTGCCATCCGCTGCGACACTCTTACCTCGGCATGGACAGACCACTCATTCACGTCCCCGCGCAAGCCTTTCCGCTCTGACTAACGAATCACAAAGTAGTCATGCTTGTCGAACAAGATGAAAAGGTGTTTTTCAGCCACCTGACTGAGAGAATACGCATAGGACATACGCGTTCCAACAACAGATCTCCGGGAAATCCAGGAGGATATTGGCCGGCTGAAAAACAATGAAGCCCCTGGAGTTCCCGATCAGGACTACATAACAAAATTATAACTCAATTCTATCAATGGTTGTTATTTAAAACAACGTGTGTTATAATTAGATAATTCGATAAAAATGTGTCTTCGGCCAGGTTTATTTCATATCAAAATTATAACAACATTAGTTATGTATATTTACACAAAATAATTGCCTACATTTTTATACGTGATGTAGGCAATTACCATGAAAGTAGATTTTTGTACCTCATAATCATATCAACGGTTGTTATAATGTTGAAATGAAGGTAACAATCTCTGATATAATTATGTTACGGCTAAAGCGAATTTTGATATATTTTTTGTTATTTTAACAACTAACCAGCCAATTTTATAACACATTTTGTTACATTATTTTTCTGAAATAAATAACTCCCCTTGTTATAATTTTGTTATGCATTCTTGATCGGGTTAACTACCAGGAGAGCTAATCAAACACGTTGGTGAGGCACTGACTAAAACGCTGAACTGGGTAACTACCAAGGTTTGAGAGAATAAGGTTTTGCTCGCAATAAGCAGTGATTGGAGACTATCATAATCCTCATTCTGTATTATATGAATGTGATAATTATCATATAATCACAAGTAAAAGAGTCTAACGACAACAATAATGAGTAATGGAAATCTAAAAATAGATTCTGTGTGGATTCTGTACAGCGGAATACCACAGTAGATCTCGGCACAGTAGCGGTTAAGAAACACAGAGCCTACCAAATAAAGAAAGGAATGAAAAAAAAGTAAAATAGTAATAAAGATAGCAAGGGATGATGTTGGAGGAATTAGCACAATCCTTATCTGTGTCCTTCTCCGCCATCAAGTTGAACGGAGTCGGGAAGATTGTGTGAATCGAAGTTATACTCCTGTACACGATGCATATTCTTGTTGCTGGAGGAACCAACGCGAGTCGTTTAGATGTGTTGATCGAAACCAAATAAACCGACTTAATGCAATGAGCAGGCATAACAAATACAACATTCTCCGAGCGGTTTGCATGCGAGATTTGATACAAAACGCTTAATGCAAAGAATGTCACAACTTTTTGTTTTGGGTGTATGAAGTCATGACGAATACTTCTGTCCATCAGTGTACCTTTTACATTTCGCGACGAGGGAAAAAACCACACAACGCATGCCTGGTGGTTTTTTTTTTTCATACTCTCTAGTGATTCCCATTTCCAAATAAAAAAATCCCAAATCATAGTTGTCCAACACGAAACTAATAAAACCCAAGAAAAATATATATGAAGATCGAGTAGCTACGGTTTAGTTCATTCATTCGGCGATCACTGAAAGGTCTTTCCATTCGCTATTATAGTTCATACAGTTTGTCTACTTCAGTTGTGCAATTCACTTTTTTCGGGCGATATCAGCAGATGGAACGTGGATCAAATGGGCAAATCAAGTGAATTTGGAAGTGACCAAGATTGTTCACTAGGAAAGAGTATTGGTCGAGTCGAATTTCAGCCATCAACCGTTCAAATGTACCCTGAGGAGAATGTCAAAATTAAGTAGTACATACCCCATTCGATTTTGGCAACACGTTCGAAACATTTATGTTGTCAAATGGTTTTGTTTTCTCATGATACTTCAACATTTCTTCACTTTTAGTAACGCTAGACACACTGTGACCCTTTTTTACGCGAATTTTGAAATCTAAACGTTTACACTGAAACAAAATTTAAGCGGTTTTTTTTATTTTATTTTCGCCGGTTTCGGGGTCTAACCAATTTCTGTTACGGAAATTTCGATATTTATGCGTTTATCTTAAAAAAAAAATTACGCGATTTTTTTACAATTTTTTTTTACCTCGGTTTAGGGATCTAGCAAAAATTTTTATGAGGATTACGATATTTAAGTGGTTTATAAGCAATACCAAAAATAAAAAAAATACAACAAAGTTTGTGTTACCAAAATAGAATTGTTGTTGCTAAAATCGAATGTTGCCAAAACCGAATGTTTCCAAAATCGAATGGGGTCTGTAGTAGAATAGAACTCGAGCCTTTCGTGTACCGGAAGTGATGCTGAAGTCACGGGTTTAAATATACATTTCGATCAGAATCTACGATCGATTACAACGTGTTAACTTTATCATATTGTGTTATTTTTCTCCCATTCCTCAAATTGATCTGTATTTTGGTGTTGCTGCCGTCGTTGCTGTTGATATGGAGAATGACCATTAAATTATAAGCAATCAACTGACCATCTAACAAATATATCCACAAAGAAAAAAGAAATATCGAATTTACTAGCTCCACAAATTATGAGTCACTTTAAGTTCAAATTGTACTGGTTGATAATTGTAACGGTTACAATTATTAACCAGTACAATTTGAACTTGATTATGGGGTTACTGTAATTAGAGCTACATCGATTCATCGCCGCATATTTTTACCATGGAGCCATAAATTTCGGATTTTTGTCCTCAAACTCTCAGTAACCTTAAAAGTCATGGTAGAAGCTTTTGCAACATGCCAGATCACCCAAGCATCAGGTAATGCTGCTTATTGATAACTACATATCTGCAAATTGGAAATGGTTCTGTCACACACGTGAGGTGATCAAACGCATGGGCAGAGAAGTGGAAAAAAGCGGACAGCATTACATATATGGATTTATGATAATCGCATTGATCAATAAATTATATTCAAATGAAAATGGAATGGTTTATAAAAGGAGATTTTTATAGTCAATAATAAGTTCATTATTGTCTGCAAATCGAAAAATTATATACTCATCTCATCGAACCCGCAGCGTTTCTTTAAACGCAATGAAGAATCGCCATCACAGACAAGACCGTCCACGGCTGTGGCCGGCGAGCAAACGCAGCGGATTCCCCTCTTTTCTATACATGGAATTCTTTTGTCCACGGCGCGCAGTCAGTGTCAGTGGTGCAAGATGGACATCAAAGGTGCAAGTGAGGCACACCATGGTACGCGGTCAGCTCCGAAATTAAAAATAAGAAGTATGAGTCGAAAAAGATAAATGTGTTTGCTTATGAGCACCATGAAGGCCATGGGAGCACGGAATTACGATTTTAACCATTACCGCGGAGATCATCTTGCAAATGAACATTTTCTTTCAGCCTACTGCGCAGCACACACAACGCGTAACATAATCTTCACACATACTTCCATACACATCGTCAAAAAAAAGCTTCGAAATTTATGCATTCAATATTAAACGCAGTTTAATTTATGTTATTTTTCAACAACTGCATCAAAAACATTCCTGCCCAATGCGCGGATAATCATGCAAAAAAATGAAAATTACATTTTGATCAACTTGCAAGAAGAAGTATTTACTTTCGATTAAGTAGCTTGAAACATGTACACGCTAACAACGGTTTGTACAATTGAAACCGAGCAGATGAAATCAACATTTTGGAACAAATAATTTTAGTTCTGGGGGTAGTAGCTCCAGTACAGGCGTACATACGAAAGAAAGAGAAGTCTACCCTAGTCGACGTTTTGTAATTGGATATGCCTTATAACATTATGTCTACGTGCCTTCTTGACCGATGATTTTCTTTGTTATTATTTCACCAGTTTTTTACGCTAATTTGTAGATCAATTTTGCAAATGATAGGAAAAATACAAAACATTACGATTAATTTGATTCGTATGGGTTAATCAGCAAACAGTTTGTACTTTTAGATTTTCACTGCAATGGTGTTCAACGTTTCATTGCATGGAAACGCATTTAAGCTCACCATGGTATTTTGTATGCCGAATAGAAAAACTATGATCATGAAGAACGGCTCGCCCAACATCTATGATTTTCTGATGTGTTATTTGAACTTAAAATTTGTTTTCCAATAAAAATATTAGAATAAAAGTCGACCCTCACAGTGAAAATCTAGAAAGGAAATTGTTTCGAGATGAATTCATTCAAAATATTTTTTTCGCAAGCTTTCGTATACTGCTTCTTGTATCTTTTCTGACATTACATCCCCAACTTCACAGAAAAAAAACGAACAGTGGGTAATGTCTGTGACATAACCGCGAAGTGGACGTAGGACTTGACTTGACCATGCCTTTGAAGATGTATAATATATCCAAATCTCTCACGTCATCTAATTTGTATAAAAAATCGGCGATAACAGCCCAAACATTATTATAACAATTTTCATGAGCAATATAGGAAAAAATATCTCAAAAAGAAAAGCTCTCAATCGATTTTTCATCTAATAGTGGAATTTTTTTATGATTTATTTCATTATATGTCACAGTTCTTGTTATGTAACGGTTATGAAAAAATCTTGCAAATCTGCTATTCGCGTATAACATTTTATCTCTAGAGTATTTTAGAATTTTTAAGAACTCTTTAATAAGTCTATCAATGGCTCTCAGAAGAACCGTATGCTTTGAAAATAAACATTTTCTATGTCCATCTGTTGCGTCATGTTGCAGCGTACTGTAAGGACTGTAAGGCTGATGCTGTGTGCTCCTGGGTGGAGCGCAAAACCAAAGCTATCTTCATGCAGCGTATATGCTTGACGTGTGCTGTTTCTTCAATGGAACCAGCGGGATGCGAATTGCCTTAATGCAGCATGCGACGAACTAGTGACGAATGCCACCCAATTGCGAAAATTATTATTAACTCTCTTGGCCCTGATAAGGGCCGAAAATTAACTCCTTTCGGGGAACTGGTTGACCGAGGGGGTTTCTTTACTCGAAACCAAAACACACACACACACGCGCGATTTCTTCAAGAACATTGCAGTTCTTTCTCTTGATTTTCTTCAACTTGTTTCGGCTCGATACCAATGCCGGCCAGTCTCGGCTCAACACTTATGCCTTCTCAGCAGACCCAGCGGCAGCTCATTCGCTGGTGTCTGCACCAATCAGAACGCGGTAATGGTTACTTTGCATTGAAAACAGTTTTAGGCCTATTGAAACAAGCTCTTCGTGTCTAATCAATGATGAATATGAAACGTGTACTTATAATCTTTTGATTAAGGGGTTTGTTGTATAAATCTGTTCAGTCAGATGGACGCTATTCACCTTCAAAATCTTCTATTCCAGCATAACGCTCTCGATGCCAAAATATTGAAATGACACCCTGTATAGTAAAGAAAGACATAAGTCCTACGTCAAAAAAAACCTTCAAATATGTACTTCAAAAGTTCAAATTATCCTATGCTGTGCTGTAGGATCTGTCAAAGTTAACAGCGTCGGTTGTCTAGTTCTTATTTCTTTACTTGGATTCATCTGTACCATTGTAAATCAAATGTAAATCGATTGAGCGGACGAACATCAATCGCAGCGGCAGTGTCGGTAGCGATCATCTTGTGTCGTCGAGAGCAGCAGAGACCATGCAAGTCTCGTTTGGATTGGTAATTTTGCCGTCGGAGATTTTCTTTACAAGATTGGGACCATCGTTTCCTCAAGTGACAAGACGAAATGATTCGAAATGAAAATATTTTGTCATGATTTCTTCAGCATAGCACAGGAACTCAGAAGCCGGAGCCGAAGCTCCGCCTTTTCGATGGATAATACAGTTTTAAACCACTTATTGGCTCCTCCTTTAAATTGACCAATCAAGAGGAAATAATTTGTCCCATGTAATCAATGTTTTGAGTTTCAAACTCCGCCTTTTTGGTATTGTTAGCGTTGTATGCCGTTCTTTGGCACCACCTTTTTATCGACCGATATCGTAAATCACTTAGAACAAGAATAATCAACAACTTTCTACCAATCTTTTAGAAGTAGCGCAAAATACATTAGCTGTTTAGTTATGTAAATAATGAAACCAACATTACCAAATGCCCATGATAACTCTCTATTTCGAGAACATTTTCCCAAATTGTTCACGAACAACTTACACTCAATATATAAATTTTAGGAATCAATTTCATAGAGATATTTTTAGGGCTATTTTTATAAAAGTATGCTAAAATCTCTCACATATTGGAATAAGAAAACGGCGATATCATTATTATTACCATTTTCGTGACCAATTTAGAAAAAATATCTCAAAACAAAAAGTTATCAATCGATTTTTTATTAAATGTTAATATTTTTATCATTGATGAACATATGAAAAAAGATAAGTCTTTGACTTCTAGAGATGCCACCATTATTCTCGCTGTCGTTGGATGTTGGTTCCCTGCCGGCTGGTCAAGATAAAATTTAAGCCGGAACTGCACTCGCATGAGCCATGATTTTGTCATTATATCAGAACAACTCTAGCCGAAGGTCCACCCCTTTGATGAATAAGACTATTGTAAACCGCTTGTTGGCTCCTCCTTCACCATTTGTAGCACCATCTATTCTTCAACCAACACTGAAAACTACGTCGAACAATAATAATCAAAAATGTTCCAGCAATCTTTTAGAAAGTATCAAAGAGTCATTTTTCTACATATTTTTTTATCAAATGTCAAATAAATCCAAAATTCAAATAAATCCAATAGATAAAAAATCGATTCATAGCATTCCGTTTTGGGATATTGTTAATTGGCCACGAAAATCTTGAAAATCTGCTACTTGCGTATAACATTTTATCTCTAGAAGATTGAATTTGGCACAAAAGTACTATTTTTAAAGCGAAAGGTATTGAAAGCTTTAATATTAAACTCTTTAGTAAGTATCAGTGGCTCTCAGAAGAACCGTTTGCTTTGATGGCATACATTTTCTATCTCCATCTGTTGCGTCATGTTGCAATGGACTGTGAAACTGAAACTGGGTGCTCTGGGGTGTGCGACGTGTGCTGGTTCCCCAATGGAACCAGCGGGATGCAAACTGCCTGAATGCAGCGACCGACGAACCAGTGAAAATTATAAACAACTCTCTTGGCCCTGATAAGGGCCGGAAATTAACTCTTTCAAAAGCAACTGGTTGACCGTGGGAGTTTCTTGCTCGAAACCAAAACACACACAAACGATTTCATCTAGAACACCGCCGTAAAAGCGACGAATTCCAACCTATTGCGAAAATTATCACTAACTCTCTTCGCCCTGATAAGGGCCGGAAATTAACTCTTTCAAAGGAAACTTGTTGACCAAGGGAGATTCTGGCAGGAAACCATTCTAGAACGTTGTAACTTTTTCTCTTTTTCTCTCTTCACCTTTCTCTGCTCAACACTGATGCCGGCCGGTCTCGGCTCAATACTGAGGCCGGCTGGTCTCGGCTCGTTTCTGCTGCGGGTCTCTGCTCGGCACTGTTGCGGTGTGTGGTCTACGCTGGGCTGCTTCTTCTGCTGCTGTGTTCCACTTGATGTTCGTCAAAAAACTGATTCATGGTGCTGGGTAGCACCCCGGTTTTATTCATCGTTGATGATGATAATATCCCGTTGAAAGTTCTGAACAGAATGAGAAGGAAGAATCGCGCCACCCTATTTTATGGCTTATTTTGGTGCGCAGTTGCAGCTTATCCGCTAGCGTCTGCACCCATCAGAATCAAGCGAACAAATGACGCGAGGAACAAGCGGTACCCATATTTATAGGTTTCAGTGCAGTCAATGTTTTGCTCCGAAAACAGTTTTAGGCCTATTGAAACAAGTTTTTCGGGTCATATCAAGTATGAATATGAAAGGCATACCTGAGATCTGTCGATTAAGGGGTTTTCCGAAGAGATCCGTTCACTGGGACAAACGCTATTATCATTCAAAATCTTTCAACACAGCGTAACGCGGTCGATTTAGAAATATTGAAATGACACCCGGTATAGTGAAGAGAGACGTAAGTCCTACGTCAAAATCATGCACTGCACATATTTGAAGCACGCAAATAAACGTATTACTCAATGGATCTTAGGGATCTTTTAAATGAAAATAAATTTCAACTGTGCTTGCTTGTAAAATTCAGTCAAATTTAATTGAATATCGATTAACGAATGTTGATTCGTTTGATGGGATTAGCTACAATTTTACACGTCGTTGAATTTTCAAAACTATTTGCAGTGTGGGATGTCGCCTCACAGCTCAGTGTTTATTCAGCACTTCCACAGCAATCAACTGCTAGGATTATATGTCAATTTACCATTTTTCCATTCGTACATTATGTGGCTGTTACGATGATTCTTGTATGCATAGTGAAGTTGAAAAAAAAAACTTTCAAAACAAAAATTGTCTAGACCAGACCGGGAATCGGACACAGTTACTTTCAACGTGGTTCAACTTTATAGCCACGCTGAAGTAGCATTGTTCACCTTTAATTTCGTGAAAAATATTGATAATTGATAAGAAAAGTCCAGTCAAGTACGAGACACTGAAGACGGCCTTACTGTTGAGATCGAAATACTTATCTGTTAAAGGTACAATGGGGTCTCCAGTAGCCTTGCGAGCAAAGGCGTAGGATTGGCAATCCGGAGATGGCGAGTCCAATTCTCGGTTCCGGTCTAGGATGTTTTCGGGTTGGAAACATTCTCGACACCCTGGGCATAGTGTATCCACTGTACTTGCCACACAAGATACATACTCATGCGATGGCGGGCATAGAAAAGCTTTCAATTAATAACTGAGGAAATGCTAATATAATACTAAGTTGAAAAGCAGGCCAAATTTCAGTTGGATTGTAGATCCATAGAAGAAGAATAAGAAAGGTACAATCAAGTGCTGTACAAACGGAATTGTTCGAACTCGTCGTATGCCAAGTTTTGATAATTTTATAATTAATTAGATGAGTGTATAACTACTGCGTTAAACGCTTTTTACAATCGTATGGAAATGCTAATATCATCTTCCAAACTTAGACGTACATGTCCATGATAGAATAAGGGGCCTATTAGGATACGGCAGGCATGAAGATTTTATATCCAAGTGGATTTAAAAGTGAGCGAAGGGCAATGTTCAGGCCTTATAGAAAATACACCAGTCTAAAGTAGATTACTGATCTCATTGAAAATTGAAAGCATCAGTTGATAACGATAAGATTTGATTTCAATTGCCTGACTAGTATGCAACCGCAATTACTCAGAAATACTTCCAGTATTTTCCCGCCAATATAGATAAATGATATTTAAGACAATGAAGATCAATGACCGATGTAAATAAGCACATTGTAAGATAAACAATAAGCTATTAGATTCCATACATTTCGAAGGGTATTTAACCCTAGTCCGCAACTAAGAAAGTTAATAGTCCGTAATAAATAGTCTGTCGTAATAGTCTGTCGTAATAGTCCGTCGTAATAGTCCGTCGAAATAGTCCGTCTTAATAAACGAGTCATAGTGAAAGAGCACGAAATAGATAGTCATCATTGTTAGTTACTGTAGTGTCCGGTCTCAGTAATTCCGTCAAGTGTTACAGTCCACCTTCCAAATTTATGAAATACAAGTCAATGTTCTTGTGCTAAGATAAGTAGCTGTGTTTAGTCATAAATCGAAATAGAAGCAATCTGTTATGTGTAAAACCGTGTAGTACTGACCCGCTAACCAATAACCCAATAACCAATCGTTCAAACAGACTAGCATCGCGATCATTATTCAATTATCATTTGTGGAACTCCAGTGGTAATCAAACACCGACAATCCACCAGAGACGCTCTTATGTGTGTAAACATAAAATGGTCCTTCGAACCGGATCGGGTCGTGTCGGTGTGTTGTTCGTCGCCGTCGGTAGAATTTCCGTCATTTTCGTGTATCCGTTTTGTGCTAAAGCAGCTAAACCCTAAAGCAGTGTTAAGATCACCAGAACCTCGACCAGAACTGTGAAAAGAAGAACCATGCCAGATTGTCCCGAAGAAAAAAGAAGAATTTGTGAAACTATCATCAGTGTTTACCATGACGAAAAATGAAACACTATGAAAAATTGGTTCTGGAATATAAACGCGATCCAGACAAATCTGAAAGAGTCAGTCCTCTGAACTAAAGCCTGATATTTTGCTTACTAATATGTTCAACCATGGTCGAACATTTGCTGTGTCGTCAATAATGTGTGCTATTCGAATGTGCGTATCAAATTGTACCAAGTGAAATTGTGAATCGAAGTTGAATCCGCCATCTCAAAAAGTGAAAAAAAAAATACCTGTTCTCTCGGTGCAAAGTAGCGCAATCGACAGTGTTGAAAAGTAGCGCAAATCTACTGTGGCTATCTGCGGCGAAATAAATGACAAGCAAAGCATGCGAAAGCATGAAGAAGAGAAAGAAGACGTAAAATGATCAGTGACAGCTTTGTTGTTTTCTCGATTGCAAATGGTGTTGGACCAAGGGGAGAGTCGCTGAGCACAATACAATTCGTGCCCAATTTAATATTTGTGCTTCAGTGTGCCACGATGTGCCGTATTTTATATTTGACAAAATGACACAATTTGGCAACTCTGTTCGAGCAGTCAGGTGACCTGTCAAAACTTGAAAAATTTGCTGGAACAAATTTTCATTTCGCCCGCTTCCTAAGGATCTTTGTAAGCAGCATTAAGTTGAATGCTCCTGAAAAGATGAGCTTCTACAACACTGGAGGTGGAAGAACCGTAACACAGAAGATTGAGCTAGCGTCGCGCCACATCGCATCATCCTAACTGGGCAGAACAAATTCATATAAATTCACAAATAATAACCGGGTTTATCCTCACACATTATGGATACTCTCAGCTGGTTACTATTTCCGATGATCTAAACCGATGGCAAATAAACATCGATTCAAAATGACGCTGATCTAGTGTTTGAGGAATTGACCTCTAAAAGAGCATCGAGTTTCTTTATTATTGAGTTGAATTTTCAAAAGGTATCGACGGGGGGAGGGTACAGGTTATTCGGATTTCTGCGAGGAATCCTGTACAGAAGAAAATAGATAAGATTCCAGAGGCAGAAGGAGAATAAGTAAGTCGACATTGTTGTTTCATAAGGGCAAAAGTTGCATACAAAATCATTGACTTTATCCGCTGATTCCGGAAAAATAGAGCTTGCTCCTTGGCTTGCTCATGTTCTTTTTCACTTCCATCGATTAGAATGCGCGGAGCTCTACCGGTTCCCAGTAGTAGTTAGCTCAGAGCGATCCTTATTAACGATATATTTGCGAGAAAAGTCAAAGTTTGCGTCTTTCGCCCACATGAAACAGCCGTGTGGAAATCGTTTTCTACTTGCAATTAATCAACCCGAAGCCGATCCATCCATTTTTGCAAGAAAAAAATCACTCTTCAACCCGTCGAATCCACATGCCAATGTTAAGTAATGCCACTGGTTGCTAGTCGATAGTTTATATCTGAGATGATTATGATAGATATCTGAAGTTTTGAATTGGATGAAGTTTTCTGACTCGACAAATAACCACTTGCATTTCCTTTCGCAATAACCGATGCTTCTTCCGGATAAATCTGCTAATTCATATGTGCAAAACAAAAGGTTAACAATGGTTGATTATGTTTGAAATAAGGATTGAATGACAATATTCGGCCGGGTTGCCAAATTTTGACGTCTAGAAGTTTGCATGTCAAAAGTGTGCAACAGTGTGCCACAGTTTGTGAATTGGTTGCTCCACGTTGTTCCAATACACTGTAAAATGTGTGCTTGGCACATTGTGCTCAGCGTCCCACCCCTTGTGTTGGACGCATTTTTCGTGTTCGAAACAAAACAAAAATCTTGTGCGAAATGGAGAACAAAGGTGTTTCCCTCGATAAAATTGTCGCGAAAAATTCCCCGTTGCTGAAGGCAATGATTCACTGCGCCGCTGAGCTGGAAGTCAGTGCTCAGATGACCGAAAAAGAGCTTCATTTTGCTCAAAGCCTCTACGAGTTGGTCAGTGAATTTCGTAGGCGAGATGAAATAAGTTGTGAGCAACAGAATTTGAGTCATGCTGAAGAAAAGGAAAGGATGGAAATGGTAAACTATACTAGTTTTTCCGCCTTGCAACCTCTGCTCAAGGCATTCAGATCAATGATTCCGATTAAGAAGGCGGTGGTGTTGGTGTACCGGATAGAGATCGGCGACTCCTGGAGGCAAGGCAGAAGAGTGAGTAAGATTCAGTATGGACTGTTCATGCCGAGGCAGGAAGGTCGTATCGTTGATGGTAGTATTGATGGTACTATTGATGGTACTTACCGCTATTGACATCTCGAGGCATGGCAGCAGAGTGTCAAAGTGAGCAAAAAAAAAAAAAACGTCGCTTTCGCGGCGTCGGTCAACCGGGCGGGTTCCGAGCCCGAGGACGGAAAGGGGTCCTCGTCAAGGCTGGGGCAGGCGTAGGCACCGCGTCGACAAGTCCCTCTGTGTGCTGGCGAATAGGCCCTATCGCAGAAAGGTCAATTTGGGGTGCACGCGGCATCATCATTCTTGATACCAGTCGTGCAGAGGGAAGCAGGCGCGAAGTCGACCCTGCCCACCTTCCGAGGACATAGGGCGTGGTAAGGCCACCTGGAAAGCCGGCAATGCGCTGGCACGATACCATGGTGTTCTTCTAAAAAAGCGAGTCACGATGTTCGATGCTGCAAGGACACGCAGCTAACCTCGAGGGTGCGTCATGCACTGGCCCCCCTTTGAAGCATTACTTTCTGGTTGTACCGAAGGGACGATGAGCTTGGCGACAATGACGACGGTTTAGCTGTTCGGGGATGCAGTCCTGCCTCCCTCATTGGAGGTGGCCCCTAACCCAGCACTTCCTGGTCAACCCAGGATGTCTGTTGAGCAGATTCCCCCTCCATTGTTCAGGAAGAAAAAAAACAGTTGTTAACTGCAAGGTTTCTAGCCCGAGCTACCATTTTTGCATTCGTTTATCATGAGGCTAAGACGATGATACATTTATACCCAGGGAAGTCAAGAAAGTTTCCAAGCTGAAAGAGCAGTCCCGATGGGAAATTACTAGCAATTGTGCTGGGCCAGTGCGCAAATGCATCCTCTATTGTTAAAAAAAGGTCGGTTCACGCGGTGGAAGCGGTTTTGGGGATCTTAAACCTTTGTGGAAACTGAAGGAACATCGTCCAAGACCGACGAATATGGAGCTCTACAATACGTCAGGCATAGGTTTATCGACGCTGTAGCCAACCAGGTTTCCAGGTAGGTTATAGGCTCAGTAGTTAAGAAGTGGTGGATTTTTGAAAAGTTTTTCTTTCGATCAATCGGTATCTCGGGTATCTTAATTAAAAACTATAGAAATGAACAGTCACATGAAGCTACCGCCATCGGGGGTGAAAATGGGTCTGGGGGTGAGAATGGATCATCGCTTTCACCGGCAGTCTGGAGGTCGTAGACCAAAATGGTTCAAAAAGGTATCTTAGTATTCTTGCCCTCAGATGCATTCAATCCAATCTACAAGCATTCTAGGTTGTTGAAACAGTTACCCATTCTCACCCCCATTTGACCCATTGTCACCCCGACGACGACACTTGTTGATTAAAAATGAAACTTCTCAAAATAAAAACATGAACATCGTTCATTCGCCAAGTACTGCAGAAATGCCGCGAATACAACGTGCCCACACATCATCTATTTATTGACTTCAAAGCCGCATATGATACAATCGATCGGGACCAGCTATGGCAGATAATGCATGAACTCGGATTTCCGGATAAACTGACACGGTTGATCAAAGCGACGATGGATCGGGTGATGTGCGTAGTTCGAGTTTCAGGAGCATTTTCGTGTCCCTTCGAAACCCGCAGAGGGTTACGGCAAGGTGATAGTCTTTCGTGTCTGCTATTCAACATCGCTTTGGAAGGGGTAATACGAAGAGCAGGGATTAACACGAGTTGTACAATTTTCAATAAGTCCGTCCAGCTATTTGGCTTCGCCGACGACATAGATATGGCACGTAACTTTAAGAAGATGGAGGAAGCCTACATCAGACTGAAGAGGGAAGCCAAGCGGATCGGTCTAGTCATCAACACGTGAAGATAAGAAGATAGCACCGCCCAAACGTTGACCGATTTGGCTGAAATTTTGTCCAGACCATCAGGTCATCAGATAGAACCGAATAAATGGGCGGCCCATCAAAAAAAAATTGAAAAAAGTTTTACCTATACTAGTTTGAGCCACCCTAGTGTGTATGTGCGCAAAATAAAACTCACTCATGTTTTAGGAGCTTATCTTGAACCGATTTGCTTGCATCAAGTTGCACTCGACGGGGAGTCCCAATATTTCCTATTGCAAATTGACCAGATCGGACTATCAAAGGCTATGGCCGAAATACGATTTACATATAAATAAGTTCTAAATAATCTAATGCACGACAAAGGCATAATCACCGAAGTAAATTATCAAAACTTAAGAACTCATCACTAAGTTTCCAATAAGAAGACCTCACTTTATAGTTAAAAACATATAAGAATTATTAATTCTTTAATATGAATTAAAAAAAACTGTTTAGATCTTATTAGAAGTGTGAATTCTTGTTGGAATCACAAAACATGAATAGAGTTGTAATTTCTTATTGGATTTACAAACTCAAACTTGGATGTTCGAATCATTCTTGGAATAATAAATTTTTATTAGAATGGCATATTATTAATAGAATAGTAAATTCTTATTATATTTTTTAAATTCTTACTATAATTATATTCTTATTAGAATTATAGATTATTATTAGAATTACAGAGTCTTCTTAGAATAATATAGAATAATATATTCTTACTAGAATTATAGATTATTTTCAGAAGTGTAGATTATTATAATAATCGCAGATTCTTATTAGAATTGTAATTCCTGTTGGAATTGTCGATTCTTGTTAGAATTGCAGATTCTTGTTAGAGTTGTAGATTCTCAAATTTTTAATTTTTATCGGGATTAGAAGATATTAGAATTAGCTTTAGACTTTATACAGAACTGTAAGAATCGTTCTCTCTTGTGTATTTTTTGTTTAAATATACGAGAAATCTTTCGTACTTGAGATAATACTGGTAAATATAGGGAAGTCATCGGATAATACAAATTAAAATTATTGATTACAAAATAACAAACACCTTTATTGCAAATTGCTCCTTAATCATACATAATAAGTTGAATTTAACTTTGAGCAGAGAAGCCTCCTTCCCACCAAATTAGCACATGCTTAAATACTCCTTGAATTAAGGCACTTTTAATCAACCGGTGGATGCATGCCCCGAAGCCATGAAATCAAGTATTGACCGATGTTAACATTTGAATATCTAAACATCCCTGATACCTTTCTGGTGCGCATTAAGAAATCTCATCCAGTTCCCATCCGGCTCGGGATTTTTTTGCTCCCCACACAGACGATGGGGGTTGTCATGTTGAGAAGTTGAGGGTCGTCGTGGATGATGATCGGGCTGTGATTTAACGCATGCTATCCCGGAGATACGATATGGAATGTTTTCAGACTTTTTTTCTACTTCATGCCAAAGAGCAGCAAAAAATCCAAGCATTCCAATAATGAGAATTTTCATTCCAACAACGACAGAAAAAAAAAATCAATAAATTCCTTCCCCTCAAAGGATCTCAACTTTGCATTTTTGCGCACTATCGTCTGCATAAAATCGTACTCGCGTATTGTTTGCCATGGGTAGAAGCAGAACAAGCGAGTAAAGATGATTGATTATGGTTCGTCTCGCCTTTGGGCCAAACGAAACAGATGATTCTAAAATCTATTTTCTCGAATTCACTTCATTATTCATCGGTGACCAAACAAGCGCCTCATCACAGCCACCCTGGAATGAGTTTGGCGTTTATTTGTGCACATAGCAGAAGATTACTATCATAATATAGATATGATTCATCTTGTATTAGAAACCATCACATGGTGTAGGTCAGGTTTGAAGTGGGTTGGTATATCACTTGAAACTATAATCATGCACAGGTATGCATGGTCGAATGACATATTACAGAATTAAACAATAAGGTGCTTAGCATGCTTGCCAAGCATGATTGCATCAGGACAATATTTAAAATTCAATTTAATATTTTTATACATAGCTTATAAAACCACTCTAATTGGATTTTATTATTTATTTTTAAAGCCATCTATTTATTTTTCTAGTTTGTATTATGGCGCTGCGACCCATTTAGCCCAGCCACATGAGACGCTAATATTCAATTTATCGGTGCATCAAATTCAAGAAGAATGATATTCATCTGGCGGAACACTCGGAAAACACCACGCAGATTCCGAACAGCTATGCTAACAGATATACATTGAACGATCTCGATCTGGTCGACACAACTTTTACAATAAGACCGGGACAGAGCTGCAGATTTAAAAATTATTCTTACTAATGTACCATTTGAAAGTTGAAGCCATCTGATTGATAATACACGCAATAACGTCCTTAGCTCGCTCGAGATCCGCTACTTGTTTATCTATATTCGTGAGAATGTTTACATTTTTCAGTTCGCCCCAACAAAATAAGGTGGTATTCCAGAATAGAATTTTTGGGGATAAGGCCCATAACTCTCTTGACCAGAACCCCTTTTTGAATATTCTCCCATACTTACCGCGGTTGAGTATAAGAACCTATAAAAATATGCTCATTTTTACAGGTTCTTATACAAGATTGTAAGACATCCTCCGGTTGTGTGCAAGCCTAAAATTATGTAGGTTAGATGAGAAAAGTGTGGAAATAGTAAATTAGAAGGTAGGAAAAACAGAGAATTTTCACATTTGGATGAAAAACCGGCAAAACGTCCTAGTGGCAATACGCTACGATGTACCAAGCGCCTCCACGCTCTGCCTATATCAGAATGTTGATTAACCGACACATGGTGCGCTGTTCCCTACGAGCTAGCGGCTGAAAGGCGTAGTGCCTCTATGAGTTTTCCGGTAACAGAATATTATCAATATCGTCGAGATTTTCTAAATATCAGATGGCATCAGCATGGCAAACTGTGAGGTTAATATACCCATGAAAATCGGTCCACCTAAGAGATTAAAATAGTATTTGCTTGGCTGGGGCATATTGCCATAATTTTGACCAGGGGATCGGTAATTTAACAGCGTAAAAGGAATAAATCTGTGTTATCTACGTATGTAGATCGGCAGATGTGCCTAACGTACATTATGCCTACCGTCCGTTATGCCTAACGTACTTATGCTTAACGTACTTATGCCCAACGTCGCGGACCCAGTTGATTCATCTATAGTAGGGGAAACCGCCAAATGTTGAACGGCTAATTTGGTCGCCTATTGTTGAACTCCCATAAGAAATGCACGTGCGTTCAACAATAGGCGACAAAATAAGCCGTTCAACATTTGGCGAATTACCCTATATATTTGTTTCAACTGTTGCGTCTTTTATAAGTTGCAATATTGATTCGGTTCCAGTGAGCAATAATTTAGAACAGCTATGGTTGAAGATCCAATTGCAACATCACTCTATCAGCATCGGTGTGCTGTACCTACCACCTGACCACCACCCGTAGGAACGATTCTGATTCGGCAGGACATCGAGTCTTTGAATTCTGTTTTGTCTGGTTTAAAACCGCAAGACATTGTCTTCCAGTTCGGCGATTTTAATCATCCTGAATTGTTTTGGACTCCTTCTGGAAATGGGGGTCTAATATTAAATGCCAACCAATCACGATTGTTAAAAGCAGGCGGCATGGGTTTTGCTTTCATGGCCTTACGCAGATAAGCTCGGTGGCAAAGCCCTATAACAGTTCAGAAAATCCAATGATGGCTGTATACATGATAAGCCAACGATCATATCAAACGTTTTATATCAAACTAACTCGGTATCACTCGGACAACCCTAGTGAACTCGAGGGAATTATAAATATCAGAAATATTGTCCGGGAACTAGTGGACGTGAGAACGTAAAAAAATATACCTATGGTCAAAAACTAGATTCAGCGCTGATGTATGTGAGATCGCGACGAATGATTGCAGAAAGTTGAATATGAAGAAAACGAGACAGACTATCAACGGTAGGCTCAAAGAGTTATTGGATGAAACTTGTCCAATTTCTGATAACGAATCGAAAAACGATTAGCTTCCGCCAAAGATCGCGTCGGTAGTAGTTGAACTATGGTCAAATGGACCAAATAAAATCTCCTCGTTTGAACAGCTCCTCCACTCCTGGTTTTCGCATGAAGCTATGGGGATGTTTCTGGAAAAAGCGACCAAAAGTTCTTTAAAAGTGAAGTTGTAATCACGAAGTGAGGACTTTAGTCCTTAAATAGATAATCAAAACTCCATCAGGATTTAGTTATAGCTATAGTGTCGATCAAAAAGTGGGAGACGATATCACGTGTCGGAGAGTGATTATCTCCTATAGGTAATAAAAATGATGCCCTGTATTAAATACTCTAACTAATCCAAGATTATGTACAGTTAATTGTGAGTTGACACACTAAAAGACATCCGAAGTCACCGTAGGAGTAATAAGTGCGCAGTAGAAAAAGGTAAAGGTCCAATTGTACTACTCAAAGGTGTTTGTATTAAAAAGATGTGGCTTTTTCTCTTGGTTGCATTTCATCCACAGCTATTCAGGACCGCCCCAACGTGGCGAAAGATACAGTTTCACCTTAAAAAATCATCTAATGATGCTTCCTTATTTATTTATTAACATACTAAGGCCGGAGTGGCCTGTGCTGCACATAAAAGTCTTCTCTATTCAGCTCGGTCCATGGCTGCACTTCGCCAACCACGCAGTCTGCGGAGGGTCCGCAAATCGTCCTCCACCTGATCGATCCACCTCGCCTGCTGAGCACCTCGCCTTCTTGCTCCCATCGGATCGTTGTCGAGATCCATTTTCACCGGATTACTGTCCGACATTCTGGCTACGTGTCCGGCCCACCGCAGTCTTCCGATTTTCGCGGTGTGGGCGATGGATGGTTCTCCCAACAGCTGATGCAACTCGTGGTTCATTCGCCTCCTCCACGTACCGTCCGCCATCTGCACCCCACCATAGATGGTACGCAACACTTTCCTTTCGAAAACTCCCAGTGCGCGTTGGTCCTCCACGAGCATCGTCCAGGTCTCGTGTCCGTAGAGAACTACCGCTCTTATAAGAGTTTTGTAGATAGTCAGTTTGGTACGGCGGCGAACTCTATTCGATCGGGGCGTCTTGCGGAGTCCAAAGTACGTACGATTTCCAGCCACTATGCGTCTCCGAATTTCTCTGTTGGTATCGTTATCGGCGGTCACCAGTGAGCCCAAGTACACGAATTCTTCAACCACCTCGATTTCGTCACCACCGATAGAAACTCGTGGTGGGTGGCTCACATTGACCTCTCTTGAGCCCCTTCCTATCATGTACTTCGTCTTCGACGTGTTGATGACTAGCCCAATCCGTTTAGCTTCGCTTTTCAGTCTGATGTAGGCTTCCTCCATCCTCTCAAAGTTACGTGCCATGATATCAATGTCGTCGGCGAAACCAAATAACTGGACGGGCTTCGTGAAAATCGTACCACTCGTGTCAATCCCTGCCCTTCGTATTACTCCCTCCAAAGCGATGTTGAATAGCAGACACGAAAGACCATCACCTTGCCGTAACCCTCTACGGGTTTCGAAAGGACTCGAGAATGCCCCTGAAACTCGAACTACGCACATCACCCGATCCATCGTCGCCTTGATCAACCGTATCAGTTTATCCGGAAATTCGTTTTCGTGCATTAGCTGCCATAGCTGGTCCCGATCGATTGTATCATATGCGGCTTTGAAGTCGATAAATAGATGATGTGTGGGCACGTTGTATTCGCGGCATTTCTGGAATACCTGACGTATGGCGAACACCTGGTCTGTGGTAGAGCGTTCACCCATAAATCCCGCCTGGTACTGCCCCACGAACTCTCTTGCAATTGGTGTTAGTCGACGGCATAAAATTTGGGAGAGTACCTTGTAGGCGGCGTTCAGCAATGTGATTGCGCGGTAGTTGCTACAATCCAGCTTATCGCCCTTTTTGTAGATGGGACACACGACACCTTCCATCCACTCCTGCGGCAGAACCTCATCCTCCCAAACCTTGGTAATCACGCAATGCAGCGCTCTAGCCAGTGCTTCACCACCGTGTTTAAACAGCTCTCCTGGTAGTTGGTCAACTCCAGGGGCTTTGTTGTTTTTCAGCCGGCCGATCTCCTCCTGGATTTCCTGGAGATTCGGAGCCGGAAGTCGCATGTCCTGCGCGCGTGCTCCTAGGTTACCGTTACCATACCGCCACCGTTGTCTGCAACATCGCCATTCAGGTGCTCTTCGTAGTGCTGCCGCCACCTTTGGATCACCTCACGCTCGTTTGTAAGAAGGTTCCCGTTTATATCCTTACACATATCGGGCTGTGGCACGTGGCCCTTACGTGAACGGTTCAACTTCTCATAGAACTTTCGTGCGTTATTAGCGCGGTACAGTTCCTCCGTCTCTTCACGGTCTCGATCTTCCTGCTGGCGAATGATGCTTCCTACACAATATTTTTTGACGTAGAACTACGTCTGTCTTTTCTATATTGGGGTACACTTTACGATTGCAAAAAATCGAAAAACGTCACGAAAATATGATAGACTTTGACTGTTAATATCTCAGCCGTTTCTCGGTGGATTTTCAATTTTCTTGGACCATTCGATTGAGGAAGAGTCAACGCTTCATACCCAGTGTACACTGAAGTCGCTTTTTACGCGGTTATTTTTACTGGAATCGCTTTTTATACGATTTTTTTCACTCGAATCTTGGGATTTCCGTGGTTCATTCAGACATATTTTGGGATTTTCGCGGTTTTTCACGTTGTTTTAATTTACGCGATTCATATCCTCCGCGTAAAAACCGACTTCAGTGTGTTACAATATTTATGCATGATAATATTTACTATTGAAAACTTGCTAACAGCTTAGCATTCGGTTTCGTTGAATCAGTGAATGGCGTACGTGCATCGCAATTCGCAGGCTTTTCTCCCATAGCACTAAATTCCAGTTGAAACTTGGCCTGCTTTTCAACTTAGTTATCTATTAGCATTTCTTTAGTTATAAATTGAAAGCTTTGCATGAGTATGTGACAAAGTCAATGTAAACACTACCCCCAGAGTGTTGAGAATGTTTCCCACTCGAAAACATCCTAGATCAAATCAAGGGTCTATCTCGCAATCTCTGGATTCTGCGCCTTTGTTCGCAAGGCTAACAGGAAACTTCAATCCAGCATAGACGTCAAATTAATGCAACTTCCAAGGCTTTTAGCTGGTGCAGTTCGTTTCTGCTAACTTACACACGCGTTTTCTCTCGAAAGCTTGGGGGCGTTTGACGGAAACTTCTCGCTTACGTCTATTGATGCCAGTAGAGGGGCTCGGAATCTTCTTCGCTGCTGCAGTGGATGCGTTCTGTGAAACTTCGGCTCGTTTTTGCTGATTCCTAAGTGTCTACCGGAGTAAACGCATAGTCCGACGCAACTCACGTGAAGCAATTATAACTTCTTTACTGCGTCTGCTCTGACTTACTCCATAGGATGAGCACCAAACGCCGTTGACAGCCCAGCTTCCAAGATGAACTTTTCTGTAATGAGCCACCGGGGCTTTAGACTGACTTAGTGGCAGGCGCTTAGTCTCTGTTCCAGTTAACGTTGTTAATGTCCATGTGATTTGTCGCCATTTTAACAATTTGGACGAGAGCTAAAACATGCTCAAAGCATCCAATGAAGTGTAGAGAATCAACTGTTATTAAATTGAATCGTGTCAGTGGTTTTTGAAATTTTGAAAAATTCGTACTGGAAGATGGATTTTCGAGATTTAACGTGGAGAGTAGACTGGCCCAGGAAACAAAAAGTTCAGTTCAATCAAAGTTTATTGCCTATTTCCGGGGATTAAACCTCCCGACTTGGACGTTAATTTATTAACAAAAAGTTGTTCAATTCCACGGGGCGCCCCCCAGGGGGTGAGGAAATCAATCTCTCAAAATTTCAGCTCAATCGCTTGCTGCATAAGCTGGCGCAATTGATTTGAAGTTTGTATGGGGATTTCAGTCAAAATGTATAGACAAATACACCTCCGTCAATCATTCGATCTGGAAATTGGTTCTAATTGCTCGATTGAGCTCAGAATTGCAAAACGGCTGTTGGTATGCTACAGAACGATTTCACAGAACATTGTATGATGATAAAATTAACTTTTATATAGTTTTCGGCTGATACGACTCTATCAATAAATCCAAAAATACACAATTCAGTTCCTAATAAATTAGCCGAAAGCTAAGTAAAAGTTCATTTAGTCATCGTACAACGCTCTGTTAAATTGTTCTGTAGCATTCCAACTGCCCTTTTTGCAAATCTGAGCTCAATCGAGCAATCAGAACCAATTTCCAGATCGAATAAGTGACGGAGGTGTATTTCCTTATACATTTTGACTGAAATCCCCATACAAACTTCAAATCAATTGCGCCAGCTTATGCAACAAGCGATTGAGCTGAAATTTTGAGAGATTGATTTTCTCACCTAAGACACAACCCTGGGGGGTGCCCCGTGGAATTCGACAATTTTTTTTTCCCCATACTAAGCTGGCCAGTCTAGTGGAGACACTTTATCAGTCAGGGTTGTGCTGAATCACTCTCAATCGATAATTATTGGAATTTTTATTTGATAACTTCTCAGGTGTGAAAAGTAGGCGAGTTGTCATCGGCGATAATTTTTCAAATTTTGGAATCGATTGGTAATAAACACGAAATTATCATTTTAATGTAAACCTAAACCTATCTAATACCAATTTAATGTCAACAATGAAGTTCAATCGGATGTTTGGCATTGTGTTTAGGTAATATAATTGTTATAGGAAAATAAGTTTAAAAGTAGCATTTACCAATATTTTGAATCAAGATACAATTATCGATAAATTCCTACTCTCTAGCGAGTTTTTATCAATTGATAATTTGGATATGTGAACGCTTGAGAGTGTTGTTCATCCTCGATTATTTGAAAATTCAATTTTTTGTTTGTTTTAGTCTTCCTTTTCAAATGATGGTCTAAAAATTATATACATAACCAGGGTTCGTAATGCTCACTCAACCTCAGGAGCACAGAATAAACAACGAAAGCAGCGATTCATCATGGGTTTGACAAAGGCTTGCTTTGGTCTCATCGCACAGAAAAGTCGAAAACCTGTACATTACATACAGCTACGTAGTTCAACGTCACCTTTACGTACAACCTGAATGGGCTGCACCTTTGAGTTTTGCCTTTCTCGTATACTAAGTATACGTAAAGGCTATATGATCGCTCCAAAAACTAACTTTTTATAGATGACCCGGAGACCCATAGTGTTATACACCGATCGACTCAGTTCGACGAATTGAGGTGATGTCTGTGTGTATGTGTGTGTTTAAGTATGTGTGTGTCTGTGCGCACCCACGTATCAAAATTCATACGTACGTCATTCATTTTTCGAGCACTTACGGAATAATCGGGTAAAAAAGTGTCACTCATTTTTCGGGCTCTTATCTACAACCGATTCACTCACAACAAGTTGCATTCGACTCAGAAAAGTGTCCCATTGTTTCCTATTGAAAATTGGCATGATCGTACAATGGGATCGGAAGTAATGGCCAAAATACTTTTTCTCACGGAATAATCGCGTAAAAAAGTGTCACTCATTTTTCGGGCACTTATCCTCAACCGATTTGCTCGCAATAAATTGCATTCGACGCAGTCTTCTATCCTATTGTTTCCTATTGAAAATTGACCAAATCGGACAATAGGCTCAAAAGAAATTATAATGCACGAGAAAGGCACCATCACCGCTAAGTGGATTAATTAGCTCGGAACCCCACCTCCCCCTAGCAGCGTGACGTACTTTGTGGATGGCCCCTAGTTAGCTATCAACTATCAAGTATGATGAACTTATAGCGCTTAAATGTGGCTACAACTTTGTCTAACAAGACATTGCTGTAAATATGTAATCTGGGGCGTGGGAGGCAACATGTCATTCAAATGACATTATGTCAAATGACACGTGACATTTTGGAGAGATTTCACTTTCTAGTCTCAGATGTTATATTTAGAGCAATGAGCCTTTGGACAAAAATATAGCACTACTCAAGCGTTATGCGTACATCTAAAATTTTAAAGTAAATTTGGCTCTATCGGGGATGGAAAGGAATTGATGATGCAATCACTCCCCCATTCCAAGCCGAGAACACCTCTGCACTCGCCACGAGCTCATGCGGAATTTTATTGGAATCTGGGGGTTAGGTTCTATGGCAGAGGTTCGTCTTGGCTAACGGATTGCCAAAGTGATATTAATGAAAGGATGGTATATTCTAATTGAATGTCGAAACGAGCTTTTCTATTCGATCATTTCGAATTCTAACAGTTGCCTGCTAGAACTAATCAGGTTCTAGATTTAGGGATAGAAGGTGGAGCCCATTTCCATTTCTAGCGATTGCTAGAACATGAGAAATATATGAAAGATACAAAGTAGGAGAAATGGAACTGACCTGGAATTAAACCCACGACCTCCTGCGTATGAGGCAGAAGCGGTAGCCATATGACCACCAAGCCCGTTATCAAATAAAATATTCCAATAATAAAAACAAAAAGCGTGACGAGGGGAGAAAGCTCTGAAATACCAGCATTTATGTTTCTTTTGTAATTTCAGAAAGCCCATGTAACCTATATTTGCATATGATTCAAGCAGTAATGATAGCTAAATGCCAAAAGAATCATTTTGAAATTTTATCGATTTTTTAATGTTTTGTCAAACATAAGAAAATCTAAAAAAGGATGTTTTCGTAAATGCACTGCTAGATCTAGTTTGACCAATACAATCCAGCTCTGATGAAAGTCGATAGAGAAAATTGCTTTCGGACCTAGGCATTTTGATAAAAAAGAAGCCAACTTTGGAGTAAATAGGAAAGAACGGTACAAAATGCACCCCTTAAGCTTTTTCGATGTTTTCGCCCATATAAACAAAAATACCCAACCATTTCAACGTATAGGTGCAAAAATTTACAAACCCAGCTACATTTCACAATGATCTCCTATTCAAAATAATAAGGTTTTTATGACTTTCTAACGCATTTAAAAAACGTTTTAAAACAGGCCTGGGGTAAAACGACCGAATGGTGGTCTAAAATGACTCAATTGCATATAAAATGATGGTGAACGCATGGTTGTTTGTTTTTTCTTTATGGATTGATCTACAATCTTACGGATGTGGTGGAAGAATAGCAAATCGATAAATTTGAGTGAATATGAAGGGATTTTGCTATTTTTTTCCAATGGAGCTCAATGATGGATAACTAATTATGAATTGTAATGATAATATTCGTTCATAAATGTACTACAACAGATTATATGAGTGATTTTATGTATGAGGCCATTTTGCCCCAGGGGTGTATTTTGGACCGTTCTCCCCTACCTACCCAACTATGGAATGACAAACTCTGAAGTTTGTCGGTCATTCAGATACCGTCTAGTTTATTTAATTAGAGGAAATAATTTTATTAAATTCGAGTTGTTACATCTCAAAAGAAACATTGTCTGCTCTCAGCTTATTGTTATATAGTCACATGGTTAATGGTATCACTACGTTAATTGTGAAATTCAGAGATAATGTAGACATTTTGTAACGAATACAGACCGAGTAGCCAAACTCCTTTCTTTTTTCAGCAGTAAGTTTACTTTCAAGTGATTATACAATAAATTCCGCCGTAAATTTCAAATTCACCACATGTATTTCTACTTTTTTATCCAAAAACCCAAATCAGAAGTAATAATTCTCTCATAGTGCTGAAATTTAAGCCAATTTTAGTGTTACCAAATAGTTTTTATCATCATCAGGAAAAATGTTGTATGTTGCATTTTGCGAAAATATCACTTTCCCAGATTAGAGAAGCATTCTAGTTTCAAAAATACAGATTTTATCATTTCAAGAGCTCTGTAAATTACAAGTTGATTTTTCGTTTTCATATTAGATACAACGTTTTTCACATGCAATATCTTATTTATTTTATATTATATGTAACTCAATAGTAGAAGCATAGATATCCAATAAAATTTTTATCTCGAACAAGCTGCTTCAGTAGAACAAAAATAAAACAAAAATAAACATCTATTTCATACTCGCAAAATATGACACAATACTGTCCAGCACTTATAATGTCCTGACTGTCGGTAAAGATACACATCCTTATGATAAATGTGTGGGAAAAAATCCTTATAACATGAGGGTATCGAAATTATCGAACGAAACTCTAAAGCAACAAAGGAGTACCTGACGGAACGTCACACCCTTAGATAAATCAGTGGAAAGGCATAGATCATACGATCAATGTCCCGTCGTCGTCTTCGGCGCACAACATGCCGAAGGGAAACGAAATGCATCGAAAATTTAAGAAGAAAGTAAAAATAGATTGTCAATTTGACCCTCCAACAAAAGATGACTTTACCAGGGGATTCCGAAAAAAAAGCACGACTCCGAAGCAAGAAGATGAAGGGAGCCCATCCATGTGTAATGGGAGAAATTGAGCGTTCTGATCTAGACGATAGAATGAGCCTGTGAAGTCGAACGCGCACCGACACCCAGCGCGCTGCTGGCTGGCTGGGTAAAAGTCAGTATTCAGATGATCCTTCTTTTTTGTGTAGACCTTTTCTTCCCAACAATTTTGATACATTGATTTTTTCTGTTTTGCTTTTCCTATTCGTCCTTATTTCTAAGAAATGCTTTCCAGTTTCACTTTTTCAGCTCATTGGCGGTCCTATGGGTAAAGACATTGTATCTAACAGTTGTAGGATATTTTCTCCTCTGCATGAAGGCTGCAGCAGCTGACGGCATATTTTCGAATAAGGTATGGTGGGGTAATATGGAAATATAGAGGCTTTTGGTGAGACCTTTATATGGCTGTACTATTTGCATTGCTAAAAAGTCATACATTCCGACATTAACGAATACACTTAAGTTTTTCTTTTTCGATGACATTACATCCCCCTCTAAGACATAGTCGACTCACAGCTTAGTGTTTATTATGATATTACAGAACATTTTATTGTGAAATAGCATGAAGCTAATATGATTATAAGTAATTTTATGCCCAGAAGAACAACAAATTTTACTTTGTAACCACGGCTAAAACTTAGGAAGATCGATAACACGTGACTTATGTACGACTGAATCAAGTCTGAATTCTACTGGAGATGCAAACTGATGCAAACCGTAATTAGTATGATATTTATACCACTATACCCAAGTAACATTTCAAGTTTTATTCCGCTCTAAGAATGGTTTTCAAGATCAATTTATAAGATCTAACAATAAAACCGAGTAATACACGGCAACCTTCTGATGGCCACTATAAGAGTAAGATATTGCCAAGTGGCCCTCTCCAGATAACCACTATAAACCTATTATAAGAGCATTTTGAAACCCTTGTTAAACCACCCGCAAAAAAGGGAATTTGGCTGCGGTAGCTGTCAAAATGTTGCATTAAAAAAAGAGAAACAAATCTTTGCAGAAAAATAATAACAAAATGGATTGTTGATGAAAATTATGATGATGACAACAAAATACTATTTTATTTCAGGTTGTTTTTTCGATTCAGTACCATTGAAAAGAAGTGCGCTTCCGATTTTATGGTCAAATGTTGTGAAAAAAATAAGGTTGAACACCACGCGCCGGCCATATAACGTAGTTCAGGGAAATAAATCGAAAATATTGATAACCACAACATCTAGAATGTCTACTGAATCGATTAGTATTATTGCCCAAACTATTGATTAATAAAATTATTTATCGGAAAAAGTATGATAAGCGGTGAAAATTTCGTTAAATCATGCATTTCAGTGATATATTTCACTGACTGCGAAATGCTTTTCCGTTTTCAATATGGCCATCATGGAATTCGATCAGAAAAATTTTGCTTTTATAGAACACCGTCATAAACTCTTCGCAATACAAATATTCTTATGGGGGTAATTCATTTGACCATATTATGACCAAAAATTGTAGCTTTATTCGAGCGTTGAAAATTGGATTTATTACGCTCTTCATCACTACCATTAGATCTGTTCATATGGTCAATAGGCATTTGACGTTTGAATCATTTTCAGCAGATTTATGGGAAGTTTATTGATAGCAATAAGAGCGCCAATAAAACTGAGCAATCAGTTTCGTGATTGCTGTCATAAGTCCGCAATAAGAATTAGATAAATCCAAGAAGCATGGAAATTGTTACTTGGGTAGTTAACCCAGCTGACGATGTCCTGCACAGTAGGCAAATATGCGCGTTGTGAACTGCCTTTGCGGAATTTCCATCTTCTTCTTCTTCATTGGCATTACATACCCCACTGGGACATTGCCGCCTCGCAGTGTTCATTAAGCACTTCCACAGTTATTAACTGCGAGGTTTCTAAGCCAAATTACCATTTTTACATTCGTATATCATGAGGCTAATATGATGATACTTTAAAGCCCAGGGAAGTCGAGACAATTTTCAATCCGAAAATTGTCTAGACCGGCACCAGGAATCGAACCCAGCCACCCTCAGCATGGTCTTGCTTTGTAGCCGCGCATCTTACCGCATGGCTAAGGAGGGCGGAATTTCCATACGAATATTAATTTGAGTTTTTCACGGTTTATTCAACCTTATTCATGATTTTCATATTAGTAAATATGATGTAAACTAGTCGGAACTTTAACGAACATATCTGCTGAAGAAATGAAGAAAAACTATCCAGCCGTTTACTAGTTATGCAGATACGAACACAGACCATTTCATTTTATATATTGCAGTTGACAGTTAGTAATTACTATGTCTGAAACTCGATTTATGCTATTGCACAACATGTGAAATATTAAGTTCGATAAATGTATTGGAAGGTAACCACTTCCTTCGGTGGGGTTTGAAACCACGAAACCAGTACGCTAGACAGGTGCTTTCCCTACTTCAGGTGGAATATACTCGAAATATAGGCAATTAACTTTGATTGTACTCAGTTAGTAAGGCCGTTACAAATATTTAATTGGATTGCCAATCCGGAGATGGCGAGTTCGATTCTCGGTCTGGTCTAGGATGTTTTCGGGTTGGAATCTTTCTCGACACCCTGGGCATAGTGTAGCCACACAAGATACATACTCATGCAATGGCGGGCATAGCAAAGCTTTCAATTAATAACTGAGAAAATGCTAATAGATTACTAAGTTGAAAATAAGGCCAAGTTCACTCAATTTAATTGTTCTTTTCTACTAAGTCAGTTGAATAAAGAATTCCGAACCGTGTACAAGGGAAGGAGGGGCAATATGCCCTAGCAAAGCATAGACTGCTTTTATCCCTTAGCTATAACGATTTTCATGAGTGTTATTACCTCATGCGACAGTTAAACAATATAGCTAGTTTATGACATAGGGGAAAAGACGGCTTTGGCAGGTTTTGTTCTGTTATTGGCAGAGGGGTTTTTGTCAACCGAATTTTATGAAATTCGGCCGAAAAATTCTTTGATATGCAAAGGATGTTTAGGCCAAATTTGAGCATAATCAGTCATAAAAAAAACCCGTAATTCTCCCTATTAAAATTAGAAAAAAAAATCTTGATCATATTGATAATATTCACATTTCGAAAACTGGTGATATTTCGTTGCGTGAAAACTCATGAGTCAAAACGCCTTTTAGCCGGCAGGTCTTAGGGAACAATACACCACGCGTCGGCAAATTAGCATACTGGCATGGACAGTGCGTGGAGACGCGTAGTACATTGTAAGTTAGTTCCAATAGGGCGTTTTGCCTCGCCGAAATATTAGATGTTTCACCAATTTGTGGAAAATTTCGGTTTTGCCTACATTCCTATCTAGTATTTTGACACTTTGTTCGCTCAACCTAGGGGAAGAAGGGGCAATATGCCCTAGCTAAGCAAACACTGCTTTATTGTCTTATTTGTAACGCTACTCATGGGTTTTTTACATTATGCAACAGTTAAACAAGATAGCTAGTTGATGCCATTCAAAAATGTTAATCATATTGATGATATTCACATTTCATTAGCTGGCAGCTTCTAGAGAACACAGCACCACGCGTCGGCGAATCAGCATTCTGGTATGAATAGTGCGTGGAGACGCAAGTACATTGTAGGTTAGTGTCACTAGGGCGTTTTGCCTCGCCAAAATGTTAGATGTTTCTTCAAAATGTTGAAATTTTCGGTTTTTCCGACCTTCCCTCCCATACACTATTTTGAAACTTTTTTCGCTGAACCTACATAATTTTAGATCTAGTTTTGTTACAATCATCTTAATGACGGTAAATATAAGGGAAACCACAAAAGGCTTTTTGCCCTGGGGGGAGGGGTGTTTTGGGGCCTCTTCCCCTACGTCTAGTTTTGTTAAGGCTTAATCTCAAACACGGTAAACCTATATGTGAATACCAGAAAGTCTTTTTGCCTCGAGGGGGTGTTTTGGGACCTCTTCCCCTACATTATCTTTCTTTTGAGTAACTTACCTGGTACCTCCATTCCGTTAATGACGTGCACCGTGTAAGGGGCCATTCACGTTATACTTCTAGGGGGAGGAGGAGTTCCAGAGCAGCGTGACGAGTCAAACAAAAACTTTTGAGTGTTTATTCAAAAAGTATGACGAAGGGGGGAGGGGTAGTTGAAAATCGCCTATTTTTGAGAGACGTACTTTATGGATCTTCCTTTATGGTGGTAAAGCCACATCTGCTCATCCACATCGTCGGATGGTCTCATCATCATCTAGTTAAGGGCCGATGTCCACGTAGGGGTTTTTTACGCTGCGTGCACGCCGCGTTCACGCAAGGTACCCAGCATCAAATGGAGTAATGCACAAGTAGACGTCTGCACGACTACATTTGATGCTGGGTATCTAGCGTGAACGCGGCGTGCACGCAGCTTGAAAAAACGCTACGTGGGCATCGGGCCTAATACTGTACAAGATGCCCTATTCCTACAATCTCAACTAGAGCGGTTCACCGATTGGTGTACAGTTAACCACATGGATTTGAACGCTAGTGAATGCTCGATAATTTCATTCTCCTGCTGACGCTCTTTGCTCGATTTTGACTACAAAGTTGGCGCTGTCAGTCTAAAAAGAGAATCAGTGATCAAAAATCTAGGTGTTCTGTTAGATTCGAAGCTGACTTTTAAGGACCACATCGGATACATCACCTCAAAAGCCTCTAAAACACTCGGTTTCATCTTCCTGATAGCTATAAATTTCAAAAACATTCAATGTCTCAAATCCCTGTATTGTTCACTAGTGAGATCGATTTTAGAATACTCGTGCATTGTTTGGGCACCATACTATCTCAACAGTATTCATTGATTGAAACCATTCAACGCAAATTCTTGCATTTTGCTCTGCACCACCTACCATGGAACGATTCAATCTTCCCAGTTACGATGATCGTTGTAAGCTTATAGAATTAGAACCTTTAAGTGTGCGCCGCGGCGTCTCCAATGCGGCCTATGTTTCTGATCTTCTGAACTCCAAAGTTGATTGCCCTGGTCTTTTATCTAGTCTGAATTTAGGGAAAGACAGCTTCGGTCAAACAATGTTCTGTTTCTTCATGGTGCTCGCACAAATTACGGACATAATGAGCCTCTCACTGGTATGTATAGGACGTTCAACCGTTGTTCATCGGAATTCGATTTTCATCTTTCACGATTGACTCTCAAAAAAAATCACCCATCTTATTATTACCACTACCAAATCCACACGTTAGTAAGTTTTTTGTTTGTTTTAATTCTATATTGTTTTTCTTGAAATTGTTTCTGTACATATGTTAGTTATAAGTAGTGTATAAATGTATATTTATAACTGTAATGTATCATTTGCAGTCAATGTAAATTCTGTTGATACGAAAAGATGAGAAGGTTTTGCGCCCATTCGAGAAAAAGCCTATACGAGCACTACTCGAACGGGCTTTTCCCTACTCCCAATAAAGATAAAGATAAAGATAAAGATCTACTGGCCCACATTCTGTTCACACGTCTCGATTCCAAGCTACGACGACACTAGGATATAGCTCACAAGTCTCAGAAAGCACAAATGGACGGATTACGCTGTCGATCTCAAATTCCACATACTGCTCAAACCGAATTTACTGTCGAATCGGCTGCATACGGCAGATTGTAACATTATATCGTTCGTACAGTTAACTTTAACCAGTTAACCCTGCGAGCAAAGGCGTAGGATTGCCAATCCGAAAACGGCGAGTTCCATTTTCGGTCCGACACAGCATATTTTCGGATGGGAAACAATATCGGTTCCCTGGGCGTTTCATTTGATTTATTTAGCTTACATCTAAAAAGATAACACTGAATCGACAATTTGACGCCACAACACACGGTTTGAGGGTGCATCTCTCCAACCTCGAATGCGCCCCACGCTCGCCAAGTAGTAAGCCCGACTTTCACAAATGATGCGCCTTCGTATTTCACGACTAAAATCATTATCAGCCGTTAGCAAGGATCCAAGGTAGACGAATTCATTGACCACCTCGAAGGTATCCCTGTCTATCCTAACACTGTTTCCCATGCGGGCTATGTCGCGCTCGGTTCCGTCCACTAGCATGTACTTTGTCTCCGGCTCACCACCAGTCCAACTTTTGTTGCTTCATGTTTCAGGCGGGTGTACAGTTCTGCCACCTTTGCAAATGTTCGTCCGACAATGTCCATGTCACCCGCGAAACAAATAAATTGACTGGATCTGTTAAAAATCGTACCCCGGCTGTTGAGCCCGGCTCTCCGCATGACACCTTCTAGCGTAATGTTGAACAACAGGCACGAAAGTCCATCACCTTGTCTTAGTCCCCGGCGCGATTTGAACGAACTGGATTGTTTGCCCAAAATTTTCACACAGTTTGCACACCATCCATCGTTGCTTTGATCAATCTGGTAAGCTTCCCAGGAAAACTGTTCTCGTCCATAATTTTCCATAGCTCTACGCGGTCCATACTGTCGTATGCCGCCTTGAAATCAATGAATAGATGGTGCGTTGGGACCTTGGCAGCTTTGAAGGTTTTGCATTACAGTAAAGATCTGGTCCGTTGTCGAGCGGCCGTGATTCTATGACAAAAGGTCGAAAGGTCAAAAGGTCGAAAGACAAAAGGTCGAAAAGACAAAAGGAGGGAAGATAAAAAGGTCGAATGGGATAAAACGTCGAAAGGTAAAGAAGGTCGAAAGGGACAAAAGGTCGAAAAGGATAAAAATTCGAAAGGGACAAATTTTCGAAATTCGAAAGGGACAGATCGATGTGACATTTATAAATCCCAAACATCTATCTATTAGATTATTTGTTGAAAATTGTGTAATTTTGATCTTATTGATCTTTTGTTTCTTTCGACCTTTTGTCCCTTTCGAATTTTTGTCCTTTCGACCTTTTGTCCCGTTCGACCTTTTGTTCCTTTCGACCTTTTATCTTTCCGACCATTTGTCCCATCGACCTTTTGTCTTTCGACTTTTTGTCCTTTCGACCTTTTGTCCCTAACCCGATCTGGGATATCGCTTTGTAGGCGGCATTAAGGATGGTGATCACTCGAAAGATCTCACACTCCAGCTTGTTGCCTTTCTTGTAGCTGGGGCATATGACCCCTTTCTTCCACTCCTCTGGTAGCTAATTAACACTTTTTCCTAGCTAAGCGTCCGGCTCAATGACACTCAAAAACCAAATGACGAACAAAGCCCGGTACTTAGAATGTCGCGATCTACTCGATCTAGTCCTCAGTCAACCCTACTATGAAGAAATGTTTCCATGAATTCCCCGAACCGAATCTCCTGTAATCACGGACTACTATAGATAATCTACGGTACAGATGCAATCGCTGTCAAGATTCACATGCAGGCATAGTCCACGTGGCTACTGAAGCTGGAGTTTGTCGTCGATCATTTCGTATTGGCTAAGCGATCTCGCAGTTTTCAACGTTGATCGTCGCCTCATGCGCAGATTCATGCTTGTAGATGACAATTATGTTTGTCTTGTGCTGCAACAGCTGATTCGTGTTTCGCGCTCAGTTCTAATTTAGCGCGAACTAACTCTTCTATGACCTCCCTGTGAACCTCAGCGTTATGTCGTCAGCGCAGCCGTCTATATTAACTCTTAGCGGGAACTACAGCCTCAGTACGCTATCATACATAACATTCCACGGCCATGGCCCCAGGTAGACCTGCAGTAACATCCAGTTACACACATCCAGCATTTCTACAGTGCACTGGCGGATACCCTATCAATTACTTAGACTAGCTACCTCCGCAGTGCCAACCATCAACTTGGAGGACCTTCCACTTCCGAAACCCAGCACGTTAGTTTGAAAGGCTTTCATCTGTTTTGTATACTGAGACAACCTGATCAGGATGATCTTTCCCAAGAGCTTTCCTGTTGTGTCGATTGATTTATATGAAAACAATGACAAAACTGGCAGAAACAATGCCGTAATGAAATGTTCACTATTCAGACTAATTTGCGCACTTTGTAAAAAAAATGTTTTCAATGTAGTTAAAATAAGGATTGAATTCAATTTCTAATCGCCTGCAAATATTTAGCCTACAGCCTACAGTAGGTCTCTCTGAAAAATCAATTCACGTACAACAACATGCAATAAGAGAGAAATAAAGAAAAGATCAAAATTTGTCAAGCGTATCACTGAGATACCCATTAATGATAGTTTGTTTTCTGTTTAATTTTTGTTCAACACACCTTAAGCCTTATAACTGATTAATAGCATGTGATTATAATTAGACTTGTTTGCGCCGGCCAAAGTGGGCGGTTTAGTGGTTGGAGGTGGTGAAATAATTATATGTATACATACGAACCTACCCACCATCACTTATGGCCGCAGTATTCACTCACTTCGCTCTCGGTGCGATGGTTCGGTAGGTTGGTTTCTTCCATTATGATCGAGGAGGAGGATACAACGTTGGATGATACCTTTTTCCCAAACAAAAACCACACACACCTACCAGCGTTTATCGCGTTTCTACAATTTTTTAATTCGTGATTAAAGAAGAGCACAGGAGAATAATTGTTCTAATTACTTCGTGAGATAAACGCCAAGTAAATATATTTGCAAAAAAGCAATTAAAATTTCACGCTTCGTACTCAGAAAGTGTGTTGACTTTGGAGGGATTTTTTTATCTGCAGCGTTTTCTATTTTGATCAAATATTAGCTGAAGCCACAATGGATGGTTCAGCGGAATAGCTTTTCCACATCACAGCCATCATCAGACAGGAAACTTTTCCCAGACTATCTTTACCGGCAACGTTTACTGTCGCGAGGCACTGTGGCTGGTGCAATACAGTCACGATTATTGTTTTGTCTTATCAAAATTAAACTCCAATGGCTTAAAAATATAATTTGAAAGATAAAAGGAACGCTTATTCAGTATGGCACCATCGGAGAACAATTACTGTTCATCAAAACGGATGCATAACATTGAGTTGAACTTACTATCCGATCTCACCTTCTGTTATGATAAATAAAGTTTTAAAATTAGAACAGTTTCTATTAAATGCAAATATATAGCTATTTGCTTTCGTCGTTCGTCCATTGAAATAGGTGCACTGGGGTTTGTAGTTTTGTTTCGATATAATTTACTTTTATACACGGAATGTTCGTTAAAATGAGACAGTAAATCAATACCGACAATGGTAAATAATGACTGTAAATAAATCAATAACGATTATCGATCCAATTTTTATTTATTGAATTGTTGAAAAGCTTTCCATTCAATATATGAATACTAAACGACTAAAGTTTAAAAATTGCATTATAATCCCCTTCTTCGTGATTTAACTAGTTTCAAAATTTGTACTTGAATTCTATAACAAAACAACCAAATTTCTATCGGGAAACTATTAAAGAAATAAAAAAAACCTCTGTGATGAGATACATATATTACGATATAACGCTATTATATAAACGAAAACCCTGATTAATCCACCTAGCGGTGATGATGCCTTTCTCGCTCGTTCAAAATAGTTGATAAACATATATGAAAAGTCTATAATAACAATTGGTGAATAAGACTTATTTTTCACATTTATTTATACCAGATGAACCGGCCTAGGGTCGAAGATCTCGTAAATAAAGATAGATTGAATTGAAAATTCACATTTGTTATAATTGCTGCCGGATGCAATTTGTTGCAAGCAAATCGGATGAGGTTAAGTGCCCGGAAAATGTGATGAGGTTGTGCAATTGCACACATCGAGTTTCAAGCATAGTATAAAAAATTATATTTTGGCCATAACTTTTGAGCCCATAGTGAGTTTGGGCTGATTTTTAATGTGAAACAATGGGACAGGATTCGCCGTTTAAATAATCGATTCAGGATAAGATTTCGAAAAATGAGTTAGATTTTTCTGCACACATGCACACACACATACTTCTTCTGAAAAAGTTCGTATCGTTTGCTTTGAATACGAGAAAAGCAAAAAAACGGTGGTGAGAAAAAACAAATGTTTCCATTTGTCAAACTTTCGAGTGCTTTCCGTTTTGAAGCCAGAATCCAGCTTAGACTTCTATCATCTAATCAATAAGTTAGCTTTTTTGAAATTGTTGTTTTGAATAATATGATTCTTCATATAAATAAAAATTCAGTTGACCCTTCCCGTCAAAAATTGTATTTCGTTTCATTATTTCAGTCGATTCTTTGGCTTATTTAAGGTCAACTTTCCCAAAGAACCCATATTTTTTTAAGCCTCTAACTATTAAATCCAAGGGCCTCATATGCCTGTCACTGGCGAACAAAGCTCGTGTACTCTGCATCGAAGCTTAGAACCGGTGTTAGGGCGCAATCGTTAATGTGAACATTTTTATATTCGGTTACCGCAAATAAATTCTTTTTCGAGTCCCTATAATCAAGCAGGTATCTCAAGCATCCCACATCGTTATATTGCTGCATGATTGAGTGTTTAATTTTGATAAAATATCGAAAACAAAAGTGTGTGATAGGGGAGCTAAATGTCAAAGAAGGAAAATCCATACGATTTGACAGCTTGATACCCAACATGTTCCGGACAGCAGAACAAAGGGAACCGAAGCGACAATCTTTATCTAGTAACTAAAATATCTTTTATTAAATCGAAAACAAAAACCGAAAATGTGTGCATGTGTGAACCGGTCTGCAAAAATTCACTCGATGTTCGTTCAAAATCGGGTCAATCTTAAAAAACAGCACATTTTCGATTTTTGTTTTGAATTTAAAAAATATTTAGTGGCGTAAAAAAATATAGGTTAATTGGGAATGTTGACCTTAAGTAAGCCAAAGAATCGATTAAGGGAATGAACATTTTTGACGAAAAATATAAATTTTTGCTGATGAGCAGTTCCATTTTTGTCATTATCATTCAAACACTTTTCAACAAGATTTATAAATTTGATCCGACTTAAAAAAATCTGAAAAGAATTCTACTGGGGTTGCTTTTTTTTATATGGAAAGCATTTCGCAGTAATTGGTATGAACGTATGGTTAAAATTGAATATTTTAATTTCTAAACTGATCCAAAATTATTTATCAGTTCACTCTTTACAGGTAAACGCTTCAAGCACAAAATCTTATGGATAACGCGTGACAGAGCTAGTGTTACCAAAATCAGCATTCTTGAGCTGATTGCTCATATTGTGCAATACTTTATATCGTAATGATAACATATATCGCAAAATCGAAAATCGTTGCTTACCTTCATGTAATTTGTTATGGATTATAGCAAGGCTGTTTTCGATCATTTAGTAATATAGTTTCGATAATTTAGTAGTTTGTCTATAACTTATTCCAGAGGTTAAATTTCAAAAGTGATATGTTGGGGACTTCTAGAGTGAAGGTTTTTACAACTCTGCCTAATTGTTGTTTCTATTGCACTAATAACAGAATTATAGCGCTAGTTGCAGTAACTTATTATACAGACTGATTGAAATTTTGTTATCATTTAATATTAGTAACTAGTGCTTTAACTCTGTTATTAGTTGAATTAAAACAACAAACTATTAGGCAGAGCTGTAGAAAAATAATCGCACTAGAACTCTGCTGTAACACGTTTTGACATTTAACCTCTGGAATGAGTCATTGTAGTTTGTCAATGATCGAACTAAGACTATTAAATTATCTAAAACATACTTGGATTATAGAAAAGTTTGAATACTTTTTCTACTGACTTCCAAAAATAGAAAATTTTCTCCGAAGCCTACCAAAACTCATTTTCTCCTACATAATCTGAGTGCTTTTTATTTGAATTCTTCTAACAGACATGCTGTCACTAGGAACGGGGTTCCAATTATTTGGTCTAGCGAAGTCCAAGATTTAGGACTTATGTATAGCATGAATGAATTAACTATCAAAAACCACACAGAAGGTATGCGAGCAAAAAGGTACAAATATAGTAAGTGAATATTCATAGAAAATCAAAATCTTAAAATATTTTTTTGATTTACAAACTAATTGTTAGGCCAGCCATGTTTTACATATACTGTGCCAATATGGGTTTTTTGCTGCAACGCCAGGAAGAATGCATTTACAGAGGATTCAAAATGAAATGTTGAAATTGATTATGAAGTTGCTTCCCTGCGCACCAAAACAATAAGAATATTACATGTGACTTATTTGAATGAAATGACACAAAAGCACCTGACGTAAACTCAATCGTACCGTTTTGACTCAAATCCCGAACATGACTTATATTCCCTAAACTAAACTTTTTATCGGTTCAGATTATATGCCACCGAACCAAAGCACAGCCCTCGGTGCGTTACCGCACGTATGCACAAGCAGCCTAGGCAGCCTATGTCTTGATGTAGTGAAATAGTTATTTATTGCAAATCGCGTAGCCTCTTGTTCTTCGAACACCAGCATCTCAAGAAGCAAAGATAGCTCAGTGGTAACGTGATAGGCTCTCATTCAGAGGGTTTATGTTCGATCCTCGTGTAAGCTATCTTTTTTTTTCAAAACTCATATTTTCTAGGTGTGTGTGGTATAATACGCATTGCAAGAAAAATTTTGAATACTAGAAAATTCAAGCCCCTTTAAAAAAATTGTATTTAATATTTTCCATGCAAATAATCAATGGAACGTAATGCTGTGTATTGTTTATATTTATATTCATGACATTTCTATAATTGAATCCATCTGATTATTTGGAATATTTGAAAGAATTCTCGCTTAACTTTTCAAAAGGACCTAAGTAACATTTTTTTCATGAATTAATTTGAATAGCGCAATCAACAGAACAACATGAAAGCTATTGATTGCAGTATTCAAATTAATTCATGAAAAAAATGTTACTTAGGTCCTTTTGAAAAGTTAAGCGAGAATTCAGGTCTGAACTTTAGATGAAGGAGGTAGGAAATGAAACATAAATACATAAGTTGAGAATCGATATGTACTCAACAGTTTTCTTTAATGATTGTTAGCAGAAACAAAATAGCTTTTGATTTATCTTGGTAGTAATCAAACTTGCCCACCGAGTTTCAGTAGACAGTAAACATAAGTAGGAAATTATATTATATTGCTTCAATGCACAAAAGAAAATATGCTTTACTGAATAGAAAAGACATAATTATTTAATAAAATTAAGAACTTTCGAGTTTATGGTGCAGCCAGCGCTATATCCAAGGAATTGAGACCGGGGATTTCCCTCTGCGCGTTATTTCCGCGGAGCAATCCAAATTTTTTTTTTCCGTAATGCATACTCATGAACCAGTCTCCCCAAATCTCATTTGCTCGGATCAACATTCAACCCAGCTGAGCTAAAAATAGAACATTGCCGCACGCAATGCGATGTGTGTTGGTGATGCTTTCTTCGGCAATATTCATCCGACGGCAAGAGACTGAACCGAATGCGCATGCGTCCCGCGTCTTCCCGCACACCAGCTGCGCTCCCATATGCTGATTGAGCGCCACAAAGAATGATGCATGCATATGCGTAAAAATAGAACAGAAACACGGCTTGCCGCTGATGCTACGATGGTTAAGCCGACCGATCCACAGTGGCGGAAACCCAGACAAAACCCAAAACAAATCGTTCTTTCGTGAAGCTGATATTATTTTAATTTTGCACATTTAGTCAATGATAATTCCTCAATTTGTTAATTGTAGTTGGTAAATTTAATTTTTGGTGACTTGGTTCAAGTTGATGGTGTAAAGTATCTCCTAAACATATATGTATGGGAAAATTAAATTTGACTAAATTTTGTATCGGGAAAGATTCGGAAAGAACTGATATGATGCATTGAAATATATATTTTGTCACTTAACAGTGATTAGTTTGGCGAATTGCGCCTTGTTGCACCAAAGCGGGAAATTTACTGTTTCAAGGTTAGAATTAAGACGCTGCTGTGATCCTAAGTCATGGGCTTCCGGAAGTCTTTGGATAGCATAGCATATGTCGGATAACTATTTAAATTTCAAAATGAATTCAGCGTTACAAAATTTCTGTTGCTAAATTTCAAGCGCAATCGTAGGTTTAGTCGAGCATTTGTATGGGGGACCACCACTGCGCGACGGCACATTGCCATTCCTTCTTTTAGGCGCATTCGAACGGGAGAGCGTTGAACGTGTTAAACAAAGCACGATGCTTTTTGAAATTGCTATATGAGGACTAAGGAGTATTTACAGGCTGTTGTATAGGGTATTTGTGCTTTTCTTAGCGCTTGATAGCAATAAGACATGAGAAAAGTTATGTCTAACGTTTAGCAGAGAAGAGGATTTTTATTTATTGAACGGATATCCTATCGAAAAAAGGTCACCCAAAATTACTATTTAGTAATTTACATAGGGCACCCGTAACCTGAGGGGTTCTTATTGATACTTCCCATTATTATACACATATGTGTCTACTAGTTTGGATGTAATTATGCAATTATACCAATATAATTTTGCATTAACATCCTCGAATCAATAGTGAATCTACTTTTATCTCAATTAAAGTAACAGCGTATCCAAGCGATTTCAATAGTTTATCTATTACAGCATCATTACTGGGCGCGAGTGTTTTGATTATCCTCGCAGCGCTGTCATTTTAGTTTAGTCACTCTTTTTCGGTTATCATTTTGGTGGCTGCATTCCGTACAGGTGACGTTTAATAGTTCATCAAATAGCAGCGCTGCTATCGGGCTACCAAATTTGATCACCTGTCCGCTGCGCTACTGTTTTAGCAGCGCGTTTAGTAGCGATCGGAAAAGTGTCAAGTAATGATACTGCGCTGCCAAACGGCTTATACTCACCACCGGCAATCTTGCTCTAAGTTAATGTATTGAAACTGTATATTTTAAAAACCAACGGTAAAAGCTAATATTTTCTTTTCTCGATCCATTAATACTTCCAGTATAGGAATCGGTACCCTAGCAGGATAAACTCTCATGCTTATAGAGGTAATGAATATATGCCCAATTCGATGATTTATATTTGTATGTATTTTGTCACATACTATGTGTATTGATGGTACTGTGGTGTAGTAGCCGCTTCCCGATCAAGAGATCACGAGTTCGAGTCCAGAGTGGAGCATTTTGCTTTTTTTTTGCACGTAAAAACAGTTTTTTGGCCATAACTCCGAAACGCAAAGTTCAATCGATCTAATTTTAAATAGGAACCAATGGGACTGCATTCCGCGTCGAATGCAACTTGTTGCGAAACAAATCGGATAATGATAAATGCCCAAAACGTGTCTCACATTTTTGTACACATACACACACACACACACACATACATACACACATACAGACATCACCTCAATTCGTCGAGCTGAGTCGATTGGTATATAACACTATGGGTCTCCGAGCCTTCTATAAAAAGTTCGGTTTTGGAGCAGTTCTATAGCCTTTCCGTATACTTAGTATACGAGAAAGGCAAAAATGTATTTGCTCAGAAAATTATTTTGAGCTTTTTAGTGGAATGTCTTCACTTGTCATAAGACGAGTTTGTACCATCCCATTTAATTCCACCACTTGAATGTACCTTGACAGATACGTATTTCGACCTCAAGAGTAAGTTAGTCTGTAGTGCGAGTCGAGTCAAGTACCAAACACTGGAGATGTGAACTGGTCTGAAAAATAACCTTAATGCTTCTCGAAATCTGCCGAATATTAGCCCAAAATTATATTAGTAGGCTTATTGTATTTTTGCCTTCCTCGTATACTAAGTATACATAAAGGCTATCTTCTTCTTCTTATTGGCATTACATCCCCACACTGGGACAGAGCCGCCTCGCAGCTTAGTGTTCATTAAGCACTTCCACAGTTATTAACTGCGAGGTTTCTAAGCCAGGTTACCATTATTGCATTCGTATATCATGAGGCTATTTTATTTATCATCAGACTAAGGCCGGAGTGGCCTGTGCTGCACATAAAAGACTTCTCCATTCAGCTCGGTTCATGGCTGCACTTCGCCAACCACCTGATCGACCCACCTTGCCCACTGTGCACCTCGCCTTCTTGTTCCCGTCGGATCGTTGTCGAGAACCATTTTCACCGGGTTACGCCAACCGCCTGATCGACCCACCTTGCCCACTGTGCACCTCGCCTTCTTGTTCCCGTCGGATCGTTGTCGAGAACCATTTTCACCGGGTTACTGTCCGACATTCTGGCTACGTGCCCGGCCCACCTTCGATCGAAGCGTCTTGCGGAGTCCAAAGTACGTACGATTTCCAGCCACTATGCGTCTCCGAATTTCTCTGCTGGTATCGTTATCAGCGGTCACCAGTGAGCCCAAGTACACGAATTCTTCAACCACCTCGATTTCGTCACCACCGATAGAAACTCGTGGTGGGTGGCTCACATTGACCTCTCTTGAGCCTCTTCCTATCATGTACTTCGTCTTCGACGTGTTGATGACTAGTCCAATCCGTTTAGCTTCGCTTTTCAGTCTGATGTAGGCTTCCTCCATCCTCTCAAAGTTACGTGCCATGATATCAATGTCGTCGGCGAAACCAAATAACTGGACGGACTTCGTGAAAATCGTACCACTCGTGTCAATCCCTGCCCTTCGTATTACTCCCTCCAAAGCGATGTTGAATAGCAGACACGAAAGACCATCACCTTGCCGTAACCCTCTACGGGTTTCGAAGGGACTCGAGAATGCCCTGAAACTCGAACTACGCACATCACCCGATCCATCGTCGCCTTGATCAACCGTATCAGTTTATCCGGAAATCCGTTTTCGTGCATTAGCTGCCATAGCTGGTCCCGATCGATTGTATCATATGCGGCTTTGAAGTCGATAAATAGATGATGTGTGGGCACGTTGTATTCGCGGCATTTCTGCAGTACTTGGCGAATGGCGAACACCTGGTCCGTGGTGGAGCGTTCGCCCATAAAACCCGCCTGGTACTGCCCCACGAACTCTCGTGCAATTGGTGCTAGTCGACGGCATAAAATTTGGGAGAGTACCTTGTAGGCGGCGTTCAGCAATGTGATTGCGCGGTAGATCATGAGGCTAGCACGATGATACTTTTATGCCCAGGGAAGTCGAGACAATTTCCAATCCGAAAATTGCCTAGACCGGCACCGGGAATCGAACCCAGCCACCCTCAGCATGGTCTTGCTTTGTAGCCGCGCGTCTTACCGCACAGCTAAGGAGGGCCCGGCCCGACATAAAGGCTATATGTTCGCTAAAAAACAAACATATTATAGAAGGCTTGAAGACCCGTTGTACTGTATACCGATCGACTCAGTTCGACGAATTGAGGTAATGTCTTTTTTTTCTTCCTAAGCAATGGAGGGGGAATCTGCTCAACAGACATCCTGGGTTGTCCAGGAAGTGCGGGGCTAGGGACCACCTCCAACAGCAACCGAGGGAGGCAGGACTACATCCCCGAGCCGCTAAACCGTTTCCATTGTCGCCAAGCCCATCGTCCCTTCGGTACAATCAGAAAGTAATGCTTCAAAGGGGGGCCAGTGCACAACGCACCCTCGAGGTTAGCTGCATGTCCTTGCAGCATCGAACATCGTGAGTCGCTTTTTTAGAAGAACACCTTGGTATCGTGCCAGCGCATTGCCGGTTTTCCAGGTGGCCTTACCATGCCCTATGTCCTCGGAAGGTGGGAAGGGTCGACATCGCGCCTGCTTCCCTCTGCACGACTGGTATCAAGAATGATGATGCCGCGTGCACCCCAAATTTACCACTCTGCAATAGGGTCTATTCGCCAACACACAAAGGGACTTGCCGACACGGTGCCTACGCCTGCCCCAGCTTTGACGAGGACCCCTTTCAGTCCTCGGGTTCAGAACCCGCCCGGTTGACCGACGCCGCGAAAGCGACGATACCATGTTGTTCTTCGCGCGGCCACTTGTTCGATAAAAGGATCGAGTTCGACCACAGGGCATGACCACCGGTATGACCCATGAAGCCGACTCCGAACCCTTGGACCATCTATTATTTTATTTTTTTTTATTTCTTTATTCAGGTGTTTTTTTAACCACCTCTTATTTGCGCCTGAACTAGCCATCCTTGAGTCCACGCGCCACCTTCTGTGTAGCTCAGAGAGGATTTGGGCGATAGCCGATAAAACGACACATCCTCCGAACTAGGTTGTCCGGGGTAGTGTCCAGACCACATGTGGCAAGCATGTGGTCACGCATTGCGCGAAAATGTGTGCACACGAACAACACGAGTTCCGCCGTTTCCTCTTAACCTGCGCACACCAAACACTCGGGCGAGGCCAAGCAAGCCAGCTGCGTTACCTGTACTGTGATTTTGCAGCACGCTTAAACGCCGGGCACTTCGAACCCCCCATGGGGTGCTTGCTGTTCACAGCTTTGCTGGAACACATCAAACAATTGGGAGGGTTCATGCAGCATTGTGCCTTATGTCCCTCCAATCCTCCATGCACTTAAAGCAAACTTCAGGTTGCTCGTATATGCCCACAGGGCACACTGACCCTCCCAACTTGACTACCTTGGAGGCGTCCGCTGCAGATAGCCGAACCAATGCTACCTGCGTCCACTACTACTGCGTCCTACCACTTCACACTGTCGCCGTAATGCCGAGACGAGCTCTTCGACTTCGGTGATCTCGTCCAGGTCTTTAACCCTTAGATTCACCTCCGTCGTGAGTGCTCTCACCTTGACCGTCTCGCCTAGGACTTCCTCCGCCAACTTCTTGTAGGCGGCGCCCTTTTGCGAGACGCCCCGCTTCAGCTCGAGGATCATCTCGCCCATCCGGGTACGTCTTATTCGACGTACGTCGGCGCCGAGTTCACCGAGCTTGACGTCACTCCTCATCGCCTTCAAGACGTCCGAGTACTTAGCCTCGTACGTCTTGATGACTAGGGCATCGCCCTGGAGCGATAGGCGCCTACTCTAGACTTCTTGCTACCCTCATTCGCCTGGGCCTTCTTTTCGGCCCTTGATGTCTTCAGTTTCCTCTTGTTCTTGACCAGGGTCCAGGAGGCGTCATCCCCTTCTATTCCCTTGGTCTGGGGCGGCTGATAGCTCTCAGCCTGCCGTAACTCCTTTCCACCGTCTTTCCTGGGTGGACGGACCTTTCCAGGTCCTCCCTCTCCCGGTTTGAGAGGTACCTGGCCGGGGTTCAGCTTCCCAGCCCCAATACCCTTGTTCGGGGTAGTAACCCTCCGCGTTTTGGAGCGGCCCCAGGGAGCTCATCCCCTGGAGACTGTCTCCCCCGTTTTTGTGTCTGCTCCGTTGGAGCAGTCACCCCCAACGTACCCGCGAATACTTGAGCCTCAGTCTGGGTAGACTTTGGCACCACCGTCTTCGCTGGCACGCCCTCGGTCGATTCGACCTTGCCCGAGTCCGCGAATCCTTGGGCCTCAGTCTGGGTAGACCTCGACTCCACCGATTTCACGGGTTTACACTTGGCCGTCCTGACCGCCCTTCTCCAGCTTGGCGTCCAACATCGACTTTCGAAGTTTCAGCAAGCTCCTCTTGAAGTCCTTACTGATATTATGCTTCGATGACGCAAAGTCGATGATGACGTCCAGCTGTTCCGTCGCCCCCTCGAAGCCCTCGAAAGCCCATCGCGTTTGCGGTTCATCGCCTCCCCAAGCCATGGGCCGTTTGTAACCTCTACCGGCGTAGCCGAGGAGAAGGTTAAGTGACCCACGCTCGCGCTGCGCACTGAGCTGCCAACTATTGCCTCTGGCCTCCTAGCCGGAGACCTAAACAACCCATCTCTTGCGAAGGGGTTGTCGCCTACACTACTACCACTAATTGAAGAATTGACTTGTTTTTCCATTTTGGTCCCACGAGTTGCTCGGGAAAAGAGGTCCACCACGCCAAAGCCCAGCATGACGCGGTAAGGGACAATTACTGTGGAGGGTGCCCAGTAGAGTGATTCAAATTTTGACTTTTTTGCTCCCCAATGCTTAATCGATTGCATTTGCCATTACTGTGAAAATCGACCCTCATGTGAGAGAACGTTCGTTGAGATGGCCCATGAACAATTTTAATATAATCAACACATTGACTGCATAGAATACTTTCCATGCTGAAAACCAGTTGTTGTTGCGAATTGATTTGTCTTTTGGAAGCAAAATTATGAAGTAAACAAAAATGCTCATTATTGATATTGATGTTATTCTTTTACGTGTTAAATTGAATTTCCCATGATTCAGTTTTTGCTCAATAACTTTTCTTGCATGCAATAAATCGTTTCGCATCAAAGACGATCTGTTTCTTGGTCAATTTCCTATGTTGCCAATGTACTCATATATTATTAGAGCTTAATGGGAAGCGTTGAGGAATGGTTTTCCACAAAAGTTACTGTTTTCATAGTAATTTTTATACAAACTTCAAACTGCGCGTGCTCACTCAAATTACGTCCAATAAGTTAAAAATTTAGGAGGATTATTAAAATGGCAAATGCAATCGATTAAGCATCGGGGAGCAAAAAAGTCAAAATTTGAATCACTCTAGTGCTCAGGTACCCCACAGGCTCCGTTAAAGGCCTAGCTCATTATTTCATCCCCCCTGGTCGCTTAACGCCTTGGGATTAGGGGTTAGGGACGATGGTCCCTTCGGCCAAATGACTTTTTTTTTCGGAAAATTTACCTGTTCAACCAATTGACTGTCGGCCAGATGGGTTTCGGCCTAATGGTTAGTTCGACTAAATAACTTCCGTGCTTGTGGCATTCGGTCTAATGGATTTTGGTTGAATGTCTTTCGGTGTCACGAATTTTTCGGTGAATGTGAAGAAACATATGTTGTGTAGTTGCCATCGGAAAAATAACACCATGTGCCTCAATTCAAGCGGATTACGACGTGGAGATTTATATGAACTTTTTTTAACTGCATGTAGTTGTGTTTGGCCTTGAAATTCGAGCATTAATGAGCATGAGCATTATGACCGCAAAATTCGTAGTTTCTACTCCGTGATTGACTGAACTTGCGAAATTGTACAGAGAACACAATGAATGGGGCTTGGGATTAGCTACCCATTCTCAATGTACACGTTTCGGGAGCTCAAATATTTAAAGTCAATAACGGCGCCGGATGATTCTCAAAATACTCTGTAAACAAAGGTCTTTCGAGGACCAAGTGATGTTATTTAGATGACATGCTAAATAGACACAGGCTACTGTGATATGTCAGTTACAATCGGTAGTCATATTTCAATGCCATTCCCAGTTACCTCCGGAGTACCTCAAGGCAGCCACCTTGGAAAATTTTGTTCCTTTTATATATGAATAATGTCAACTTTATCTTGAAGAGCTTCAAGCTATCTTATGCCGATGACCATAAGCTTTATTACCTCATAAAACAACCTCTACATGTCGAGTTCTTGCAAGAGCAATTGACGTCATTCACTAACTGATGTCGTATTAATCACATGGTATTAAGGACAAGCCTCCCATAATTCAAAACTTATATCACTCGCGTTTTCGAGGGCACCCCACTCAATACGGAGGCAACGCACAACTGTTATTTTTATTATTAGCAGTTGGAGGCTCGGTTGAAAGGAATCAAAGCGATTTGATTCCGGTTTGACCTATAGGCCGAATCGAAGTTCGTCGAACATGTTAAAGTTCATTCGCTTCGCCTTACTTATTTATTGAATCGTCTTCGATGGTATCGTACAGACTAAAATTAAACTACATTCTTAATCCTAGTTTTGAAACAATGCTTAGAAATATTAAAATCAAACATATCACCCACAACGTTGAAATTTCTGAAACAGGAACTTAAAGGGCTGTTATACCCATAATTTGTCAAGTGCATGGGGACAGCGATGAGTGAAGCGTGCCGTAACCTACGACTAGGAGCGATGAGTTGGGTCTCTGAGAGAAGATCCGAGCAATCTATGTATCCATTAAGGATGTCGTGGACCAATAATCTTTTTAGTTTCAACCGTCTTCTTGACAAAAGTTCAAGATACAGCTGACAGCGAGCAGGATTATTTATTTATTTTTATTTATTTAGTTAACATCTAAACAGATAACACTGAATCAACAATTTGACGCCACAATGCACGGTTCGAGGCCGCATCTCTCCATCCTCGGATACGCCCCACGCTCGCCAAGTCGTTCTGCACCTGGTCTGCCCATCTCGCTCGCTGCGCTCCACGTCGTCTCGTACCTGCCGGATCGGAAGCGAACACCATCTTTGCAGGGTTGCTGTCCGGCATTCTTACAACATGCCCTGCCCATCGTACCCTTCCGGCTTTAGCTACCTTCTGGATACTGGGTTCGCCGTAGAGCTGGGCGAGCTCATGGTTCATTCTTCGCCGCCACACACCGTCTCTTGCACACCGCCAAAGATGGTTCTAAGCACCCGTCTCTTGAATACTCCGAGTGCTTGCAAGTCCTCCTCGAGCATTGTCCATGTTTCATGTCCGTAGAGGACAACCGGTCTTACAAGCGTCTTGTACATGACACATTTGGTGCGGTGGCGAATCTTTTTCGACCGCAGTTTCTTCTGGAGCCCGTAGTAGGCCCGACTTCCACAGATGATGCGCCTTCGTATTTCACGACTAACGTTGTTGTCAGCCGTTAGCAAGGATCCGAGGTAGACGAATTCCTCGACCACCTCGAAGGTATCCCCGTCTATCGTAACACTGCTTCCCAGGCGGGCCCTGTCGCGCTCGGTTCCGCCCACAAGCATGTACTTTGTCTTTGACGCATTCACCACCAGTACAACTTTTGTTGCTTCACGTTTCAGGCGGGTGTACAGTTCTGCCACCTTTGCAAATGTTCGGCCGACAATGTACATGTCATCCGCGAAGCAAATAAATTGACTGGATCTGTTGAAAATCGTACCCCGGCTGTTACACCCGGCTCTCCGCATGACACCTTCTAGCGCAATGTTGAACAACAGGCACGAAAGTCCATTACCTTGTCTTAGTCCCCGGCGCGATTCGAACGAACTGGAGTGTTCGCCCGAAATCTTCACACAGTTTTGCACACCATCCACCGTTGCTTTGATCAGTCTGGTAAGCTTCACATGGAAGCTGTTCTCGTCCATAATTTTCCATAGCTCTACGCGGTCTATACTGTCGTATGCCGCCTTGAAATCAACGAACAGATGGTGCGTTGGGACCTGGTATTCACGGCATTTTTGAAGGATTTGCCGTACAGTAAAGATCTGGTCCGTTGTCGAGCGGCCGCCAAAGAAGCCGGCTTGATAACTTCCCACGAACTCGTTCACTAATGGTGACAGACGACGGAAGATAATCTGGGATATCACTTTGTAGGCGGCATTAAGGATGGTGATCGCTCGAAAGTTCTCACACTCCAGTTTGTTGCCTTTCTTGTAGATGGGGCATATAACCCCTTCCTTCCACTCCTCCGGTAGCTGTTCGGTTTCCCAGATTCTGACTATCAGTTTGTGCAGGCAAGTGGCCAGCTTTTCCGGGCCCATCTTGATGAGCTCAGCTCCGATACCATCCTTACCAGCTGCTTTATTGGGCTTCAGCTGTTGAATGGCATCCTTAACTTCCCTCAAGGTGGGGGCTGGTTGGCTTCCATCGTCCGCTGAACTGACGTAGTCATCTCCTCCGCTGCCTTGACTTTCACTACCTGTAATCTCAGCGCCATTCAGATGTTCCTCGTAGTGCTGCTTCCACCTTTCGATCACCACACGTTCGTCCGTCAAGATGCTCCCATCATTATCCCGGCACATTTCGGCTCGCGGCACGAAGCCTTTGCGGGATGCGTTGAGCTTCTGATAGAACTTGCGTGTATCTTGAGAACGGCACAGCTGTTCCATCTCCTGGCACTCCGCTTCTTCCAGGCGGCGTTTCTTCTCCTGAAAAGCCGGGTCTGCTGTCTCCGCTTCCGTCTATAACGTTCCACGTTCTGCCGGGTACCTTGCTGCAGCGCGACCGCCCGCGCTGCATCCTTCTCCTCCAGAATCTGTCTGCACTCTTCGTCGAACCAATCGTTCCGTCGACTTCGACCCACATACCCGACGTTGTTCTCCGCTGCGTCGTTAATGGCTGCTTTGACTGTATTCCAGCAGTCCTCAAGAGGGGCCCCATCGAGCTCACCCTCTTCCGGCAACGCTGCCTCGAGATGCTGCGCGTATGCAGTGGCGACATCAGGTTGCTTCAGTCGCTCTAGGTCGTACCGCGGCGGTCGTCGGTACCGAACATTGTTAATGACGGATAGTTTTGGGCGCAGTTTAACCATCACCAGATAGTGGTCAGAGTCGATGTTAGCGCCACGATATGTCCTGACGTCGATAATGTCGGAGAAGTGCCGTCCATCAATCAGAACGTGGTCGATTTGTGATTCTGTCTGCAGTGGTGATCTCCAGGTGTACCGATACGGGAGGCTGTGTTGGAAGTAGGTGCTGCGAATGGCCATATTCTTGGAGGCGGCAAAATCAATTAGTCGTAGGCCGTTTTCGTTCGTCAGCCGGTGAGCGCTGAACTTTCCAATAGTCGGTCTAAACTCCTCCTCTTGGCCAACCTGAGCGTTCAAATCTCCTATGATGATTTTGACGTCGTGGCTTCGGCAGCTGTCGTACTCACGTTCCAGCTGCGCGTAGAATGCGTACTTATCATCATCAGTGCGAGCAGGATAGTCTGGTAAATTTGCAGGGTCATTCCACGGTAAGTGACGAAAGGCAAAACGGATGAATGATTTTTGAATACGTTCAATACGAATGACTTTCGAAGTGTGGTAAGGATCCCAAACAGGGGCATCATACTCAATAATGGCTACGCACGAAGGCGCAGTACAGTGACTTCAATGCATATATGTCTGTAAACTGCGATGCATTACGACGAATGAATCCGAGAACTACTGGATAAGATTGGAATGAGGAGTTATTGCAAAATTAAATACCACTGAGATTATTACCTTGTAACGATATGTACTCATTTATTGATTCATTTTGATCAGCGTGTATAGGGTTATCTTGTGCTGCATGGTAACGCAAAGGTGTTTTCGGTTTTTCGTTCGTGTTGGAACGAATCGATAACAGAGTTCAGTTTGCTGAGTATTGTTGCGACGAACGGTCGAGCTTAGAAACCTCGTCCGGGTCACGACAATGACGCAGCCGGTAGAATTCAATTCATTTTTTTGTAATTGGTTGAGCTCCCTGCCTACATTTGTTGGAATCGGTGTCATCGGAATCAGGTAAATAAAAAAAATATGTGCATTCAAAAAAATAAAAAAATAAGAAAATGGAAGACAAGATAAAAAAATCCTTGAGAATGCTAGCGCTCCCGGTAGGCTCCCTGACGGAAGGGCAGAGGAGTAGGCCGGGTAGCAAATAAAAAGTGCAAAACAAAAGGCACGAAAGAAGAAAAAACAAAAGAATGCTAGCGCTCCCGGTAGGCTCCCTGACGGAAGGGCAGAGGAGTAGGCCGGGTGGCAAAGAAATGGTGCAAAACAAAAGGCACGAAAGAAAAAAAAAACAAAAGAATGCTAGCGCTCCCGGTAGGCTCCCTGACGGAAGGGCAGAGGAGTAGGCCGGGTGGCAAAGAGAAGGTGCAAAATAAAAGGCACAAAACATAAAAGTGGCAAAGAAAGATTAAAAAACCCGACTTAATCCACCTACAGTGAACGCAACCCTTCTTACACTTTTGAATGGTTGTGCAGTGCATATTACAATTTCTATGCATATGACCTTCAATTGAATGTAAAATAACTGATATTATCATGCTTTTAACGATTTCAAAATAAAAAACCCGACTTAATCCACCTACAGTGAACGCAACCCTTCTTACACTTTTGAATGGTTGTGCAGTGCATATTACAATTTCTATGCATATGACCTTCAATTGAATGTAAAATAACTGATATTATCATGCTTTTAACGATTTCAAAATAAAAAAGGGATATTTCTGGAAATTTAACATTTTTAAAAAATACAAAAGACTGCAGATTTGATTTGCCGCCTTAAATGGCAATATTACAGCTTCTGTTTAAGCCCAAAAGAGTTCAAATCGGGTTATTGACGGCTGAGATATTGGTGTAACAATTCTTTATTAGTAGTCTGAAAATATGTCTCATATTCGTATTTCACAGATATCTCTGAAACCGAATTTCCAATTGCAGAAAAAATGAATGGGTCCAATGACAAAAACATAGCTTTCGTTTAAAGATAAAATCGCACAAATCGGTCCAAGGACGACTGAGATCTTGATGGGACATATTTTACCAATGTGTGAAGTTGATACGTCTAATGCTTTATGTTCGTATTTCAGAGATATCTCCGGAACCCAATGTCTAATTGCAAAAACAAAATACAATGGGTTCAATGGCAAAGTCATAGCTTTCGTTTAAAGATAAAATCATGCAAATTGGTTTACAGACGGCTGAGATATTCATGTGACATTATTTTGTTAGTTTCCTGAAAATGCACTTCATGTTCGTATTTCTCACATATCTCTGGAACCAAATGTCCGATTGCAAAAATGAACTCGTTCAATGACAAAGTCATAGCTTTCGTTTAGTGTTAAAATCGTGCAAATCGGTCCACGGACGGCTGAGATCTTGATGTGAGATTTTTGTAACGCACACACATACGCACACACGCACACACGCACACACACACACATACATACATGTGCTCAGTTCGTCGAGCTGAGTTGATTGGTATATACGACTTGGGTCTCCGAGCCTCGGATAAAAAGTCGGTTTTTCAAGCGATCTTTATACCCTTCTTAGGGTGTAAGAAGGGTAAAAAGGGATATTTCTGGAAATTTAACATTTTTTTTAAAATACAAAAAGACTGCAGATTTGATTTGCCGCCTTAAATGGCAATATTACAGCTTCTGTTTAAGCCCAAAAGAGTTCAAATCGGGTTATAGACGGCTGAGATATTGGTGTGACAATTCTTCATTAGTAGTCTGAAAATATGTCTCATATTCGTATTTCACAGATATCTCTGAAACCGAATTTCCAATTGCAGAAAAAAATGAATGGGTCCAATGACAAAAACATAGCTTTCGTTTAAAGATAAAATCGCACAAATCGGTCCAAGGACGACTGAGATCTTGATGGGACATATTTTACCAATGTGTGAAGTTGATACGTCTAATGCTTTATGTTCGTATTTCAGAGATATCTCCGGAACCCAATGTCTAATTGCAAAAACAAAATACAATGGGTTCAATGGCAAAGTCATAGCTTTCGTTTAAAAGATAAAATCATGCAAATTGGTTTACAGACGGCTGAGATATTCATGTGACATTATTTTGTTAGTTTCCTGAAAATGCACTTCATGTTCGTATTTCTCACATATCTCTGGAACCAAATGTCCGATTGCAAAAAATTGAACTCGTTCAATGACAAAGTCATAGCTTTCGTTTAGTGTTAAAATCGTGCAAATCGGTCCACGGACGGCTGAGATCTTGATGTGAGATTTTTGTAACGCACACACATACGCACACACACACACACACACACACACACATACATACATGTGCTCAGTTCGTCGAACTGAGTTGATTGGTATATACGACTTGGGTCTCCGAGCCTCGGATAAAAAGTCGGTTTTTCAAGCGATCTTTATACCCTTCTTAGGGTGTAAGAAGGGTAAAAAGGGATATTTCTGGAAATTTAACAATTTTTAAAAAATACAAAAAGACTGCAGATTTGATTTGCCGCCTTAAATGGCAATATTACAGCTTCTGTTTAAGCCCAAAAGAGTTCAAATCGGGTCATAGACGGCTGAGATATTGGTGTGACAATTTTTCATTAGTAGTCTGAAAATATAACTCATATTCGTATTTCACAGATATCTCTGAAACCGAATTTCCGATTGCAGAAAAAAATTAATGAGTCCAATGACAAAAACATAGCTTTCGTTTAAAGATAAAATCGCACAAATCGGTCCAAGGACGACTGAGATCTTGATGGGACATTTTTTACCAATGTGTGAAGTTGATACGTCTAATGCTTTATGTTCGTATTTCAGAGATATCTCCGGAACCCAATGTCTAATTGCAAAAACAAAATACAATGGGTTCAATGGCAAAGTCATAGCTTTCGTTTAAAGATAAAATCATGCGAATTGGTTTACAGACGGCTGAGATATTCATGTGACATTATTATGTTAGTTTTCTGAAAATGCACTTCATGTTCGTATTTCTCACATATCTCTGGAACCAAATGTCCGATTGCAAGAAAATTGAACTCGTACAATGACAAAGTCATAGCTTTCGTTTAGTGTTAAAATCGTGCAAATCGGTCCACGGACGGCTGAGATCTTGATGTGAGATTTTTGTAACGCACACACATACGCACACACGCACACACGCACACACACACATACATACATACATGTGCTCAGTTCGTCGAGCTGAGTTGATTGGTATATACGACTTGGGTCTCCGAGCCTCGGATAAAAAGTCGGTTTTTCAAGCGATCTTTATACCCTTCTTAGGGTGTAAGAAGGGTAAAAAGGGATATTTCTGGAAATTTAACATTTTTTAAAAAATACAAAAAGACTGCAGATTTGATTTGCCGCCTTAAATGGCAATATTACAGCTTCTGTTTAAGCCCAAAAGAGTTCAAATCGGGTTATAGACGGCTGAGATATTGGTGTGACAATTCTTCATTAGTAGTCTGAAAATATGTCTCATATTCGTATTTCACAGATATCTCTGAAACCGAATTTCCAATTGCAGAAAAAAATGAATGGGTCCAATGACAAAAACATAGCTTTCGTTTAAAGATAAAATCGCACAAATCGGTTCAAGGACGACTGAGATCTTGATGGGACATATTTTACCAATGTGTGAAGTTGATACGTCTAATGCTTTATGTTCGTATTTCAGAGATATCTCCGGAACCCAATGTCTAATTGCAAAAAAATACAATGGGTTCAATGGCAAAGTCATAGCTTTCGTTTAAAGATAAAATCATGCAAATTGGTTTACAGACGGCTGAGATATTCATGTGACATTATTTTGTTAGTTTCCTGAAAATGCACTTCATGTTCGTATTTCTCACATATCTCTGGAACCAAATGTCCGATTGCAAAAAAAAATTGAACTCGTTCAATGACAAAGTCATAGCTTTCGTTTAGTGTTAAAATCGTGCAAATCGGTCCACGGACGGCTGAGATCTTGATGTGAGATTTTTGTAACGCACACACATACGCACACACGCACACACGCACACACGCACACACGCACACACACACACACATACATACATGTGCTCAGTTCGTCGAGCTGAGTTGATTGGTATATACGACTTGGGTCTCCGAGCCTCGGATAAAAAGTCGGTTTTTCAAGCGATCTTTATACCCTTCTTAGGGTGTAAGAAGGGTAAAAAAAGGGATATTTCTGGAAATTTAACAATTTTTAAAAAATACAAAAAGACTGCAGATTTGATTTGCCGCCTTAAATGGCAATATTACAGCTTCTGTTTAAGCCCAAAAGAGTTCAAATCGGGTCATAGACGGCTGAGATATTGGTGTGACAATTTTTCATTAGTAGTCTGAAAATATGTCTCATATTCGTATTTCACAGATATCTCTGAAACCGAATTTCCGATTGCAGAAAAAATTAATGAGTCCAATGACAAAAACATAGCTTTCGTTTAAAGATAAAATCGCACAAATCGGTCCAAGGACGACTGAGATCTTGATGGGACATATTTTACCAATGTGTGAAGTTGATACGTCTAATGCTTTATGTTCGTATTTCAGAGATATCTCCGGAACCCAATGTCTAATTGCAAAAACAAAATACAATGGGTTCAATGGCAAAGTCATAGCTTTCGTTTAAAGATAAAATCATGCGAATTGGTTTACAGACGGCTGAGATATTCATGTGACATTATTATGTTAGTTTTCTGAAAATGCACTTCATGTTCGTGTTTCTCACATATCTCTGGAACCAAATGTCCGATTGCAAAAAAAATTGAACTCGTACAATGACAAAGTCATAGCTTTCGTTTAGTGTTAAAATCGTGCAAATCGGTCCACGGACGGCTGAGATCTTGATGTGAGATTTTGTAACGCACACATACGCACACACGCACACACGCACACACACACACACATACATACATGTGCTCAGTTCGTCGAGCTGAGTTGATTGGTATATACGACTTGGGTCTCCGAGCCTCGGATAAAAAGTCGGTTTTCAAGCGATCTTTATACCCTTCTTAGGGTGTAAGAAGGGTAAAGGGATATTTCTGGAAATTTAACAATTTTTAAAAATACAAAAAGACTGCAGATTTGATTTGCCGCCTTAAATGGCAATATTACAGCTTCTGTTTAAGCCCAAAAGAGTTCAAATCGGGTCATAGACGGCTGAGATATTGGTGTGACAATTTTTCATTAGTAGTCTGAAAATATGTCTCATATTCGTATTTCACAGATATCTCTGAAACCGAATTTCCGATTGCAGAAAAAAATTAATGAGTCCAATGACAAAAACATAGCTTTCGTTTAAAGATAAAATCGCACAAATCGGTCCAAGGACGACTGAGATCTTGATGGGACATATTTTACCAATGTGTGAAGTTGATACGTCTAATGCTTTATGTTCGTATTTCAGAGATATCTCGGAACCCAATGTCTAATTGCAAAAACAAAATACAATGGGTTCAATGGCAAAGTCATAGCTTTCGTTTAAAGATAAAATCATGCAAATTGGTTTACAGACGGCTGAGATATTCATGTGACATTATTATGTTAGTTTTCTGAAAATGCACTTCATGTTCGTATTTCTCACATATCTCTGGAACCAAATGTCCGATTGCAAAAAAAAATGAACTCGTACAATGACAAAGTCATAGCTTTCGTTTAGTGTTAAAATCGTGCAAATCGGTCAACGGACGGCTGAGATCTTGATGTGAGATTTTTGTAACGCACACACATACGCACACACGCACACACGCACACACACACACACATACATACATGTGCTCAGTTCGTCGAGCTGAGTTGATTGGTATATACGACTTGGGTCTCCGAGCCTCGGATAAAAAGTCTGTGTTTCAAGCGATCTTTATACCCTTCTTAGGGTGTAAGAAGGGTAAAAAGGGATATTTCTGGAAATTTAACATTTTTAAAAATACAACAAGACTGCAGATTTGATTTGCCGCCTTAAATGGCAATATTACAGCTTCTGTTTAAGCCCAAAAGAGTTCAAATCGGGTTATAGACGGCTGAGATATTGGTGTGACAATTCTTCATTAGTAGTCTAAAATATGTCTCATATTCGTATTTCACAGATATCTCTGAAACCGAATTTCCAATTGCAGAAAAAATGAATGGGTCCAATGACAAAAACATAGCTTTCGTTTAAAGATAAAATCGCACAAATCGGTCCAAGGACGACTGAGATCTTGATGGGACATATTTTACCAATGTGTGAAGTTGATACGTCTAATGCTTTATGTTCGTATTTCAGAGATATCTCCGGAACCCAATGTCTAATTGCAACAAAATACAATGGGTTCAATGGCAAAGTCATAGCTTTCGTTTAAAGATAAAATCATGCAAATTGGTTTACAGACGGCTGAGATATTCATGTGACATTATTTTGTTAGTTTCCTGAAAATGCACTTCATGTTCGTATTTCTCACATATCTCTGGAACCAAATGTCCGATTGCAAAAAAAATTGAACTCGTTCAATGACAAAGTCATAGCTTTCGTTTAGTGTTAAAATCGTGCAAATCGGTCCACGGACGGCTGAGATCTTGATGTGAGATTTTGTAACGCACACACATACGCACACACGCACACGCACACACACACACATACATACATGTGCTCAGTTCGTCGAGCTGAGTTGATTGGTATATACGACTTGGGTCTCCGAGCCTCGGATAAAAAGTCGGTTTTTCAAGCGATCTTTATACCCTTCTTAGGGTGTAAGAAGGGTAAAAAGGCAAGAGAAAAAAGACAGATGAATGCTAGCGTCCCCGGTAGGCTCCCTGACAGAAGGGCAGAGGAGTGGGCCGGATGACAAAAAAAGGCATAATGAGATAAATGAAACTAATAGGCAAGAGAGTTTGTTAAACGAAAACCAAAAAGATGTTGGAATGAAAACAAAAAAAGACGAAAATAATTAATTATCAGATGAAAATAAAACTAAAATAAGAATTTGGATTTAAATTGGATTTTGATTGGATTTGGATAAAGATTGGTTCGGAATTGGATTTGATTTGTTTTTGGGTTGGATTAGGATTGAATTTGGATTGTTTTAGGATCGGATTTGGATTGGATTAAGATTGGTTTTGAATTAGATTTGAATTAAAATTGGATTGAATTGGGATTGGATTATGAGTGGATTTGGAATGGATTCGGATCGGATTTGGATTGAATATGGTTTGGATTTGGGTTTATATTGATTAGAAATTTTGGATTTGATTTTGTTTTGGATTTGTATTTAGACTGGTTCGGAATTGAATAACAAATGGTTTCGGATCGGATTAGAATTTAGATACGGATTAAAATTGAATTGAATTGGGATTGGATTATGAGTTGATTTGGATTCATATTGGTTAAAAATTGGATTTGATTTGGTTTTGGATTGAATTTAGATTGGATTTGGATTTAGACTGGTTCGGAATTGGATATCAAATGGTTTCGGATCGGATTTGTATTGGATTCAAATTTAGTGGTTCTGAATAAGATTTGGATTAAAATTGGATTGAATTGGGATTGGATTATGAGTGGATTTGGAATGGATTAGGATCAGATTTAGATTGAATATGGTTTGGATTTGGATTCATATTGGTTAGAAATTGGATTTGATTCGGTTTTGGATTTTGATTCAGACTGGTTCGGAATTGGATATCAAATGGTATCGGATTGGATTTGAATTTAGATTTGTTCGGAATTGTATCTGATTTGTTTTTTTTTGGATCTTAATTAGATATGGATTGAAATTGGATTGAATTTGGATTGGATTATGAGTGGATTTGGAATGGATTTGGGTTCATATTGGCTAGAAATTGGATTTAATTTGGTTTTGGATTGAATTTAGATTGGATTTGGATTTAAACTGGTTCGGAATTGGATATCAAATGGTTTCGGATCGGATTTGGAGTTGATTCGAATTTAGATTGGTTGTGGATTAGATAGATTTGAATTGTGAGTGGATTTGGGTTGGATTCGAATCGTATTAGGTTGGAAATCGGATCAGATTTGGATTAGATTCGGATTGAATTTTGATTGTTTTAGGATCGGATTTGGTTTGGATTTAGAATGGTTCTTAATTAGATTTAGATTGAAATTGGATTGAAATGGATTATGAGTGGATTTGGAATGGATTCTGATCGGATTTGGATTGAATATGGTCTGGGTTTGGATTCATATTTATTAGAAATTGGATTGGTTTTGGATTGAATTTAGATTGGAGTTGGATTTAGACTGGTTCGAAATTGGATATCAAATGGTTTCGGATCGGATTTGAATTGGATTCGAACTTAGATTGGTTCGGAATTGTATTTGATTTGTTTTTTTTCTGGATCTTAATTAGATATGGATTAAAATTGAATTGAATTTGGATTGGATTATGAGTGGATTTGGAATGGATTTGGATTCATATTGGTTAGAAATTGGATTTGATTTGGTTTTGGATTGTATTTGGATTAGATTCGGATTGGATTTGGATTGTTCGGTTTGATTTCGGATTAGATTTGGGTTGGATTTACAAAGGATTTTGTTTTTACACGATTTTTTTTCGCTCGTGTTTTTGATCGTGTGACTTCAATTTGCAACCAAACTCTTCGCAACATGTTTCAAAAAAATCCAGAATAAATCAAAGAAAAATCACATGATAATTAATATACGTTAAACATTTAGGATGAGTGGAAAATTGAGAAAATGTAAATCGTGTAAAAACAAAATCCAGTGTAATTCGGTTGGTTTTGAGTAGGATTTAGATTGGAGTTGCATTCAATTTGGAATGGATTTGGATTGGATGTGGATTGGCTTTGAATTAGATTTGGATTGAATTTGGATTAGATTTGGTTTGGATTTGGATTGTTTTTGAACTGGATTTATATTTTGATTGGTTTTGGATTGGATTAAAATTGAATCTGGATTGATTTTTATTGGATTTGGATTGGAGTCGGATTGATTATGGATTTAATTTGAATTTGATGCGAATAAATCCAAATTGAATTTGGATGGGATTTGGATTAAATTTGGATTAGATTTGGATTGAAATTAAATTCAATTTAGATTGTGTTTAGATTTGATTTGGATTGATCTTGGTTTTGAATTAGGTTGGGATCATATAGAGTCGTTCGCATATTTTTCTTAATTCTTGAAAAGGGGGTAATTCCATATTGGTTTAAAAGGAATCCATAATGATATTTCCTCAAACTTCATAGGTATTTTAAGTTTCTAATACGTCTGCAGAGTAGAGGAGGGAAAGAATGTAGTGGATAAGATTGGAATGAGGAGTTATTGCAAAATTAAATACCACTGAGATTATTACCTTGTAACGATATGTACTCATTTATTGATTCATTTTGATCAGCGTGTATAGGGTTATCTTGTGCTGCATGGTAACGCAAAGGTGTTTTCGGTTTTTCGTTCGTGTTGGAACGAATCGATAACAGAGTTCAGTTTGCTGAGTATTGTTGCGACGAACGGTCGAGCTTAGAAACCTCGTCCGGGTCACGACACCAAGCTTTAGCAGTAATTGTACAAATATGCTCATTGAAACGCAGTCTAGTGTCCATTACGACTCCCAAGTCTCGGATTGAAGCGACACGGTCCAGTTCCATTCCATCTATGGTATAGGCGAAGGTAGTTGAAGATAGCCATCGGCAGAAAGTGATCACCTTGCACTTCTTGATGTTGACGCACATCCCATTTTCCACCGCATTTTCATCGCACCAACGGAGCAGTCTAGTAATGATTTGATCACTCTGAAGATTTTGAGATCGTCGGCAAACAGTAGTTTTGCAGATGAGATTCCAAGGCTTAGGTCGTTTATGCAGAGAACAAAAATTAAAGGCCCTAGCACACTGCCTTGCGGAACACCCGAAGGAATGTTGAAGGCCTCGGATCGGGAAGAGTTTGTTTCAACGTAAGCTTTTCTTCCAGTCAAATAGGATAAAATCCAGTCCGCTACCCAGTCGGGAAAGCCCATGTGTCGCAACTTATTGACGGCATGATGATGTGGTATGTAGTCAAACGCTTTCGAAAAGTCGAAGTAAATCGAATCCACCTGATTTCGCCGGTCGATTTTACGGAACAGCACGTTAAAGTAACATAACAGGTTGGTCGTAGTAGAGCGACGTGGAACGAAACCATGCTGGTGTTCCGATATTACATGTATAGTTGCTGATAATATGACTTTGAGGATCATAGATTCAAAGAGTTTGCCAAGACAACATAGTATCGATATACCGCGGTAGTTTTCAACATTGCGCCTACTTCCTGATTTGTGGACAGGGATCATTTTTGAAGTTTTCCATAATTCCGGCAACGTATTGTATTTCATCGATTGATAAAAAAGCAGTAGCAGTGGAGTCGCAAAAGATTTAGCACAGCTTTTCAGAAGATATGGCGTTAAGCTGTCCACTCCTGCACCTTTGGACACGTCGAGGTCACAAAGAGCCTTTAGCACTTCACGACGGGAGAACTGAAAGCGTGGAAGACATATTTCATGGACTGGGACGTTCTGGAAGCCTGCTGCGTGGGCTGGGGGCAGAGATGTTGCATTGAATACGCTTTGAAAGAATGCGGCAATACGGTTCGCAGCCTCGTCAGATGTAGTTGCAGTAGCGTTACCGTAATTCACAGTCTTCGGAATTTGGTTACTTGTCTTCTGAGATTTTACAAACTTCCAAAACATGGAGGGGTTGTTCTTTAAATTCGACTGCAAGTTGTCCAGGTGTCTACGGTAGCAGAAGTCAAGAAGCTCGTTGTAGGATGATTCCACCAGTCGGAGTGCAATCCTGTTCTCGTCGGTTTTGTTGGCGAAGAATCTTTTGCGCGCTTTTCTCAAATTGTTTCGCTGGTTATAAATTTCAGCATTCCACCAGGGCTTCTGCTAATACCGTGATTATTACTTCGGCGACGAGGTAGCATCAATTGAAAAACTTCATACGGTTTGTCATAGAACAAATCAACATTACCATCGATAGAAGGCGTCTGGAGATATTGATTCCAGTTGATCGTAGAAAGCTCAGAATTAAGAGAGAAACAATCGCATCGCCGGAAGTCGAAGTCTATAGCATCTGGATCGCGTTCAGTTTGAGCAGGTACGAAACTACAAACATCCATTTGTATTAGCACTGGCGGGTGAGGGTAATCTGTTGGTAGGAGGGCCAAGACTGGCTGAGAAACTTCTTAAATGTCCGACGAGTTCGTGAACACAAGATCAAGCACTCTACTGTTACGATTCGAAATGGAGTTGATTTGCAACAGACCGCTGGCGGAGATTGATTCGGTTCTTCTTCTTCTTCTCCTTCTTCTTCTTCTTCTTCTTCTTCTTCTTCTTCTTCTTGGCATTACATCCCCACACTGGGACAGCGCCGCCTCGCAGCTTAGTGTTCATTGAGCACTTCCACATTTATTAACTGCGAGGTTTCTTAGCCAGGTTACCATTTTTGCATTCGTAATATCATGAGGCTAACACGATGATACTTTTATGCCCAGGGAAGTCGAGACAATATCCAATCCGAAAATTGCCTAGACCGGCACCGGGAATCGAACCCAGCCACCCTCAGCATGGTCTTGCTTTGTAGCCGCGCGTCTTACCGCACGGCTAAGGAGGGCCCCGGTTAGAGAAATTATTTCTTGCTTGCTAGACGCATTTACGGGAAGCAAGCCGTTGACATCGTCGTCAAAACGTCACCGAAGGTAAGGGAGATTGTAATCCCCTAGCAGTAGAATGATATCGTTGTCCAAAGACATGTCTGAAACTCGTTGAACGGCGGAGAAATGGGCGAAGAAGAGCGCTGGATCAGATTTTGGACGCAGGTAAATTCCGAAGATATATACGGATCGATTTGGAAGTTTCACGCATAATACGACTTGCTCGAGTTCGATGCAGCTATCGAGGGTCACTTCGAAACAATTCAGTTTATGTTGCACAGCAATTAGCACACCCCCACCTCTACAAAGGTTGTTGGTGGACTCACTACGATATCGTGTAGTCCGACGAGAGTTCTGAATTGCACATATCAAACCGTAGCCATGTATCGGTTAAAACTACTACATCTAGGTTAGCGAAACTACTAAAACTACGACATCTAGGTTAGAGAGATCCGTTTAATCTTCCAAGCTATGTTAGTCACTGCAAGCCCATCAATCTGCAATTACTTCAATTGAAAAGGGACATCATCAAAGCTTGTTCTATTGCAGAGCTCCATCGATGTAACATCTACTGCTTTGCTCTACTCTGCTAAATTGGAATGCATGTACCTTGTAGTAGACTCCGTTCATTTTTTTTTTCCTTTTCATACGTCCTGCAAAAACCAACTATGGGAAATAATAGACTATGCAAAGTACGTGTCGCGTTTTTAATAGCTGAAGCTGATACATGAGGACTACGTCATTTTGAGGATGAGTACATGTGCTACTTGTTCGCGAAGATGATGCAACGAGACTAGGATAAGTCCCCTATAGGAAGATGGACACACCGTCTGATATCAAAAGTATCGGATTGGACGGGCAGAGACCCCGGGAAGTAAACTCCCACCTAGCGCAGGTTTTGTCAGACTGCTTCAGAAATGACTTGTATATTACACTAATATGGAAATGCTAAAATCATCTTCCAAACTTAGACGTACATTTTCATGATAAAATTATTGGCGAAAGTACAGATTCGTACAGGTTCCGTTGGGATACTGAGTAGTGGATACTTAAGCGAGAGGAGAGAAATATTGTTGACGATATAAATCGCACGACCTACCTTCTGTCAAGCTTCCATATGAAGAGGAAGGGAAGAGTATCAGCGTGAATGTGATATCTCTCCACTGGCAAAAGGAAGGTGGTTTGATTTGCCCATATAAATACCACACTATCGGAATTGATTTCAATTCCCAAGATGGTCTCGGGCTGTAGGCAAGAAAACGGAACTATACGACAAAATAGCTGATCAACGAATTTAGTACCCTTCCATTTAATTCCACCACGTTGTAATTTTTAAAGATACGTATTTCGATCTCAACTATAAGACCGTCTTCAGTATCTCGCACTTAAGATCTACGGATCCGTAGATAAAAACAACGGAAATTTAAAGTTTTCTGCGGAAATCTACGGATTTTTTAAAGACAAGCATCACAGAATCCAAAACTAAATTCACTCACGTTTTCAAGGGCACACCACTCAATACGGAGGCAGCGGACAACTTTTGTTTTTATTATTTCATCTTTGCCGCGTCATCGCAGTACTACAGAATTAATTGAAATAATGAAAATAACAATTGTACGATGCTTTCATATTGAGTAGTGTGCCCTTGAAAACGCGAGTGAATTTTGTTTTGGATTCCGAGATGCTTGTCCTTAAAAGGGCACTTTCAATGTTAATTAGAGTATCTGTGAGTTAAATCACCAGTGATAAACATTGTACGTTGACTCTCTATTGAACCTGAATCTTAAACATGTATTGCCATGTCAGCAGGCCATGTTTTGAAAGTTTTGAAAACCGTTTAAATTTTCTGGAAATTTTATCGTTTTCCCCTCAATTTACTGTACCGCTTATAAAAAAATCTACTTTTCCGTTATTTTTGATCGCAACGAAAAATATTCAGATAGTTGCCTAAGAAAAACATACCTCCAGCAAAAAACTACTTCGATATTTTTTGAAATTTGGTCGCCACGTGGTGCATTTCGGCCTGGCGGTGAATGCTAGGATAGCACGTGCTATTTGTACTGCTGAGAAATTTTTCACATCTATGAGAGCCTTGAAAAAGGACCACAAAAGTTGTCATTTTGTTGCAAGGCACAATATTACTTTCAGGCAAAAATAATCCAAGGGGGGACATATTTGTTTTTAATATTTGTTTCACATAGTTATTCTTACTATAAATATAGAACGCACAGATGAAAAATGGAATTTTTGGAGGAATTCTTGGAGGAAGTCCTGACGTAATTTTAAAGGAAATTTCTGGAGAAATCTAGGCATTTTTTATGAAGTTTCATAGAACATTCCATCGCAAATTCGAAAAACCCTTACGGGATTCATTCGACAGTTATTTAAGGAATTCTTTTAGAAAATCCGCTCGGGTTCTTCTTCGGAAAATCCTTCAAAAATTGATTTGTAAATTCCTCCAGAAATACTTTTGGGAGCTTCTCCAGGAGTTCCAAATAATTTTCAAAATATCCGCTAGTAATTCCATTGAACATTCGTCCAGGGATACCTTCGGAAAGCCTTTGTGAATTTTTACAGAAGTTTCTTCAAAAGTATTTGCGGGAAATCCTCTGAAGATTCTAAGAAATCCATATAAAAATCCCCAATTCCCAAAAGAAATGCAGGAGGCAGTACTGAAGAATGTTCTAAGGGAAATTCCGAAAGAATTATTAGAAGTCCTTTTGGGAATTAATGAAATAAGGAATAAGAATGAATTCCTGTAGGAAAGTATTACTAAATGTTTTTTTCGGAAGTTAATAAAATTCAATAGAAACTCCTTAAGGAGTTTCCGAAAAAAAATCTGAATTTATTTGCAGAGGATTTAATAATAAATATCCTTTATGAATTTTAAAATGAGTTCCTATAGATAATAATTTTTAATGAAATCCCTAGAGGATTTCGAAAGGAATTCCTTAAAACTTAAGGTAGACATTTTTGGTTGACTTACCGAATTAATTCCTGAAGGTATTTCCCATAGAATTATTTTAGGTATGTACAAAAGAATGTCTGGAAGACTTTCCAAAGAATTTGTGGATAAATATTTAAAAAATAATAATTCTAGGAATTTCTGGAGGAACTCCTGAATCAAATAGAACGATGGATTGTAATCTCGATACTTTGAGAGATTTTCTTGGTTTGCCATCCTAATTTCATTGCGAAGCAATCCAATTTAGGTATTTCGTTGGGCTCGGCCCAACTAATAGTCATCGGAACATTTCCTTCCTTAAAATAGGAAGACTTTTCTCGGGATTGTTCCCATGTAGGATCGATATTCAAGAATGCTCAAACCTGTTAGCACTAAACAGCCAAATAACCAGCATAATTTAAAATGTCCTGAAAAATAAGAAAATATAATATTAAACTAATATTAAACTGTTAACTGAAAATGTTAGTCGCGGCATTGGAAACAGTCACTGTCAAAAATATGTATAGCAACTGCCATTATGACGAACGTGGAAAACTGTATAGGGCATTGTGCCTATAAATCTATTTCTTTTTGAATTTTCATGAAATTTAGGATATAAAAAGACCAGTAACCATTAATTTTAACGGTTAGTGGTCTTGCTGTTATCTAATTTCTATGCATTGAAAAAAGTTAGAGATTGGACGTGTAATGTCCAGTGATATATTCTGATTGTGGATGAGCGCCAAAATAGGGACAGCCAAAACTTTTGAGTGAATCTACGGAATTGATGTTGAAGCAATCTGGCATCGCTGATGAGCAACCATCAGAAATGTTCTATGCAAAAAAAGGGTACAAACAAGCGGGAAACGAAGAGATTTTCCTTCCATTAGTACCAGTGATCCTCGACAAAAGTAATAGTTCGGGTCCACAAAAGGTCCGTCAAGCTTGGTTTTTTTTTGAGCATGTCCGTTTTCTCGGTTTGTATTTTTTTCGACTTTCCTAAGCATGAATGAATAAACGTACTGCCCTTCTACGCATAGTTGTCCCATGTTAGTTTTTGTGGATTTTGACTTTTCATCATAGATCAGTCTATTTTGATGTATACTTTTGGAAAACTCTAACAGATTTCGAACTTTGTTCGGAAAATCATTGAAAACAACATCAAGTCTATTTGTCCCATTGCTTAATTTCTACGCATAATTGTCTCGCGGTGATTAAATTCATTATTATGGCGGATTCTGTTATTTTATGGAGCAACACACATTGAAATAGCATTTTCTGTTTAGATCTTGCAATCTTAGCCTGTTACACTGGTTTAATGGAGGCAATTTGTACAATACTTATTCTAAGCGACATAATCACTTCAACCACGTGGCAGGTTCACTTCCATAGATAAAGTATGTGGAGACATATGTCAATCGCAGTAGTCATTCACAAAATCATACATTGAACGGGGCTGATATGCGTATAAACCATAAAACAAGTGCTCTATTTCTCGGCATAACTGTCCCGCCAAACTATTTTCATGATCGTTGTCGCAAATTCTATTTGTGAGTTAAAAATAAGAATGATTTCAATGAAAATAAGTCTTCTGAATGGTCCTGTGATGTAATAATCTTATATTACATTATGGTTATACGCCAGCAATGAAAATCAGTGTTCAACTTCAAATGCCATTTTCTCATTTGTCGTTTTTTGAATTTGGTACAAGCATGCGTAGAACGGCAGCGTATTAGCCTCATGAGTAATGATATACGAATGCAAAAATGGTTACTCGACTTAGAAACTTCGCATTGCACAGCTCCAGTTCTCTTAGGAACCTCAGAAAAAACTTGCACCATCCAAGTGATCGCTCCTGCAAAATTAGCTAAGAAACAACTCTTTTGGGATGTAAGTATACGCAGGTTAGCGGTTGAGCTATGGGAACCTCGCCATCCATTATGTAAGTAGCTGGTTGATTTTTCATCATGGCGGAAAACGTCGGATCGTCGGTGATATAACTACTGACAAGCTACAATGGACCCCCGTTTCCGACATGGATAATTGGCTGTCCTAGTGTTTCCACGACTCGAATGGAGACAAACACCCGCCTGTTTTGAAATTAAATGCAAAACTCGCAACGCATCCTTGATACTGTTGTAGTTGTGATTTCAATTCATCTGATAAGATATGCAACAAACAAAGGAAAGGCCCTGGAAGAATATATCTGGCATCCAACAGCCGAAGATGGAAAGTTACTCACTTTTCCGAAATAACATGATAATCAAATGATTTTTAAAGATTCATTGTTCACATATTTACAAATTCAACGTGTGAACATCATGCCGTGGAATTTCAAGATCCTGTCGACCAAACCCCTCATGATATACACATCTCCATATAACAATGTCCATTTTCTGAACAGTTACGTTTATGTTGCATTATATCTGTTATAAAAGGAACCGACCATCATCGGTTCAAAAGGGCACCTTTTATCTCAACAGCTTCACTAGGCCCACAAATGCTTGAGATTAGAAAGAATCAATTAACTCGTCACCTGTTTCTATGAAGGCAACCTGCATCATTTTTTTCTGAATTTAATAACACTTTTTGAATATATTAACAATTAAGCCTCCCGCTCTTCTGCATGTAGTACGATTCCCGAAATCATCTTAAAATCAGATAATCATTTTAAGATTGAGAGGAAAAAATGTCTTCACAAAAGGTAAACGGCTTACCGAAGAGTGAAGCCGCTGTCGTAGAGAACCTCTTTAAAATATCATTTATAACCTGCCCGGTCCAGAGAGTCAATTTGTGCAAGTCATTTCACACCCTGCCATTAAGCATCATCATTGAACCTATTATTTTTTAAACATTCATGACACTAAACGCTTATATCTGTAAACACGCACTTCGACCTGTGAAGGTTTGGGCGAAAAGCGCCAAGCCGGACACCACGATAATAGCACACGGGCGTAGGGACCGATAGGGAAAATACTACTTGGAGGCGTTTGATTTTCATATTTGCTAGCTGTCATTAGGCACGATGATGGGTACGTACGATTCAATCCGACCGCATAGAATGTGACGATTGCCGATTATCGAATGAATATTGAACATACAGGAGTAATTGCTCAAGAATGTGTGAAATTGGTGAGATTTTCTAATGACATACATTTTGATAACATTCCTGTTTTTTATACAGTTTTCGCAAATCGTTAGCTTCTTTTCATATCCTTCTTTCTATCATATCCCAACCACCACTAACTTTCAGCTTTAACTTTGGGCACATCATATCAGGTGAGTTCACAGATCATTTTAGCATCTACCTTTAATTCTTTATTGGGTCTAATTTTAAAACTAAAACAAGGATAATAACCCGAGCAGAAGCCATGAACAGAATAACAAAACATGATATGGCCTTGATTGATTTAAGAGATAAAAGAAAAGAGAACAATATCAAAAATTTGCACCGAAATATCATTTAAATATCAAGATATGCTATGAATAAGAACACACTAATGACACATGATATTGATAACTTTTTACAAACAGCATAACTTGATCTTCCTATGATATTTTAGTGCAAAATATTGATATTGTGATCCCGTTCATGGTCTTGGTTTTCGGAATCTGTAACGACTCAAAGATTTCGAAAAAGCATGATAGCCTACCCAGTCAACACAAAATCGTACATGATGCAACATAAGATGCTAAAGTGGAGGCGATATACGTACATATTGTATGGGGAAGTATGTATATGGCCTCCACTTTAGCATCTTATAAGACATCATATACGATCTTGTTTTGACTGGGGAATACTGTTCACCTGTCGCGATAAGGCTACTTAAGATTGTTGTGCTTCTGGATAAACAGAAAAATATGTTTAATGATCGATTGGGCACAAGTTGCGCTTCCATCGGCTTTGTTTGTGTTTGACGTTTGTGGCAGTTGCTTGTCCACAGACCTTACGTTTGGCAATGGGCGAAAATGTTTCCCTGATGAATATTTTTATTTGTTCTTAGTAAGACGTCTGTTTCTCTGTGGTAATAATGTTGCATAAGCCCGATACAAATATTTAATAACAATTATGTCTCTCCTCTCCTACGGTTTTATTTTTGCCCAAAAATAATATGTAGAGGGGGCAACAAAAAAATGGATAATTTTGAGAATTTTCAAAACAATCTTTAACAAATCCGTTTGTTTAAGTTTTTTTTATTACCCCCCCCCTTTTTTTTTGGAGATCAATAGGACTTAATTTAAATCAAATTTTACTTACAATATAACTTATTTGACTGTATTTGAGATGGGGTTGGGAGGGTGCATCAGGGCATCAATGAAGTTACAACTGGACAACGAAGTGGTAGCCAATCGGAGTCAAGGAAGGAAAATATTAGTCGTTAGCTGCTATTACTTTTATCCCCAACAGTTGTTAACCAGTTGACGCGCCCTTCTTCTAACAAACCATCCCGTGGAAAGCTTGATAAGTATTGCAAATTTCATTATTCTTTTTGTTGGATCATTCTGCTGGAAGGAGATTCTTATTTTCCCGTGGGTTTCGTGTAAGTGTCTCTGCTTACAGGTCCACCACCCCCATTTTTGGCCCTTCATACAGCAAAATGTTGAATTCATAATGATAGTGAAATTTGACCTTAATGTCAAATGGAACCGCATGCAGAGCAAGACTCAAGCTAGGATGGTGGCTAACTACATACATACATACATACATACATCAATAGGACTTAATTTAAATTACATATTTTTAACGGCCTAACTTAAATAACGATAAACTAAATAAAAATAATAATACAATGCAAAAAAAAAATATTTTCAAAGTAGTACAAAACAAGAGTAGGAAATAGAAATAAAATAAAAGAGGAATGATAGCAGAGGCAATAAGAAAGAAGGTAAGTAGTTGAATGAAAAGTTTAAAAATAAGAATAGAAATCTATATAATAAAAATTCTGCCAGCAGATTTGCAGATTTTTCGGGAGATTGTCCATTGAGGGGCCCTCCTTAGCCGTGTGGTAAGACGCGCGGCTACAAAGCAAGACCATGTTGAGGGTGGCTGAGTTCGATTCCTGCTGCCAGTCTAGGCAATTTTCGGATTGGAAATTATCTCGACTTCCCTAGGCATAAAAGTATCATCGTGTTAGCCTCATGATTTACGAATGCAAAAGAGTAACTTGGCTTAGAAACCTCGCAGTTAATAACCGTGGAAGTGCTTAATGAACACTAAGCTGCGAGGCGGCTTTGTCCCAGTGTGGGGATGTAATGATTTCTTTATTGAGGCTTCGTCGCCATGAGCCTCTGGGTCTGCCTCTGCTGCGATGTCCCGCTGGGTTCCAGTCTAGCTTGTTTACAGATTTCGTTTCGCCCCTACGGAGAGTGTGACCGACCCAGCCCACTTCCGATCTCGAATTTCTGTTCTATCGTTCTGGTGACAAAGACGATGGAGCTCGTTGTTTGAGATCCAGTTGTGAGGCCACCAGGCCCGTATATACGCAGGCATCTGTTAATGAACACCTGCAGCCGTTGAGTGTTCTCCACTGATACACACCATGTTTCGCTAGCGTATAACAGCACAGATTTCACGTTAGAGTTGAAAATTCGAATTTGGTGCGTTCACTTATCTGCCTGTTTTCCAGATATTTCTTAAACTCGCAAAGGCAGCCCTTGCTTTCTTGATCCGTGTGTCATAGTCGATCTTGGTGCCGCCGTTCGACGCCATTTGGCTACCAAGATATTGGAAGCTTTCAACATTCTCCACTGGTTGCCCGGCTAATGAAACTGGAAGGAGTCACCGTGTTTACATCCAACGATTTGGTTTTGTTGACGTTGATGACTAAACCTGCCGAAGAGGAGCGCTCGGCAAGGTCGTTGAGCTTACTCTGCATATCAGAGCGTCGTTTTTTAGTACATGCAAAATATAAACATCAGCCGAATCTGTTTCTTGCGCGAACGAACAAAAACGTGAAAGCACATTCAAAACCAACCATCAGCGCGCATGGCTTGCTGCGATCTCTACTCTGGCACTCGGACAATGATCAGTCGCCCTAAAATGGAGAACAGTTGGTCGATCAGATTTGCTCCCCCTCTATTTCCATGTCTGCATACGACCATAGTGCCCACCGGGGTTGGTTACCTGATTTTTCTTAAGGTGGCTCGTATCCCGGCCAAAACCACGAGGAGGTAGGTACAGGAGTTGCTGGGTAAGAGGCTCAGGACCACGTTAGGGGATCTTTCGTCAATTTGATTGGGGGGAAGGTGCTGAGGAGGACGATTACTTCCTAATCTAACTTAATTTATGCAATCTCAAACAAATCAATCCATACAATGATGGAACTTCGAGTATTGCTAGCGGTACGGTAACGATAATACAAAATTCCTGCCGCATCACTTACAGATGCCAGAAGACAGGAAAGAAACACCATCCTTGGTGTCAGAACTTAAAATTACTGAATCCTGTCCTCAACACTACATGACGTTTTTGTCGGAGCCATATTACAATAAAATTATATGACAAGCATACAAAAATAAACACTTAACACAACAATCAACGAATTAAAATAACTGACGTTCTCTCTGTGCCCTGAGAGAAATGTCTAATGTTTTGCCAATTGCGAGATATGACGAGGTTTCATTGAAGATGTTGGTCCATCAGTCAAATCCCGCAAATGTATTTGATTAACGCATTGCTTTTTGTCTACAGCATAGCCTGATTTCGATTAGGATTTCGATCCTATTTGGGCACCTTGAATTAATTTGTACCAAGTGGCACCAGCAATATAAAGTCTGTGTCTGGCAATTTCTTTATTTATAATAATAATTGCTTATCTTCAGGCCCAAACACAGAACTTTCAGGAATGGAACATACACAAATCCACTCAAACATTTGTTGTTACGAAGTAAGATAAAATTAACCATAACAACATTTCGTTTATACAAGAAGAATGTAGCATACCTAAACAATTTTAGTCGGTAGTATGATGCAACAAATAATCTACTCTAGGCCAGTCTCTGCTTTTTTTGCTATTAGTACTCTGTTAGTACCCTGCGCTGGTTTCAAAACATGAGATGATTTCAAATGGTTAATGTGGTTTAAAAAAAATCAAGGTAAGATGGGTTGTATTGCCACAACGCGTTTCTGGAAGACCACTGGAAAATAGTTTGTTGTTTGGAAAATCACATAGGGCGCCTGGGAGACCACTGGAAAACGGATTATGGTTAGGAAAATAACAAAGCGCGTCTGGAATATTGCTAGAAAATTGATTGTGTTTTGGAGCATCACAATGCGCGTCTGGGAGACTGCCGAGAAAAGGGTTGACGATCTAGAAAATCTCAAGTTAAGTCCTGCAAGAAACATTGATTTTGGTTTAGATAAATTTAAATGTCTACACTTGGTGGCTTTAGTGTACATAAGACTACCAGTTAGATAGTTCTACCGAAGTTCAACATTTGGTATTTTGCATGCCCGTTATAAAACTAGACCAAAAAAAGTGTCAAAATAAAAGAAAGGAATGAGGAAAAACCGAAATTTTTCCCACATTTTGATGAAACATCTAACATTTCGGGGAGGCAAAACGCCCTAGGACAGGGCTCGCCAACACGGCCTGCGGCCGGATGCGCTTGGCTCCATTTTCTGTGGCCCGCGGCGTGTGAGAAAAAATACTTCATAACCGGACCAAAGCTTTTCTGTCTGGCTCGGAAGCTCCTTCATATTATTTATTGAAAATAATAATAATAATGTTGGTTATTACTAATTAAAAAATAAATCTGGGCAAGCACGAAGTCGAATTATAGCACGGGCCAGTTTTGCTGTTTATGAGATTTTGGCAATACGAATTAAAATTTCCAGGATGGAAATCTTGTTAGGGCATGCATGGGCTGTTGCTCTTAAAAAGCCCTATCCGTTGTTACACCGACGAACGACGTGTCACTGGCGCTCTGACTGTCTCACGCTTACTCGGTCATTTGCTTTTGCGGGCGATCGTTTCTGTCAAATGAGCTAAAACACAACTCCGCTGCAATGTTAATACACGTTGGATGGAGGCTGAGCTATGAAAACTTCGCGAGCCATTAGGGGTGGCGGTAGTGTTCGATGATTTTTCATCATGGCGTCGTGGGCAGCAAATTTGAATTATTTTCCATTAAGTGACACGTCGGTTCGTCGGTGGTATTAATTTGTCGTAAAGCACGGCGAAGAATTAGAGTTTTCACAAAAGGCTTGAAAACTACGTTCCGTGAAAAGTCACCTGCTTCTGAATCTGCCTGTCGATGAAAATACTAAACGATGAAACGACTACCACAGATATAGACCTGAGGAAAGTTGTTGAACCCGAAAATCTTCTTGGGAAGACCTGAACTGAAACAACTGAAGAGCTCCGGCAAAGACGGAAAGAACACGGCGTTGTGACAACTGAAAATCAAGGAATTTTGGTTTATCTGTTAATCGATTGTTAATCAGTGTTTAATCAGTCACATCACAAAAGTGTTTTGTGACTGATTAAATTTGTGTTATTTCTCTGCACATGATCTCTGAATTTATCACAAAAAGATCTATGTGCAAAAACGATCAATATTCGTGATGTAGCGACAAAAACCAACTTAACTCCAAAATATAAAAAAATAGATCGATGAAGATTTGTTTTGATTTTTTTTTTTGCTTTTTCAGTCTTATGTATTCAATGATGAGTTTGTTTTGCCCGATCTCTGGCCTTGAAAAGGTCAAAATAAAAGGCTGAAAGTCGGGCAAAACAAAACTCATCGTTTTGAGAACATGAGACTGAGAAAGCCAAAGAATCCTCCACATTATGTTGGCGAAAATTGAAGCATAACACCAATGCCCAGACTGCATGATTCTGAATGGGTGAGTGGCTTGGTCTTTATAGTAGCTGTCACCAAACATCTCAATGATTTAACATAAAGCTGCAAATCAGGTATCATCACGTCGAACTTTTATTATCTAACATGAAAACTATTGTAACAAAATTAAAACAATTTCCCACAATTGGTCGTCGAAAATTGATACATCTCTTTAATTCTGTAGAAAACAGTCGAAGCCTTTCAACATAAATATTCAAGCCTATTCGCTATTTTTTGAGAACACAGTTCTTCAACATCGTTTATTGACGTCACGTTTTCCAGAACGTTCCAGAAAACGTGACTGTATTCCTGAACTGTGACTGTTATTCAAAATACACCGTGAACTCGTTAGTTCACGAATTCATGAAACCTTTTTTGTGCGTGTCTTAATTAAAATTTCCGAAAGACACATATTTCGTAAGATATTTTCTTCTCAGATGTACTATATATCCTTTGAACAATCCTCATCAATAATGAAAGCAGAAAAGTAATTGTTGATCTTTTATGTGCTTGAAATTCGATAACCGATTGCGAAATCAATATGCGTCGAGTGAAGGAAGCCAACAATTCCATGTCTACGTAAAAGAAAAAGAAAATAAGCACACACAAAAATGTTAAAACGCAATTGAATCGTGCTTAGTTTTTTCAAAATAATGTAAGTCATTCTGAAAAAAGTATTTTTATTTGATTATTTTGAAAATAAAAATATACGAATATTCTCTGGCCCGCCAGCAAGTGGCCATTTTGGAAACTGGCCCGTGGCTTGCAAAGGTTGGGCAGGCCTGCCCTAGGAGGACTAACCTACAAAGTACTACGCGTCTCCACGAACTGTCAATACCAGAATGCTGATTAGCCGACGCGTGGTGCATTGTTCCCAAAGAGCTGCCAGCTAGAAGGCGTTTTGCTTCATGACTTTTCCGGCAACGAAATATCACCACTTTTTTGAAATGTGAATATTATCAACATGATTGAGATTTTCTACAATTTTCAAATGGCATCAACTAGCTATATTGTTAAGTTGTTGCATGAGGTAGAACACCCATGAAAATCTTTATAGCTAAGACATTAAAATAGTATTTGCTTAGCTAGGGCATATTGCCCCTCCTTCCCCTAAAGTACCACGAGTGACTGAAATCCGTGCAGCACCAAAATTTGTTCACCTTATGATTTATGATTAAATTTAAAGAGTTTAGAAATGATTAATTTACAAATATGTTACCTTATCATGTGTAACTGTTTGGTGTAATGTTTTTCTACTTTGGAAATAGGAAGTGCCTTACACTTAAAATGACAAAAATCAAAAACAATATGTAGCCCCGCAAACACCATATTTCAGACTTAATATAGTGCATGATTGCATGTTTCTGTTTTAAAAATGTGTTACAAACTGTGCTTATAAACCATTGTATATTATCGATCATCCTAGAACAAACATCAAGGATGGCTTCCATAGGTACGTGTTGAACAAATTACTATGTTGTATAAAATTTGAATTATGATGCAATTAACAAATGAAGTCAAAATTGATGTACGGTATTAGATTCCATAAACTGAAATCCGTACACTGTGGGCGAATTTCGATTCAGGAGGAGATCATATTATTGTTTGCATTTAAAAAAAATTTACTCAACTAATAGTTGATGAATGTCCCACATACATAATTAGATAAATGGATTAGAATTGTAACCCCTTTAGTCAAGCATGTTGGTAATACTCCGTCCCCAACAAAATAGGTAAGCTGGTGCAACATTTGACCGTTTGTAGAAGGACTCGCGAACCAAGTTGGTCAACTCGGTTTGTCCAACAACTCTACATACGATCAAACAAAGTGTCAACTATTCTAATTTCCTGGTAACGGTGCCTATATTTGTCAAACATGCTGGACCGTGTGTACGTGGGATGTTGGTTGATTACGAAAATGGAGTGCTTAGATTTACGGATTTCGACAATGAGTTAATGATAGGTCATTGAATTGATTTTCATCTCATATTGCTAACGCCATTAATTGCAGATCTTTCCGAGGAAAGATGCTGTTCAGGTTACTGCTACAGTTCTGATTCTAGACTGTTACTATGAAAGTTGAAAACGAATGCCTTGATTTGAACTTTTTCATGTGCTCCAGATTTTTAGCAGGAACGCTTGTTGGCCACCAAGTATCAAAAGTAGGTAAACCAATAAGTTTGCTTGCTGATGATTGGGGAGATCTGATATTTTTCAATACTTCCCAAAATTACACTTGTTGAATTTTCTCTAACATCTTAAGTAGTAGGTACAAATTAAATTCTCAGTCTGTAATTTATTTCAATATTATCGAACCTCCCGATCTTGCTCGGGTCGTTTTTTATATTATAGTGTTGTCAATGAGAGCTGAAGTAGCTCAAAATTGTTCTCGTCCGCTCACGCCCATTTATTGACAAAACAAACGAGCAGGACAAGAAAATCTTTGAGCTACGTCGAGCTGCTCATTGGACAGCACTACTGTCAGTCGTTTAGTCGATTGCAGCGTCGCCCTCAAGATCGATTTCAGTTCGAGCTGGTTGGTTTTCTTCAAAACTCATAAAAACGTAGTATTTTTACATTTGTTAAACTATCCCAACCTTACTTTCTATCTTTTCACAAACACAGCCGATCGCAAGACGAATCGATTAGTGAGGATATCTTGCAAATCGGTCCATCCGTTCATGAGTTATATTGCCTCAAAAGAAATGCAAACTCATTTTTGCGAGCATAATTGTTTTCTCCAAAACACACCTAACTGTTGCATTTTCAAAATTATCTGGCTTTACTCACTGTCCCATATACATAAACACTGCGGATCCCAGAACGAAAGCCAAATCCAAAACATAAATCGGTCAAACGTTCGTGAGTTTATGCCTCAAAAGAAATGCAAACTCATTTATATATGCTTATAGATATAGAGACTAGCGTTAAGAAGATTCATTTATTTCAGATGACAATGCAAATTAATGAAACGCATATTGGTTATAAGGTCTGGCTCAAGTCTTATCCATATGCTAATAAATTATAGAGTTTTGCAAAAATTCTACTAACTCATTAACTAACTCATGTAACAAAGAAAAAGAAAATATTAGGTTACCTGACTAGAAGAGCATAACTAAAATTGAACACAATTTTAACATATTGTGATATTTATAACTTATTTGATAAATTTGTTCTCAGTAGCCATTATCTTTCAAATGTTAATGATATATACATGATACGATTTGAAAAATGTTAACACATAATTGCCAACAGTAGGCAATTAAAAAGATGTAGCAAAGTCTCCCAGCCATAGATATCACAACGCTGATGAAATTTGAAATGTTCCTTATTTGTAACGTTGTTAATTTCATGTGCTCGAAAATATTCTTGTTCAAACTAAAAAAAAACTATGATTGTTGATCACAATCTGAGACCTATCGAACTGTAAAAATTCCAACTGCTCAAAAAATATATATTTTGTATCTGATTCTGTTATAAATTTCTAACAAAATATGTTATTTTTATGATAAAATTGTAAAAAAATGATAGTTTTTGTTTCCAGTAGTGTAGTTTTTGATAGAAATTTAGATATTTTAACAACATCCTGCACCATGTTTCTAACAAATGTTATAAAATTTAGTGTAAATAATAACATAGGATGATATAATTATGATATGACCTTCTAGTCGGTACTCCTCATTTTCCGTAAACTCAAAGATTTCTTTTGACAGAAAATAAATGTTCTCGATAGATGTGGAAAGCATAAAGATTCTCCTGATCGGTCAATTTTAAATTTTTAAACGATCACTTTCAAGTTAAATTGAGCTTAATTCGGGAAATAAGACACAACCTCAATGATTGTTCAACTGAAGTCAATCAATCTTGATCATATTTCAGCCTGCCGAAACAGTTCCTGTTGCCGAAAAGGGTCTAGATATGAGTCCCAAAGTTTTCACCAAAGTGCATCATCAAAACTCATTGTTGAATTGAAGTGAACACCTTCTCCTTCTTCACATCCACATGGCCTTATGCGATTGGTTAATCGGCAAGTTATACGAGAATTAATCTTTTGAGCCTTTTGTGAGAAATTAAGACCATTCAGTATTACTTTGTTGCTCGGGAAAAGCAAAAAGGCAGCGATTAAAAGCATCCATACAAAAGCACCCATTTACATCTATGACGGTTATATTCACACATTTCGCCTTACGTAAGATGCCGAGATTGATATTTTAATCCTGACGGCATACTTTAAACCGATTATCTTTGTTTCTCAAATGAAAATCAAAAATCAAATTCCGAGAATTTGTACAGCAGGTAGCTTTTATCTTGCACACCTCCGCCCTGCGCCGTTCTTGTCGTTTGCCTTTCCTCGTGGCGCGGAACATATATGCAAGTGTTCAATGTCCAATGCCCGAACGTTTTGGCAATCGACGGACTGCGATGCATGCGATCCAGCAGGTAGTTAGGTACCCATCAACAAATATGTGTACATGATGTTAGAACATTTCAAATATTCGCATCCAAGCATTTCCAAGCTGCATGAGCTGAATAATATGAAACCCTCCTCAGAGATTTTGTTTATCTAGTGGCCACTGGCCTAGCTGCATACAATACAAGTTTCATGCCAGCCATCAAACCCCACCTTCTTTTCTCACCCCAAACGAGCTATGATTGGTTAATTCACGAGCAGCAAGGCGTGATGTAAGAAGATCATTGCAGCAGTGAAGAAAACATTCAAAGCAATGGTTACATTCCACTGCAGTCCAAGTAGCCATTATCTTCAACATCATACAATGGAAAAGCATCTGCAATATTTTGAGAAAATTTGGAACACATTTATCGTTTACAATGTTATCTGTTTTTTGTTTTCAGTTTTGGAAAAATTAAACATGAATGAAATCATCGAGCCGTAATGCGTGAGCAAACTCGATTGTGATTCTTTAGGAAAGCATAGCGCCTGAGGGCTTCATTTCATTTACAGGTCGCAAGGTTTTACTAATTTACCGAATCTTGTTTGCATTTTGAGAATTTATATTTCCTCCCCCTTAGTCTAGCGATAGGATGAATGAAGCGCAAAGTAAAGCATACAGTGAGTGGTTTGGTTCGATCCACGGTCTGGTCTACGAAAACTTTGAGTTGGAAAATTTTTCGACTTTCCTGAGCATGGAAGTATCATTAATGCTGTCCAATAGAGTGATTCAAATGTTGACTTTCTTCCTGATGCTTAAATGATTGCATTATCCACTTTTATAAGTCTTCCAAAATTTAAGCAAAATTGGATGTAATTTGATTGTGCATACGTCATTTGAAGTATGTATGGAATTACTGTGAAAATCGACCCGTATGGCCGACCCTTAAGCCGTTTCTGTGAGGTGGTCCATGAACTATTCAAATGTAATCTACATTGACTGCATAGAATACTTCCTAAGCTGAAAGGCAGTTGTTGTTGAAGCGATGTGTCATTTGCAAGCAAAGTAATGAAGAAAACAAAATGCCTTATTGATATTGATGTTATTCTTTCACTAATTAAATTGAATTTCCCACTATTCAGTATTTCTATAAAACTTTCTTAAAGCATAAAAATCGTTTCGCAACAAAAACGAACTATTTCCTTGTAAAATTTTCTATGCTGTCAATGTCTATATATATTTTTAGTCTTAGACGATCCCACGATGCGTATCCAAATGAGTGTTATAGGAACGAAATGCGTTCATATTTTATTTATGCACGTTCTCGCACCGGTTGTTTCTATCAAGGTTGTTGAAGTGCAATCATGCTCGCACCGGTGTTGAATATCCGGTTGCTATTGAGGCAGACATGGAAATACATAAAATCAGGAAACAAATATTATTTATTTTCAAATCTTCAGAACGCGCTCCAACTTTTGTAATATAAATATGTGCGTAATGCATTTTGTGATTATCAGATTAGCTAGACACACATCTGCTAGGTGCGCTAGCTATGCAATAACTAGTCGACCCGGCAGACGTTGTCCTGCATAGTAGGCAATATCTCATACCAAATTTCCAACGAATCTTCATTTCAGTTTTCACGATTTACTGAACTTTACTCGTAATTTTCGCATGAGGAAATATCATATAAACCCGGAAACTATAACGAACATATCTGCTGAAGGAATGAAGAAAATCCATCCAGCCGTTTTCGAGTTATTCGGATACGACACAGACCATTTCATTTATATATATATATATATTTAGTGAGGTGGATATCTCGAGATCTATAAGACTTAGAAAGATTTTGTCTTCTACAAAGTTGTTCGGTACATAACATTTATATGGAGACTAGTTTAGTTTGGAATTCACATGCATAGCAGCGCTAGTGTATGAGAAATAACCTGTTAGGTTAAATATTTCTAAATCCGTAGTGGCCATCTTCTACAAAGTTATCCGAATTATCTGTTAGGTGGTTATTATGTAAGATTTAACAGGGTAATCAAACCAGAAGTTTAGTTTGAAACGCAATAATAATTGGCGCTCGAGTTGAGTCGAATCGAGTCAAATACGAGAACTGAAGATGGTCTTACTGTAGTATCTGTCAAAGGTACAACCAAGTGGTGGAATTAAATGGAATTGTAGAACTTCTCTTAGGCAAGTTACTTTGTAGAATACGGCATTATTCTGAAAATTCCAGATTTTGATATATTTAACCTATCAGTTTTATTTCTACACTAGCGCGCTAAGCGATTGTGTTTAGAACTAAACTTGCTTGCTTTCACCACCCGAACAACTTTGTGGAATACGGCAATATTCTAAAAATTTCTGTTTTCGAAATACCTAACCTAGCAAGTTATTTCTTATACACTAGCGCCACCAAGCGGTTATATCTTAATTTAAACCTGCATTGATCATAATGGTTTTGACCACCCGAACAACTTTGTAGAAGGCGGCAATATTCTAAAATTACATATTTTGAGATACCTGACATTTCAGGTTATTTCCAATACACTAGCCGCCAAGCGATTGTATTATTAACTAAACTTGCTTTCGTCATGATGATTTTAATCATCCGAACAATTTGTAGAAGACGACAATATTCTTAAGATTTCAACTATCGAAATATCTAACCGTTTAGGTTATTTTCAATTCACTAGCGCCGCCAAGCGGTTGTATTTCAAATTAAACTTGTTTTCGTCATGATGGTTTTAACCACGAACAACTTTGTAGAAGACGCCAATATTCTAAAATCTCATATTTCGAGATATCTATCCTATCAGATTATTTTATATGCAATCAGCGCCAACCAGTTGAAAACCAAACTAAACTGACCTCCATCACAATGGTTTTGATGATGAGCCTGAACAATTTTTCAGCAGACGGCAGATTTTTTATTTATGGGTTACTTTATATTTCCGTGTGATGGTTTGGCAACGGTTGGAGCGGGTCGCCAATGCTAACTCGCTATTCACCGAAGGTTGCGTTTACATTTCCCAAACCTGTTACCAACGACCGGTGCGAGTTCGCGTCATGATAGAGGCTTTTGGCTATTTTGGCTTTATTTACGCACTGGTGGGGATCGTCGTAAGCGTTGGGAAAGGTTTTCAAAAAATACTGTTTTCATAGTAAATTTCATACAATTCAAACTGCGCGTACACGCTCAAATTACATCCAAAATCAACTAAAAATTAGGAGGATTATTAAAATGGCAAATGCAATCTTGTATCGGAAAGAGTTCCATTTCCGGCCATTTTGCTGTCCGGATTTCATTTTAGAAAGCTCAGATGATACAGAATTCAAATTAAAACTAAATTCAATTTCAATTCAAATCGATCCTTGGTTTGACTTCAAAAAGCACATAGTATTTGTGTTTGTATCGGAAAGTAGGGTTTCTGGAACAAATGTTCGCCAAGTTCGAAAAGACTTGTTCGCTGTCCGTCGAAGTAGGCTTGATTGTTTGTATTTGACACGGGGAAGTGGAAAAAGGTAAGTGTAAAAATCAACTCGAAAATTGAAATTGTACTATTTTCTAGTTTTACCACACCATAACATTTTCAAGAATATAATTTGATGCCCACACTAATACTACATTAAAATTTGAATAATACAAACACTAACACGAATAACGCTTGAACTGTCATTTTATTTTTCGCGAGAAGTTAATTTTTGCATTTATAAAGTCAATTCTTATTTGCACACATTGTCCCTTTTTCCAGTGAATTTGATTCACAGGTAACCATTATACACAATTAAACTAACCACATTCAATTGGTAGTGGTTTGTACCATGAAAGCAAATAATATAGATTTTACACTTACTGGTATCAAACACTGCGAGGGAAGTGGAAAATGTTCTGATCACGCAATTTTTCCAGTGCCTCCAGGGTTTATTTTGGTGGCTGTGAATCTTAATATGTTCCTTCTTTGTTATCATTGTGATTTCAGTGGTGAATGGACTAAATACACAAGAAAAGTCTGATTAATCCACCTACGTATTAATGCCTTTCAGATGTTTTAATATGAAAATAATGTATGAGAAAGAAAAATAGCACCGGTAGCATAGCATATATTTCATAATTCACATTAATTTATATTTATAGCAAGTTTTGCCGTTGAATGCAATTTTTATGCGACCAAATTGGTTAAGGACGAGTGCTTAAAATAGGAGATAATTTTATACGTGTTTTTCAACATATACATACAAACACGCACACAGACATCACTCAATTCGTTAAACTAAGTTGATTAGTTTATAAACTGTTAGCCCCATTTTCCTATAAAAAGTTTATCTTTGGGACGAACCTATAGATTTTCATACACTAATGTTCGAGTAGGCAAACCAGCCTCCACTAGCTATTAGAGAATTCTTGGGAACCTTTGATTGTACATCTCATCGTTTTGGTAAGTCTATTTTATTTAAGTTTACTGAGCTGTGTAAATAAATGTAAAATCTTGGAGGTTCAATTGCCGTGAAGCGTTACGGAGCGAGATCAAGTTTAATATTACATTTTTTTTAAATATTTATTAAAGTGATATTACTTTCTTTATCTTATACATAGTGTTGTTTTGGGAAATTTAATGTATTATGAGGCGGTTTTTCGATCTGTGCTTTAGTTGTGGAAACTTTTCGTTAAACGGAATATTCCTCACATATCTACTGAGTATTGTTTGTTTTCCGTTGTCTTTTGAACGTATTCAGTTTGAATAACCATTGTTTGACAACAGTGAAATGAAGATGGTGATGTTTCATAGGTTTTCCTGATTTAGTAGATTTTTAGATCTTTGCAGATTTAAGAATGCTCCAGATTTGGGACATTCTCCTATATCTCATTTATTTCAGATTCTGGAACTGATTCAGATCTCACGATTGAGATCATTGGCATGACCTGAATTTTTACCAGATATTTTGATTCCGTATATCATGCACAAAAAAGCGTTCATTCTCGTGAACTAACGAGTTCAGTGTATTTTAAGTCAGGATACGGACTGAAGCTTCTGAATCCATAACCTGAATCACGGTGTTGCTGGTTCACGAATTCGGAACCTTTCGTGTGGATATCTAGAACTTCTCACATTTTCTAGGTCCTGCAGATTCAGATTATTCAAATGCTTCAAAGTTGTATCGATTTTCTGTTCAAGTCTGTCTGTAGGCAGTTTGTTGTTAATGTGAGAGGGTGGTTCAAAAATCGATTTTGCTCCACTGATTTTAGTTCTGAAATTGCTTGAAAATATTAACGTTTAGCCAGTATGGAATTATTTTTCATTATACTTAATGACGCTTCCCATTGAGCGCAGGTTAAAGAAAACCACATAGCTAGAAGAATACTCAACAGCTTTCACCCAATGGAAACCGCGTTGATTAATTGCCCCAATAATTAGTAATTGATTTTAAGACAGGATGCGAATCTTTAGTCATGATCGTTAAACTTATGAGGGCATCATAATGTGCAGTCAACATAGTAGCCTGAATTTTGGTGTTCTATCTTTCGCGCCACGAGCAGTAATGTTGCTTGAGGAGTTATGCATGCTCCAGAAACACGTATGATTAAATTCGATTACTATATTGAAAGATTAATTAAGATGCGGTTTCACTGAGTGAAAGCTGTTGAATATTCCTTTAGCTATGTAGGTTTTTTTAAACTGGCCTAATGAGGAAGGCACAGTACAATGAAAAATAAATTCCATACTAATTTGCATACAAACTGAAACGGCTTTGCTAAATCAGTTTAATCCAAATGAGCCAAATTTCAAGGACACTCAGAACATGAAAAAATCAGATAAGCACTGTGGAGCAAAATCGATTTTTGAACCACCTCTGACGTGCTGTTGATTTTAACAGTTAATATTGAGCAATAAACGCAAATGTCTGCGTTTGAGTTTGTTAAGAGGCCTTTATATTATTCTCAAGGTCTACAACGATTTATAACTGTTGATTTTAAGTATTGCATTTTTTTTGTCATTTTTTATCTAACAGTAATATTTTTTCGCTTCTAAACAATAAATGATGCATAGGAAGGAAGATAAACATCGAATTTTTAAACACATTGTTTGAAAGATTATGTACCAAATTAATTTGGTTACACTGGCCACCACCTTGTCAAAGCTACCGATTGAAGGCAGTCTCGATTTAATTGTCACATCATGTCCTAGCTTTCAGCAAACACGTACCGTTTTGACTCAAATTCAACACTCGCTTTTAAATGGCCATTTTGGCTTTATGTAATTTTCTCCATAAGAGCTTGAATTCTTTTGTGATCTTGATCCTCAGTACAAAAAACGGAAAACCTTAGTTTTGAGGCGCCAAACGCCAGTATTCGGATTTGAGTTGTTTAGATACTCAAAATTACAAAATTACCCTGAAATTATAATCAGTAGACCCTCAACTTCAGTAGGCTAAAGTTCTCTATTTCTCTTAATTATTGAAATCTATTACAGCTTTCTGTACATTCCAGTTCAAATGGCAATGGAGAAGCAGGTGAACCGAGACCGTCCGCATGATCCGGACGTTTGGCACTGTAACCTAATGCCTACATGCAGATAACATGATGGTGTTGCTCGAGTAAGGGTATTATTTTGAAGGCTCGACTCAAAACAGCGTACCATAGAATTTTTTCAATTGTTCTCGCATAAAGTGAGTGAGAGGTGAAGTGACGAAACGAAAAAGGTTTTTATCTAGCAGTAACAATTTTCGTTTATCTTCCAAGGCATAGAGAAAAGTGATGGATGAAAATGTCCTCGCCGAATCAAAAGCACGCCTAATATTTCCACGGACCTCAGTAAACATTTAGGAAAAGTGTTTTACCGCAACCAACAGCTTTCATGCTGTTTAGATTGTGAATAGGCCTTTTGGAAAGTTTTACAGATTGAACTTGTTTAAAATCTCTGGAGACTTTATTCAAGATATATTGAAATGGAGGGGGCACTTTGAATCTGTAATATTTTTCAAAATTGTGTACAGATCCAATCAATATGAAATCTGTTGTTTGCAGTTGAAAATCGTCTCTTTTATTTTACTGAGATCTGTTGGAAATATTGTGCGATGAATATTTTACGTTTTTTGGTGAGGGCATACTTTTGAAAATGGTAAAAGGTCCAAAACTGATCTGTTGCTTAAGTCCGTTTGTAAAATTAAGGTAGATTTCTCTATGGCATTTTGGGTAACAATATTTGGCTTTAAAATTAATCATTATTGAGTTTTCGAGATATCATCTGTTGCAGGGATCTAGCTATAAATATTCTTTGTATATATCAAAGAATGTTGTGGTCAAATTCAAAATTTGTCAACAAAACCCCTGACAATAATAGAACAAAACCTGCCAAAGCCGTCTTTTTCTATATAATATAAAAAACTAAAAACAAAAATTCCGCAAAAAAATTAAATTTTCTCGTTTCGTAAAATTCCGAGTCAAATGGACCTCGATTTCGTTTGCTTCGAAGTCTCGAAGTAAATCTGAATTTCGTTTCATTTCGAAACAACAATAGCTTTTCTAATTTCGTTTCGTTTCGTTTCGTCAGGAAAATAGTGTTATCGCATACCCTTAACTCAGTGAACTTCTTAGAATTCCGCTTTATAACTATGTGCAATAATACGAGCGAAGATGATGGATTGCTTGAATCGATCCTGGATTCTTAAAATTTAGGCTGACTTTATCTCCCTCGTTTGTCTTTGTAATCATCATAATCGATTTCTTTAAACGATTTTAGTATGTGATTATAAGGTATTATGACTGATTTCTATAAAAGAAAAGCCATAGACTGTATAAGCATTCTAAACTGAAATTAGCCCATATAATATGGAAATTCCAAAAATATTGATAAAAATCTACATGGCGCTATTTCTATTTCGCCCAGTGTATTATGAGTCATAAACTTTATTTAAAGTGCGGTAATACATTGGGGAATCTAACGAGATAAACAAATGGTTTTTGGTGTATTTCGTAGTGCAGTATGAATGTACTGGATAAGTAACTCAGAACATATGAAAATTGTTCAACTGTAAATAACTCCGAACATTTCACATGTGGATTTTCCGGATTTTTAACTGAATCGTCCAAGCACGCGTAAACTTTTCATAATACAATTAAAATCCGACATAAAAAGAAAGAGAAAAGGAAGAAGAGCTAGTGTTTTCAGTTTTCAGGACATGTCAATAAGTTGAAATAATATAGTTTTACATGCTGATGTAAAATTGCAGAAATAACACCATAATTACCAACAAATATGGATTGAATAATTTTTGATATAACTGAAATCGTATCTTGTCGCTATTATGCATAAGTTTGCCTACGAAAAGTGTAATCTTTTTTCCACAAAGTGATTGATAATTGTGTTAATATAGTGCGCGTGTAATCTTGTGACTTTTAGTATGCAGAACAATCGCGCGATCATCGACTTTTGTTTTCTGCTTTGCGCGGGTTAATAAACAAGTGAAAGTTCAATGCGCGTTCTATCGTGTTTCCTTCAGCAAGAAGAACGATCGCGCGATCATCAAAATATTTTGTTCTGCTTTGTGCGGTCGGCAAGCCAATTAATTAGTGCGCGCTCGATTGTGTTTTTGTGTAATCTCGATAAAACTACACGCGGCATATCGTTTACCAAAACGAACCCGGCCACACTCCCTACCCCATATATCCATCATCCCAGTGATATCTCGTCGAAGTGCAGATGACTCGTCGGCTTCCATCAAAGCGAGTTTCACGTCAACATTATCCTTCCTATTCCCTAATTAACCTGCATTCGGACACGGCCGGTGCTGGTATTGCTTAATTTTGGGTCACCAGTTTTTACACCATGAAGATGATGTTAGTCCCAAACATCATCTGTTAATTCCCTGTAATTACAGCTGACCTGGCAATAAGGAGTAGCAACCGTGGCGGTCAATAATGCTCACGCTCGTTGAAAGCGTGTTTTGTGTCATATTGACCTCGAACACTGACTGTAGGAAGTATAAACATTAGTCGGATAGGTATGTTTTCGGGAATAGGCCTCTTATTGGTGTCCTTTTTTGGAAAATGCCTTTCTGGGTGTTGTTCTCTTGAGGTTATGGCGTTTGTGGTTAGCATTCTGGTTAGTGGGTTGAAAGGTATTTGCAATTAAAATTCATTTGAAGAAAAGCGCGCTTGTCTTGTCATAAGATTAGTTTATACTATTCCATTAAATTCCACCACTTGTTTTCAGCTTTACAACGTATTTCGACTAAACCGTAAATTGTCACCGCAGTGTATGTGGTTGCCCTATTTAGATATTGAAGAATATTTTACTTTTGATATTGATATACGCATTTGTTGAGCTATGATCGAAGGATGCAATGATATGGAATAATACTAGTAAATCAAGACATTAAACTCAAGCAAGCTAAAATATATCTTTGGTCATTTGATTCACATTGATTCAATAACATGAATATGAATGCTATACTTGGCGCTCAACTGCCTTTGACGAAATGCTATTGTGATCACCAATGGCAATATTATTGAATGATTCTTTTCAAAAGATCTTACACGAACATCGCTCGCCATCTCTTGTTTTCTGTAATCGTTTGCATATTTCAATGAAAATTTGTATATCCAGCGCATCTCCGAAAAAAGCATGCTTTGTGAATAAATAGCGTTTAATTACATTCGATGGAAAGTCGAACTTCCGAATGCAAGATCTCTGTGATAGCATTTTATAAGTCGACTATTTGCAAAAACAAAACTAAATGTACTTCCACGGGTGCATTTTTGTTGCACTTTTGCTTTGCGCACATCAGACTGAACAACATTGCTATCGCTCCTCACGACGTTTATACATTCGTCATTTATTTTTATTGAGATTTTGTTCATTGTCCTGCAAATGTAAACGGTGGTGGTCAACGGATCAGGTTTGGTTTATGCTATTTTTCAACTAGTTTTGAGTGAAGTTTATACAAATAGCTCTACGAATAAACGTTATTCAACATTTTCTAAGGTAGTGAAAAGAAATAGTAAGTCATCCACAAATTGTCTCAGCGAGACATTTCAACAATACGTTTCGATGTCCGTTTGACGAGAGGGCTCAAACATAAGTCCACGGGTGAGCTATGAGCTAATTCAAGAAGCTGTCTACTGTAATGGTAAAATCTGAAAGGTGAAAATACATCTTGTTCTTCTTTGGCATTGCACCCCCATTGACAATGCCGCCTCGCAGCTTAGCGTTCATTGATCACTTTCACGGTTATTAACTGCGAGGTTTTAAGCCAAGTTACCATTTATGCATTCGTATATCATGAGTCTGACACGATGATACATATTTTAAATTACGATCATGATTTGTTAGATATACCGTTTTGACTCAAATACACTTGCGTTTAATTTATTTATTTATTTATTTCGTCAATCGACGTAGATAGTACATATAAAATATACATTTTTTAATATGTACTAGAAATAGATAAATATAATGTATAAAACTAAAATATATTGATTAAGTATATTATTTTGTAATGAAAATAAATGTGTAGATGTGTAGGATACTGGAGGATACTGTTTGTGAGATTTTTTTTTTAGATTCGACCTAGACATTGTGAAGTCAATAGTTTCGAAGTGTTGGTTATAGATGGCCATCATTTGATAAGAGGTCCAAACTTGGAATAATTTGTGCGATGATGATTGATTTGAAATATATGTCGATGACGAAGTTGTCGAGATGGTGTGTAGAAATTTAATTTGGTAAAATGCTTGTTGAATCAATACGAAACTACATCGCTAATAAATGGAGCCATTGCAATTTCACGACGTTCTTTCAAAGTTTGAATGTATAAGAGCTTGCAGGTGCATCATATGATGGAAGTGGGAATGTTGTTCAACCTAATTTACGAAAAGCAAAATAGAAATTGTTTTGTACGGATTCTAATCGTTCTTCGTGTGATATTGAAAAGGAGACCATATAGTGCTGCAATATTCTAGTATCGACCTTACATAGGCAATATATAAAGTTTTAATTGTTTATTGATCATTAAAGTTATAGTAGATACGTTTTATAAAACCCATCATATTATTTGCTTTATGAATAACTGTGTTGTAGTGGTCGATGAACCTAGTTTGGAGCAAATTTTCTAATTTCCTAAGGATTCCTAAATCCTAACTCTATCGCATTATTCTACAGCCTGGTTTCCTAGTGAAACTGGACACTTGAAGCCGTTCTTTTCTTCTGAATGATATATGGTGCATTTTTTACATCTAGTTGAAGTAGGCTTTATTGCACCATTTGTAGAATGTGCTTATTCCAGAACGAAAGATGTTAAGGTCATCATCTTTATTCCTATTTCCAAAAGAGCTTCATGTCATTCCATAGATTTACACTTTAAATTTGTCAAGAATAAAGGAAATGTCGATTACATATATAGGAATATAGTGGTCCCAAATGAGAACCCTGGGGACACCGGAAGTGACTTGAATAGGTTTTGATCTGTTGTTGTTGAATTTTTTACACTCTTTTATTTGCTAATTATCTAATATGCATTCATCTCTTAGACTAGGTGTCCGTGTTTTCTTTAATATAATCCTTATTTGCTATGTTCATTTTTATTTATTATTAATACATTTCAATTGCTCTGGCAGTTGGATCTTTCCTCTGTGAACTGAACCATGTGGAATTACAATATTTTCAACTTAATCAAACAACAATTTATACTAATGGTACAAGGAGCTAATCGTTGCAAAGAAGATTGATTTTGTCTGAAATTGGCAATTATTTAGTTGGACATTTGTGTAATGTCTCAAATATTAGAAATCTCATGAAGTTCATTGCTTCAAAATTTTATTCTGAATTTTGTGAAGTGCCTTCTTTCTCAGTAGCAATGGTCCATATTGGCATGATAAAATGGCTGGTCTAAACAAATGTTTGTAAATTAAAAGTTTGTTCTTTAGACAAAGTTTTATTTTTGTTTATAAGTGGAATAGACTTAATATATTTGTTACATTTGGCTTGAAGGCCTTCAATGTGATCTTTAAAAGTTAATTTTGATCTAGCAGAACTCCTAAATATTTCGCTTCGCTAGATCAATTAATTGGAACTCCATTGATAGTGATAATATCTGCTCGAAGGTTTCAAATAAGTTCAGGGCTGTTACAAACTGACCAAATTCCAATCCGAAATTCGCGACTAACAAAATGAAATCGGCTAAAACAAAACCGCGACAAACAAAAATAGCGAATTATCACGTAAAACACATTTCAATGCAAAAATTTTAATACTGTTGCTTTTAATCTATCAATGCTTTGATCATTCTAAAAATGAATGAAAAATTATGTCGCATGATGTTTTGAATGGAATCAGAAATAATTTTATGATTTATAAATATTTAAATGAATCGTTGCATTCTTAGCCTCCAGGTTTCTCACTTCATAGAGTTTTGATGTCAAGTTCACAGATTTAAATTTCAATGAAAATAAAGTACACGACTTTTCATACCAAGATACATTATTTTATCAAAAGAATAAACTCGCAAAACGTTATACGTTCAAGCAGAATCATCAAATGCAGCCAATGTTGATAGCTATTTACAGTCAATTCAAGGGTTTCGAGGCCTTCAGTAGCATGAATTTGGATATAGAGTGATAAGAACAGTTCCTGACTGAACTCATGGTGGAACCAAAGTGGGAAACCGCCAGTTTGGATTCTACACACTAGAATCATCAATCGATATATTCTAAGGAGTTGTTTAGATGGCGTTGGTCACACGTAGATCACAATTTGGTTAATGGTATATTGAAGACAATAACTGAAATGTGTTACTATTTAGATGACTAGAATCCTTACGCTATTTTGACAGGGCAAGTGAATGAACAACCAGTTGAATTCGAACTTGCCAAAAGTTGAAAATGTCAATACAAACAAAAGTCAACTTTCTTTCGATCTGAGTAAATTGAACGGAAATGTTTAGACGTTCAATTCGCGTTCAATAAATTCGAGCAACTTGTTCAGTTCACTTTTGTCTAAACGCAGAGGGAAACAGGACTTGCGATATTCTGCTCCTCATGAACATACAAGTACCCAGTCGGAGGATTTCATCGTTTATTGCGAGCAGTGGATCGTCGGATGGTGTCTCAATTTAGTGTAATGTACTCAAGCACAAGCAGTGTTGTTAATGTCATTGGCATAAATTTGTCTAATTTTTCGAAGCCTTTTTCAAAAACAGAATATTGTTGAGGTGTAACGAACTTATAGCGTCAAATGTCCTATAACTTGGGTTCTCCTTTTGCTTCGTTGCATCGTTAGTTGCTTCACGTTTTAGGCGGGTGTACAGTTCTGCAACCTTTTCAAATGTTCGGCCCATGTCATCCGCGAAACTAATAAATTTACTGGATCTGTTGAAAATCGTACCCCGCCCGAGCAACACAAGCCAGACAAAAATAGTTGCCGCAACTTGATTGTGACTAAATCCGGTCACATTTGAGTTGCACTAACCAATATGGAACATGCTAAGAAGGCTGGCGACACTTGACTCTCCGCATAACACCTTTCACTGCAGTGTTTAACAACAGGCACAAAAGTCCATCAACTTGTCGTGAAGTCCCCGGCGCGATTCGAACGAACTGAGTATTCGCCCGATATCTTCCCACAGTTTTGCACACCATCCACCGTTGCTTTGATCAGTCTGGTAAGTTTCACAGGGAAGCTGTTCTCGTCCATAATTTTCCATAGCTCTACGTGTCCCGGGCAGAAGCCATGAACAGAATAACAAAACATGATATGGACTTGATTGATATAAGAGATAAAAGAACAGGCAACAATATCAAAATTTTGCACCAAAATATCATTTAAATATCAATACATGCTATAGATAAGAACAAACTAATGGCACATGATATTGATCATACAATAAAAATCTGGTCCGTTGTCAGCGTCCATCAATGAAGCGGCTTTGAGCGAGCAAATTAACTATTGGTGGCAGACGACGGAAGACGGGATATCACTATGTAGGCGGCATTCCTTCCACTCCTTCGGTAGCTGTTCAGTTTACCAGATTCTGATCATTTTGTGCAGGTATGTGGCTTTTCTGGGCCCATATTGATGAGCTTAGCTCCGATACCATTCTTACCAGCTGCTTTATTGGTCTTTAGCTGTTGGATGGCATCTCTCAACTCTGCTCAAGGTAGAGGCTGGATGCCTTCCATCGTCCACTGAACTAAAGTAGTCATCTTCTCCGCTCCCTTGACTTTCACTGCCTGTACTCTCAGCGCCATTAAAGTGTTCCTCGTAGTGCTGATTCCACCTTTCGATTACCACACGTTCGTCCTTCAAGATGCTCCCCTCCTCATCCCTACACATCTCGGCTCGTGGCACGAAGCCTTTGCTGGATATGTTAAGCTTCTGATAAAACTTGCGTGTTTCTTGAGTACGGCACAGTTGTTCCATCTCCTCGCACTCCGCATTTCCAGGGGTCATTTCTTCTCCTGAAAAAAGGGGGGGTCTATAGCGTTCCACGTTCTGCCGGTTCCCTTGCTGCAGTAGGACTGTCTGTACTCCTCCTCTTGGCCAACCCGAGCGTTCAAATCTCCTATGATGATTTTGACGTCGTGGCTTGGACAGCTGTCGTACTCACGATCCAGCTATACATAGAATGCGTCCTTATCATCATTAGTGCTTCCGGAATGTGGGCTATGGACGGTGATTATGCTGAAGTTGAAGAACCGGCCTTTGATCTTATGAAAGCTGTTCCCAGCTCGTGTGTGTTGCCGCAGCTCTGGTAGATGTTATGATTACCTCTAAACGTTCGCAAAATTGATCCCTTCTAAAAAACGTCCTGCAGCGCTACGATGCCGAATCCATGGTCCTTGAGCACATCGGCGAGTATGCGTGTGCTCTCGTTGAAGTTAAAAGATTTGCAGTTCCACGAACCGAGTTTCCAATTGCTTTTCGTCGCTGTGGTATATGCCGATTGTTCAGGTCCATAATTTCTTGCTGATTATTTGTTGCTTTGTTCGGTGGCCCATGGTGCACAATTTTGCATAGAGTCCCTTGCTGGCACTCGGACAATGATCAGTGTGTGTATGTGTGTATCTTCAATCTAACCCCCACTGTCCGGCAGTGGTATTATGGAAGAAAGCTGTCTTTAATAAAGTCAGCTTTAGCCCGGGAGTTAGAAGGTGCTTAGTCGACAGTAGCTCCAGTGACCCATTTCAGACTGCCTGATAACTCACGTCAACCAGTCCGGAGGTCACGCCGTTTCACCAGTAATAAGCTCCCCGCCTGTTTATGCTACTCATTATCAATTGGATAATGGATCCATAAATAAATCTCCGGATTTTTTTAATCTAGCGTATTTAATTTCAAACTCATATAAAACACATTGAAGTCAATCTCACCAAATTGATCCAATCACTTCAATGAACAATTTACTTCACTCTTTCAAATCTATATGGAGTAATTCGATAAATAATGGATAAACAACCATCTATCTCTCTGGTATTATCACACAGCCATTGTTAATTCACCAAAAACATCCCCGTATACACAAACGTTTTCGCGCACTCAATTAAGAAAAACACTTTATTAAACTATTAAAGGTAAATTCCAAACTTCAAAACACTTTTTTAGTACTTACTTACTTATGGATCCTGTACACCTCCGGTGGTGCAAAGGGCCGACTTGAAAGATCTCCATCCTGAGCGTTGCCCGGCTATCGCTTCAACCTGTTGCCAGGTTAGATTTTGGTCGACTTCTTTTATTTCTTTATTGAGGCTTCGTCGCCATGAGCCTCTGGGTCTGCTCTCTGCTGCGATGTCCCGCTGGGTTCCAGTCTACGCTTGTTTACAGATTTCGTTTCGCTCCCTTACGGAGAGTGTGACCGACCCAGCCCCACTTCCGATCTCGAATTTCTGTTACTATCGTATTCTGGTGAAAATGACGATGGAGCTCGTTGTTTGAGATCCAGGTGTGAGGCCTGGGCCAGAATTATATACTGCAGGCATCTGTTAATGAACACCTGCAGCCGTTGAGTGTTCTCTCACTGATACACACCATGCTCTTCGCTGGCGATATAACAGCACAGATTTCACGTTAGAGTTGAAAATTCGTGGTACGGTGCGTTCACTTATCTGCCTGTTTTTCCAGATGTTTCTTAAACTCGCAAAGGCAACCACTTGCTTTCTTGATCCGTGTGTTCCTATGTCGATCTTATGGTGCCGCCGATTCGGCGCCATTTGGCTGCCAAGATATTGGAAGCTTTCAGCATTCTCCACTGGTTGCCCGGCTGCTGTGAAACTGGAAGGAGTCACCGTGTTTACATCCAACGATTTGGTTTTGTTGACGTTGATGACTAAACCTGCCGAAGAAGGGCGCTCGGCAAGGTCGTTGAAACTTACTCTGCATATCAAAGGCGTCGTTTATTAGCATGCGAAATATAAACATCAACCGAATCTGTTTCTTGTGCAGACGAACAAAAAACGTGAAAAAGCAAATTCAAAACCAACCATCAACGCGCATGGCTTGCTGCGATCTCTCACTCTGGCACTTCGGGCGTGATCGAGTCGCACTAAAATGAAGAACAGTTGGTCGACTCAGATTTGCTCCCCTCTATTTCCATGTCTGCATTCATGACCATAGCGATACCCACAAAGGGTTGGTTACCTGATTTTTTCGTTAAGGTGGCTCGTATCAGCCAAAACCACGAGGAGGTAGGTACAGGAGTTGCCGCAGTAAGAGGCTCAGGACCACGTTAGGGGATCTCTTTCGTCAATTTGATTGGGGGGAAGGTGCTGAGGAGGACGATTACTTCCTAATCTAACTTAATTTATGCAATCTCAAACAAATCAATCCATACAATGATGGAACTTCGAGTATTGCTAGCGGTACGGTAACGATAATACAAAATTCCTGCCGCATCACTTACAGATGCCAGAAGACAGGAAAGAAACACCATCCTTGGTGTCAGAACTTAGAATTGCGGAATCACTGTCCTCCAACACTCCTGATTACGACGTTTTTCGTCAAGAAGCCTATATTGTATAATGAAAATTATATGATACAAACTTTAAAAATAAACACTTAACACAACAATCAACGAATTAAAATAACTGACGTTCTCTCTGTGCCCTGAGAGAAATGTCTAATGTTTTGCCAATTGCGAGATATGACGAGGTTTCATTGAAGATGTTGGTCCATCAGTCAAATCCCGCAAATGTATTCGGTAGCCAACGCATTGCTTTTTGTCTACAGCATAGCCTGATTTCGATTAGGATTTCGATCCTATTTGGGCACCTTGAATTAATTTGTACCAAGTGGCACCAGCAATATAAAGTCTGTGTCTGGCAATTTCTTTATTTATAATAATAATTGCTTATCTTCAGGCCCAAACACAGAACTTTCAGGAATGGAACATACACAAATCCACTCAAACATTTGTTGTTACGAAGTAAGATAAAATTAACCATAACAACATTTCGTTTATACAAGAAGAATGTAGCATACATAAACAATTTTAGTCGGTAGTATGATGCAACAAATAATCTACTCTAGGCCATGATCTTCTGCTTTTTTTGCTATTAGTTACACTCTGAGTTAAGTACCTACTGCGTTGGTTTCAAAACATGAGATGATATCAAATGGTTAATGTGGGTTTAAAAAAATCAAGGTAAGATGGGTTTGTATTGCCACAACGCGTTTCTGGGAAGACCACTGGAAAATAGTTTGTTGTTTGGAAAATCACATAGGGCGCCTGGGAGACCACTGGAAAACGGATTATGGTTAGGAAAATAACAAAGCGCGTCTGGAATATTGCTAGAAAATTGATTGTGTTTTGGAGCATCACAATGCGCGTCTGGGAGACTGCCGAGAAAAGGGTTGACGATCTAGAAAATCTCAAGTTAAGTCCTGCAAGAAACATTGATTTTGGTTTAGATAAATTTAAAATGTCTCTACACTTCAGGTGGCTTTAGTGTACATAAGACTACTAGTTAAGGATAGTTCTACCGGAAGTTCAACATTTGGTATTTTGCATGCCCGTTATAAAACTAGACCAAAAAATGTGTCAAAATAAAAGAAAGGAATGAGGAAAAACCGAAATTTTCCACATTTTGATGAAACATCTAACATTTCGGGGAGGCAAAACGCCCTAGGACAGGGCTGCCCAACGTACGGCCCGCGGGCCGGATGCATTATGGCTCCATTTTTTGTGGCCCGCGGCGTGTGAGAAAAAAATACTTCATAACCGGCCCAAAAGCTTTTCTATCTGGCTCGGGAAGCTCCTTTTTATTATTTATTGAAAAAATAATGTAGGTTTTTACTAATTAAAAAAAATATCTGGGCAAGCACGACGTCGAATGATGCACCACGGGCAAGTTTTGCTGTTTATGAGATTTTGGCACATACGAATTAAACCTTTCCAGGATGGAAAACTTGTTAGGGCATGCATATGGGCTGTTGCTCTTAAAAAAAGCCTCATTCCGTAGTATAATAACACCGACGAACCGACGTGTCACTGGCGCTCTCTGACTGTCTCACGCTTTTTACCGGTCATTTGCTTTTGCGGGCGATCGTTTCCTGTCAAATCGAGCTAAAACACATCACCGCTGCAATGTTAATACACGTTGGATGGAGGCTGAGCCATGAAAACTTCGGGCGAGCCATTATAAGGTTGGCGGTAGTGTTCGATGATTTTTCATCATGGCGTCGTGGGCAGCAAATTTTGAATTATTTTCCATCAAGTGACACGCTCGGTTCGTCGGTGGTGCATTAATTTGTCGTAGCTTCGGCGAAGAATTAGAGTTTTCACAAAGGCGGCTTGGAAAATCCACGGTTCCGTGAAAAAAGTCACCTGCTTCTGAATCTGCCTGTCGATAAGAAAATACTTAAACACTTGATGGAAACGACTACCACAGATATAGACCTGGAGGAAAGAGTTATTTGAAACCTGAAAATCTTCTTGGGGAAACTGAAGGCCTGAACTGAAACAACGAACTGACATGAGTCTCCGGCGAGGGCAAGGGAAAGAACACGGGCGTTGTGACAACTGGAAAATCAAGGAATTCTTATAGGTTTATCTTGTTAATCGATTAGTTAATCAGTGTTTAATCAGTCACATCACCATAAAAAGTGTTTTGTGACTGATTCAATTAGCATTATTTTCTCTGCACAAGGTGAGTCTCTGCCTTTTATCACAAAAAGACTTATGTGCAAAAAACGATCAATATTCGTGGATGTAGCGACAAAAAACCAACTCAACCTCCAAAATATAAAAAAATAGATCGACTGGAAGATTTGTTTTGGATTTTTTTTTTTGCTATTTTTCGAAGTCTCATGCGTAGTTTCAAAATGATAAAGGTTTTGCTTTTGCCCGGACGCTCTCGGCCTTGAAAAGAGCTTCAAAATAAAAGGCTGAAAATCGTCGGGCAAAAAACAAACTCCTATCGTTGGAGCTTACATGAAGACTGAGAAAGCCAAAAATCCCTCCACATTATGTTGACGAAAATTGAAGCATAACACCCAATGCCTGGTGCTGCATGATTCTGAAATGGGTGAGTGACTTGGTCTTTATAGTAGCTGTCACCAAACATCCTGCAATGATTTTAACATTAAAGCTGCACAAATCAGGTATCATCACGTCGAACTTTTTATTATCTAACATGAAAACTATTGCCCAACAGGTAAATTAAAACGTAATTTCCCTCCACAAATTGGTCGTCGAAGAAATTGATACACATCTCTTTAATTCTGTAGAAATAGCAGTCCAGAAGCCTTTCAACATAAATATTCAAGCCTATTCGCTATTTTTTGAAGAACACAGTTCTTCAACGTATCGTTTATTGACATGTCAATACGTTTTCCAGAACGTTCCAGAAAACGTGACTGTATTCCTGAATCCGTGACTGTTATTCCCAAAAAAATACACCGTGAAACCTCGTTAGTTCACAGAATATCATGAAACAACTTTTTTTTGCGTGCGTGTCTTTAATTAAAAATTTCAGTGAAAGACACATATTTCGTAAGATATTTTTTCTCTTCCTCAGATGTACATATGCTATATCGCTTTGAACAACTCTCATCAATAATGGAAAGCAGAAAAAGTAATTGTTGGATCTTTTTATGTGCTTGCGAAATTGATAACCGATTGCGAAATCATTTATGCGTCGAGTATTGGAAGGAAGCCAACAGATTCCATGTCTGTTACGTAAAAGAAAAAGAAAATAAGCACACACAAAAATGTTAGCAAACGCAATTGAATCGTCTTAGCAGTTTTTTCTAATACAAAATAATGTAAGTCATTCCTGAAAAAAAAAAGTATTTTATTTTGATTATTTTGAAAATGTATAAAAATATGCTTACTGAATATTCTTCTGGCCCGCCAGCAAGTGGCCATTTTGGAAACTGGCCTGTGGTTTGCAAAAGCGTTGGGCAGGCCTCGCCCCTAGGAGTGACTAACTCTACAAAGTACTACGCGTCTCCACAGAATCACTGTCAATACCCAGGAATGCTAGATTAGCCGACGGGTGACAATTACATTGTTCCCCAAAGCAGCTGCCAACTAGAAGGCGTTTTTATTCATGACTTTTCAGGCAAACGAAATATCACCACGTTTTTTGAAATGTGAATATTATCAATATGATTAAGATTTTCTACAATTTTCAAATGGCATCAACTAGCTATATTGTTAAGTTGTTGCATGACGTAAAACACCCATGAAAATCTTTACAGCTAAGACATTAAAATAGTATTTGCTTAGCTAGGGCATATTGCCCCTCCTTCCCCTAAAGTACCGCGAGTGACCGAAATCCGTGCAGCACCAAAATTTGTTCACCTTATGATTTATGATTAAATTTAAAGAGTTTAAAAATGATTAATTTACAAATATGTTACCTTATCATGTGTAACTGTTTGGTGTAATGTTTTTCTACTTTGGAAATAGGAAGTACCTTACACTTAAAATGACAAAAATCAAAAACAATATGTAGCCCCGCAAACACAATATTTCAGACTTAATATAGTGCTTGATTGCATGTTTCTGTTTTAAAAATGTGTGTTACAAACTGTGCTGATAAACCATTATATATGATCGATCATTCTAGAACAAACATCAAGGATGGCTTCCATAGGTACGTGTTGAACAAATAACTATGTTGTATAAAATTTGAGTTATGATGCAATTAACAAATGAAGTCAAAATAGATGTAAGGAATTAGATTCCATAAACTTAAATCCGTACACTGTGGACGAATTTCGATTCAAGAGTAGATCATATTATTGTTTGCATTTTAAAACAATTCTACTCAACTTATAGTTGATGAATTGTAACCCCCGTTAGTCAATCATGCTGGTCATACTTCGTCCCCAACAGAATAGGTAAGTTGGTGCAACATTTGACCGTTTGTAGAGGGACTCACGAACCATGTTGGTCAACTCGGTTTGTCCAACAACTCTACATACGATCAAACATAGTGTCAACTATTCTAATTTCCTGGCACCGGTGCCTAGGTTTGTCAAACATGCTGGACCGTGTGTACGTGGGATGTTGGTTGATTACGAAAATGGAGTGCTTAGATTTACGGATTTCGACAATGAGTTAATGAGAGGTCATTGAATTGATTTTCATCCCATATTGCTAACGCCATTAATTGCAGATCTTTCCGAGGAAAGATGCTGTTCAGGTTACTGCGACAGTTCTGATTCTAGACTGTTACTACGAAAGTTGAAAAAACGAATCCCTTGATTTGACCACTTTTTCATGTGCTCCAGATTTTTAGCAGGAACGCTTGTTGGCCATCAAGTATCAAAAAGTAGGTAAACCAATAAGTTTGCTTGCATGCTGATGATTGGGGGGAGATCTGATATTTTTCAATACTTCCCAAAATTACACTTGTTGAATTTTCTCTAACATCTTAAGTAGTAGGTACAAATTAAATTCTCAGTCTGTAATTTATTTCAATACTAGTCGAACCTCCCCGATCTTGCTCGGGTCGTTTTTTTTACATTACTAGTGCTGTCCAATGAGCAGCTCGAAGTAGCTCAAAATTGTTCTCGTCCCGCTCACGCCCATTTATTGACAAAAACAAACGAGCAGGACAAGAAAATCTTTGAGCTACGTCGAGCTGCTCATTGGACAGCACTACTGTCAGTCGTTTAGTCGATTGCAGCGTCGCCCTCTAGATCGATTTCAGTTCGAGCTGGTTGGTTTTCTTCAAAACTCATAAAAACGTAGTATTTTTACATTTGTTAAACTTTCCCAACCTTACTTTCTATCTTTTCACAAACACAGCCGATCGCAAGACGAATCGATTAGTGAGGATATCTTGCAAATCGGTCCATCCGTTCATGAGTTATATTGCCTCAAAAGAAATGCAAACTCATTTTTGCGAGCATAATTGTTTTCTCCAAAACACACCTAACTGTTGCATTTTCAAAATTATCTGGCTTTACTCACTGTCCCATATACATAAACACTGCGGATCCCAGAACGAAAGCCAAATCCAAAACATAAATCGGTCAAACCGTTCGTGAGTTATATTGCCTCAAAAGAAATGCAAACTCATTTATATATGCTTATAGATATAGAGACTAGCGTTAAGAAGATTCAATATTTACTTCAGATGACAATATGCAAATTAATGAAACGCATATTGGTTATAAGGTCTGGCTCAAGTCTTATCCATATGTTAATAAATTATAGAGTTTTGCAAAAATTCTACTAACTCATTAACCGATGTATCAAAGAAAAAGAAAAATATTAGGTTACCCGACTAGAAGAGCATAACTAAAATTGAACACAATTTTAACATATTGTGATATTTATAACTTATTTTGATACAATTTTGTTCTCAGTAGCCATTATCTTTCAAATGTTGTAACATGATTATATCATAATACGATTTGAAAAAATGCTTAACACAGAATTGCCCAACAGTAGGCAATTAAAATAGATGTAGCAAAGTCTCCCAGCCATAGATATCACAACGCTGATGAAATTTGAAAAGGTTGCCTTATTTGTAACGTTGTTAATTTCATGTGCTCGAAAATATTCTTGTTCAAACTAAAACAAAAAACTATGATTGTTGATCACAATCTGGAGACCTATCACGAACTGTAAAAATTCCAACTGCACAAAAAATATATATTTTGTATCTGATTCTGTTATAAATTTCTAACAAAATATGTTATTTTTATGATAAAATTGTAACAAAATTTGATAGTTTTTTGTTTCCAGTAGTGTAGTTTTTGATAGAAATTTAGATATTTTAACAACATCCTGCACCATGTTTCTAACAAATTTTGTTATAAAAATTTAGTGTAACATAATAACATAGGATGATATAATTATGATATGACCTTCTAGTCGGGTACTCCTCATTTTCCGCAATAAACTCAAAGATTACTTTTGACAGAAAATGAATTGCTCTCGATAGATGTGGAAAGCATAAAGATTCTCCTGATCGGTCAATTTTAAATTTTTAAACGATCACTTTTAAGTTTAATTGAGCTTAATTCGGGAAATAAGACACAACCTAAATGATTGTTCAACTGAAGTCAATCAATCTTGATCATATTTCAGCCTGCCGAAACAGTTCCTGTTGCCGAAAAAGGGTTCATAGATATGAGTCCCTAAAAGTTTTCACCAAAGTGCATCATCAAAACTCATTGTTGAATTGAAGTGAACACCTTCTCCTTCTTCACATCCACATGGCCTTATGCGATTGGTTAATCGGCAAGTTATACGAGAATTAATCTTTTGAGCCTTTTGTGAGAAATTAAGACCATTCAGTATTACTTTGTTGCTCGGGAAAAGCAAAAAGGCAGCCGATTAAAAGCATCCATACAAAAGCACCCATTTACATCTATGACGGTTATATTCACACATTTCGCCTTCACGGTAAGATGCCGAGATTGATATTTTTAATCCTGACGGCATACACTTTAAACCGATTATCTTTGGGTTTCTCAAAATGAAAATCAAAAAATCAAATTCCGAGAATTTGTACAGCAGGTAGCTTTTATCTTGCACACCTCCGCCCTGCGCCGTTCTTGTCGTTTGCCTTTCCTCGTGGCGCGGAACATATATGCAAGTGTTCAATGTCCAATGCCCGAACCGTTTTGGCAATCGTACGGACTGCGATGCATGCGATCCAGCAGGTAGTTAGGTACCCATCAACAAATATGTGTACATGATGTCTGTAGAACATTTCAAATATTCGCATCCAAGCATTTCCAAGCTGCATGAGCTGAATACTCATATGAAACCCTCCTCAGAGATTTTGTTTCCATCTAGTGGCCACTGGCCTAAGCTGCATACAATACAAGTTTCATGCCACCCATCAAAACCCCACCTTCTTTTCTCACCCCAAACGAGCTATGATTGGTTAACTTCACCGAGCAGCAAGGCGTGATGTGTAAGAAGATCATTGCAGCAGTGAAGAAAACATTCAAAGCAATGGTTACATTCCACTGCAGTTCAAGTAGCCATTATCTTCAACATCATACAATGGAAAAGCATCTGCAATATTTTGCGAAAATTTGAAACACATTTATCGTTTACAATGTTATCTCTGTTTTTTTGTTTTCAGTTTTGGAAAAATCAAACATGAATGAAATCATCGAGCTGTAATGCGCGAGCAAACTCGCTTGTGATTCTTTAAGAAAGCATAGCGCCTGGGGGCTTCATTTCATTTACAGGTCGCAAGGTTTTACAAATTTACCGAATCTTGTTTGCATTTTGAGAATTTATATTTCCTCCCCCTTAGTCTAGCGATAGGATGAACGGCTACAAAGCAAGACCATGCAGTGAGTGGTTTGGTTCGATGCACGGTCTGGTCTACGAAAACTTTGGGTTGGAAAATTTTTCGACTTTCCTGAGCATGGAAGTATCATTAATGCTGTCCAATAGAGTGATTCAAATGTTGACTTTCTCGCTTCCCGATGCTTAAACGATTGCATTAGCCACTTTAATAAGTATTCCAAAATTTAAGCAAAATTGGATGTAATTTGATTGTGCATACGTCATTTGAAGTTTGTATGGACATTACTGTGAAAATCGACCCGTATGGCCGACCCTTAAGCCGTTTCGTGAGGTGGTCCATGAACTATTCAAATGTAATCTACACATTGACTACATAGAATACTTCCTAAGCTGAAAGGCAGTTGTTGTTGCGAAGCGATGTGTCATTTGCAAGCAAAGTAATGAAGAAAACAAAAATGCTCATTATTGATATTGATGTTATTCTTTCACTAATTAAATTGAATTTCCCACTATTCAGTATTTCTATAACAACTTTTCTTACAAGCATAAAAATCGTTTCGCAACAAAAACGAACTATTTCCTTGTAAAATTTTCTATGCTGTCAATGTACATATATATTTTTAGTCTTAGACGATCCCCACCGATGCGTATCCAAATGAGTGTCTAGTATAGGAACGAAATGCGTTCATATTTTATTTATGCACTTGTTCTCGCACCGGTTGTTTCTATCAAGGTTGTTGAAGTGCAATCATGCTTCGCACCGGTGTTGAATATCCGGTTGCTATTGAGGCAGACATGGAAATACATAAAATCAGGAAACAAATATTATTTATTTTCAAATCTTTCAGAACGCGCTCCAACTTTTGTAATATAAATATGTGCGTAATGCATTTTGTGATTATCAGATTAGCTAGACACACATCTGCTAGGTGGCGCTAGCTTATATGCAATAACTAGTCGACCCGGCAGACGTTGTCCTGCATAGTAGGCGAATATTCCCATACCAAATTTCCGCCACGAATCTTCATTTCAGTTTTTCACGATTTACTGAACTTTACTCGTAATTTTCGCATGAGGAAATATCATATAAACCCGTCGGAAACTATAACGAACATATCTGCTGAAGGAATGAAGAAAATCCATCCAGCCGTTTTCGAGTTATTCGGATACGAACACAGACCATTTCATTTATATATATATATATATTTAGTGAGGTGGATATCTCGAGATCTATAAGACTTAGAAAGATTTTGTCTTCTACAAAGTTGTTCGGGTAGCCATAACATTTATGATGGAGACTAGTTTAGTTTGAATTCATACGCATAGCAGCGCTAGTGTATGAGAAATAACCTGTTAGGTTAAATATTTCTAAATCCGTAGTGGCCATCTTCTACAAAGTTATCCGAATTATCTGTTAGGTTGGTTATTATGTAAGATTTAACAGGGTAATCAAAACCAGAAGTTTAGTTTGAAACCGCAATACTAATTGGCGCTCGAGTTGAGTCGAATCGAGTCAAATACGAGAACACTTGAAGATGGTCTTACTGTAGTATCTGTCAAAGGTACAACCAAATGGTGGAAACAAATGGAATTGTACGAACTTCTCTTATGGCAAGTTACTTTGTAGAATACGGCATTATTCTGAAAATTCCAGATTTTGATATATTTAACCTATCAGTTTATTTCTTATACACTAGCGCCGCTAAGCGATTGTGTTTAGAACTAAACTTGCTTGCTTTCACCACCCGAACAACTTTGTGGAATACGGCAATATTCTAAAAATTTCTGTTTTCGAAATACCTAACCTAGCAAGTTATTTCTTATACACTAGCGCCACCAAGCGGTTATATCTTTAATTTAAACCTGCATTGATCATAATGGTTTTGACCACCCGAACAACTTCTTGTAGAAGGCGGCAATATTCTAAAAATTACATATTTTGAGATACCTGACATTTCAGGTTATTTCAATACACTAGCGCCGCCAAGCGATTGTATTATTAACTAAACTTGCTTTCGTCATGATGATTTTAATCATCCGAACAATTTTGTAGAAGACGACAATATTCTTTAAGATTTCAACTATCGAAATATCTAACCGTTGGGTTATTTCCAATTCACTAGCGCCGCCAAGCGGTTGTATTTCAAATTAAACTTGTTTTCGTCATGATGGTTTTAACCACCCGAACAACTTTGTAGAAGACGCCAATATTCTAAAAATTCCATATTTCGAGATATCTATCCTATCAGATTATTTTATATGCACTAGCGCCGCCAACCAGTTGAAAACCAAACTAAACTGACCTCCATCACAATGGTTTTGATGATGAGTACCTGAACAATTTTTCAGCAGACGGCAGATTTTTTATTTATGGGTTACTTTATATTTCCGTGTGATGGTTTGGCAACGGTTGGAGCGGGTCGCCAAATTTGCCAACTCGCTATTCACCGAAGGTTGCGTTTACATTTCCCAAACCCGTTTACCAACGACCGGTGCGAGTTCGCGTCATGATAGAGGCTTTTTGGCTATTTTGGCTTTATTTACGCACTGGTGGGGATCGTCGTGGAAGCGTTGGGAAACGGTTTTCGAAAAAAATACTGTTTTCATAGTAAATTTCATACAATCTTCAAACTGCGCGTACACGCTCAAATTACATCCAAAATCAGCTAAAAAAATTAGGAGGATTATTAAAATGGCAAATGCAATCTTTTAAGCATCGGGAATAGAGTTTCCATTTCCCGGCCATTTTTGCTGTCCCGGGATTTCATATTTTAGAAAGCTCAGATGATACAGAATTCAATTTCAATTTAAATCGATCCTTGGTTTGACTTCAAAAAGCAAATAATATTTGTGTTTGTATCGGAAAGTAGGGTTCGCCAATGGAACAAATGTTCGCCAAGTTCGAAATGACTTGTTCGCTGTCCGTCGAAGTAGGCTTGATTGTTTGTATTAAGGTACATTGGGGGAAGTGGAAAAAGGGGGTAAGTGTAAAAACCTACTCGAAAAATTGTAGTTGTATATACTTTACAGTTTTACCAAACCATAACATTGTGCAAGAATATAATTTGATGCTCACACTAATACTATGTTAAAATTTGTATAATACATACACTAATACGGGTAACGCTTGAACTGTCATTTTATTTTTCGCGAGAAGTTAATTTTTGCATTTATAAAGTCAATTCTTATTTGCACACATTGTCCCTTTTTCCAGTGAATTTGATTCACAGGTAACCATTACAATACAATTAAACTAACCACATTCAATTGGTAGTGGTTTGTACCATGAAAGCAAATAATTGAAAGATTTTACACTTACCCCTGGTATCAAACACTGCGAGGGAAGTGGAAAATGTTCTGATCACGCAATTTTTCCAGTGCCTCCAGGGTTTATTTTGGTGGCTGTGAATCTTAATATGTTCCTTCTTTGTTATCATTGTGATTTCAGTGGTGAATGGACTAATATACACAAGAAAAAGTCTGATTAATCCACCTACCGGTATTAATGCCTTTCAGATGTTTTACATATGAAAATAATGTATGAGAAAGAAAAAATAGCACCGGTAGCATAGCATATATTTCATAATTCACATTAATTTATATTTATAGCAAGTTTTGCCGTTGAATGCAATTTTTTATGCGACCAAATTGGTTAAGGACGAGTGCTTAAAAATAGGAGATAATTTTATACGTGTTTTTCACACACATATACAAACACGCACACACAGACATCACCTCAATTCGTTAAACTAAGTTGATTAGTTTATAACCCTGTTAGCCCCATTTTTCCTATAAAAAGTTTATCTTTGGGACGAACCTATAGATTTTACATACACTAATGTTCGAGTAGGCAAAACCAGCCCTCCACTAGCTATTACGAGAATTCTTTGGGAACCTTTGATTGTACATCTCATCGTTTTGGTAAGCTCTATTTTTATTTAAGTTTACTGAGCTGTGTAAATAAAATGTAAAAATCTTGGAGGTTCAATTGCCGTGAAGCGTTACGGAGCCGAGATCAAGTTTAATATTACATTTCTTTTTTAAATCTTTATTAAAGTGATATTACATTTCTTGATTCTTATACATAGTGTTAGTTTTGGGGAAATTTAATGTATTATGACGCGGTTTTTCGATCTGTGCTTTAGTTGTGGAAACTTTTCGTTAAACGGAATATTCCTCACATATCTACTGAGTATTGTTTGTTTTCCGTTGTCTTTTGAACGTATTCAGTTTGAATAACCATTGTTTGACAACAGTGAAATGAAGATGGTGATGTTTCATAGGTTTTCCTGATTTAGTAGATTTTTAGATCTTTGCAGATTTAAGAATGCTCCAGATTTGGGACATTCTCCTATATCTCATTTATTTCAGATTCTGGAACTGATTCAGATCCTACCGATTGAGATCATTGGCATGACCTGAATTTTTACCTTCAGATATTTTTGATTCCGTATATCATGCACGCAAAAAAAAGCGTTCATATACTCGTGAACTAACGAGTTCACGGTGTATTTTAAGTCACGGATTCGGGACTGAAGCTTCTGAATCCATAACCTGAATCACGGTGTATTTTTGCTGGTTCACGAATTCGGGAACCTTTTTTGCGTGTGGATATCTAGAACTTTCTCACATTTTCTAGGTCCTGCAGATCCAGATTATTCAAATGCTTCAAAGTTGTATCGATTTTCTGTTACAAGTCTGTCTGTAGGGCAGTTTGTTGTTAATGTGGACGAGGGTGGTTCAAAAAATCGATTTTGCTCCACTGATTTTTTTTCATGTTCTGAGTGTCCCCTGAAAATTTGAGCTCATTTGGATTAAAACTGATTTAGCACAAGCCGTTTCAAGTTTGCATGCAAATTAGTATGGGGAAATTTATTGTTTCATTATACTGCTTATGGTGCTTCCCCATTAAGCGCAGGTTTAAAAAAAACCTACATAGCTAGAAAGAATTCTCATAAGCTTTCACTCAACAAAAACCGCATCTTGATTATTTGCCCCAATAATTAGTAATTGATTTTAAGACAGGATGCGAATCTTTAGTCATGATCGTTAAACTTCTATGAGGGCATCACTGAAATGTGCAGTGCAACATAGTAGCCTGAATTTTGGGTGTTCTATCTTTCGCGCCACGAGCAGTAATGTTGCCTGTTGAGGAGTTATGCAATTAGCTCCAGAAAACCACGGTATAGATTAAATTCGATTACTAATTATTGGAAAGATTAATTAAGATGCGGTTTTCACTGAGTGAAAAGCTGTTGAATATTCCTTTTAGCTATGTAGGTTTTTTTTAAACTGTGCCTAATGAGGAAGCGTCATTAACAGTGCAATGAAAAATAAATCTCCCCATACTAATTTGGCATACAAACTTGAATCAAATTTTCAAGGGACACTCAGAACATGAAAAAAATCAGATAAGCACTGTGGAGCAAAATCGATTTTTTGAACCACCCTCTGGACGTGCTGTTGATTTTAACAGTTAATATTGAGCAATAAACGCAAATGTCTGCGTTTGAGTTTGTTGCATAAGAGGCCTTTATATTATTCTCAAGGTCTACAACGATTTATAACTGTTGATTTTAAGTATTGCATTCTTTTTTTGTCATTTTTTATCTTACAGTAATATTTTTTCGCTTCTAAACAATAAATGATGCATAGGAAGGAAGATAAACATCGAATTTTTAAACACATTGTTTGAAAGATTATGTACCAAATTAATTTGGTTACACTGGCCACTACCTTGTCAAAGCTACCGATTGAAGGCAGTCTCGATTTAATTGTCACATCATGTCCTAGCTTTCAGCAAACACGTACCGTTTTGACTCAAATTCCGAACACTCACTTTTAAATGGCCATTTGGGCTTTATTTATGTAATTTTCTCCATAATAGCTTGAATTCTTTGGTAATCTTGATCCTCAGTACAAAAAAACGTTGAAAACCTTAGTTTTGAGGCGCTAAAACGCCAGTATTCGGGATTTGAGTTGTTTAGATACTCAAAATTACAAAATTACCCTGAAATTATAATCAGTAGACCCTCAACTTCAGTAGGCTAAAGTTCTCTATTTTCTCTTAATTATTGAAATCTATTACAGCTTTCTGTACATTCCAGTTCAAATGGCAATGCGAGGCAAGCAGGCTGAACCCGAGACTGTCCCGCATGATCCGGGACGTTTGGCCACTGTAACCTAATGCCTACATGCAGATAACATGATGGTGTTGCTCGAGTAAGCGGCTATTATTTTGAAGGCTCGACTCTCAACACAGCGTACCATAGAATTTTTCTAATTGTTCTCGCATAAAGTGAGTGAGAGGTGAAGTGACGAAACGAAAAAAGGTTTTTATCTAGCAGTAACAATTTTCGTTTATCTTCCAAGGCATAGAGAAAAGTGATGGATGAAAAATGTCCCTCGCCGAATCAAAAAAAAAGCACGCCTAATATTTCCACGGACCTCAGTAAACATTTAGGAAAAGTCAAGTTTTCTACTGCAACCAACAGCTTTCATACTGTTTAGATCTGTTGAATAGGCCATTTTGGAAAGTTTTACAGATTGAACTTGTTTAAAAATTTGCCTGGAGACTTTATTCAAGATATATTGAAATGGAGGGGGGGCACTTTGAATCTGTAATATTTTTCAAAATTGTGTACAGATCCAATCAATATGAAATCTGTTGTTTGCAGTTGAAAAATCGTCTCTTTTTATTTTTACTGAGATCTGTTGGAAATATTGTGCGATGAATATTTTTACGTTTTTTATGGTGAGGGGCATACTTTTGAAAATGGTAAACAGGTCCAAAACTGATCTGTTACTTATGTCCGTTTGTAAAATTAAGCTAGATTCTCTCTATGGCATTTTGGGTAACAATATTTGGCTTTAAAAATATTAAACAAAATTAATTTTCTTCGCGGATTTTTTATTCGTTTTTGCATTATGTACATAGGGGGAATGACGGCTTTGGCAGGTTTTGTTCTATTATTGGCAGGGGGGTTTTCTATAACCAATTATGCTGAAATTTAGCATAAATATTCTTTGCATATCAAAGAATGTTGTGGTCAAATTTCATAAAATTTGGTCAACAAAAACCCCCTGACAATAATAGAACAAAACCTGCCAAAGCCGTCTTTTCCCCTATATAATATAAAAAAACTAAAAAACAAAAATTCCGCGTAAAAAAAATTAAATTTCGTTTCGTTTCGTAAAATTCCGAGTCAAATGGACCTCGATTTCGTTTCGTTTCGAAGTCTCGGAAGTAAATCTGAATTTCGTTTCGTTTCATTTCGAAACAACAATAGCTTTTCTAATTTCGTTTCGTTTCGTTTCGTCAGGAAAAATTGTGTTATCGCATACCCTTAACTCAGTGAACTTCTTAGAATTCCGCTTTATAACTATGTGGCAATAATACGAGCGAAGATGATGGATTGCTTGAATCGATCCTGGATTCTTAAAATTTAGGCTGACTTTATCTCCCTCGTTTGTCTTTGTAATCATCATAATCGATTTCTTTAAACGATTTTAGTATGTGATTATAAGGTATTATGACTGATTTCTATAAAAGAAAAGCCATAGACTGTATAAGCATTCTAAACTGAAATTAGCACATATAATATGGAAATTCCAAAAATATTGATAAAAATCTACATGGCGCTATTTCTATTTCGCCCAGTGTATTATGAGTCATAAACTTTATTTAAAGTGCGGTAATACATTGGGGAATCTAACGAGACAAACAAATGGTTTTTTGGTGTATTTGCTGTGCAGTGCGCAGTATGAATGTACTGGATAAGTAACTCAGAACATGTGAAAATTGTCTGTAACTGTAAATAACTCCGAACATCTCACATGTGGATTTTCCGGATTTTTTAACTGAATCGTCCAAGTCACGCGTAAACTTTTCATAATACAATTAAAATATCCGACATAAAAAGAAAGAGAAAAGGAAGAAGAGCAATAGTGTTTTCAGTTTTCAGGACATGTGCAATAAGTTGAAATAATATAGTTTTACATGCACTGATGTAAAATTGCAGAAATAACACCATAATTACCAACAAATATGGATTGAATAATTTTTGATATAACTGAAATCGTATCTTGTCGCTATTATGCATAAGTTTACCTACGAAAAGTGTAATCTCTTTTTCCACCAAAGTGATTGATAATTGTGTTAATATAGTGCGCGTGTAATCTTGTAACTTTTAGTATGCAGAACGTTCGCGCGATCATCGACTTTTGTTTTCTGCTTTGCGCGGGTTAATAAATTTATAAACAAGTGAAAGTTCAATGCGCGTTCTATCGTGTTTCCTTCAGCAAGAAGAACGATCGCGCGATCATCAAAATATTTTGTTCTGCTTTGTGCGGTCGGCAAGCCAATTAATTAGTGCGCGCTCGATTGTGTTTTTGTGTAATCTCGATAAAACTACACGCGGCATACCGTTTACCAAAACGAACTCTGCTACACTCCCTACCCCATATATCCAACATCCCAGTGATATCTCGTGGAAGTGCAGATGACTCGTCGGCTTCCATCAAAGCGAGTTTCACGTCAACATTATCCTTCCTATTCCCTAATTGACCTGCATTCGGACACGGCCGGCGCTGGTATTGCTTAATTTTGGGTCACCAGTTTTTACACCATGAAGATGATGTTAGTCCCAAACATCATCTGTTAATTCCCTGTGTAATTACAGCTGACCTGGCAATAACGGAGTAGCAACCGTGGGCGGTCAATAATGCTCACGCTCATGTTGAAAGCGTGTTTTGTGTCATATTGACCCGAACACTGGCACTGTAGGAAGTATAAACATCTAGTCGGATAGGTATGTTTTCGGGAAATAGGCCTCTTATTGGTGTCCTTTTTTGGAAAATGCCTTTCTGGGTGTTGTTCCATTCGAGGTTATGGCGTTTGTGGTTAGCATTCTGGTTAGTGGGTTGAAAGGCTATTTGCAATTAAAATTCATTTTGAAGAAAAGCGCGCTTGTCTTGTCATAAGATTAGTTTATACTATTCCATTAAATTCCACCACTTGTTTTCAGCTTTACAAATACGTATTTCGACTACAACCGTAAAATTGTCACCGCAGTGTATAGTGGTTGCCCTATTTAGATATTGAAGAATATTTTACTTTTGATATTGATATACGCATTTGTTGAGCTATGATCGAAGGATGCAATGATATGGAATAATACTAGTAAACTAAGACATTAAACTAAGCAAGCTAAAAATATATACTTTAAGGTCATTTGATTCACATTGATTCAATAACATGAATATGAATGCTATACTTGGGTCGCTGCAACTGCCTTGACGAAATGCTATTGTGATCACCATTAATGGCACTATTATTGAATGATTCTTTTCAAAAGACTTCTTACCGAACAGTCGCTCGCCATCTCTTGTTTTCTGTAATCGTTTGCATATTTCAATGAAAATTTGCATATCACAGCGCATCTCCGACAAAAAGCATGCTTTGTGAATAAATAGCGTTTAATTCACATTCGGATGGAAAGTCGAACTTCCGAATGCAAGATCTCAGTGTGATAGCATTTTATAAGTCGATCATTTTGCAAAAACAAAACTAAATGTACTTCCACGGGTGCATTTTTTGTCGGCACTTTTGCTTTATTGCCACATCAGACTGAACAACATTGCTATCGCTCGCTCACGACGTTTATACATTCGTCATTTATTTTTTATTGAGATTTTGTTCATTGTCCTTGCAAATGTGTAAACGGTGGTGGTCAACGGATCAGGTTTGGTTTATGCTATTTTTGCAACTAGTTTCGAGTGAAGTTTATACAAATAGCTCTACCGAATAAACGTTATTCAACATTTTCTAAGGTAGTGAAAAGAAATAGTATAGTTTTTGTCATCCACAAATTGTCTCAGCGAGCACATTTCAACAATACGTTTCGATGTCCGTTTGACGAGAGGGGCTCAAACATAAGTCCACGGGGTGAGCTATGTAGCTAATTCAAGAAGCTGTCTACTGTAATGGTAAAATCTGAAAGGTGAAAATACATCTCTTGTTCTTCTTTGGCATTGCACCCCCATTGGGACAATGCCGCCTCGCAGCTTAGCGTTCATTGATCACTTTCACGGTTATTAACTGCGAGGTTTCTAAGCCAAGTTACCATTTATGCATTCGTATATCATGAGTCTGACACGATGATACATATTTTAAATTACGATCATGATTTGTTAGATATACCGTTTTGACTCAAATACACTTGCGTTTAATTTATTTATTTATTTATTTCGTCAACCGACGTAGACTAGTACATATAAAATATACATTTTTTTAATATGTACTAGAAATACGATAATATAATGTATAAAACTAAAAATATATTGATTAAGTAGTATATTATTTTGTAATGAAAATAAATGTGTAGATGTGTAGGATACTGGAGGATACTGTTTGTGAGATTTTTTTTTTAGATTCGACCTAGACATTGTGAAGTCAATAGTTTCGAAGTGTTGGTTATAGATGGCCATCATTTGATAAGAGGTCCAAACTTGGAATAATTTGTGCGATGATGATTGATTTGAAATATATGTCGATGACGAAGTTGTCGAGATGGTGTGTAGAAATTTAATTTCGGTAAAATGCTTGTTGAATCAATACGCTGCGAAACTACATCGTTAATAAATGAAACCATTGCAATTTCACGACGCTCTTTCAAAGTTTGAATGTATATGAGCTTGCAGGGTGCATCATATGATGGAAGTGGGAATGTTGTTCAACCTAATTTACGAAAAGCAAATAATAGAAATTGTTTTTGTACGGATTCTAATCGTTCTTCGTGTGATATTGAAAATGGAGACCATATAGTGCTGCAATATTCTAGTATCGACCTTACATAGGCAATATATAAAGTTTTAATTGTTTATTGATCATTAAAGTTATAGTAGATACGTTTTATAAAACCCATCATATTATTTGCTTTATGAATAACTGTGTTGTAGTGGTCGATGAACCTTAGTTTGGAGTCTAAAATTTTCTAATTTCCTAAGGATTCCTAAAATCCTAACTCTATCGCATTATTCTACAGCCTGGTTTCCTAGTGAAACTGGTACACTTGAAGCCGTTCTTTTTCTTCTGAATGATATATGGTTGCATTTTTTTACATTCAGTTGAAGTAGGCTTTTATTGCACCATTTGTAGAATGTGCTTATTCCAGAACGAAAGATGTTAAGGTCATCATCTTTATTCCCTATTTCCAAAAAGAGCTTCATGTCATCTCCATAGATTTACACTTTAAATTTGTCAAGAATAAAGGAAATGTCGATTACATATATTAGGAATAATAGTGGTCCCAAATGAGAACCCTGGGGGACACCGGAAGTGGCTTGAATAGGTTTTGATCTGTTGTTGTTGAATTTTTTACACTACTTTTATTTGCTAATTATCTAATACATGCATTCATCTCTTAGACTAGGTGTCCGTGTTTTCTTAACACTATAATCCTTATTTGCTATGTTACATTTTTATTTATTATTAATACATTTCAATTGCCTCTGGCAGTTAGGATCTTTCCTCTGGTTGAACTGAACCATGTAGGAATTACAATATTTTCAACTTAATCTAAACTTAACCCAATTTATACTAATGGTACAAGGAGCTAATCGTTGCAATAGAAGATTGATTTTTGTCTGAAATTGGCAATTATTTAGTTGGACATTTGTTGCAATGTCTAAATATTAGAAAATCTATGAAGTTCATTGCTTCAAAATTTTATTCTGAATTTTGTGAAGTGCCTTCTTTCTGGCATTGTAGCAACTGGTCCATATTGGCACAGTATACAACATGGCTGGTCTAAACAAATGTTTGTAAATTAAAAGTTTGTTCTTTAGACAAAGTTTTGATTTTTTGTTTATAAGTGGATATAGACTTAATATATTTGTTACATTTGGCTTGAAGGCCTTCAATGTGATCTTTAAAAGTTAATTTTTGATCTAGCAGAACTCCTAAATATTTCGCTTCGCTAGATCAATTAATTGGAACTCCATTGATAGTGATAATATGTCTGCTCGAAGGTTTCAAATAAGAAGTTCAGGGCTGTTACAAACTGACCAAATTCCAATCCGCGAAATTCGCGACTAACAAAATGAAATCCGCGGCTACAAAAACAAAACCGCGACAAACAAAAATAAGCGAATTATCACGTAAAAACACGTTTCAATGCAAAATTTCAATACTTCAATTAATCTATCAATGCTTTGATCATTCAAAAAAATAAAGAAAAATTATGCCGCATGATGTTTTGAATGGCGAATCAGAAATAATTTTATGATTTATAAATATTTAAATGGATCGTTGCATTCCTAATAGCTTAGCCTCCAGGCTTTCTCACTTCATAGAGTTTTACATTATCTTTGTTCACAGATTTAAATTTCAATGAAAATAAAGTACACGACGTTTCATACCAAGATACATTATTTTATCAAAAGAATAAACTCGCAAAACGTTATACGTTCAAGCAGAACTGACTTTCAAATGCAGCCAAAATAGTTGATAGCTATTTCACAGTCAATTCAAGGGTTTCGAGGCCTTCAGTAGCATGAATTTGGATATAGAGTGATAAGAACAGTTCACGACTCCGAACTCATGGTGGAACCAAAGTGGGAAACCGCCAGTTTGGATTCTACACACTAGAACTATCATCGATACGAGTTTCTAAGTAGGTTGTTTAGATGGCGTTGGTCACACGTAGATCACAATTTGGTTAATGGTAATATTGAAGAGCAATAACTTGAAATGTGTTTACTATTTAGATGACTAGAATCCTTACGCTACCTTTTGACAGGGCAAGTGAATTGAACAACTCAGTTGAATTCAATGAACTTGCCAAAAGTTGAAAATGTCAATACAAACAAAAGTCAACTTTCTTTTCGATCGAGTAAATTGAACGGAAATGTTTAGACGTTCAATTCGCGTTCAATAAATTCGAGCAACTTGTTCAGTTCACTTTCCTTGTCTAAACGCAGAGGGAAATACAGGACTTGCGATATTCTGCTCCTCATGAACATACAAGTACCCAGTCGGAGGGATTTCATCGTTTATTGCGAGCAGTGGATCGTCGGATGGTGTCTCAATTTATGTAATGTACTCAAGCACAAGCAGTGTTGTATAATGTCATTGGCATAAATTTGTCTAATTTTTCGAAGCCTTTTTCAAAAACAGAATATTAAGTTATGAGGTGTAACGAACTTATAGCGCTTAAAATGTCCTATAACTTTGGGGCCCTCCTTAGCCGTGCGGTAAGACGCGCGGCTACAAAGCAAGACCATGCTGAGGGTGGCTGGGTTCGATTCCCGGTGTCGGTCTAGGCAATTTTCGGATTGGAAATTGTCTCGACTTCCCTGGGCATAAAAGTATCATCGTGTTAGCCTCATGATATACGAATGCAAAAATGGTAACTTGGCTTAGAAACCTCGCAGTTAATAACTGTGGAAGTGCTTAATGAACACTAAGCTGCGAGGCGGCTCTGTCCCAGTGTGGGGATGTAATGCCAATAAGAAGAAGAAGAAGAAGAAGAAGAAGAACTTTTGTCTAACAGAACATTGCTGATAAAATAGTCTGACACGTGGGAGGCAAAATGTTATTAAAAAAGCGACATTTTGAAAAGATTCCACTCATGCCTTAAGCCTCAGCTTTATATTTAGAGCAATGTACCTTTGGTTAAAAATATAAGACTAATAGGCTTCTAAAAAAAAGTTTTAGACAAATTAGGGCACGAGCGAACGAAGAAACGATGAATTTTGGACCGCTAAACCGCAGAAACGCTTTTTACCGAAAAAATATCTAATCAAGCAATGATGGTAATTGGACTCTCCAGTCAAACATTTCGCTCAATCGATTCTTCATTTCATTCAAGATCAACCTTTTCAAGCATTTTTTTTTTGACGCCTCTAACTATTATTAAAATTCAAAAGAAGAAATCAAAAAAGAGCTGTTGACAAACTTGGCCTAACATACGCTATTATAACCCAAATCAGGCGAATCCTACTGGCCGGCAACACTTTTTCAGTTTTTGTTTCGATTTTTAAAAAAATATGGGTTCTTCGGGAAAGTTGACCTCAAACGAATCAAAGAATTGACTGAGACTATAAAAAGAGATACAATGCTTGGAGAGAAAAATAGACAAAATGTCAAGCCCCAAATTGTAAAAATAATTTACAATATTCGCAACGACATTCATGGGAATCACTCTCAAAAATATTGAGAACAAAGACTAATTTCTAAACACAATTCAACGTCCCGGAAATCCAGAATTTCTATATGATTGTTGTTAGGTTGTTAGGTCAACAGACGGTCTCTCAAATATCGTTTGGATATCAACCAACATTCAATAACTAAAATATATAATGTGTTATAAATGTGTTTGGATCCCAAAGTATTGCTTACTTCGCATACACTCATATAAAGAACATTAACATTTTGAATTTTAGAGAGAGGGTAAATATAAATCCGCGATTTTCGCGACAACGTTTAACGGAACCGCGATTTTCGCGACTGGAAGAGCAAATCCGCGAAATTCGCGAAAAACGCGAAAATCGCGAAATCCGCGACTGTTGTAACAGCCCTGGAAGTTTGAAAAATTAGAATTCGTTCGTCACCCAGTTAGAGGTAGAAGCAAAATTTGTTCGTTGATTGTGGTGGGTATGAATTAGTCGACCGGCAAATGATTGCGGATCTTGAGCGTTTGAAATATGTTTACCCGGCGAATCTGGGATCCCGTTGTTGGAATTTCCCATCATCAATTTTGCACGGGAATTCATTGCGTGAAGGGCATTCCTAGAAATTGTATTTAAGATTGCCTCCACAATTGGCACATTTAAATTTATTGGAATCTTATCTCACAGGACAGGCGTCCTTGGCGTGAGAAGTTCCACCACAAATCATGCATTTAGCATCCATGTGGCAATGTTTAGTTCCGTGACCCAACTTTTGGCACTTATTGCACTGAGTGGGGTTTTGGAAATTTTCCCCGTACCTGCGGAAATGTTTCCATGTAACACGGACATGGGACACAATGCAGGCCTTTTTCAAACTTTTCATATTATTTAGTTCACTTTTGTTAAAGTGAACTAGGGGAACTGTTCCGTTTTCCATCTCACTGTACATATATTAATCCCATCGCGAAACAAAGAAATACGGCACCAATTGCATCGCTTCTTTTGCTAACATTCGTGCTCACTGCTGAAAAAAATCACAAAAATAATAAACAAACAAGATACCTTTTAATTGCTTTGTTTTTCGTGAGACCAATATCGGAGCTATGAGATGAAGTCCAGGAGCAGTAACCCTATATTGCGAGCTTCCGGTAGCGGGTAGAGCAGAACTACCAAAGCGGACACAAAGCAAACAAAACTGGAGGGCTAAAGCACCAACAAGACAAATAAAGCCACAAATCTCAAATCAATACATATATATATATTGCCCTAATCTTCCTCTCACTGCCTTCTCATCCCTACTCTCTTCGTCTTACTTCTTCTTCTCTACTTCTTCCATCTTACAAACTAATTTGTTCAGTACTCACGGTACCACCTAACGGGGCGTCCCCCTACGTTTCGCCTGTGCTGCGATCATCTCGCCGCCGCGAGTCTCGCCTGCCACTCTCGATGTTCGCACCGCCGATACTCCTCTGCTGGAGACCCCTCTGGCCGTCCAGTACGACCGGGTTGCTGGATGGGGTCCCTCCGAGGCGACAGGTCGTCGTCGTTTGCTGTGTCACGGGAACCGTCTTCGTCAAATCTTCGGAATGGAGTTCTATTGCGAGTTGGCTTGATATTAGAGTCTTATTCCCCAGAATCTACTAGAGTTCTATTTACCTTCTGTCCGCTGAAACCTGTTCAAATCGACGAATGCTCTTGGCGGCTTTGGTCCACCGGAATGGATGGAAAATTGCTTCTGCCGAACGGAAGAAGGGGTGGTTTTCACACGTTTCTACGAAGCAAACGCTCGAATCTGTTTCAAGGGATTGAGGTTAGCATAATTCCTCTAGCACGACGATTGTTCCTTACCTCTGAGTGCGTTTCCTAGCGGTCGGGATTTGCTCGAGTGCTTTTTCTGGCGGTCTGGATCTGCACTAGTGCTTTTCCTAGCGGTCGGGATCTGCGCCGCACTCCCCCCGAATCACTTTTCGCCACTCGCTTGCTAAAGCACTTTTTGCACCTCGTGCGTTTGCCAGAAAACTTTTTCCGACGACGCGATGGCGGTATGAAGCCGGTTACCGGTACCAATCGCGCAGGAATAACCGATGGCTCTTTGCTGCTGTTGGTCATCGTGGTGTGCGTGTGTTCGTAAATTGTATTTTGCCACGTCGCTTTGCGACTTTGCGATGTTATTCAGTGTCAGCAGAGGTGTGCAGTGCAAAACTGCATTCAAATTGGCGGTTCATTTTTTGGTGATACACGGTGAAGAAACGGTTGCGATTTTGATGGCGATGAGTGGTATAATGATTTTCTTAATTGCGATTTAACATTTTTTAAAGACATAATGCATCGTACAATATTGAACAAATCAAACGTAACAACTAAATAAAATTCTCATTATTAAAATACCCATTTGGGAAGGACCAGAGCGCGATTTCTTTTTCATATTAATTACTTGGACTGGTGGAAATCCAAGTAGCTTAGCTTAGCTTAGCATTGACTGACTACACATATCTATGGTTGCTACTCCGTGATTGACCAGAATCAGTGAAATTGCGCAAAGAATCAACTGAATGATTGACTGGGATTGTTCAAGCATTCTCAGTTTGCAAGTTTCAGTTACTCTAATATTCAAATGATCAATAACGGCGCCGGCCACGTCCTTGTAGTCAGTTAGGAAGAGGGAAGGAATATAAGTAGGTGGTTTTTGCTATTTGAAGACCGTGTTTACCTCTGCGTCTCCACAAAAACCACAGGATGGATTATCAGTTAGTTGGTAGGCATCGTTGGATCTGGATTCACTCTGATTAGCGATACGACCTTGCCATTCTTTATACACAGTGATTTTACCTAACCATAATTCGGCCGCACAAAGTAGAACAAACTAACTACCTGCACACCGAGCAGGAACACGACAAACTACAACGTTACCAGATCGTTCGACGTGTATATGAACCGAGCATGGGCAATAGTCACCATGCATGCCCGATGGCATATGCAAACTGTAAAGGATCGAGGTTTTGATGACCGAACCGACGTGCAGTATTCTGTACTTACTTGACCGGAGCAAAGCGCAATACAAGCGCATTATCCGCCGAATATCAAAAAGACATTTTTTTCTCCGGCTCGCGACGAATAACACACGCACTGTACTTACTTTCCCGATGGCTACTGCAAGCTATAGAAGATCGCACTTGTCTCGACCGGATCAAAGCGCAATACCTGAAACACGAGAAATCACGCATGAACTGATTTTATTACCGGCCGCGCAATGCAGAACACAATATTTCGGCCGATAGCGCGATCGTTCTGCTTTCCGAAACAAGAGAAATCGCGCACTGAACTGATTTTTATTACCGGCCGCGCAATGCAGAACACAATATTTCGGCCGATCGCGCGATCGTTCTACTGTCCGAAACAAGAGAAATCACGCACTCTACTTGGACTGTGGAAATCCAAGTAATTGAGAAATTTCAATTTTATTCTCATCCAGTGATTTATCATCACTGGGGAGATCTTTCAAGACGACTTTGAACAATCGCTCAGTTTTGTCGTCGTATGTGAAGAATTAAGGCCGCTTCTTAGTTAAATACTGAAGAACACGTTTGCGATCGGCAAAACGCGGCAATCACCCTTCCTGGAAATCTGAAATGAAACCTTGATCCCCTGAAGGTTACTCAAAATCTCATTCCTAAAGCCAGAAAACTCGACATCAGATACCACTATTGGCGGAATCCTTTGCTTTTTCACATGGATCGAATCACCTGGGCTACAGGTAGATTCGATTTGCTCAATTTCGTCATGAATCAAAAAGTCTCCAGCTTCCTTCTATTTTTTCCTCAGGCAGGGTTCATGGAAAGATCGTAAAGTGATCAGTTGGTACACATAGCGCTGAGAAGCACTGTTGAAATTAAAATAGCTTCGGGTAGTATTAAAAACTTCCTTTAGCAAAGAGAGAAAAGAACCGCACAGCACGATGCGTTCTGAACAACTTATCATCTATGTATTCATCGACTTCAAAGACGCATATAATACAATCGATCGAGATCAGCTATGGCATCTAATGCACGAACTCCGATTTCCAGATAAACTGACATTGTATTGGGTGATGTGCGTAGATCGAGTTTCAGGTCTGAAAATCTGGTGGGGATTCTCATCGATTTGTTTTCGGCGAAAAATGACAAAACAAAACTTTGCCAGACTGTCCGGACGTTTCGGTCGATTTACTGGCCTTCGGTCATCTTCTGCGGACACTAAAAATCACATATATTGTTAAAAAGCACATTGAATTTTACAAAATAATAACATACAATCTTCCAGTCACTTATTTTCTAACAGACAGCCATTACTACTAACTATTGACACACACAAACAAAGTACAATCTTTACATTCTAACTGCTATTGGTATTAGTTTTAAGAAAATCTACAAAACGCTCATTATACCGGCAGTTCTTAACGGACACGAGATTTGGACGAAACTCCAACGCGCACTTGGAAGTGAATGAACCACGAGCTGCATCCGCTGTTAGGAGAACCATATATCGTTCACACCGCGAAAGTTGGTTGACCGCGGTGGACCGGGAAAATAGACAGAATGTCGAACAGTAATCCAGTGAAAATGGTTCTCGACAACGATCCAACGGGAACTAGAAGGCAAGGTGCGCAGCGAGCAAGGTGGATTTGGGGACCCTCCATAGACCGCGTGTTTGGTGACGTGCAGCCATGGACCTCTCCTCGGTTTATGTACTGCACAGGCCACTGCGACCTTAGTCTGAGCTAATTCATATATTTATTTATTTATTTATTTATTTATAATTACTCAATAATATATAATTAATCCACAAGGGTGGTTCGAAAAATCTGATTCTGTCGCATGTTCTGCGTACCACTTTTAACACAAATATGGACCAATGAATTCTTTAATGAATATCTATAACAAATACTGTATGAGAATTGATCTAACAATGCCGAAACGAGTCCTCAGAAAATTTTTGAATGAAAGATATCCATCCAATAACACAGATAATTTAATATGAACATTAGAATCTAAGCATCTATATATTAAGAGTGTATTCTACTTTATTTGGCGAAATAAATAAATAAATAAATAAACTTCTACTTGTATGTTGGACTTTATAAATTACTTATTTTTCAATTAATTTATTGAATACAATTGTATATAATATACAACAAGCTTGTTGCTGCCAACAGTTTTAACTACTATCGCTCCGTTTTCTCTCAAGTTCACTACCTTTAACTTTACAACAGGTTTTTCACATTTTCCTACGAATACTCACGCAGTTTTAAGTCACAGAGAAACAGACGTCTCACTTGGAACAAAATGCAATCAAAATCATTGTTGCGGAAACATTGCCGCCCAATGCTAAAATCACTGTGTGTTGCCAAGCGGCAACCAGATGGCGGTAGTGGGCAAACGTCAAACACAAGCGAAACCGATGGAAGCGCCATCGGTGGCCGATTGACCAGCTACAAAAATTTAAATCAATCGTTAAAAAGGTGAACTATGGAACATGTGTTGAGTGAGACGTCTGTTTGTCTGTGTTTAAGTGATCTAACTTTTCAAGACGTTTTGCGCATCAGTATGTAGCTGAGAAGTACCGACGATGCTTGTAGTTTTTTCCTTTTGTGCCTCCTCATCTTCCTCCGAGCTGCCAAACCATGCGTTTTAATGCATTATTATCGTTTTGGGCAATGAGTTAGGCGTGATTTAACGAAAATTGTTTAGTCCACCAGGCGAAATTGCAGAATTTTGGTTCAAAATGCAGAGCTTTTTCAATTAAAATTCATAATCAAAGTTTGTTACTAAAACTGTCTAAGCAACTTATTTCAATTGCAAAATAGGGAAGAGGGCCTAGGATAGTATGGACACCGTAAGAAATCGCGTCATCTGCACATGGAAAACGTTGTAATATTGGGGACCTATCTATATATATACAAATCAATCTATGTATGTATGTATGTTCGCTAACTACTTCTGAACCACTTGGCCGATTTCAACCAAAATTGGTACACACATTTTCTATCCTCAGGGAAGTTAACAAAGGGGGTGGGATGGACATTTGGAAAAGGGGGAGGGGTAGTGGGAGAGGTTTTGTTTAGAAAACGAACAATTCTGTGTAACTTTCAACTCCCAGGACCGATTTCAACCAAATTTTGTACACATATTCACTATGAAGAGCCGATCATATGAAAGGGTTAATTAGGGAATGGGGGAGGGGTCTGCAGGGAGGGGTATTGTTTAGAAAACGGGCAATGCTGAACCCCTGTACAGATTTCAACCAAATTTGGTACACAAATTCTCCATCTTAAGGAGAAGATAACAAAGGGGGTGGGGTGATCATTGGGAAAAGAGAGAGGGTAAGGGAGGAGGGGTTGTCTTCAGAAAACGAGCAATTCAGTGTAACTGCGAACCCCCAGGATCAATTCCAACCAGATTTGGTACACATATTCTCTATTTTTGAAATATGTTTATTGATGGTATTGGTGATTCCTTCTTTAAAATTAGATGTTTGTCCGGAATAAGGCATCGGTGGATTCTTTAGAAATATACGTTTGCCCGGAATAAGGCTATTATGGGTTTGATCCCTTCTTCGCAATCAGTAAATGTTTTGCAAATGAAATCTGCCTTCTGCCTGATCAAATGATGAAGTATCAAAAAGAAAACACAATTATCCTGTTTACCAATTGATTTCTTCATTTTCTGATTAAGAAAAATCTGCGAATCAAACTGGCAATTCCGAGCAAGGCCGGGTACATACAGCTAGTTTAGTGTAAAACAATCAGATTTTGTGATTTTTATGTCATTGAAAATCAGAAAGAAAAAAAAACGGTTTAAAAGTACGCGGGTAAAATGGAGAAAGTGTGTGGGTAAATCAGACATCTTGAGAAGTTAGGCCTAAAACAATGAATATGTCGATGAATTGTATGCATAGGCTAATCGTCTATAAAATGTGCCTCTACACCCAACCAGCGGATGGCAGATTTTAATACAGTTCTGCATAAGAACCTTACAGAAACTGTATAATAATTGGGCATATACAATTTTTGGAAGATTTTAATACAATCGTTGAAGATTTTATTACAATTGTATTGAAATTATACAGATTTGTATTATTTTAATCTTAATCTTAATCTTACAAATTTGTATATGCCACGTCTTTATACAATAATTGTAAGATCTGTTTTTTGGGTGTAGAAATAAAAATGATTTTACTTTAAAAAAAGCATGTTACATCGATAAAAATCACATAAAAAATACCATTAGTCTGAACAAAACTCGGAAATTCGTATTTTCTAATGAATGCTTGGCCTTTTCGGATGTAAACAATACAAACTTTGAAAAATTAAAATTTCGGTGAAAAAAAAATTATGCACTTCATATGGTCCATATTACCCACACAAGAACGGGTCCGTTTTACTCCATCATGATCCGATTTCTTATAACAATCCCAAAAAATCGAATTTTGATATTCAAAGGAATAGACCAAGTTTGAGATCCTCTAGAATCATGCGGATTAGTATTGCCGATTTCTGTTTTGAAGGCCTGAATATTGCACACCGAAAATTACATCACTATAGCATTTCTGCCAGAATAGTTTTCATTACTTGAATGTAGTTCCTATGTCGTACTTATAATTTGAAACAAGCAATAAGCAATAAGATCCACTTGATAGATTGCTAAATTTGTAACGATTACGCTCAAACGGGACCCCTGTTCGTTTTACCCACCTTGTCCGTTTTACCCCCACCTCCCTTACACAATTAACAACAGGTGACTTTGATGATTCTGGTGGAAAATATACTGGTACCCACGCTTGAATTTTCCTGAAATCAATTTTTTTTTTGCAATACTTTATTGGCCCTGATGGCACCGCGAAAACAATACTGGGGGATACTTTTTGACGTAGGACTACGTCTGTGTTTTCTATATTGGGGTACACTTTACGATTGCGAAAATCGGGGACCGTCACGAAAATATGATAGACTTTAAACTTTAATATCTAAGCCGTTTCTCGATGGATTTTCAATTTTTTTGGACCATTCGATCAAGGATGAGTCAACGCTTCTTTGTATTTATTTGAAAATACTGATTTTTAACTATTTATTATCGAAAATTCATAAAAAGTTTGGAAAAGGTAACCAACCAATCACGTACATGCATCACTAGCACAGACATCAAAAATCAATCACTTGCGGGTTTGGATCTAATCCTCAGTTTGAACTAGATTTCACGCATAGCAGACGCATCAAAGCGATCGTAGCGGAGCGGACACAGCATCACGGAGGTGCTAATAACATTTTCAAAGAAAATCCATCGCATTGGTGGTGGTGCTCGATGTGTTGCTGCAGATCATTCAACCTCAACGAACCAGAATTTCATATGAAGAAAAGGTTGACCATAAAAATAGCACTGAGGCGATCCCGCACCGCACCGCCGATGCTGAAAATTTATTACAAATTGTGGTGTTAGTTAGTTGGAAAGGAACATTGGGAAAAGAAAATTGGTTCTTCTCAGGACCAACATTTTATAAAAAGAAAGAGTTAATTGCAAAATGGACTGTTTCGGTGGCATCGGGTTTGGCGTGGTAGCTTGGTTGCTGTTAGTGATTCCATCCATTAAATTTTTCTACGTCATCTCCCTCCGACGCGCTATCAAATTCGCTATTTACGATTGAACTTTAAAGAAAGTTTATTTCGAATCAACTTTCTTTTGTATAAAATCCATGAAGACGCTACCTTTGTGAAAAACTATCTACCCACAGCAACTACCCATTAGTGAACGTCGCTTGGACAGACAGATGTCAAGAGATAATGTTTGGTAATATGGAAGAAACTTCGTCTTGAGTCAAATTTCTGTTGTCATTCCTCGCAACTATACGCATCTTAGATAAACAACATCTCATAACCAAATTCAGAATCTTTCAAGAAAGTTTCATTGGATTCTTTGAATTCATAATTCTCCGAACGGTCCGGAAATTTATTCCAATTGGTTGCTGTTAGTGATTCCATCCATTCAAATTTACTGCATCATCTCCCTCCGATGCGCCATCAAATTTGCTAGTTACGATTGAGTTTTGCACTTTGAAGAAAGTTCATATCGGATTGTCGGATCAACCTTTTGTATAAAGGCCTTTTGGAGGACATCATCTCAAAAATTGACGAAATAAAGGAGAAATAAGCAGCGGCGTGGAACCAAACGGAAATATATTTATTTGCAACGTTTGATTTTCGCCCGCGATGTAAGCGTACGTGGCAAAAGTAAGGATTGTGATGTCCCTGACTGAAAACCAGTCGAGTGGCTTTAGCGGCCGATGAGTCATGTTAATTCCACGGTTAGAGACTCAAAGTCGATCCAACTGGGAACAACTTCAATCGACTTCTTTGATTGAGTTGGCTTCGAGCAGTTTGCTTAATGTTAATAAAACGAGACAAATTATTATGGCAAATACGTAGTCCTACGTCACCTTTGCGTACAACCCGATTGGGCTGCACCTTTGAGTTTTTTATTCACCCGGCGAAGGCATATAGGACGTCAATTTTAAAAATGCTTATTAAACCGTTAAAACCCATTTTAGCCGAAAAAAGTTTGATATTTCGAGTTGGAAATTCCAATAACTTTTAGATTAGGGATGATCCATAAATTACATAACGATAAAATTGGGCATTTTCAAACACCCCTCCCCTTTTTGTATGAAACATCTGAAAATTGTGTATGGATCGTCACACTTTGCTCAACCCCCCATCCCCCCTCTAAGCGTTACGTAATTTGTGGACACTTCCTTAACAACACTAAAGTATAATCATTTTGATTAATGATAAGACTAGCTTGTAATGATAAGACTAGCTAGCCTAACATGTAGTTTTCCAAAATTCTAACTCAACGTATTTAACGTACTTTCAAAAACGTTAAAAGCATTTCAAAATATACTTCCTATCTTCATCACGTGTGATTTCACACACACGTCCGTCTCTACCAGATGGCAGCAGCGCAGCTTCGTCAAATAGAATACTATTCAAACACAACAGCACAGCTTCATTGATGTTTCATAATTTAAATGCCGTGGATGGCTTATGTTCCACATATATTTTAGGTTATGTTTGAAAGAAGCTGTTGCTTGGCTTGTCGTGTGGCTTGCTTGCATCTGAAAGTTTCATCCGTCGACATTCGTAGCGCGGAAGAAAGCTTCCTGTAGAAAGTGTCGAAAAAATAATCAAACAACAGATGGCGCTAAATTAAAAAAAGCTCGTTTCGAACCATTCGAACGCAGCCATTTTAATGCACCCACAAGGTATATCGTTCTAGTACCTCAATATCCAGACTGTTCATAAAAGAACACTTAATGCAGTACTAGTTGATGCAGCTCATGTAGATTCTATAACTACAATCTTGGTGACATAGAATCAATCTTTTTTTTGTAATTCTTTATTATAGTGATTTTTAAGTAAGTGCAAAGTTCATCACTTTTATAAAATCAATCGATTTGGCAAGACACTGAGACTGAGAGATATCACCAATGCATTGTAATAATCTAGCTTCAACATTAGCATTGTTAGTACTGTTGCGGTGTAATTCGTAGATTGGACACTAGTGAGGTACACATGTTCTTCTTTTGAAATCCATATCTAGAATTCTATCAGAAATCAAGAAGGGAAGGGGTCCTTAATGCCAGCCTGATGGAAATCACCAAAAGCATTGTACTAGTCTATTTATAAAGGGTTAATAATTTAAGAATAGATTTTATCTGTTGTTATCTGTTGATGTTTGATGGACAATGGATTTTAGCCTACTAATTAAACCTAATTAAACTAAAAATGATGACGTCCCATAAAAACAAAATCAAATCTGTTCCTACTTATAACGTTCGATCAGTCTAATAGACACCTGAAAGTCGTAATTCTATATTTTTTTAGTACATTGTGCTCTCGACTCGAAAGTGATTTCATACAAAACTCAACATAGGTGGCTCGTGTCGAGTCGAGATGCACACCGTCGTTCAGGCTGTTTGTGCTTTCGTCGACATAAAGTTCGGTGTATTTATTAAGCTTAAAGTTTGGGCATTTCACTAGGAGGCGTACACATATTACGTAGGCTTTTATGGGGAAGATTTTGTCGATTTCTCAGGTAATATAAATAAAAAATCATTTGTATGAAAAAAATCGTATGGGTGGGGGGTCGAAAACTTACAAAAATTGCTCACCTAATAAGTGAACGATTCCTAGGACGCATTTTACGCGGTAAGATTTTTTTTCGTTCTCCCTCAATTTCCACAACTTTTCAAATACCGCCTGATTTTCTTTGAATTTCCGTGGATTGTTTTCGTGAAGTCAACACGGGTTTTAATAAATCCACAGACCAGAAAGAAATAAAATTAGTAAAAAGCGACCCCAGTGTACTAACACTAGATCCTCAGACAAACAGACGTAACAGCATGAACATTTTTCTGAAAAATCCATCGCTCAACTCCTCTACCACCATCTTGCGAGCATGTTACACGAAACAATGTTTCGTATGACATTGTCACCAGAAGGCGCTAGAGTGAGATGTCAAACTCGAAGGATTCCGACGCTAGCGCCTCTAGTTGTGAAACGCTCAATCAATCAAAACCAAATTGCTCGTTAAAGTCATGATCGATGGTATTTTCTATAGTGTTACGTCTGTTTGTCTGTGCTAGATCCATTAAAAACGAATTTGTTGTTAATTTTAAATTGCATTGCCTGCTCTTATAGAGCAGTCGGTCTCAACCTGGGGTACATGTACCCCTGGGGGTACCTTTCCAGGGGGTACCTCGGATAAAAATGCGCAACGGCGGATGTATTACAATTCAAATACAAACTTGTTGATAAAGTTTTGATAATTTTGTAATTTTTATTTATAAAACTTTTTATAGTACATATATGTATGGCGATCGGCCTGCCCAACCTCAACCAACATGTATGAAGAATGTGGGAAAAACATCAAAAGGACAAAACATCGAATGAACAAATTTTAAAAATATTACCGATTGAGACAAAATGTTGAATAATATGTTAAGAATATGCTTTTCAGCTAGAACTTAGAATCTAAAGGTTCGGAAGCCTTAATTTGAGAGACCTGAAGGATTTTTTTTTTCCGAAAAGCGTATAGGCTTCGTTGCAAGACGCTTGGAAGCCTCCATCTAAGTGTCTCAGAAGCCTCTTTCCATGCAGGTCGTAAGCCTTCTTTCAAGAGGATCGGAAGCCTTATTTCAAAAGGCTCGGAAGCATCCTCTCAATAGGCTCGGATACCTTCTTTCAAGAAGCTCGGAAGCCTCCTTTCAAGAGGCTCGGAATCCTTCTTTCAAGAGGTTCGAAAGCCTCCCTTCAGAAGGCTCTGAAGTCTCTAAAAGTCCTCAAAGTCTTGTAAGAAGCTTATATATAAACTTAATTTGATTTGAAATGTTTCGCGGAATAAAGAAAATATCAGACAACTTTCTGGAGAACCATACTACCATGAATTACAAGACAGTCTCATCTGCATATGGCAATACAGATGTGACTGACTTGCAATTCACAGCAGCATTTATCGCGTTAGTTTTCAGGTCAATTTTTCATATACCTATCTTATCCCTAGTAGCACAATTGAGACTAATTTAGTTTCAGTTATTTATATACGGCTTAATTAGGTTGGGATGAGTAACGCTTATTTTCATTTACAGCGCAAGAATAGGGGGTACCTCAATAAATGCAAAAGTTTAAAGGGGTACCTTCCAAGTAAAGGTTGAGAACCACTGTTATAGAGGAAAGAAACTAGGTACCTATCTACCAGTTAATAATGTGCATCTTGCAGTTATAATTGATACTTAAGTACAATGGGTCGCTTTTTATGCGGTTTGTTTTCACTTGATTATGACCATCGCGTTTGATCAAAACTCAGGTTGTTTCAATTGATTAAATTCTCCGTGTGAAAATCGACCCCATGGTACTTGAAACCGAGACCTCCAAGTATTGTGTACACATATAAAAATGGTCACCTTGAAGGCACTTTCAGCGGTGCAATTGCGAATTTTAATCTTTCATAGACATCATCTTTGAAAAATCATAGGGGTGGCGAATTTTAATCTTTCATAGACATCATCTTTGAAAAATCATAACTAAATAGGAAGCATCGTATGAACGAAGTTTTAAGTGAACATGCAAGTAAATTTTCTCAGCAATCCTGAAAAGATATATTCTGGAAAAAGTTCTCTACGAAACTTTTCACCGCCAAAAAAAATCATAAAAAAGCCGGAAAACATGCTTGAACTAGCGAAAATGTTCAATCAAATATTGAATTGTCATACACAGCCAAAAGTATAGAAAATTTCGACGTGTAAAAAAGTAACTGGGAATACACTTAAGTCAGTGTTCACGCGGGGGAGACGATCCGCGTAGATCAAAATCACCTATATCCTAAAATCTGAGTAAAAAACGCTGTTACGTTCGTATTTTGAAGCTTTTTTAATTGTATTTTGTTATGTGTGCAAACTCAAAAAAAAAACAAACCCTGGAGCATAAGTGAACACTTTGCGATTAAAACATCGTGCTGCAGGGGAGGCCTGCCTTGCAAGCAGGGGGGGAACAGGAAATTACCTTGTCACTCGCAACCAACACAACAATAATTCGTCGCTTCCGTTCGCGACACACTGAGAGCCGCTGGCTGTCACAAACGAAGTAGAGGAGACAGAGTTGTGGTGTCTGCCATGTCCGCGGCATCTGGGGAGTGCTGCTCGTGACACAAGGAAGGAAAAGAACGGCTAGTGTAGACGTTCCGGTGTTCGGAAGGAACAAACGTAACCGGAACCACAGAGCGAGGCGCTCCACAACAGATAAATCGCCGACATCGATACCGCCGTGGGCAGTAATTCGTCAAAAACAGAAAACCCGTTTTCTCAAACGGTTGTTGGCGGAACACGCCAAGGGAAGGCGGCAACACATTTCGAGGTTTGTTCACATTCAGTTGGCAAGGAACATTCCATTATGAGTCTCAATATTTAGGCAAGCGGTGACAATTCCCTCACCATAAGCAAAGAAGCTCGGATAGGATAGAAGACAGAAAGGATTGGCAACAGCACGGACCGAACCCCTCAACGATTCCACAGCCACGCGGAACGTGATCGGCAGAGACGATTTGAACGAGTCAATGTTAGTAGTGGCACAAAAAGACAAATATAGTCCTCTAATCAGTCATCTCGAAGTGCAGGCGACACGCATTAAGAAGGAACGACGGTACCTTCAGGCAAAGGTCGCAGCCCAACGGAAAAGCGAATTGCTCCTCCAGATTGTTGTCCAGGTCAAGCAGATCGCCATCGACGGTAGGACGAACGATTGTCACCCAGAAGAGCCTCCACTAGGAGTAAGTTGACCACAAATATTGAGCACGAAGCAAAATCTTATGAAACCTATTTGACAGGGCTTTTGTTTTGGACTTGAATTCGTCGGGTACGTCCAACCTGAGACGGTAGTTTGTGCAGGCAGCATTTCACCGTGTGGTCAGAGGTGGATTCGGGCACGATCTGCGAGGTGGTCTAGCTGTAGGCCAGTTTCTCCTCAGGAATTCCCACCGGGATCCAGGAGCAGGCACTCTGGTGCACCTTTGTAACCGCTCGCCGGATGGTACAGTGGAAGCAACCCAAACTGTATAGAGTGGGATACGTGAGTAGCCACGAGATGTGGATGAAAATGGAAAGAAAATGAAAGAAGAAGATGAGGAGGAGGTGAAGAGAGTAGGAAATATCTAGCAGGCATGCAGGGTAGTTGTTAAGACCCCAGGAGAAAACGTTACTGTGAGACGGGCAGATGAATGTAAAATAAATGTTTGCACACATTTATGTTTTGAGGCGTTTTATGTTACCTAGCCGGTCCGAACCTTGCCATTCGCCTTCATGCAAGGTCGTACCTAACAACGCGTATATCTCAAAATCCGCATAAAACAAGACTTCATTGATAACCGATGCTTCGCGGTTTGCACATGTTTACTGAAATCTACGTAAATTACAAAAACCGCAACCCAGTTGCAGTCACACAGTCAATCGAAAAACGAGCAATGCAATGCGAGCTCCAAAGTCCTAGTCTAAGTCATGTTTAATAATGTAATTTATATCAGAAAATAAAAACCAAAGTATAAAATAATGTTTATTAAAATATTCTTCATAAAAAAATTTTTTTCGGTCTTTTTTAAAACATTTACATGTAATACGGCATGGATATCAGCACCATTGCTGACCACAACTTAACACATAGTCAGTCATATGCCATGACTCGTTCCCATCCCGGGAGGATGTGGATTATGGAACCAATAACTCTGGACTAATTTTATTCTTCTGCATCCACCACCGCTGCCATCGCAGGCGCAGCTTCAGTCATCATCGGCCAATAGCCGTGAACTCTGAGCGATGCGATGGGCGATCGCATCAATCGTAACCGACACAACTGCATCCGACCATCATCAAGCATAGAATGACAAAAAAGAAAGCATCCTCTTCTTCCATGCATATTCGTGCATATAGGAATGCACCGAATTGGTTATATAAAATTTTTATTGGCTTTGATAAGAATTGAAAATTTCAATAGCTTATCGTTAAGTTTCAATAGCTTTCTTAAGTTTCAATGAAATTGAAATGAATCTAAATGACACCCAGTAGGTATAGTAAAGAAAGACGTAAGTCCTACGTCAAAAGATTCAATTTTACCATACTAGCTTCGTTTGTATTCATTCTGATTCAAAATAGCAGCAAGCTCAATTAAAAGTTGCGTTTAATTAGGGGAACGGTTCGGCACTTCATCTCATAGCTCCTATTTCCATCCCATCAAAAACAAAGCAATGAAAAGGAATTTGGTTTGTTTCTTATTTTTATGATTTTTTTCACAAGTGAGTACCCGTGATAGCAAAAAGAAGCGACGAGATTGGTGCTGTATTTCTTTGTTTGGCGATGAGATGAATATATGTACAGTGAGATGGAAAACTGAACAGTTCCCCTACATGTTCCAACAAACTTTTTCGTGAAAATGCCGAAAAATCAATACTTGAATGAAAATTTCAAAAAACAGATTTTTATTATGTAAATTTATAGAATGTATTTGTTTTTCGCTCCAAACTTATGACTGATTTGGTGAAAAAAAATCATAAATTTACCGATTATTCATACCAAGCATAAGGTAATTTTTCTACAAAGGTAAAGTAATCCCAAATATCACTGACTTGATAGTACCGCCAATAGTAAACCTTGCGCGCAAAGCAAAAAATTGCCATTCTGGACTATATGATGTGGTCACGGTCAAATGCACGACTCCCTGGACATTGTGAATATAATACAAATTCGTGCAATATGGTAGGCATCAGAGTTTGCTGTGTTACATAAGTCAGATAAGCTGGAAGATATTTACAAAATCAACAAAAAAATCTACAACATAATATACATTCGCGGGCATTCCTTGTAGAAGAGTTCAACTTGTAAGTGAAGTTCATTCAACTATGACCTTCTCTTGGTCGCTTAACACAGCTTACTACGATCATTACTCACTTTATTTTGCGACTATTTAAAACTACCAGGTAAAACATAAAACTGGCCAGAAACCCATAAGATTAAGTAGTCTAATAGACCTTTTTATCTCCACACCATTCACATTTCCATGTTTAGCTTCCGCATCCTACGTACACGATGTTAGAGGTACACTACCCGCCAAAAGTATGGAAGCGCAAAATAAGTATTACAACACCTACTTTGAATATTGCAACACCCCCAAAAAGTTTAGCATCACTACAGAACTCCCATATTCCCATCGGATCTTTTCCATTTAGAATAATGGGACCTTCAACAAAATTGTTCACGACGATAAGTGCATTAGGCCGGACGTCAATTTAGCTCCCTGGGTGCCTTGGCCACTGGTGGACATCCGGATGCTCCGGATTCTGGAACACGTGTGAAGTCACAATTTAATAAATGCATTCATTCCAGCGAGATGCGGTTTCATCATCTTTCGTAATCGCAATATGACAGGAAAATCAATGCTGACTGACGTTTGCTTGACCAGTTAGTGGTAGCCTCCCACTGATTCTCCGGGAGTTCCGGAACATCCGGTAAAGTGGTCAATTATTAATATTCGTCCCAGAAAGCTGCGATTTTTTCTAAACGGTTGGTGGAAGCATTGTCAGAGAAAAATCAATCCAAGCATCACTAATTGACCCTAAGTGGTCTCCCAGTATTCCTTCGGAAGATCCGGAACATCCAGTAAAGTGGCCAATTATTTAAATTCGTCCCAGAAAGCTGCGATTTTTTCTAAACGGTTTGTGGAAGCATTGTCAGAGAAAATCAGAGCAAGCATCACTAATTGACCTTAAGGGTCTCCAGTGTTCTTCCGGAAGATCCGGAACATCCGGTAAAGTGGTCAATTTTTAAATTACGTCCCAGCAAGCTGCGAGTTTTTCTAAAACGTCTGTGGTAGCATTGTGAGAGTAAAATCAATGCAAGCACCACTTATTGACCAGTGGATAATCCAGTGAAGTGGTCATATTTAATGGTTTTATAATGCATCCCAGAAAACTGCGATTTTTCCTATACCGTTTGTACAGGCAAACCTCAATGAGTCGATAATGAAGACTCGTTTAAATATCGAGACGTGGAATAGAGAATCATTGAAAATTTGCCATAAGACGAGTTTATACCATCCCATTGAATTATCTAGTTAATTAAACTTTCTTGGATCTACTGGTTATCAAGGGAACAAATGCAACATTAGACTTCGAAATATACAGGAAGCCCACCAACACCATGAGAGTCATCCCATACACATCAAATCATTCGTATCAGCATAAAATGGCAGCTTTTCATCACATGATCCACAGGATGCAGACGATTCCCCTGAGCGAAGAAGGAAAAACGAAGGAGCTACAACACATCTTGGAAACAGCGAGGATCAACGGATACAAGGAAAGAACAATACAAGCAATCATCAACAAAAAGCAGAGGAACCTACGGAAAAACGAACTGACAACACTGACACCGATCGATGAACCGATGAAGAGGGTATCGGTCCCCTATCATCACCCACCAGCTACGCCATCGACTGAGGAAATTCGGCATCGATTTAGTATTCTCCAGCAGAAGCAATCAACTGAAGACACTTTGGGCTCTACTAAGGATAGAGTAGAAATGTTAAATAAGGCCGGGGTTTATCAAATTAATTGTTCACAGTGTGATAAAGTATATGTAGGTCAAACAAAAAGATCGTTAGATGTAAGGTTCAAAGAACATATTGCAGAAGTAAGTAAGGCTAAGAGGGAAACTGATAAGGGATTGAATTATGAGTTTAGGTCTAAGGTAGCTGAACATGTATATCAAGAAAATCATTCAATTACGACATCAAACATTAAAATTTTAAGAAATGTCTCTTCTCCGTGGAAACTTGATGTTTCTGAGAGCTTGGAAATCTACCGACAGGTACAAACGCGGTTGTTGAATAAAGATAAAGGAAATGGTAGCTCCTGGCTCTTCAAGTTTATACCTAAGCATTAAGCGCAACAAGCGAGTAGAAGTAAGCACCGTACGAAATGTAACTAGATAAGTACCTAGATAAATTATTATACCTACGCATAGTATGAATAGTGTAAGTTGCGATCATTTTCTTCAAGTCGAGTCAAGTACGAGACACTGAAGACGGCCTTACTGTTGAGGTCGAAATACGTATCTGTCAAGATACAATTAAGTGGTGGAATTCAATGGGATGGTATAAACTCGTCTTATGGCAAGTGAAGACATTCCACTAAAAAGCTCAAAATAATTTTCTTATTGAAAATTTGTTTGAAGGGACCATCACAGTAACCCAGAATATTTTTTTCAATATGTCATATTTTGCCCCCATGAGTCAATATCGAGTCATAGAACATCAACTCATAGAGGTTTGACTGTAATAGTAATGCCAGAGTTAAATCAATGCGAGCATCTCCCATTGACGCCTGGTGGCCACCTAGTAATCCTCCGGGAGCTTTAGAATATCCGGAGAAGTGGTAAATTTCTGTAATTTAACTCAGAAAGCTGCAACATTCTGAAAATCGCTTGTTGTAAAAATGTCAGAGCTAATTCAATACATATATCAACCAGTCGTTCTCCTCGGATGGTCCTCTAGAAGTTCTGGAACATTCGGTGAAGTGGTCCATTTTTAAATTCGTCTTAGTAATCCTCCGTCGTAAGTTAGATGTAGCAATATGAAAGCAAAATTTCACTGAGTGGTCCTCAGGAATAGATCTGTGCGCCGCCACCATCAAAATGAATTGTATGAAAATATACCACGTCCAAATATTTTTTTACAACGCCGATGGCTATTGTAGGCAGTAGGATTATGGATTTCGAACTTTTTTCCAAAAGAGCATTAACAGTAAAGTCAAGTTCAGTTTTCCAGTTTCGTCTAACTCCTGTCAGAAATACATATTTTCCACCATGTTCATATGGCATTTTTCCACTTCTAATAATGCAGAATATAATCTCATTTCCGATATAGTTTATAAATCGGAATCACCCAAAATTATTTCAAACAATTTTGTAAAAATTTCTTCAGATTCAAATCAGGAATATCTTCGAGAATTTCTTAAGAACGTTGTTAAAAAAATCCTTCAAGAATTTTGTTATGAATTCTTTTAGGAACTCCTTCAGATATTCGCATAAAAATTCTATCGTAAAATCTTTCTGGAAGGGAATTTCGGAGCTATTCCTGGATTTTTCTTGAGAATACCTTGAGAAATTTTTGGGGGAATTCCGAAACGAATCTATAAAGGGATATCTGGATCAATTCTCCACGTAATTTCCGCAGAAATTCCTGGTCATTTTTTGGCAGAATTCCTTGTGGAATACAAGCCCCTCCTTGTGGAAGAAAAAGTGGGAGCATTTCTGGGAGTATTTTCAGGTTAACTTCTTTATAATATTGCAAGAGTATTTCCTGAAAATAAATCGTGAACGGTTTTCTGGGTGATTTCTGGGGAATTCCTGAAAGAACTTCTAAAAAATTTCCAAACGGTTTTCTGACGGAATGCGGAATGAGAAATTTCAGGAAAAAATATCGGAGATCGGAGATAGGTGGGCTTAAAAGAATTCCATGTGTATTTAGAAACGAATTCAGAGGAAATTTCTGTATAGTTCTCAAAGTAATTTATGTAGAGATTTTGGGGAATTTCTGGAGTAGGTCCTAGTGGAATTTTCGGACTCCAGTGGAATTTCCGGAGGAATTCCTGCAAAAAAATTCAAGGGGATTTCTTGGAAGAACGGACGGAAAAACATTTGGAGGAATTCCTGGAGAAATTTCCGGTACACTTCCTGAAAAACTCCCGGAGGTATTCCTGGAGGAAATTCTTGAGTAGTTCATGAAGGAACTTCTTAAGGAATTTTCCGGAGGAATTCGAAGGACTTCTGGAGGAATTCTAGAGGAACTTCCGAAGGAATTCCTGGAGGAGCTTCCTGAGGAATTTCTGGAGGAATTCCTGGAGAAACTTTCGGAAGCAGTCCTGGAAGGTGAAGGATCTTCCGGAAAAATTCCTGGAAAGAATTTCTGGAGGAACTTCCGAAGGAATTCCTGGAGGAGCTTCCTAGGGAGTTTCTGGAAGAACTTCCAAAGGAATTCCTGGAGGAACTTCTGGGGGAATTCCTGGAGGAACTTCCGGAGGAATTCCTGGAGGAACTTCTGGAGGAATTCCTGGAGGAACTTATGGAGGAATTCTCGAAGGAATTTCCAGAGGGACATCCGAAGGAATTCCTGGAGGAATTTTGGGAAGGATTTCCTGGAGCAACTTCGGAAGGAATTCCTGGAGAAACTTCCGAAGGAATTCCTTGAGGAACTTCCGATGGAATTCCTGGAGGAACTTCTGAAGAAATTCCTGGAGGAACTTCTGAAGAAATTCCTGGAGGAACTTCTGAAGGAATTCCTGGAGGAACTTCCGAAGGAATTCTTGGAGCAACTTCCGAAGGAACTCTTGGAGGAACTTCCAAAGGAATTCCTGGAGGAACTGCGAAGGAATTCCTGGAGGAACTTCCGAAGGAATTCCTCGAGGAACTTCGAAGGAATTCCTGGAGGAACTCCCGAAGGAATTCCTGGAGAACTCCCGAAGGAATTCCTGGAGGAACTTCGAAGGAATTCCTGGAGGAACTTCCGAAGGAATTCCTGGAGGAACTTCCGAAGGAATTCCTGGAGGAACTTCCGAAGGAATTCCTGGAGGAACTTCCGAAGGAATTCCTGGAGGAACTTCCGAATGAATTCCTGGAATTCCTGGGAGGTCTTCCGAAGGAATTCCTGGAAGGTCTTCCGAAGGAATTCCTAGAAAGTCTTCCGCAAAAATTCCTAGAAGGACTTCCGGAGGAATTCCTACAATTTTACCACAATCGGCTTAGAAAAAGTCGCAGCTTTTTAGGACGAGATTAAAGAATTGGCCACTTCACCGGATGTCCCGGATCTTCCGGAGGAACAATACGAGGCCACTTGGGATCAATTAGTGATGCTTGCATTGATTTTTCTCTGGCAATGCTCCCTCAAACCGTTTAGAAAAAGTCGCAGCTTCCTGGAGCGAATTTTAAAAATTGACCACTTCATCGGATGTTCCGGAATTTGCGGAGGACCACTGGGAGGCCATCTGTGGTCAATGAGTAATGCTTGCATTGATTTTGCTCTGATAATTCTGCCACAATCGACTTTGAAAAAGTCGCAGCTTTCTGTGATGAATTTCAAAATTTAACCACTTTACCGGATGTTCCGAAACTCCCGGAGGACCACTGGGAGGACGCCAAGGGTCAAGCAAGCGTAAATCAGCATTGATTTTTCTGTCATATTGCGATTACAAAAGATGATGAGCATTTGGCATGTCGCTAGAATGAATAGATGTATTAAGCGGTGACTTCACACGTGGTTCAGAATCCGGATAATCCGCGGTCTACCTGGTGGCCAGGGCACTCCAAAGAGCTAAATTGTCCTCTTTCGCAATGCACTTATCGCCGTGATAAATTTTGTAGAAGGTTCCACCATTCTAAATGTAAAGGATCCGACGATAAATCTTCACGAATATTCCGGAAAGTTCCGGAGTGATGCTAAACTTTTCGGAGTGTTGCAATATTCAAAGCAGGTGTTGCAATACTTATTTTTGCGCTTCCATACTTTTGGCGGGTAGTGTACTTAATCAACCTACTTCCGCGCAACTGACCACTAGGCCATTACGCACTGAAAACGCTGTTTTTATATCCATCGCATTTGAGCTTCGTAATCTGAAGTGAACCATTATGTCTCAATCTGAAAGTAATTAATGCCACAAGGAGTCATATTTCTGTCAGTGAAACTAAGGCTCAATAAAATAAGGTCGAAAACAAAGTTTTGGAGTTTCATATAAAAACAGTGATCATACAACACAACGTTTGAAGATTCTATGTTTAAAATTACGTTTCCGAAGATTATTGATGTCTAAATTATAAATAAAAAAATATATAAATCACAAATTTTTTATTAGAAATTACCAATGAATATTTCAGACGACTTGTTTATTTAATTTGTGATAAAACGTATTTCCTTTCCTACAAAGCGTATTTATTTCATCATTTTGTTTTCTTAATTCCTTTCATTATCTGCCAATGTGTGGTGTCCTTGTTGCTTCCCAGCATGCATTTCTACTGTTTCTGTCACCGAATTGGTTCAACGATGATATTCTTGAAACGATCCGCCAGGTTAGTAGCGAAAAAAAAGATAATTAATCCTCACCGTAGAAGGCCAAACTGCCGAATCAAAGCAACCGTAGTACAAATTTCACACTCTTTCGCATATTGGCGAACGCCGATGTAGGTACCTATGGATCTCCAGCATGCATGTAAGGGAAGGTAGCTCGAAGGCAACCGAACCGAAACCGCATACCCAAGCTTAATAGCGCAATGCAAAAGAATTAGCATTTCAATCTACCTTCGACTTTTGCCGCGGCAAGACACTATACTAACGCGAAACCGTTTTGGTGTGATTATTTTCCTACTAATCGACTTCTAGAGGGCAGTGCCAATAGATCGTGCCCAGTAGACACGAGATAGATCTTGTGAGACTGGAGAATCAAATAGTACCCGTTCGGAGAAATACCTGCTACCTGACCGAGATTGTATCAGAAGTTGTGTGAGTGTTTGCATCAGCATTCGTCGGTTGCTAGTGATATTGAAAGTTTCGTTCTCGAAACAGTATTTTCTTCCGACCACTAGCCGCGTGAGCTCAGCTGGTAAAGTGAGAGGAATCGTAATAAAAATTGAAGAGATGTGATGTCTGGGTAGTTCAGTGCAAACAACTCCCCAGTAAAACAGCTCAAGGATTTTGTGCAACAGTAGGCGAATGGGTTGTGAAAAACGATCGTTTGGTTGAACCTTCAGATCAAGAAGATAACAAATAATTAACAAAGAAGTTGAACCGAAAGTGTGCGGTGAATGAAAGTAAACCACAATGAAAATGAGAATAACGTCCTGCAATCGATTGGCAGCAGCTATTCTCTTGTTATCACTTGCACACCATGTGCGCTGCCGCGATAACGACTTGGCCGAGAGTAAAAGCGAGAAACTTCGCAATCCAAGCAGGCTACGGGCGGGTAAATCCAGTGCAAGGATTGTCGAGAAAACCATCAGTAAGTGCGTTGTTAGATAACATTTAGTGCTTAGTTTGGAGTGCACCGGAGCCAAGCTTTCCGATAATTATGACATGCCACAGCAGGTTCTAAAAGCAAATAGCATACGGCACTTTAACTCAACTTAATAACACAAGTTATGATTGGTCACGATAGTCGCGATGCCGCGAGTTTAATTTTGTGCTGCTAGTATGGCTAAGTGTGTCAATGGGCTAAATGGGTTTGCCTTGGTAATAGTAACCTTCAATCTTAATTTCAGCACAGTTTTCCTTTATAGAACTCTATATTTAGACCACTTGTTTGTTATCTAATTAAATGTCGACGAGAGTTCGTCCATAACAAAGTTGCTGAAAATAAATGACATCTTAAATTGCAGTTAATTTTAATTTCACACTTTCATTTCAAAGCGAAGTAGAATATGAAGAAATCGAAAATTTCAAATTGGCAATACACTAAAGCAATATCTTGTTTGCCTTGTTTGAATGTTACTTTGAAGTTTGTAAAAAGTGAAAGTAGAGTTCTTGAATATGTATTCAGCTTTTTTGAATGCTCGATGCCTAAATGTTTGAGGGACATCGCAATGCATGTATGGATTAATTTATTGTAATGTAATATACTGCCGTTATACGCATATTTGTCCCATGTTTGCTGGGATTCCCTATATACATGGGACAATTATGCATATAACGGCAGTATATGAGTACTATAAATTTTATTAGATTTGATAGGTTTTAAAATTGTACTGATATTTAATAATCTAAAGTTCCGAATAGATATCCATATACTTCCCAAAAAACCTTAGCAGTCCCATATCGATAGAAAATAAATTAAATATGGGACAGTTAGGCTTGTAGCTTGTAGGTTTCAAATGCTCTGCTATTCCTATGCATTGTGATTATTATACATGTCACATGAGATACACTTTCATGCAATTTCAGCCCTCGAAAACTCTCAATTAATAACTGTGTGGCAGATTCAGTTCTAAATGTGGGAGTTATGTTGGAAATTTGATCTTGAGTTCTAAGTGAAGGCTATACTAAATATTAACTGTACTGAACACTCCTTCACTCGAACCCTCGAGCAAGAAAGAATATCGATTTAGAGAGTTTTTAAATTAGTGTGGAGAAACTAATTGCAATCAGCGATGCCAGGATTTACTACTAATTAGAGAACACAATGCGTACGAGAGAGTTTTCTTTGTTGTCGGTGTTTCAAATTAAGGGATAAGCCTCACGGAATCCAAAACTTTCAGCATGCGTGAAATTATAAAAATGTGCGTGACTACCATTTTGAATGCCCTTGAAAACGCGAGTGCATTTAGTTTTGAATTTCGGGAGGCTCGTCCTTAGAATGCATGATTATATGCACTGGCGGTGCCAGAGCTCTAATAATGGTAATTGATTTATTTATTATTGGGTGTAAAGTTAGTAAAAAACTACAATTGGAGGCGTCAATCAGTCGAGCGATAAATCAATTAAAAAAAAGTGTCAGACAATTTCAAATATTACGATACTTTTTATTGCATTTTATCTTCTATGATATGCAATACAATCGCCTAATGCAATACAGAAAATCTCTAGAAATGTGTGTTTTGGAATGTTTTTCCAAAAACCTCCAACTCAAACATTATTTCAGGTATTCCTTCGGATCCACAAAATCCTTTCCACAAATCTAGGACAAGATTTCCAAACGAATTGTTAACGGAAGTGACAACGGAACTCCTGAAGGCAATTCCGACATTAAATTTGTGCAAGGAACTCTTAGAGCATTCCTCCAAGTATTTTTTTTTTCGAAATTCACTTTTGGGGTTTTTTTCAGAAAATACTCTGGAAATTACTTCAGAAATAAATCCAGAAATTCTGTTTTCCATTTCTTTTGAAAAAAATTCTGAAATTTCTTTGGAAATTTCTTTACGAATGCTTTTACAAATACCTTCGAAATTTCCTTTAAATTTCCGATGGAATGTCTTAGGAAATTAAAAAAATCGATAGAATTCCTGGATGAAGTTTTGAAGCAAATTCGTAAGAGCTCAAAAAATTTCTTCCAAGAAATGCCGAAAGGATTTCTTAAGGAATACTGGAAGAATTTATTTAAGAAATTCCTGAAATTATTTCTGAAGCAGTCACTTTAAAAAAAAGTTCGAATGAATTCCCAAACTATTCCGCAGACATTCCTAACGGCATTTCCAAAGAAAAAAACAAATTTCCGAAGGAATTTTCGCAAGGAAATTTCGGAATGTTTGCCTGAAGCAATTTCCGTAGGTATTCCCGAAGAATTTTCGTAGGAATTCTGAACAAATTTTCAAAGCCGTTTCCGATGTGAATTCTAAAATAATTTTATAAAAAAAAATCGATGGAATTTCTAAGGAATTTTCGAAGAAATCTCGGAAGGAATTTCTTAAGAAATCTACAAAGTAATTTCCTGAGAATTTGCCAAAAGAATCCTTGGAGGAAATTCCGAAGAAATTCTTGGAGGAATTCACAAAGAAATTCAAGAATTTCGGATATCCCCTTCGAAGATTCCTTTAGGAATTCGTTTGGAAATTCCTGAAAGTAATTCCAACAAAATTTCCTTCATCAGTTCCTTCAGAAATTCGTTTAGAAATTCTTGTCCCAAATCTTTTCAAGTCCTAAGAACAGGAAATTCTTTCTAAAATACATTTGGAAATTCCTCAGGATTTCTTCTACAATTACTGCAGAAAATCTTCCACTAATCTCTTTGGGAGCTCCCCCAGGAATAATTTATAAAATTCTTCCTGTAGGGATTATTTAGAAAAACCTCCCGAAAGACCTTTGTAAATTTCTTCGGAAATTCCTATGTAATGTTCCTTCCAAAATTCATGCAAGAGTTATTCCAGAAATTTAATAGCAAAAAAAATCTTCCGGAAAATTATGGAAGAATAAAAAAGGAAATACTAAAGGAATTTTCGGTGATGTTTCTAACAGACATTTCAAAAGATTTCCTAAAGAAATTTCGTAAGGAATTTCTAAAGAATTGTTAAAAACATTCCCAAAATAATTTCCAAATAAAATTTACGAAGAATTCCTAAAAAAATTCTAAAGGATTTTCTTAAGGGATTCTTAATGAATGCCCAAACGAAAATTTCGAGTGAACTTCAAAATGAATCTCCGAAAGTCTAAAGGAATTTCTGCAAGAATTGCTTAAAAAATTCCGGAGGAATGACCGAAGGAATTTCCTGAGAATTTGCAGAATGAATCCTTGGAGGAAATTTCAAAGAAGTTCTTGGAGGAATTCACAGCGAAATTCGAAAGAGCTTCCGGAGGAATTTCTGAAGAAATTCCTGAACAAAATTCCGAAGGATTTTCAAGAATTTCTCCCTCGAGTTTCCAAAGGGATTTCTTGAGAAAGTACTGGCAGAATTCTTAAAGAACATTGAACATTGAATTCTAATAAGAATATGAAAATTCTATAAGAATATTCTGAGACTTCGAGATTCCGAGATTCGAATCTGAGAATCTGATATTCTAGGTTTCTGAAATTCCGAGATTCTGAGGTTCTGAGATTCTGAAATACTGTGATTCTGAGTTTCCGAGATTCTGAGATTCTGAATTTTGAGATTCTGAGATACTTAGATTCTGAAATTCTGAGATTCTGAGATTCTGAGATTCTGAGGTTCTGAGATTCTGAGATTCTGAGATTTTCATATTTTTAAATTCTAAGATTCTGAGATTTTCAGATTTTTAAATTCTAAGATTCTGAGATTCTGAGATTTTGAGATTTTTAAATTCTGAGATTCTGAGATTTTGAGATTTTCAAATTCCCAGATTCTGAGATTCTGAGATTCTGAAATTCTAAGATTCTGAGATTCTGAGATTCTGAGATTCTGAGATTCTGAGATTCTGAGATTCTGAGATTCTGAGATTCTGAGATTCTGAGATTCTGAAATTCTGAGGTTCTGAGATTCTGAGATTCTGAGATTCTGAGATTCTGAGATTCTGAAATTCTGAGATTCTGAGATTCTGAGATTCTGAGATTCTGAGATTCTGAGATTCTGAGATTCTAAGATTCTAAGATTCTGAGATTCTGAGATTCTGAGATTCTGAGATTCTGAGATTCTGAGATTTTGAGATTCTGAGATTCTGAAATTCTGAAATTCTGAGGTTCTGAGATTCTGAGATTCTGAGATTCTGAAATTCTGAGATTCTGAGATTCTGAGATTCTGAGATTTTGAGATTCTGAGATTATGAGATTCTGAGATTCTGAGATTCTGAAATTCTAAGATTCTGAGATTCTGAAATTCTAAGATTCTGAGATTCTGAGATTCTGAGATTCTGAGATTCTGAGATTCTGAGATCCTGAGATTCTGAGATCCTGAAATTCTGAGGTTCTGAGATTCTGAGATTCTGAGATTCTGAAATTCTGAGATTCTGAGATCCTGAGATTTTGAGATTCTGAGATTCTGAGATTCTGAAATTCTGAGATTCTGAGATTCTGAGATTTTGAGATTCTGAGATTCTGAGATTCTGAGATTCTGAGATTCTGAGATTCTGAGATTCTGAGATTCTGAGATTCTGAGATTCTGAGATTCTAAGATTCTGAGATTCTGAAATTCTAAGATTCTGAGATTCTGAGATTCTGAGATTCTGAGATTCTGAGATTCTGAGATTCTGAGATTCTGAGATTCTGAGATTCTGAGATTCTGAGATTCTGAGATTCTGAGATTCTGAGATTCTGAGATTTTGAGATGTTGAGATTCTGAGATTCTGAAATTCTGAGATTCTGAGATTCTGAGATTCTGAACTTCTGAGAATCTGAGATTCTGAGATTCTGAGATTCTAAGATTCTGAGATTCTGAGATTTTGAGATTCTTAGATTCTGAGATTCTGAGATTCTGAGATTCTGAGATTCTGAGATTCTGAGATTCTGAGATTCTGAGATTCTGAGATTCTGAGATTCTGAGATTCTGAGATTCTGAGATTCTGAGATTCTGAGATTCTGAGATTCTGAGATTCTGAAATTCTGAGATTCTGAGATTCTGAAATTCTAAGATTCTGAGATTCTAAGATTCTGAGATTTTTAAATTCTGAGATTCTGAGATTCTGAGATTTTGAGATTCTGAGATTCTGAGATTCTGAGATTCTGAGATTCTGAGATTCTGAGATTCTGAAATTCTGAGATTCTGAGATTCTGAGATTCTGAGATTCTGAGATTCTGAGATTCTGAGATTCTGAGATTCTGAGATTCTGAGATTCTAAGATTCTGAAATTCTGAGATTTTGAGATTCTGAGATTCTGAGATTCTGAGATTCTGAGATTCTGAGATTCTGAGATTCTGAAACTCTGAGATTCTGAGATTCTGAGATTCTGAGATTCTGAGATTCTGAGATTCTGAGATTCTGAAACTCTGAGATTCTGAGATTCTGAGATTCTGAGATTCTGAGATTCTGAGATTCTGAGATTCTGAGATTCTGAGATTTTTAGATTCTGATTCCCAGATTTTGAGATTCTGAGATTCTGAAATTCTAAGATTCTGAGATTCTTAGATTCTGAAATTCTGAGATTCTGAGATTCTGAGATTCTGAGATTCTGAAATACTGAGGTTCTGAGATTCTGAGATTCTGAGATTCTGAGATTCTGAAATTCTGAGATTCTGAGATTCTGAGATTCTGAGTTTCTGAAATTCTAAGATTCTGAGATTCTGAGATTCTGAGTTTCTGAAATTCTAAGATCCTGAGATTCTGAGATTCTGAGATTCTGAGATTCTAAGATTCTGAGATTCTGAGATTCTAAGATTCTGAGATTCTGAGATTCTGAGATTCTGAGGTTTTGAGATTCTGAGATTCTGAGATTCTGAAATTCTGAGATTCTGAGATTCTAAGATTCTGAGATTCTGAGATTCTGAGATTCTGAGATTCTGAGATTCTGAGATTCTGAGATTCTGAGATTCTGAGGTTCTGAGATTCTGAGATTCTGAGATTTTTAAATTCTAAGATTCTGAGATTTTCAGATTTTTAAATTCTAAGATTCTGAGATTCTGAGATTTTTAAATTCTGAGATTCTGAGATTTTGAGATTTTTAAATTCCCAGATTCTGAGATTCTGAGATTCTCAAATTCTAAGATTCTGAGATTCTGAGATTCTCAAATTCTAAGATTCTGAGATTCTGAGATTCTGAGATTCTGAGATATCGAAATTCTGAAATTCTGAGGTTCTGAGATTCTGAGATTCTGAGATTCTGAAATTCTGAGATTCTGAGATTCTGAGATTCTGAGATTCTGAGATTCTGAGATTCTGAGATTCTGAGATTCTGAGATTCTGAGATTCTGAAATTCTAAGATTCTGAGATTCTTAAATTCTAAGATTCTGAGATTCTGAGATTCTGAGATTCTGAGATTCTGAAATTCTGAAATTCTGAAATTCTGAGATTCTGAGATTCTGAAATTCTGAGATTCTGAGGTTCTGAGGTTCTGAGATTCTGAGATTCTGAAATTCTGAAATTCTGAGGTTCTGAGATTTTGAGATTCTGAGATTCTGAGATTCTGAGATTCTGAGATTCTGAGATTCTGAGATTCTGAGATTCTGAGATTCTGAGATTCTGAGATTCTGAGATTCTGAGACTCTGAGATTCTGAGATTCTGAGATTCTGAGATTCTGAGATTCTGAGATTCTGAGATTCTGAGATTCTGAGATTCTGAGATTCTGAGATTCTGAGATTCTGAGATTCTGAGATTCTGAGATTCTGAGATTCTGAGATTCTGAGATTCTGAGATTCTGAGATTCTGAGATTCTGAGATTCTGAGATTCTGAGATTCTGAGATTCTGAGATTCTGAGATTCTGAGATTCTGAGATTCTGAGATTCTGAGGTTCTGAGATTCTGAGATTCTGAGATTTTCATATTTTTATATTCTGAGATTTTCAGATTTTTAAATTCTAGGATTCTGAGATTCTGAGATTTTGAGATTTTTAAATTCTGAGATTCTGAGATTCTGAGATTCTGAGATTCTGGGATTCTGGAATTCTAAGATTCTGAGATTTCGAGAATCTGAGATTCTGAGATTCTGAGATTCTGAGATTCTGAGATTCTGAGATTCTGAGATTCTGAGATTCTGAGATTCTGAGATTCTGAAATTCTGAGATTCTGAGATTCTGAGATTCTGAAATTCTGAGATTCTGAGATTGTGAGATTCTGAGATTCTGAGATTCTGAGATTCTGAGATTTTGAGATGTTGAGATTCTGAGATTCTGAAATTCTGAGATTCTGAGATTCTGAGGTTCTGAGATTCTGAGATTCTGAAATTCTGAAATTCTGAAATTCTGAGATTCTGAGATTCTGAGATTCTGAGATTTTGAGATTCTGAGATTTTGAGATTCTAAGATTCTGAGATTCTGAGATTTTGAGATTCTGAGATTCTGAGATTCTGAGATTCTGAGATTTTGAGATGTTGAGATTCTGAGATTCTGAAATTCTGAGATTCTGAAATTCTGAGATTCTGAAATTCTGAGATTCTGAGATTCTGAGATTCTGAGATTCTGAGATTCTGAGATTCTGAGATTCTGAGATTCTGAGATTCTGAGATTCTGAGATTCTGAGATTCTGAGATTTTGAGATTCTGAGATTTTGAGATTCTAAGATTCTGAGATTCTGAGATTTTGAGATTCTGAGATTCTGAGATTCTGAGATTCTAAGATTCTGAAATTCTGAGATTCTGAGATTCTGAAATTCTGAGATTCTGAAATTCTGAGATTCCGAGATTCCGAGATTCTAAGAATCTGAGATTCTGAGGTTCTACGATTTTGAGATTCTGAGAATCTGAGATTCTGAGGTTCTACAATTCTGAATACTGAGATTCTGTGATTCTGAGATTCTGAGAATCTAAGAATCTGAAATTCTAAGATTCTGAGATTTTTAAATTCTGTTATTCTGAGATTCTGAGATTTTGAGATCCTGAGATTTTGAGATTCTGAGATTCTGAGATTCTGAGATTCTGAGATTCTGAGAATCTAAGAATCTGAAATTCTGAGATTTTGAGATTCTGAGATTCTGAGATTCTGAGATTTTGAGGATAATGAGATTCTGAGATTCTGAGATTCTGAGATTCTGAGGATACTGAGATTCTGAGGATTCTGAGATTCTGAGATTCTGAGATTCTGAGATTCTGAGATTCTAAGATTCTGAGATTCTGAGATTCTGAGATTCTGAGATTCTGAGATTCTGAGATTCTGAAATACTGAGGTTCTGAGATTCTGAGATTCTGAGATTCTGAGATTCTGAGATTCTGAGATTCTGAAATTCTGAGATTCTGAGATTCTGAGATTTTGAGATTCTGAGATTCTGAAATTCTAAGATTCTGAGATTCTGAGATTCTGAGTTTCTGAAATTCTAAGATCCTGAGATTCTGAGATTCTGAGATTCTGAGATTCGGAGATTCTGAGATTCTGAGATTCTAAGATTCTGAGATTCTGAGATTCTAAGATTCTGAGATTCTGAGATTTTGAGATTCTGAGATTCTTAGATTCTGAGGTTTTGAGATTCTGAGATTCTGAGATTCTGAAATTCTGAGATTCTGAGATTCTAAGATTCTGAGATTTTGAGATTCTGAGATTCTGAGATTCTGAGATTCTGAGATTCTGAGATTCTGAGATTCTGAGGATTCTGAGGATTCTGAGATTCTGAGATTCTGAGATTCTGAGAATTTGAGATTCTGAGGGTCTGAGATTCTGAGATTTTGAGATTTTTATATTTTTATATTTTTAGATTTTTAGATTTTTTGGTTTTAGGGTTTTTAGGTTTTGTGATTTTGAGATTTTTAAATTCTGAGATTCTGAGATTCTGAGATTCTGAAATTCTAAGATTCTGAGATTCTGAGATTCTGAGATTCTGAGATTCTGAGATTCTGAGATTCTGAAATTCTGAAATTCTGAGGTTCTGAGATTCTGAGATTCTGAAGTTCTGAGATTTTGAGATTCTGAGATTCTGAGATTCTGAAGTTCTGAGATTCTGAGATTCTGAGATTCTGAGATTCTGAGATTCTGAGATTCTGAGATTCTGAGATTCTAAGATTTTGAGAATCTGAGATTCTGAGATTTTGAGATTCTGAGATTCTAAGATTCTAAGATTCTAAGATTCTGAGATTTTTAAATTCTGAGATTCTGAGATTCTGAGATTTTGAGATTCTGAGATTTTAAGATTCTAAGATTCTACGATTCTGAGATTCTGAGATTTTGAGATTCTGAGATTCTGAGATTCTGAGATTCTGAGATTCTGAGATTCTTAGATTTTGAGATGTTGAGATTCTGAGATTCTGAAATTCTGAGATTCTGGGATTATTAGATTATAAGATTTGGAGAATCTGAGATTCTGAGATTCTGAGATTCTGAAATTCTGAGAATCTGAGAATCTGAGATTCTGAGATTCTGAGATTCTGAGATTCTGAGATTCTAAGATTCTGAAATTCTGAGATTTTGAGATTCTGAGATTCTGAGATTCTGAGATTCTGAGATTCTGAGATTCTGATATTCTGAGATTCTGAGATTCTGAGATTCTGAGATTTTGAGATTCTGAGATTCTGAGATTCTGAGATTCTGAGATTCTGAGATTCTGAGATTCTGAGATTCTGAATTCTGAGGATTCTGGGATTCTAAGATTCTGAGTTCTGAGATTCTGAGTTCTGAGATTCTGAGATTCTGAGGATTCTGAGATTCTGAGATTCTAAGATTCTGAAATTCTGAGATTTAGAGATTCTGAGATTCTGAGATTCTGAGATTCTGAGATTCTGAGATTCTGAGATCGAGATTCTGAGATTCTGAGATTCTGAGATTCTGAGCTTCTGAGATTCTGAGATTCTGAAATTCTGAAATTCTGAGGTTCTGAGATTCTGAGATTCTGAGATTCTGAAATTCTGAGATTCTGAGATTCTGAGATTTTGAGATTCTGAGATTTTGAGATTCTAAGATTCTGAAATTCTGTGATTTTGACATTCTGAGATTCTGAGATTCTGAAATTCTGAGATTCTGAGATTCTGAGGTTCTGAAATTCTGAGATTCTGAGATTCTGAGATTCTGAGATTCTAAGATTCTGAAATTCTGAGATTCTGAGATTTTGAGATTCTGAGATTCTGAGATTCTGAGATTCTGAGATTTTCAGATTCTGAGATTCTGAGATTCTGAAATTCTGAGATTCTGAGATTCTGAGATTCTGAGATTCTGAGATTCTGAAATTCTGAGATTCTGAGATTTTGAGATTCTGAGATTCTGAGATTCTGAAATTCTGAGATTCTGAAATTCTAAGATTCTGAGATTCTAAGATTCTGAGATTTTTAAATTCTGTTATTCTGAGATTCTGAGATTTTGAGATTCTGAGATTCTGAGATTCTGAGATTCTGAGATTCTGAGATTCTGAGATTCTAAGATTCTGAAATTCTGAGATTTTGAGATTCTGAGATTTTGAGATTCTGAGATTCTGAAATTCTAAGATTCTGAGATTCTGAGATTCTCAGTTTCTGAAATTCTAAGATCCTGAGATTCTGACATTCTGAGATTCTGAGATTCTGAGATTCTGAGATTCTAAGATTCTGAGATTCTGAGATTCTAAGATTCTGAGATTCTGAAATTCTGAGATTCTGAGATTCTGAGATTCTGAGATTCTGAGATTCTGAGATTCTGAGATTCTGAGATTTTCCGATTTTGATTCCCAGATTCTGAGATTCTGAAATTCTAAGTTTCTGAGATTCTAAGATTCTGAGATTCTGAGATTCTGAGATTCTGAGATTCTGAGATTCTGAGATTCTGAGATTCTGAGATTCTGAGATTCTGAGATTCTGAGATTCTGAGATTCTGAGATTCTGAGATTCTGAGATTTTGAGATTCTGAGATTCTGAAATTCTAAGATTCTGAGATTCTAAGATTCTGAGATTCTGAGTTTCTGAAATTCTAAGATTCTGAGATTCTGAGATTCTGAGATTCTGAGATTCTGAGATTTTTAGATTCTGAGATTCTGAGATTTTTAGATTCTTAGATTCTGAGATTCTGAGATTCTGAGTTTCTGAAATTCTAAGATTCTGAGATTCTTAGATTCTGAGATTCTGAGATTCTGAGATTCAGAGATTCTGAGATTCTGAGATTCAGAGATTTTTTAAATTCTGAGATTCTGAGATTCTGAAATTCTGAGATTCTGAGATTCTGAGATTCTGAGATTCTGAGATTCTGAGATTCTGAGATTCTGAGATTCTGAGATTCTGAGATTCTGAGATTCTGAGATTCTGAGATTCTGAGATTCTGAGATTCTGAGATTCTGAGATTCTGAGATTCTGAGATTTCCAGATTCTGAGATTCTGAGATTTTTAGATTCTATGATTCTGAGATTCTGAGATTCTAAGATCCTAAAATTCTAAGATTCTGAGATTCTGAGATTCTGAGATTCTGAGATTCTGAGATTTTTAGATTCTTAGATTCTGAGATTCTGAGATTCTAAGATTCTGAAATTCTAAGATTCTGAGATTCTGAGATTCTGAGATTCTGAGATTCTGAGATTCTGAGATTCTGAGATTCTGAGATTCTGAGATTCTTAGATTTTGAGATTCTGAGAATTTGAGAATCTGAGATTCTGGAGTTCTGAGATTCTGAGATTTTAAAATTCTCAGATTTGAGGATTCTGACATTTTGAGATTCTGAGATTCTGAGATTTTTAAATTCTCAGATTTGAAGATTCTGAGATTTTGAGATTTTGTGATTTTGAGTTTCTGAGATTCTAAGTTTCTGAGATTTTGTGATTCTGTGATTCAGAGATTCTGCGATTCCTAGATTCTGAGATTCTGAGATTTTCTCAGATTCTGTGATTCTCTCAGATTCTAAGATTCTCTCAGATTCTAAGGTTTTGAGATTCTGAGGTTCTGAGGTTCTGAGATATTGAGATTCTGAGATTATGAGATTATGAGATTGTGAGATTCTGAGATTCTAAGTTTCTGAGATTTTGAGATTCTGTGATTCAGAGATTCTGCAATCCAGAGATTCAGAGATTTTCTCAGATTCTGTGATTCTATCAGACTCTGAGATTTTCTCAGATTCTTAGGTTCTGAGATTCTGAGATTCTGAGATTCTGAGATTCTGAGATTCTGAGGTTCTGAGGTTCTGAGATATTGAGATTCTGAGATTCTGAGATTATGAGATTATGAGATTTTGAGATTCTGAGATTCTAAGTTTCTGCGATTTTGAGATTATGTGATTCAGAGATTCTGCGATTTAGAGATTCTGAGATTCTGAGTTTTCTCAGATTCTGTGATTCTCTCAGATTCTAAGGTTCTGAGATTCTGAGAATTTGAGGTTCTGAGATATTGAGATTCTGAGGTTCTGAGATTATGAGATTATGAGATTCTGAGATTATGAGATTATGAGATTCTGTAATTTTTAGATTTTGTGATTTTGAGTTGCTGAGATTCTTTCCAACAAGAACTTGAAATATTAATCAGAAATCGGAAATCTAATCGAAGATTCTAATAAAAATATGAAAATTCACTAAGAATATTCCGAGATTCTGAAATTCTGAGATTTTGAGAATCTGAGATTCTGAGATTCTGAGATTCTGAGATTCTTTGATTCTAATATTCTAATATTCTGAGATTCTGAGATTCTGAGATTCTGATATTCTGAGATTCTGAGATTCTGAGATTCTGAGATACTGAGATTCCGATATTCTGAGATTGAGATTCTGAGATTTTGAGATTTTTAGATTTTGAGAACCTGAGAATCTGAGAACCGGAGAGTATAAAATTCGATTTCGATTCGAGATTTCGAGATTCTGGGTTTCTAAGATTCTGAGATTCTGAGATTTTGAGATTCTGAGATTCTAAGATTCTGAGATTCTGAGATTCTGATATTCTGAGATCCTGAGATTCTGAGATTCTGAGAATCTGAGATTCTGAGATACTGATATTCTGAGATTCTGAGATTCTGAAATTCTGAGATTCTGAGATTCTGAAATTCTGATATTTTGAGATTTTGAGATTCTGAAATTCTAATATTCTGAGAATCTGAGATTTTGAGATTCTGAGAATCTGGGAATCTGAGATTCTGAGATTCCGGGATTTTGAGATTCGGAGAATCTGAGATTCTGAGGTTGCTAGATTCTGAAATTCTAAGATTCTGAAATTCTGATATTTTGAGCTTCTGAGATTCTGAGATTTTTAGATTCTGAAATTCTAAGGTTCTGAGATTTTTAGATTTTGAGTCCCCATCTGGGTCTGGTTAATGAACCGTGGACTTTCGCCATACACCCCCTCCCCCTAAACTGTGCACGTGGTATATGGACAGCCCCTTATCCCGTGCAGAGTCAGCGTTAGCATCGTCAAAAAATGCCACTGAGCGCTAGTTTCGTTATGCATGTTAGAGTATACCAGTGCCATCGTGTTGTCAAAATGAGATTTTGACTTGCAATGTCGACGCCGATGGCGTTGAGGTTCGGTTTGTTTGTTTACACATGTTTTGCAAGAAATTTTGTTCGAGCCTCCATGTCTGTTCTCTGTGCCGGAGTTGAATTTTGACACCCATATCACAGAGAACAGACATGGATGCTCGAACAAAATTTCGTTAAAAACGTGTGTAAAGATTTAAATCGCACCTCAGCGCCGCCAACGCAGGCTGCCCGACATAAAAACTCAATTTCACTAAGTGATGGCGTTGGCATACACTTCATAAACAATGTAGTGTTGCCACCTAGGAGCGAGCCTAGGAGCAATTCGGAATGAACACTAGCGCTAAAAAGTAAAACACGGCAAATTTTAACAACATTTATCAGCACACTAGCACCGCGCAACGGGGGCATAACGACATACTTTAAAATGACCAGTACAAACTTTACACAAGCACGCGAATGAAGATGAACGTCTGTTCTCTGTGCCCATATATGGTTCCAGATGGTGCCAAAACCGGCTCCTCCTGCACACCAAAAAATTATGAATATTACAGGTGATGTATTTCAATAAAATGACACAAAATCACATGACATAAACAGAATCGTATATTTTTCAATGTCAGATGATTTGAAATTACATGTCACGGAACCTTAACACAGCACCCGCTGCAACGCACCTAACGCACAAGCAGTTAATGACTTTATGCAGTGAAATACTTGTTCAGTGCAAATCGTGGAACCAGTTTTACTTCGATCATCCCTCTCTCAAGAAACGGAGATAGCTGAGTGGTAGCGTGCCGGGCTCTCACTCAGCGGACTCATGTTCGATTCTCGTTCTGATCAATCAATTTTTTTGTCAATAAAGTTGTGATGTAAAATTAAACTATGTACCACCTAATTTTACGTCAAAAATGACGCTCGTATATGTCGGTGTCACAGCACCTTAAATTACATGATTATTTTTAGGTGTGTGGAAGGCCCTTGGAACCTGCACTTCAAATAATCTAAACGTTGTTTCCACCTGAATTTTCAGGTACATTTTACGTGAACACGTAACTGCAATTGCTTCAGAAAATTCAGGTGAAACTTACGTGTCCGGTGAATTCTATCCAAAACTCAGGTAGAACGTAGCTGATTTTCACGTAGAATGAAAATTCTATCGAAAAATCAGGTAAAAGTTACGCGATTTTGAGGTGGAAAAAATCTACGTACTTTTTCAGGTGGAAACAACGTGCAGATTTTTTTGGGTGTGCTAAAGCCTAGATCATTTAGAAATGGGGCACTTCATTTTAGAGCTAGTTGCGTTCCTAGTGGTCGGATATGCAAATTTTTCACAGCGTTTCATGATTAGTAAACCACAGACAAACAGACGTAACACTGATGAAATTCCCATCGCCCAAGCTCTGAACAGTCGTTTTAAATTCCGCTGATTACTTGTTTCACACATAGAGGCGCGCGCATCGTTTACCTTCAGGTTTGACTTTTCACAATATCGCCGTCTGTTGAATAAACAACATCTAGTACAACATGCACGCGAGATGGTGATAAAGTAACTGGGTGATGTTTTTTTGAGGAAATTTATCTAGCTGTTAGGTCTGTTTGTCTGTGAGTAAACCATTCTTTTCAATTTATTTCTTCACGTGGTTTCAAAATATTCACCACGCAGGAAGAGAAACGAAAAATGCACAGTCCTGCAAAATCCATCTGAGTCAAAAGCCGATTTTTACCCTTCATTCATTCCCATGATGACCCATTTACGTTTGGCTACAATGGTACTACAAAAGTGGAGTCCAGTTTACCCCAACAAATCTGAGTTCATCAAATTGTCCTCAGTTCCATACAATAGAGTCATTTTGAGTGATTATTAACCAGAAACTGAAGGCACAGACAAACAGACGTAACAGCTTGAACGTTTTTCTGAAAATCCATCGCTCAACTCCTCTACCACCACCTTGCGAGCATGTTACACGAAACAATGTTTCGTATGACATCGTCACCAGAAGGCGCTGGAGTGAACTGTCAAACTCGAAGGATTACGACGCTAGCGCCTCTAGTTGTGAAACGCACAATCAATCAAATTCAAATTGATCGTTGAAGTCATGGTCGATGGTATTTTTTCTTGTGTTACGTCTGTTTGTCTGTGCTGAAGGTAAAGGGAGCAGTCACCACTGATATTGACCGTATGGAGAGTTGGTGGAATTAACTAGCCAAAATCATGACTGAAGAAGGTGTGCGCCGACTGACAAGCAGCATCAACAGAAAACTGTGAGAATTTCTTCGAAATAACGATTCATGATTCGTTTCTGTCATTAATATGAAACAAAATAATATAACTTTTGTTTCATTCTTAGAGGCTGTGAGGCTGTGAGGCTGTGAGGCTGAAGGAGTAGGGACCCAACTAGCTAGCAGCTGGAGCACCCCATTCGTACACTCCAGTTCAGTAATTGATAATACCCTAAACACAGACAAACAGACGTAACACTAGAGAAAATACCATCGACCATGACTTCAACGATAAATTTGAATTTGATTGATTACGCAATTCACAACTAGAGGCGCTAGTGTCGTAATCATTCGGGTTTGACATTTCACTCCAGCGCCTTCTGGTGACGATGTCATACGAAACATCGTTTCGTGTAACATGCTCGCAAGATGGTGGTAGAGGAGTTGAGCGATGAATTTTTCAGAAAAAAGTTCAAGCTGTTACGTCTGGTTGTCTGTGCCCTAAAAGTAGGCAATTACCAAGGATTGGAGAACGCTTGGAAACGCTGTACATATGTAGGGATGCATGATACATGAAAAAACTAAAATTTTCAATAGTTTAGCGTTGATAATCAAAAGTTTCAATACTACTGGCAAATTGGTGGAGAGTTTGCGAATTGATTGATATATAAATCTTCAAAATCCATTGAAAGATAAAGGACTCAATATGTTCATTGTTTACGAGGTCGCCATTGTTGGAATATCAGGTAGTGTGCGACGTTTCGCAGTAGATCGTAGATGAATAAGAAGCAGGAGCCGGTTAGTTGTAGTTGCTCTTTGGTATAGATTAAGATTTAATCTTAGTTAATTTTAGTAAGTTTGATGATTGTATATACCTGCAGCTGCTGGCAGAATTAAAAGTCAGTAGCCTGCCGTGGTGTTGAAAGGGAACTCTAGTGTTTGTTGATCTTTGTGAGCGGGTTTCCTTGTCTGCCCAACAGCAATAACTAAAACAGAAACCACCGGTGGGAAGATGAGGCGCTATCCTAAAATAGCACGCTGGAGGGAGCGCTATAATAAGAATAGCGATGAGAACTCCCGTGGAGGTGCTCTAAGAATGTGGAATCCTAATAAGAAAACGAAATTTTAATGAGAATAAGAAATTCTAATAAGAATATTCTGAGAGTTTGAGATTCTGAGATTATGAGATTCTAAGATTTTGAAATTTTGAGATTTTTAGTTTTTTATTCTGAGATTCTGAAATTCTAAAACTCTAATATTCTGAGATTCTGATTTTTTCAACGCCTGTCATTGGCTAACAAAGCTCGTGTACTCTGCATCGAAGCTTACAGAACCGGTATTATGGCGCAATCTTTAATGCGAACATATATATATTCGGTTAGTTACGGCTAATCAATTTTTTTTTTGAGTCTCTATAGACGAATTCACGATCCAAAAAATCCATATATAGAAATGTAAACATGAAACTCATGAAACTTCACTCTCCATTTGAATACGGGTAAAAAAAATTGTCGTATGACGTCATGATGTAACGGTTCATAATCAAGCAAGTATCTCAAGCATACCACCACAGCCAAAAAGACGTATCACTAGAAAAAATCAGAAGGGTTATATACAAGATACGACCGCCCGACGTAAACTACGTAAAGCAGATCATAAGATAATTGAGGGGTCAAACTCAAAGGGGTGTAAGTGACAAAAAGTTAGTTTCGAGAAAAATGAGTACAAAGTTTTTCAATATTTTTTAGCTCCATACAAACTGTATGAAAGTTCAAAAAATAATAAGTTTCTAAAAATTATAACATTTTTTATAAATATCGTACAAAGTATATCAACATATTACCACAAAGCTCGAGAATCAAAGCATTTTTTGCTGTAGTCAACTCAATTTTGACCAAAATGTCACTTACACCCCTCAATTAATTTGCTTAAAGCTTAGAGTGATTGAAATTTTGACTTTTTCGCTCCCCTATGCTTGAACGATAACATTTGCTGTTTTGATGAACCTCCTAAACCAAGAACCAACCTGATCCAAGAATATTAAAATCAATCTAATGCATTCTGTTTATGTGAAGATGGTCCATATTAGCCATATTTTAAATAATGATGATGATTTGTAGTACCATGTAATTGTTGTGCAAATTCAATTCTGTATGTATTCGATAGTTGGTGGGGTACAACTTCGGACATTGAAATTTTTCATAGCCATTTTTTACACCTGTTCTGTTACACTTACTTCAATTCAATTGTTTCTTCTTGCTGAGAAAGCCACAGAAATTAGCAGAAACAAAAATTGAAGAGGACATTGAAAAAGGTGGGAATTTGGATTAGGATGTAAAAAATTTAGCCGAAGAGTCAAATAAGCTCTACTCAATTTTTAAAATTTACAGCTTGAAGCTCATGAAAAATATGATTATTACGAATGATGTCTTTACCCATGTAACAGGAACTTAATCACATTTGAACAATATTTGAACATTTGATGCAATAGTGTCCGGTACTAGGAGACATTTTTCTGAACCGTGAAATTTTCTCCAAAATTCATCGTCGAAAACCGAAAAATGTTGCCAACGTACTCATATATTTTTAGATATTATTGAGCAACATTGCAAAACAGTTTTCCAAAAAAGTTACTGTTTTCATAGTAATTCTCAAACTTCAAATCGCGCGTGCTTAGTCAAATTACAACCAAATCTGCTAAAAATTAGGGAAGTTCTGTAAAACAACTGATACCACCGTTTAAGCTTAGGGGAGCGAAAAAGTCACTGTTGTGTGACTTTTGAAGTGTTATTTAAAAGGGTGCTGCCTAAATAGTAAGATAACCTTGTTTATAGTTGATAATCAATTTAAATAACCACCTCTTGCTTACATCAAACATGACCAGCATCTGTAGCAATGTTATGGATTTCATTTCAAAATAAATGACATTGCATCTGTAGCACTTTTTCATAAACACTAAAGACACTATATACACTCCAATTGGAACATTTCCCGTCTTTGTTTATAGTGTCTTTAATAAACACTACTTTTTTGCTCCAACCGCGGTCATGGCTCTTGATCTATTGTTGTACTTTTTGTGCGAATCACCGCACAAAAGTAGAGCGCAAGAACCAACGGCACCAGACGGCGGTCGTAGCTAAACACTGAAATTTTTCTGGGTTGGTAATAAATTGGAATTTTCAATGTTTTACGTTGATAATCAATTGTTCCAATGGGCTTAAAAAATTGCTGGAGAGTTTCCGATTCGATTGATAATAAAATATCGAAAATCCATTGAAAGATAAAGGAGCTATTAAGGTTTGAAATCTTACATGATTTCGTGACGGTCTCGAATTTGGAAATTTTCATTTGTCACCCTGTATCCGACTCTTCCCCTTAGACGTAGTTTACGTCAAAAAATACCATAGACCATGACTTCAACGATCAATTTGAATTTGATTGGTTGCACATTTCACAACTAGAAGCGCTTGAGTCATAATCCTTCGAGTTTGACATTTCTCTCCAGCGCCTTCTGGTGACAATGTCATACGAAATATTGTTTCGTGTAACATGCTCGCAAGATGGTGGTAGAGGAGTTGGGCGATGGATTTTTTAGAAAATCGTTCAAGCTGTTACGTCTGTTTGTCTGTGGTACCACATTGTTATGTTGCTGCATGATTGAGTGTTTGATTTTGATAAAATATCGAAAACAAAAGTGTGCATAAAAATTGCATCGCCATAACAAGACAATTAACACTGGTTGGTAGAGAATTAACACTGTTGTTTTCATTTAGAACCAAATCCAGATGTCGCACATGTTGGGGTAGGGCTTCATTGCCCCCCCATCTCCCCCTGGATTTTCCGAGATTTTGTAACTTTGAGTTTTTGGGATTCTGAGACTCTGTGATTCTGTGATTCTGATATTCTGCGATCCTGATATTTTAAAATGCTTTGATTCTGAAATTCGGAATATTGAAATTCTGAGATTCTAAGAATCTGAAATTCATAGATTCTGGGATTCTGATATTCTGATGTTCTTTCTTTCATAGATTCTGAGATTTTGAATTTTTGAGATTCTAATATTCTTAGATTTTGAGATTCTGAAATTGAGAATTCTGAAATTCTAATTTTGAGACCCTGAGATTCTAAATTGTTTACATTCTGATATCAAAATTCGAATAACAATATGAAATTTCAATGAGAATACGAAAATCTAATAAGAATATAAAATTCTAATAAGGCTCTAGTTATGGAACGCGCAATCATTCAAATTCAAATTGATCGTTGAAGCACAGACAAACAGACGTAACAGCTAGAATAATTTCCTGAATACTTCATCGCCAAGTTACTTTGTCACCATCTCGCGTACATATTGCACGAAATGATGTTTAGTACGACAATGTCAAAAGACGGCGTTAGTTTGAGATGTCAAATCGAAAGATAAACGATGCGCGCGCCTCTAGATGTGAAACAAGTAATCAATATAATTTAAAACGACCGTTCAGAGCATGGACGATGGGAATTTCATCAGTGTTACGTTTGTTTGTCTGTGGTTGAAGTTTTAGATTCTGAGATTAAAATCCTTATAAGAATATGATATAGTAATAAAAATACGAGATCACAGACAAACAGACGTAACACAGATGAAATTCCCATCGCCCAAGCTCTGAACGGTCGTTTTAAATTTCGCTGATTACTTGTTTCACACATGGAGGCGCGCGCATCGTTTGCTTTTGATTTTTTTGACTTTTGACTTTAGGTTTGACTTTTCACATTAGCGCCGTCTGTTGACATTTTCGTACTAAACAACATCTTGTACAACATGCACGCGAGATGGTGATAAAGTAACTGGGTGATGATTTTTTCAGGAAATTGTTCTAGCTGTTACGTCTGTTTGTCTGTGATGAGGTTATAATCACAGACAAATAGACGTAACAGCTTGAACATTTTCTGAAAATCTATCGCTTATATACTCACCGGAAGGCGCTGAATTGAAATGTCAAACTCTGAAGATAACGACGCTAGCGCGTTTCAAATTGATCGTTTAAGTCATGGTTGATTGTAACACAGAGCACAGACGTTCATCTTATGTCGCGAAGTTTCGAAGTATGTCGTTGCGCGGTGCAAGCGTGATAGTGTGCTAAGAATGTTGGTAAACATTTGCCGTATTTTAGCTAGTGTTCATTTCGAATTGTCACTAGATGGCAGCATCATTTTGTTTACGTAGTGTAGGCCAACGCCATCCCTTGATGAAATTGAGGTTGTATGTCGGGCAGTCTGTGTTGGCGGCGCTGTGGAGCTTTACACACGTTTCCAACAAAATTGTGTATGAGCCTGCATGTCTGTTCTCTGTGATGGCAATTTCTCTTGTGTTACATCTATTTGTCTGTGTTATAATATAAATGTGAATTAGGAAGTCCAATCTATCTATCTTCTATCTATATCTATATATATATATATATATAAAACACAATGTTTGTATGTTTGTATGTATGTTCCAGCATAACTTATGAACCCATTGACCGATTTCAACCAAATTTAGAACACACATTCTTTATCTTAAGGAGACGACGATACCCGGGCAGAAGCCATGAACAGAATAACAAAACATGATATGGACTTGATTGATATAAGAGATAAAAGAACAGGCAACAATATCAAAAATTTGCACCGAAATATCATCTAAATATCAATATATGCTATGGATAAGAACAAACTAATGGCACATGATATTGATCACTTATTACAAATAGCATAACTTGATCTTCCCATGATATTTTAGTGCAAAATTTTGATATTATAGTCTGATCTTTTATCTCTTATATCAATCATGTCCATATCTCATTTTGCTATCTTATCAACATTTGATTTTTTTTTTAATCTTTCGTTTATTTGGAAGGCTCATTTGAAGCGTTACGGAGCCGAAATCAAGTTTAACAATACATTTCTTGATTCTTATACATAGTGTTAGTTTTGGGGAACCGAAAGACTCGCGGTTTGGTCGAGGTTAGGGAATACAATAATACAGTAGGAAAGGAAAGGATTTTAGGGTACTTAAGTAATTACGATGCTGATGCTCACAAAGTTGACATTCCTCGCGATGTTTCACATCTGTAACGGGACAAACAAACTTTTTTTTGGGAGGCAACAACGAGAGGAAGACATACGGAAGGGATTAACGACAGACATTCAAATGTACAAAAAAGAGGAAGACATTTGTAATGGGGTATGACAGACAAGGGAATGGGCAGACAATGATTACAGTTTTACATCGGCAACTTTCAAAAATTGGTGCACCAGGGACATGTACTCGAGATCAAGGCCCGACAACACTTCCCTAATAGGCTTTGGTTGTTTTCCTCGGACCCGGAGATGTTCAGTTAGCGCAGATCTGGGGCCACGATGCTCCTCGCACGCCCACACGACATGATCGATGTCCTGATAATCCTCGCCGCAAACACAGAGATTCCCTTCCGAGAGCCCCACTCTGAAAAGATGTGCATTTAAAGTGTAGTGATGATTGGATATTAGACGACACATGGTTCGAATGAAGTCTCGTCCCATATTCAATTTTTTGAACCATGGACGCTTCGACACCTGCGGGCGAATTGAATACAGCCATCTACCCAACTCCCCATTTGTCCATTTCTGTTGCCAGCTGTTCAAGGCTTCCTGACGAACTAATGTGAAAAATTCATCAAAGGTGATTTTCCGATCGTAAATATCACCTTCCATAGCGCCCACCTTAGCTAAAGAGTCCGCTTTCTCATTTCCCGGGATCGAGCAATGAGAAGGGACCCAAGCCATGGTGATTGTGAATGACCGTTTCGATAGAGCACTCAAAGTCTTTTTTATCCCCTTTAGGAGATACGCTGAGTGCTTCACCGGTTTCATTGACCGAACAGCCTCCAATGAACTTAGACTGTCGGTGAAGATGAAAAAGTGGTCAGGAGGTAGGGATGCGATTTGTTCAAGTGAATAGTGTATAGCTGCTAGCTCAGCAGTATACACGAAACTAGGCTCTTTCAGCTTAAAGTAGGCGCTATGAAAAACGTTGAAAACACCGAAACCAGTGGAGACATCCATTTTGACCCGTCAGTGAAAAAGCTTCTCTCCTCGCTAGTGTGCCCGTATTTGCTTGCAAATAATGGAGGTATGACCTCCGCTCGAAGAAAGTCTGGTATTCCATGAACCTCCTGCATCATGGACAGATCAAAAGTAACAGAGGAACTGTAAGAGTCTAAGAAGTTAGCACGATTGGTGTCAACCGAAGATGGGCTTACCTCCAGCGTCATATACCAGTGGTAAATACTCATGAATAGGGATTGAGGGTTTTGTTCGAGCAGCTTCTCGAAGTTGTCAATGACCAATGGATTGAGAACCTCACAGCGGATGAGGAACCGGAGCGATAATTCCGCGAAACGATCTGTCAGAGGCAGTACTCCCGCAAGTACTTCCAAGCTCATCGTATGAGTCGAATTCATACATCCTAACGCGATACGGAGACAGCGGTACTGAATCCGCTGAAGCTTCGACATCAACATTTGATATTAATGAGCTATTTTCGTCTACTCGGGTAGGGATGCTCTTCGAAAAAAAGGGGGAAGGGGTATTGCTTAGTTATTGATCAACTCAGTGTACCTTTTAAACCCCTTGGCCGATTTCAACCAAATTTAGAGCACACATTCTTTATCTTAAGGAGACAATTATAGGAGGGTTGGGGGTTGTTTTTTGGAAAGGGGGGGGGGGGGGGGGGGAGGGGTATTGCTAAGTTATCGATCAACTCAGTGTAATTTCTGAACCCCTTCGCCGATTTCAACCAAATTTGGAACACACATTCTGTATCTTTAGAAGACGACGATAGAGGGGTTAGGGATGCTCTTCGGAAAAAGGGGGGGTGTGGGGGGAGGAGTATTGCTTAGTTATTGAGCAACGCAGTGTACCTTTTAAACCCCTTGGCCGATTTCAACCAAATTTAGAGCACACATTCTTTATCTTAAGGAGACAATGATAGGAGGGTTATGGATGTTTTTTGGAAAAGGGGGAGGGTGTGGGGGGAGGGATATTGCTAAGTTATTGATCAACTCAGTGTAACTTCTGAACCCCTTCGCCGATTTCAACCAAATTTGAAATACACATTCTGTATCTTTAGGAGACGACGATAGAGGGGTTAGGGATGCTCTTAGGAAGAAGGGGGAGGGTGTGGGGGGAAGGGTATTGCTTAGTTATTGATCAACTCAGTGTACCTTTTGAGCCCCTTGGTCGATTTCAACCAAATTTAGAGCACCCATTCTTTATCTTAAGGAGACAATGATAGGAGCGTTACGGATGTTCCCTGGAAAAGGGGAAGGTTGTGGGGGGAGGGGTATTACTTAGTTATTGATCAACTCAGTGTACCTTCTGAACACCTTGGCTGATTTCAACCAAATTTGGAACACACATTCTTTATCTTTGGGAGACGATGATAGGGGGGTTAGGGATGCTCTTTGGAAAAAGGGGGAGGGTGTGGGGGGAGGGGTATTGCTTAATTGTTGATCAGCTCAGTGTACCTTTTGAACCCCTTGGTCGATTTCAACCAAATTTGGAGAACACATTCTTTATCTTTAGAAGACGACGATAGGGGGTTAGGGTGTAGGGGGAGGGGTATTGTTTAGCAATCGATCAACTCAATGTAAGTCTTGAATCTAATGGTCGATTTGAGCCAAATTTGTATCAAATATTGTCCGTCCTAAGGAAACAATTTTAGTGGATGTGGGTAGGTCATTTTTAAAGGGGGAGGGTGTAAGAAAAGGGTATTGTTTAGTTATCGACCTATTCTGCATAACTTTTGAACCCATTTACCGATTTCCACCAAATTTGGAACCCATATTCGCTGTTTAAGGAATACTATATTAGACCGGGTAAGAGTGTCAAAGCTGAATGAGCGAGAGGGTATATTTATTAAACGAACAGTTTAGTATACCTTTTTATCGCATGGGTCAATTCAAACCAAATTTGTAAACATGTATTCTCTGCCCAAAGAAAACTATTATAGAGAGGCTGGTAGGGACTTTTGGAATGGGGAAGGTTATTGGGGTTGGGTATTGTTTAGAAAACGACTTAATTTAAAATCCCTCCTATTTAGTTCATTCGAGGTTCTTTGACATTGTACCTTGCTCCGAAAACAAATTTCCCGAATTCCTCAAAAATAGCGAATCCTCGACAATAAACCCGGTAATAACATTTCCTCACAAATTACTTTAACGAAAATGATATTTCCCAAAAATGATTCTTACCGATACACATATCCCAGAATATGACATTTCCCTGAATGAAGCAGGCTATTAACATAACACTATTTGCGCTAAGGTCATTCAACATGAAGGGCATTTGGAATAATTATGAACAGCATCAGAAAAATCTTCCATAGAAAGCATAAAGCTGGGTATAAAGCAATATTAATTGTTACCCTTCATCGGAATCATGGTTTGCCCAGTGAAAAGCAATGATTAATGTGTTTCCTTCTGGATGGTGGATGTGATTGCCTCTTTAAAAGTAGGTATTTGCCCGGAGTAAGGCAATGGTGGGTGTGATCCCTTCTTTAAAAACGGCGTTTGCCCGGAATAAAGCATCGGTGGATGTTTTTCCTTCATTAGCCATATACGTTGGCCCGGAATAAGGTTATTCAAACCAACGATCCCTTCTTCAAGATCAGTCAATGTTTCCACAAGCCTTCGTTTAATCAAATGATGAACTATCAATAAGTTAACACAATTACCCTGTTGACCGATTGGTTTTATCTTTTTCTGATTGTGAAAAAAAAACTGAAAACCAAACTGGCAATTCCGAGCAAGGCCGGGTACATAAAGCTAGTAAGAATATGATAAGTTCAATCAAAATTAATTGCCTATTTCCAGGGATTAAACCACCCGACTTGGACATTAATTTACAATGTTGTGAAAACTTATATGTGAATATGTACATTATGTGGAAGATATTGATTTGGAAAATGTATTGGAGGTAACCACTTTCCCTTCGATGGGACTCGAACCCATGAGCCTACAGTACGCTAGACTGGTGCTTTAACCAACTAAGCTGCGAAGGACCTCCGTCGGCCTTCGCAACCTAGTATATGCGTCCAATTTGGGAATCTCGAGCTCGTTCAGTAGCCGCTAGGTTGCGAAGCCGAAGGTTGCGAGAATAACTAAATAAACTTAAGTGGTTTCAATGCTCCATATATTCATACATTCATATTCTAGCATTTTCGCATATACCAAAACTTGTAAAACAACATGGTATATGCGAAAATGCTAGATAATTATAATTTAATATTGTATGAGACCTTACAATTTCACAAACTTTTTTACCAATGTTTGTTAATGAGCCTACATTTTTTGTATAAGAGTCAAACAATTTTGCATCGGCCCAGTTCTTATACATGCTTTGGTAGGTTCTTATACAGAATTGTTATAAAATCTAGCAATCGCTGGTTGGATGCAGGAGTTACAAAAATAAATTCAACAAAACGGTTGGCAACCTTATTTTTATATCAACTTTATTTTCTTGAATTTCGAAATGCCTTCAATTCTTCAATTATTTTTCAGAAAATAATATGACTATTGCGAATATCGATTATCAGGTCAATTCTCAAACATAATAGATCTTATTTATACACTGTTTACACAGAATTTGGACCAACCTTCCTTTTTTACTTCTTTTTGCAGATGTTCTCAATGTTACAGATGCCAACAATAACACTCTATCAGTATTCAACAGTGTTGATCAAATCAAATTAAATAATATAAAACCATCTAGAGGCCGAACAAACAGGAAAGGCAAAACAGCTTTGATCTGCCCACAAGAGAAGCAAGCGCCATTCCAGCTGATCCCAACGCTATGCAGGCGAAATCGAGACTGTAGAAAATCTGGCAGCAATTTCAAGTGTTGCCATCTTTTTGGAAGCAAACGCTGCGTGCCAAGCATACCAAAGCCAATTCCGGAACCACCTCATGACCGTAAGAGACATTGGGTCTAGTATTCTACTATAATTCAGAGTTTATATAAGTACAAACGTCCAATCCATTCTTATATCACCGCATTCTTTCGCATACTTTCGTTTTCTGTTGCATTTCAGTTTTTTGTAGACAGTAAGGCCGATACAAATATCATAACAAAAAAAAACTAATTGAAGGAGGCAACAATAAAAAAAATCTTTTTTGCATTTTTCCCCCATTTTAACATTAATTTTTAATCAAACCCACCAAAAAATCTATTAATATTGTTTGAAATAATAAATACCAAGGACGAGATGAGAGATGACAATGAATTCTTTTATACTTTCAAGCAATTTTTGGTATTCCAAGACGATGCCCGCAAACACCTCTAACGGAAACATTTTGGGACATAAAAACGTGTGAAACCGACAACGACTGCTGGCCACGCGTATGCTGTCCCGACGGTAATGAAAAGTACTGTCGAACATCGCAGCCTATATTCGAGAAGTCGGAGAATCCTGCAGCTAGACAACTGGCATATCGTGAGCAAAACAATAATACTGAATATTTTTTATAATTAGACTACACATCTTATTTTTACAGCCATTGAAACCGTTTCGCAATACCTGCAGTGCACCCCGCCACCCCCTGTTATATTCGACATTCATCCCAAGCCCTGCAACAGCACACTGGACTGCTTTCCAAATCTGTGTTGCCAAGAATTCGGCAAACGACACTGCCGACCTCCGAAGCGCTCGCTTTTAGCATTAGTCACCGGAATAACAGCGGTGAGTGCATTACAACGTTTGATCATAAACAGTGTTGAAGATTCTATTTTTATTTTATTATTTTCAGCGCTTCAATGTTGGTGTTATAAAGGATATTACTGATAATTTAGTTATTAAAAGATAATATTCATATGAAATAAAAAAAATGATTATTTGTTATAATATTTGGAATTTGATTTGAAGCCCTCAAGGTATGCATGTATAAGAACTGGGTATATGCGAAATTACTAGATTCTTATACAAGTATTGTGTTTTTCGAAATACCTGAATAAGAGCTTATATTTTGACCTAAACTAAGTCTAAGGCTTCGGTCCGATTCGCGAATTAAAATCAAATTAAACTTAAAAGTGACAGTTCGGAAATTATGAAATCCCCCGCTCATAAGAATGGCTGGTGCTACCCAGCAAGACCACCAAAACATCTATCAAAAATGATTCAATATCTGTCAAAAGTAATCTTGCTCTGCGAGCAGGGTTATTTGGAAATTTTTGAACTGTCACTTTTAAGTTTAATTCGATTTTAATTCACGAATCGGACCAAAGCCTAAGAAGAAAGCTTGGATACTGGGTGTAAAACGAAAATTTGATGAATATAAGGCGCATCATCTGTGGAGGTCGGTCCTACTACGGGATCCAGAGGAAACTGCGGTCAAAAAAGATTCACCACCGCACCAAATGCTTTATGTACAAAACAATCATAAGACCGGTAGTCCTCTACGGACATGAAATATGGACCATGCTCGAGGAGGACTTGCAAGTACTCGGAGTATTCGAGAGACGGGTGCTTAGGACCATCTTTGGTGGTGAGCAAGAAGACGCTCGCCTAGCTCTAATTTTAATAGGAAACAATGGGACAGGATTATTCGTCGAATGCAACGTGTAAGTCGGTTAAGAATAAATCCAGCTGACTTGATTGGTATAATATGAAAGTCGGCCCTCCGGCCTCCTATCAAAAATTCGGTTTTGGAGTGAACATATACCCTTATGAACGAAAAAGGCAAAAAAAATAAACATGGAAATCTGATATAGGGCACCGCTTCACAACCTGGGGTACATGTACCCCAGGAGGTACCTTCGCTGATCTTAGGAGGTACCCTAAGAAACGCGTGCTATTCAAGAGGAGTATACGCGAGTTTCATTCAAAAATGAGACACCGTCATTCAGAACACAGTTTAGTGACTACGTCTACTCTCGATCATATGACAGTTTTGATGTGATTTATTCACGATCCAATTTTGCCATATTTTTTGTACAGATATTTATACTCAGAAATAATACTGATAACAACTGATTTATTATATAGTGCAACGGTTTATTCCGGTGGAGTCATCGTAAAATATTTAAAAAAGTTAAACGAGAACAAATTCCGCTTAAAAACTTGGCTTTTGCGCCAATTCCTCTAAAGGAATTGCCAAGATTCATTTTAATTTGCCCAGCTTGCTAGTCGGCCACGTCGTCACGTCCGGCCACGTCCGAAAACCGTTATTGCGGAATCTGTTCTCTTCACTTTCAATTTAACAATCGAGCCACATTCACTTTATTCATTCCTCAAAACTATTCCGATTCAAACTATCTCACCACATTTATACACAAAATTGAGTTGACTCAGCAACTCCAAAGAACCGACCGCATTGCGCTGCGAATCAATAACAAACACTAATTTTCCGATCGCATTTACACAATTTCACTTTAACTTACGTCGGTTCCAGTTGTGCGTATGATACCACTCGCCCCTCTCAGCCACACCACATGTTGCAAAATTATTTAATTACTCTTAAAATTTCGGTTGTAGTTGTGGGGTTTAGGTAAATTATATTTAGCATGTGCTTATAGGTTCAACCCTCAGCATGTTCATAAATGAATACATACGAGTTCATCCTCCCGTTGAACGGCTGCTTTATGAAGGACTCAACAACGGTCGTCCATCAGCTAATAGCAAGCCATGACTCCTCCTCTCTCATCGCTGGACGGTCGAAGCACACCGACGTGTCAAGTCAGCAGCTTCCGGCTGCAAGCAGAATTCCAACCTCCCACATTGGCGATCCTGCCAGGTTTTGTTGCAATCAGGTGCAACAAAATAAAGCAGATCAAAAGAAAACTGATGGGAATCGCTTGGCCACTAATCCCAATGGTAAGTGAAATTTTTTTTGAATAGATTGGGAACGAAGTGTTTTGGATTTAAGTTAAATCTACTGAAAGTGATTGAATTGATTTTCTTTCTTCAAATGTGAAATGCGAAATAAGAAAAGGTTGCACTTGTAACGTCATAAAATGGTAGTTTTACTGCTATTGCTATTGTCATTGTGCGTTTCAAAAATGTGTGAGAACAGTTTGAGAGGTGATTTATTAATAATTTATTTGGTGATTCTGAAAATGCAAGACTATTAAATGAATGGCTATTAAAATGAGAATCGAGGCATCTGGATTTTAAAAAAGACGAAAGCAATGCACAATAATCGCATGTTGTTCGGGACGACCATGCAATGAAATTATTGGGTCTTCATGGGAGACGAATCGGCGTGATGCTCGCGATGACCACGCTTGTACGGTTTGCATGATGTTCGGGACGACCATGCTTTGCAGAAATCAGATTTCATAAACAAGTCTGCGTGTTGCTCGGGATGACCACGCGTGGAAAGTTTCCGTGTTGTTCAGGATGACCATGTTTTGAAAAGATTCGATCTTTAAGAGAGATAAATCTGCGTGTTGTTCGGGACAAACACGCCTGAAGCTTTGCATGTTGTTCGGGACGACCATGCGTTGAAATAATTCGGTCTGGAGACGAATTTGCGTGTGGTTTGGGATGACCACGTGAAGCACAAGCATGTGGTTCGGGACGACCATGCTTTGGTGTGATTAGATATTGTATAAAGACAAGTTTGCATGTTTTTCGGTATGACCGGTCTCACCAATGTTAATGTGAGGAACACAAGCTTCGTGAGAATCGTATGCACTAAATTTTATATGCGCGTAGCAATCTTCGCTCAATCTCATCCTTTTTTTGCACGCGTGCAAGATGTCTGGTATGGAGTGGAATTTGCGTTTTCTTCGACTTGAACGATTTGCATGCAATTCAGAACGATCATGTATTGGAACAATTGGGTTACAAGAAGACGCAGTTGGTTGTCGAATGGACAACCGCTGATGGAGAAATGCATGCTATTTAAAGAGTTTTGGACTAAGTAATTTAGACAGATACATGTGCCAAAATAGTTAAAAAAAAGGATGTAATTTCATGTGGTACACAATGACCATGCGTGAAGCTCAATCTAGAAGGATATAGCATGAATCTAATAAATTATTTTGGCCGTAATGAGCGGATATTCGCTTTAGCCTCTTTGTGGGCCCAGGTCAGAATTGCTTTCGATTTCCTATTTATTTGTTGAAGCTATGTGATCTCTGCTGATACACATGAAGTCTCACTGGCGTAACAACAAAGATTACACGTTAGAGTTGAATTTTTGATATTTGGAGTGTTGACTTATCTGATTGAATACTCAAATATTTCGAAAACTCGCCAAAGCAACCCTAGCCTCTTTGATCCATGATCCTATTTCGATCTTGATTCCGCCGTACGACACTAGCTGGTTCCCAAGATATCTAAAGTTTTTGACCTTCTCCACTGCTTGTCCGGCTACTGTAAAGTTGGAGGCGTTGTTCGTGTTGACATCTATGAGAAGCACATTGACACATTGTTTCCGGTAGCTGAACCCGTGCTGAAGGTATTTTTTTTTCCTTTTTAATGGGAGAAGAAGGGGAATGTGGGGTTTAGGTAAATTATATTTAGCATGTGCTTATAGGTTCAACCCTCAGCATGTTCATAAATGAATACATACGAGTTCATCCTCCCGTTGAACGGCTGCTTTATGAAGGACTCAACAACGGTCGTCCATCAGCTAATAGCAAGCCATGACTCCTCCTCTCTCATCGCTGGACGGTCGAAGCACACCGACGTGTCAAGTCAGCAGCTTCCGGCTGCAAGCAGAATTCCAACCTCCCACAGTAGTGACAACTACAAGTCCCAACCGACTCCTGCTGACCGTTGGTGGTGGGCGGGTATGCGGTACGATGCCGAGAGCACGGCCTGCTGCGAGCTGCGATCAGCCAGATGATCGACGGCAAACGATGCGATGATCGCCCGATGCGAATCCATCCTACCCAGGCTGCAGCTGCTGCTGGTCGATATTTACCTATCGACGGGAATTGAAATTTCTTGAAAAAAAAACTGTTACAATAGAACCTTTCTCGATACATTTTATAATGAACAAGAAAGGCAGCACAAAATTATTTTGCAATAACTTGGCTGTCAAGCATTTCCCGCTCTTCGAATTTCTCTTTCCATGCTGCATGAGGGCGCACAAATGCGCGAGACTCTACATGACTTTACCATGGTTTGCATACGTTCCTGCTCCAATCAGCTGCTGAACCTCCTGAAATTTAGTAACCAGTGCTGTTTAGTTATATTCCCACTAATTTTCCACTCGAAATATAATGTGAAAATATTGGTTACAAAGAATATAAAACTCAAACTAAGTTTATTTTTATTTTTTCCTCAAATAATAACAATACTTATCAATATAAGATCTGAAACGAACATAACCACAATCTTCAATGTTTGGCTCCGGCACAATAGAAAATGTTGGCTTCAGTTTGACAACCAAATCGATTCTATTCGCACCACCAAGATGAAATACGATGATTATCTTAAATGACAGGAACAGGCAGACCTTCACGCAGTTTTACAAATACTGTAATGCTCTGCCGAGTTCATTTTTTAAGGAAAATTTCTCTTGGTGTGTTTTTTTTTAAATTTCATACCCATTAATTGTAGCAGATAGCGGAAGGAAAATTCATTTGTACCTAACGCTTTTCGTGTAGGCTTTCATGGAATTAAATCATACAACAAATAGATAGGTTTTTTTATTTAAACACATTGATCATATAGCCTTTACGTATACTTAGTATACGAGAAAGGCAAAAAATCAAAAAACTCCTCGGATTTGTTAAAGAATATTTTGAAAATCCTCAAAATTATCCGAATTTTATTTTGTTGCCCCCTCAAAATATTTTTTTTTTACAAAAAAAATCCGAGGAAGGGGGGGGGGACAAATAGATTTTAAATATTTGTATCGGTCTAATTTGTTTTATTTTAAGATAAAATTAATTGTTTACTTTTACTGTTTTATTTTCATATTTTCTATTTCTGTTCAAATTATTAGCCGATCTGTCATGTTCCGCTAGAAATTTACATCAAACAAAATAGACCACTGGTGCGAATGCTTCTGGCGTGATCTATTTTTTTTTGAACCTGGTTCAAATATGGTATAAATTTGGACCAAGAGTAGACCACTGGTGAAGTTGCCCTTAAAGTGCAATTTCCACATTGGGTGGCGAAATTGAAATTTTCAATAGTTAAATGCATTGAATCAATTGTTTACAATACTTGTATAGAATCCTAAAGAGTTTACTGAACGGGTCATACTAAAATCTTCGAAATCTGTTGAAAAACGGCTGAGTTATTGGCTTGTACTTTCTGACCTCTTTTCGTCCAAAATTTGAAACTTTGGAATGACCCCCGTATCTTACCGAAGGACGTAAAAAATCTTGTGTCTTCCCTGTCTTCAAAAAATGCAACAAACGCGAGGTTATCAACTATTGTGGTAATATTACTTAATAAAATCACAAAAAAAAACTATCGTGGTATAGCCGCATTGTGTGCTGTTTGAAAGTTATTTTAAAAAGTAGTTTATAACTTTATGTTTCATAACTGTCGCGATTTCATCTCGGAACCTCAACATTCGTGTCAAAGCCAATAAAAATTTCATATACAACCAATCCCGTGCATTCCTAACATGGGCATCAGAATGCTGTATGTCACGGACCTTCGGGTCATCCGCAAGATTTTCTTTGTGCATTATTTTCTCGTTCGTTCGCTGTGTTTACGTACACAGCCAGAGTGTAAAATAATCGAAAATGTTAGGTGAAGTCTATTTTGCTTCATTTGTCAGTTCGCTTACGACACATTCATAGTCGGCTCTGAACAGTCAATATTCAGTTGAATATTAGTCATTGGATATTTATGCACATTTAACAAATTGATAAATTATCTGAAATCTGAACACGTTTCAAATGAGTAAAATAATTTATCACACAGGACTGAATCCGATTTTCATCCGTGAGGCACTTTCAACGGTAAACATCAACATAAACAATGCTAATTATGTTTTTTTTTCTGCACATAGTAAACACACTCAGTGGCAGTCGAATGAATGAGTTCGTGGAGTAGTCGTCTGACTATGTCATTCTATGTTTTGAATATTCATGCGATGTTTGTCAAAACTCGGACCGAAGTTGCTTCATGAAGATGAATATTTTAAGCTCTGGTTGCAATTGATGCAATCGCCCATCGCATCGCTCGGAGTTCACGGCTAGATGCCGATGATGGCTGAAGCTGCGATGGCAGCGGGGGTGAATGAATAAGAATAAAACTAGCTCAGAGAGATTAAGTCTGCTCATCCAGGGAAAATGATTGGTTTCATAATCCACATCCTTCCGGGATGACGCGTTTAAAAAGGTCACTCACATTCATGCGGTAATGCACAGAGCGACTTGTGTTGAGATGAATGTTATATTGAATGATTGGTGCTGGAATGATTTTTTGGCTGCCCTACAGTCGCATTCATTGACTTTGACATATTTAAGGCTCAAGACTCCTTAACTCTGATTTGAAAATTAATGACGTTATTGCTTGTTAGTATTGGTGAGGCAACTTGTACGAAAAAGTGACGAAAATTTGAGGTGGGTGGAAATGGGGTGGTAAAAGCTTGTCAGCTGCTATGGGGCCCCTTAGGGGCCCCATACACGCTCCGACGTGTTGTACAACTTTGACTCCACCCCCAGGAAATTTGGTTCGGTCGGAGTAAAGTCGGATCGTCTGTGGGCAAGTTGTACGACTGTTTGACAGTACAACTTGCCCACAGACGGTCCGACTTTACTCCGACCGAACCAAATTTCCTGGGGGTGGAGTCAAAGTTGTACAACACGTTGGAGCGTGTATGGGGCCCACATAACGTACATATTCACATATGAGTTTTCATAACATTGTAAATTAACGTCCAAGTCGGGTGGTTTAATCCCTGGAAATAGGCAATTACCTTTGATTGAACTGAACTTGAGTTGCGTGCTCTTGCCTACGCAATGCGGTCGGGTCTGAGCTTGACGACCAACTGGCAAATTGCTTACACAACCTCACTTGATCAGTACCGTTGCTGATGAAGAATGTGTATAGCCGCCAGACATTCTAAATACTCACGCTCCTCTAATGTGGACGTGTACAATACACATGTGGAAGTATGAGCTTGAGAAATGGATTGCGAGTGATTTGACTATGCGTCCAATTTGGGAATCTCGAGCTCGTTCAGTAGCCGCTAGGTTGCGCAGGCCGATGGAGGTCCTTCGTAGCTTAGTTGGTTAAAGCACCAGTCTAGCGTACTGTAGGGTCATGGGTTCGAGTCCCATCGAAGGGAAAGTGGTTACCTCCAATACATTTTCCAAATCAATATCTTCCACATAACGTACATATTCACATATGAGTTTTCATAACATTATTGAATATCTAAGCACAGACAAACAGACGTAACACTAGAGAAATTATCATCGACCATGACTTCAACGATCAACTTGAATTTGATTGATTGCGCCCTTCACAACTAGAGGCGCTAGCGTTGAAATCTTTCGAGTTTGATTTTTCACTCCAGCGCCTTCTGGTGACAATGTCATACGAAACATTGTTTCGTGTAACACGCTCGTAAGGTGGTGGTAGAGGAGTTGAGCGAGGGATGTTTCAGCAAAATGTTCAAGCTGTTACGTCTGTTTGTCTGTGATCTAAGCATGCAAAGCTTCTAGTAGTGAAAACTACGAAAGGACTGGAGGTGACGGGTATTGTAGTATATGAGATTATCAGAAGGAAAAACGAACAAAAAAATGGGAAAGGAATTTTGTCCGTTCGGTTTTGAAAAAGAAAAAGACCGTTCGGTTTTGATAGCTTGGCGTCATTCTATTGGCGATTTTTGAAGGCGATAGTTCGGTTTTGGTTTTGATACCAGCCGAAGTTTCAGTTTCGCAAGTAGGCGTCACGACACACTCCACTTCCATGCTACGAGGAGGCATGCATCAGAGATTCTTTACAAATTTGATGAGAAACCTGAAAATTTCATTAATTCGTTGCTGAAGAAGATACGCAATGTTCATCCGCCAAAAGTGGACAACCTCAGCACAATAATTAATTTGGGCTCGCATCTCAGACCATAACTGATCACATAACAATCTCAGGGCAAATGTCTCGTATGTCAAACCCCATGCTCTTACTAGAGCTATTTGGAAAGCTACCGATCGTATTCAAGCTACAGTGGGGGCAAGTACAAACGTCCTTATGACAATGTCAATTTGTGTATCTTCAATACATTTATAATGGATTTAGCAGAAATAGCGTCTGATCTTACAACAAGTGTTCATTAATTGTCTAAGGGACAGTGCGGTATAAAAAGTTCAAAAGACGGAGCAAGCAACGCAGAAGAGATGTAGATCTTTTCAAAGTGATTGTAGCTTACTCGGATGTTCACGGGGAGGGGGATGTTGCCGCAACCACTGTGCGAGAGATCTCTTCGGCCATGGGATTGGTGAAGCACTCGAATATAGCTACGCACACGGAACAACGTCCGACTGATAAGCCATCAATAAGCGACACCCTGTGAACGTGCTTTATCTGTATACAATTCTATCCAGCACTCATGCAATGAGGTAGTGTAATTCCGTCATTGGAATAAGTTTATATAGTCAGAAGTCTATCCCTATTGTGGGCAGTAATCACACCGCTATCGTTTAGTGTTTATTATCTAAAAGTTGATATCAAGAGCCTTTTTAGTAAAAGCTACACCATTTCACGTATGTTTCGTTGTATATATATATATACAGTATCCCCCCGCTTATCCGGACCTCGCTAGTCCGACGACTCGTTAGTCCGGATCTCGCTAATTCGGAATTTTCCGGATTAAAAAGTATCAACACCCATTTAAACACATTATGCTGTCAGTTTTCAAATTTGTGCTGTGATTTTGTTTTGGTTCATTTGTATGGATTTGACAGTCGGATTAACGAGAGAAACCCCGATAGTCCGGCCATACATTTGTCTGTATATATATATTTTTTTTTTAAATTACTTTATTATCGTGATGTTTCGTTGTATACAGCAACAAGTGATAGTATAATTTTTGCTTGTAAATGCATGATGGGAACACAAGAATTACTATGGATATAGGAATGCTCATAATGAGATTGCAGTAAGATCTAATTGTAGGAAATTTATTATATTTTATACAGGAAAGCTTGTGAACAATCGAGTTGTAGGTGAATTATATGATTTCAGCTAGATGAATACAGAAATGTAAGAACTATTTAAAATTTATAAATAAGGAACTAATTAAAATATATTTACAGCTTAGTGAGTAGCTTCTAAGTGAGTAATGCAACTAAAAGACTGTATTTAATGAAGTTGTCCGTAACACCCGGTTCTTATACAAATTTTGGTAGATTCTTATAGGTACAGCATTGTAGGACAATCTAATATTATCTCAAATTAAAAAAAATAATCTTGTGAGCGTTTTACCTTTTCTAACGCACGAGAAAGGCATCAACAACGCTAGGTGGATTAATAAGGGTTTTTATAAAGGGCAACGAAAATTTGACACCAGACATCAGGTGAGGTGAAACCCAGGTGGTGGGCACTACTCAATTCCCCTGGTCAGGAATACTTTTGGCCAGGGGGAGAAGGCTGAGCACTGAAGCCCGACATGTGCGAAATCTGGATTTAGTTCTAAAATGTAAACAACAGTCTTAATTCTCTACCATCTTTTTGTTATGGCGAGGCAATTTTTATGCACACTTTTGTTTTCGATATTTTATCAAAATCAAACACTCAATCATGCAGCAATATAACGATGTGGTATGCTTGAGGTAGCTGCTTGATTATAGGGACTCCAAAAAGAATTTATTTGCAGTAACTAACCGAATATAAAAATGTTCGCATTAACGATTGCCCCCTAACACTGGTTCTAAGCTTCGATGCAGAGTACACGAGCTTTGTTCGCCAGTGACAGGCGTACGAGGCCCTTGCTTTTGGCCCATGAGCTCACCACGTGGTGCATCAACCACCTTTCGCATAAGCCACGACGACTATTGTTAGCAGGTCTACCCCAGTACTGCGATATCGAAACTCTGATGGTATGTATTTACACAGACAACAGACAACAGACATGGAGGCTCGAACAAAATTTCTTGCAAAACATGTGTAAACAAACAAACCGAACCTCAACGCCATCGACGTCGACAATGCTACTCACAATCTCATTTTGACAACACGATGGCGCTGATATGTTCTTTTATGCATAACGACACTAGCGCACAGTGACATTTTTTGATGACGCTAGCGCTGATTCTGCACGGGATAACGGCGACATTCCAAAGTTATTTAAAAATGAACAATAAAAAGTTATCACAACATAGCGAGTGCAGCTTCAACGTCTGTTCTCTGTGGTATTTATTTGAACGTTTGTTCCCGTGTAGAGCTTTGCATTGAGAAGCACTTTCTTGTCATTATGACAATTCACAGGTAACCATAATGTGAGATTCTATTTCCAATTATTTAAGTTTCTATAACACAGATAGGTATTTTTTCCATTTTTTTAATTATTTATTCACACCAAAAATAGCTCGAAAAATAGTTCATGATGTTTATTATTTATATGTATACATAAACATGCCTTCAATGAATGTCAAATGTAGCGAACAGCAACTTCAGTGTATGTCCTTTTAATTTCCCTCATCTGCGCATTCACTCTTCATCCAGTTTGTTTTGTTCAGTGTTCAGTGCTGATTGCTGACTGGAGAGGAACGTAATGCAGTATTATAAATCAAGCTGCTTGCATTTGCATCGAATATTTGCAATGAAAATACCGTTCCATTTATGATTTATAATTCGTGGCATTTTGATATCTTCAAAAACGGGTATTTTCAATAAAGGCTTCGATAATGGTGAGTAATTGATCTTGAACACAAATTATTTCGAAGTGCTAGATCTATTTTTAGTACACCATATGCAAACCATCTGTTTCGTGTCCAATAAGAATCGCATGTTGGATAGTGTTTGAATGTTCCATTTAGAAAAGAAATTCTAAGCGGAAAAAGTTTCGATATTCGTGGGTGCTTCTATAGTTGCGTTGCGGTAGTGAAGTTTCTAGAGAATCTACAGATTAAATGCAGCAACCCACATTGTTGATCAATTAGGTGAACTATCATTATACGAAACAAACAAAAACAGCCTAGAAATATCCCTGAAATAGGTAAATTACCTTTTTCTGATCTTTGCCAATAGCGATAGTGCGAGTCTCAAACAAATACAAAGGAACAAGACAACAATTGGAATATTGTATCAGAGGAATGATTTCAAGCAACAATGATAGATTTCCTTGTGATCAGAATATATTTCGCATTAAATATTGGAAATAGATTTTGGATACACTCTCAAGGTATTTTTTTCAACTTCACTTAGTGTTTTTTAAGAGCTAAAAGCCTCACTTACATTGTGAAATGCAGTATCGATAAGTTATAGGCAAGAAAATAGCGTTGCCGCGTTCTTATTGCCTCTACTATTCGGTCGATATGAGAAGATATAAATGTACAGAAAACGAGACCTTGAATCAAGGCCAGCTCAGAGTTAATTTTATCTGTTGCAGAAAATAAAGGCCCCCACCACGACGGAAACGGCAGATTTGACAGTTAGCTTATATATTTTCTCTTAAATTATCCGTTTCTGTCGCCGTTCCGCTGAATAGCGTCTGGGGCTTAACACGGCGGAAGGGTCCATATAATGCAATTCACCTTGTTAAAAACAGGCACCCCAACAACTAATTTAAGCTGAATAAGCTCGTTTTTGGCTGAAGAAGGCTATTTTTGGTTGAATAAGCGCTCTATCAGCTTTCAATATTTATTGGCAACACAACGATTGAGATAGTTATAGTTATATGTCTCTGTTATAATTCAAATTCATCAGTTAAAATCGTGTAATTGAAGTCATAGTTATTCAAACCTGTAATCAAATCACAACAGACCAAAGTGATCTGTCGTTATTAATCTTGAAGACTATGGTCTTCTTTTTCTTAATGACATTACATCCCTCACTGGGACATTGCCGCCTCGAAGCTTAGTGCTCTTTTTATTGTCGGTGTAGTACCAACATAGAATTCGGAAGTAGGGACTTCTGAGCCGAACTTTCTTCCGAAGTTTTATCTGTTAAATTAAAATGATGCGTTGTTTATGTGAATCCAACGTACTACTTCCGAAGTTGGGTAAATTGCCTGTATCTCGAGAAAAATCCATCTTCGCTAATAAAAGTACTAACGTTTATCCGAATAGACAATAGCACTTCCACATTTATCATTCCAACACGATAAGATGCCCAGGGAAGTCCAGAAAATTTTCAACCTGAAAATCTTCTAAACTAGACCGGAATTCGAACCCAGGTCCCAGTCACCTTCAGCATGATTTTGTCTTAGGGCCGATGCCCACGTTGCGTTTTTGAACATCTCATGCACGCAGCGTTTTAAAAAAATGCAGGTGTGCATTGACGCGGCAACGTTGCGTTACCGCTTTTTCTCGATGCAATCTTTTATTGGTAGAAAGCTTCTTGAAACCTCTTACTTAAATAATTGAACAAATTCTATCAAAACCGTGATCATCCTCCTCACTTTGGGTACAAAGCAACACCCTTGTAAAACACAGCATATCTGCGATCTGCATACCTATGTGTTTTCTTTTTTTGCCTTTTTTTCGTGGTAAATTGCCAAGCCAAACATTTTTTAAATTGCTAGAGCGCCTAACATTGATGACTAATTTTATCCCTATGAAGCTATATGTGTAGAGATAAAACCCATGTCAGTTTCATGAATGAATCTATTTTTAACTTTTTCTAGCTGTACGCTACATCTTTTCAAAGTGGTTACATACAAATCGAAATTAACGTTACCCAGATGTTACTCCTTTTAAACAGTTGATTGATACCACGGGGATGACAAGCTACGCCATTTTTGTCACATCTTTTCTGAGTCACTAATACGAGTGCACTGCGAATGCAACATAAACAATTCCGACGGTGAAAATGATATAAAACGAACAAAGGCATAGACAGTACCGTGTGCAAGTAGCATTCTGAATTATTGAGCAAATAAGTTGAACATTCTAAAGTTTGAAACATGGAATCGAGTGTAAAATAGTTTTAATTTATAGTTTGCTAAATTTTTCTCTATTTTCTTATGATTGTATCATGTTGCATTATTGAGTGGTTTGGGCGTTTTGCATCATATTCTCCTGTAAAAACATAAACATTCTGAATTACTACTCAGCACATACTATTGCAGAATAAATCAGTGTTGGGGTAATTTGACACTGGGGGATAAATTTATCCCCCACAAAAGAACGAACAGGCAAACCTGTCAGAATCCATAGTAAAAAAAATGGATGTCGGTCCTCTGATTGATACACTTGCATGGTTGGATGGATATAGGGTAACGGTTCGGCACTTCATCCCATAACTCCTATTTCTATCCCATCAAAAACAAAGCAAAGAAAAGGAATTTGGTTTGTTTTATTATTTTTGGGATTTTTTTCACCTGTGAGCACGCGTGTTAGCAAAAAGAAGCGACGAGATTGGTGCTGTATTTCTTTGTTTTGCGATGAGATGAATATATGTTCCGTGAGAAGGAAAACGAAACAGTTCCCCTATCAATTTTAAATGGTCTTGATTATAATTATTATATTGAACAGTTAGAATCAATTCTATACTTGTTCGACCAGCGAAATGAGCTAATGGAACGTTTTCAGTAAACCACAGTAAACTATGTGTCTAAGTCGGCAGGGCTGGTAGCGGTTTTAGGGATAAATATTTAATAGACTTTAGTGACTAAAATAATAAAAAAAGTGACTTCCAAATTTAAGTATTTTTTGGCTTTTTGTTGTAAAAGTACAGTAAAATTAACTAAGTTTGCAATAATGAGTACTTTATGTAAAGAAACCTGTAATCAAACACGACCTCCTGCGCTTAGTCCGCAGTTCGTTTTTGCGAAGCCTGTTCTTTACGCACGGCCGGAACGCCTTCTAGCATGGTTTGTGCTATCATTAGGTACTCATTAGATCTTTTGGAATGGATAAGGGAACAAGATGAGGCTCGTACTCGACGCCGTATCATCATCGCTCAATGTTCTTCCTAACGTAAAGAAAATTCGCTCGACATCGGCGTTACCATGTGTTGCAGCTAAAGCTCAGGGTTTCTACTTTTCATTTCGATAAGACCAAAGTGAGCGTTTTCCGAGTTTAGAGTAACCTTTTTTCGTTGTTTTTTTGCGTGGAACATCATTTTGGGTTATTCATTCACTTTTTCCTCTCATCCATTTTTTACGAGATTTATCGTCGAACATTTTTTTTTAAATTGTATAGCCGCAATAGGATTTGAACCTAGACAATAACAATAATACCATAGTCATGCGCTAATTCTAGTCACACCACCACGATATCTGCATGTAGGCTTTAGGTTATGTTCATGTTCCCTACTACCGTTTGAAATGATGATAGCACGAAAAGGCTAGAGGATAGGGAAGCCAACGAGCGAACCAACTTTTGGTAGCAATCTGTACGATAAATCGTTCTCACTTAACTGTTTTGCCTTTTTCATACAACAAAGTTGTACCAAAAGGCTATCATTTCCCAGGTAACCAATAAGCATTGAAGTAAGCACTATAGTAGCATTATACTGGCATTGCATATGCTCCATGCTGTAAATAAGCATTTCGAAAACCTCGCTGTTCTAAATAAGCATTTTCAAAGCAATCATGAGAGGCATAGTCTTATAATAGCATTTTGAATGCACAATGTTGTTTTTCGTTAAGTGCAATGGAACAGCTATTTTAAGGCCTGTAGTGTTCAAACGTCAAACGTTTTCGAATATGGAACCATATAGCGGGGACTATTTGTCCAATGAACTTACATTTGAGAAAAGAAATCGATACGTGCAGAATGTGTTTTCCATTCCGACCATTGACAGGAGTACTTGTCGTTAACCTAACCCTATCACTAATTACATAATTTAGATACATTTAATTATTCCATTGCACTATTTTCGATGGATGCATTAAAGCAGCACTACCGTAGCTGTTTCATTGCAACTGGGTATGACGTTTGTGACGGTTGAATTCTGAGATGAGTTAGATTAAGTTTCAATGTTCCTGTAGGGGCGTAGTGTTTATGTTGGGCAAAATTATTCCCATTACCATCTCTCTCTTATGGCCCATCTGGCAAGGTCGAATCCCGCTCGAAGAAAGTAAAAAAATTATTTTCCATTTCAAATATGAGAAAATAAAATAACGATATAATATGAAAAAAAAAGAATAAGAAAAAAATGCCAATAAAAAACCGTTTTTCTTATTTTAAAAATAAAGAATTGATTCAGCATTTCGGATGCTGAATAAATGCTACTCAGCAAAATTTCTACTTTATCGATAACGTAGGATTGAGCATTTAAGCAGCCATATATTGGGCCAAAACCTGCATTAAAATAGTATTAAAGGTTACTAAAGAGCTTATTGGCATTTAAAGTTTTGCAGTAAAGGCGCATATAATGCCACTTAAACGTTTTATATATTGCTTACTGGTTACCTGGGTTTACTCCAAAATCCAAAGGCGCCTCGTCACAGGCAGCCAAGCCAAGTCAAAATAAACAAAAATAAAGATTAAGGATGATAGTGTTAAAAAACACGGAACACCTAGTCTAAGAGATGAATGCATGTATTAGATAATTAGCAAATAAAATTAGTTTTAAAAAAAAATAATCGATGAGTTTATTACATTATTATTGCAGTCAGGAGGGTAGAACGCCTGTCATCCGCGGTATAATGGCATGCACTCTACCCAACATCGGTTTTGGTACTTCTGTATTTGGTATTGGATCTAGCCAGTGCCTCACCACCGTGTTTAAATAGCTCTCCTGGTAGTTGGTCAACCCCAGGGGCTTTGTTGTTCTTCAGCCGGCCAATCTCCTCCTGGATTTCCTGGAGATCCAGAGCCGGTAAAATTATGTCCTGCGCGCGTTCTCCCAGGTCCATCACCATACCGCCATCTTCGTCTGCCACATCGCCATTCAGGTATTCTTCGTAGTGCTGCCGCCACCTTTGGATCACCTCACGCTCGTTCGTAAGAAGGTTCGCGTTTATGTCCTTGCACATATCAGGCTGTGGCACGTGGCCCTTACGTGAACGGTTTAACTTCTCATAGAACTTTCGTGTGTTATTAGCGCGGTACAGTTGCTCCGTCTCTTCACGGTTTCGATCTTCCTGCTGGCGCTTTTTCCTCCGGGAAATCGAGTTTTGTCTGTTCCGCGCCTGCTTATATCGTGCCTCGTTCGCCCTCGTGCGGTGTTGCAGCAATCTCGCCCATGCTGCATTCTTCTCTTCCACTAACTGCTCACACTCGCCGTCATACCAGTCGTTTCTCTGATCCGGGGGCACCGTGCCAAGTGCAGCGGTTGCGGTGCTACCAATGGCGGATCGAATATCTCTCCCAGTCATCTTCAAGAGACGCTGCACGTAGCTGCTCTTCCGTTGGAAGTGCCACTTCCAGCTGCTGCGCGTATTCTTGGGCTAGTCATAGGATAGGATGTGTCAAGTAGTCAGTAAAAATCGTACCGATTTGCTGAAACAATCGTACCGGTTGCTGATTGGTTGAAAATGACAATCGATTACTTCGATTGCTAGCGGCGCGTTTTTCGTAGGGCAGCATGTTGTTAGTTTGGCCGTGTTTGCCGTGTTTGTAAAGTTGATATTAAGCAAAATACGTAAATAGTTGAGTTCCAGTTTTTTGGTAAATAATAAATTTATATTGAACTGCAAACGCCATATTAATTATTCTCAAGGGTTGTAAAGGTTTAAAACTGTTGATTTTAAGCATTACCATTCACCTTTCTGTCATTTTCGATCTCAAAGTCATATTTACATCAGCGAAAACTTCTCTCTGTTAGTCTTTCACTTCTCTTACATAAATAATGGATGGAACGGAAAGAAAAACAAGTTTTGATACATGGTATTTGGAAGATTTTGTACCAAATTACACAGGCATACTGCAACGAGGTAGTGGTCGGATTCAATATTCGCACTGCGGTAAGTGCGGACGTTCGTGATGTCGGAGACGAATTTACCGTCGATTAGAACGTGATCGATTTGGTTTTCCGTTTCTTGGTTAGGTGATCTCCATGTGGCCTTGTAAATATTTTTGCGGGGAAAGAATGTGCTTCGGACTACCATTCCGCGGGAAGCTACGAAGTTTATGCATCGTTGGTCGTTATCATTCGATACGGTGTGCAGACTATCCGGTCCGATGACCGGTCTATACATTTCCTCCCTTCCTACCTGTGGGTTCATGTCACCGATGACGATTTTGAAGTCCCGCAGCGGGCATCCATCGTATGTCTGCTCCAGCTGTGCATAGAACGCTTCTTTCTCGTCTTCGAGTCTCCCTTCGTGTGGGCAGTGCACGTTGATGATGCTATAGTTGAAGAAACGGCCTTTAATCCTCAGCTTGCACATCCTTGCGTTGATTGGCTGCCACCCAATCACGCGTTGGTGCATCTTACCCAGCACTATGAAGCCGGTTCCCAGCTCGTTGGTGGTGCCACAGCTTTGGTAGAAGGTAGCCGCTCGATGCCCGGTTTTCCACACTTTCTGTCCTATCCAGCAAATCTCCTGCAGCGCCACGACGTCGAAGTTGCGGGGATGTAATTCATCGTAGATCATCCTGTCGCAACCTGCGAAACGTGACGCTTACTCGCGAAATTAAATGCCTTGCCAATCGGCAAGAGTAGTAAAATTGAACGTCGGTGAGCTCGGATAGTTCAACCCAGGATGGTGCGAAATCCGGGTACGAAGAACCACAGCAGGATGATGGTGGCGCGGATGTGTGCCTCTGTAGCGTGAGTAAAAACCATGGTTTAGCTAGGGCTGAGGATAGGAGTTAGGGCAATGATTTATTCCTAAGAAAGGGCATGCTAGCTCAATAAATATCTGTATCATGTACATGTTTCGTTGTTGAGCTTATTTTGTGGCGTTCGATGTTAGTTAGCCGAGCTGACCAATGCTTTTGATCCCAGCAGAGGTCGTTTCACAACAAGCGTAAATTTTGATTCCAGTTTTGAAATTTTTCGAAACATAACCTCATTTTTAATTGCCAATAGGAAATCTCATTCCGGGCTTCTCCTGAAATTCGGTGGTGGTCTCATCGACTGAGGAACACGAAAACAATCATGTGTCGCTCTGTCCTCAACGGAGGCCGAATTCATCGCGCTAGCTGATGGGTGTTGTCGTGACGCTTACTCGCGAAATTAAAAAGTTCGGCTGGCAATTCTGAGATGCCGGCACGATCAGAATCAAACTGTAATTATCGCCTTGAAAATCGCCTATAGAATGCTCGCATGAGTTCCTTTTCGGACACTTCAATACCGTCTTCGGTTGTTAAAGCTGAATGGTCTTTTTCTCTCGCATAACATCATTCGTATTCCTTTGTCACCTGCACTCTACCAACTCAAAGACCATTTCCAGGAGCGTTCATTTAACTCTTCCTTTTCCCCCCATACACGCAGTTATTGCCTGTTCACTCTCACCCACACGAAACGCATAATCCAGCGAGGGAAATAGCGTGCGATCGGACTTTTTTTGAAGTCATCAATTGCTTCACCTATCATCAACTTAGGGGCTGTTCATATATGATTTTCCTAGCTTGCTAATAATGATGAATGTGTGTGCACTGATAAAAGTCATTTTACATATTTTATATTCAATTCCATCTGTGAATCTTATCTACTACACTAGCGACTTGCAATTCCATGTTCCAAGCTTCCAATCGTGATCCTGTATTCGTCGCCTAGGTCTTTGCCGATTATATCGAGTCGCATTATCTCTTATATTGTTCGTAATGATTGGTTTTCCAGGCGGCTTATTGGGCCTGCGCAAACCTCCTGTCTCGTCGGAGGGCCGTCGTGTCAGGGCTGTTTAGCGTCCCACCTAACACCAGGACTTGGGCTTGTGCGCTTTGAGCGGCACACGGTCGCTTTGGTGAGGCCTACTTGCGGATTCATGCAGCTTTTTATAGAGGTTTAACAGGGCCTGTGCTAACGGGGTATTCGGATTTCGTATAGATAAACTAAGTACACCACGGGTAATTTATAAAACGTACCGCACCGCGAGGGCACACCTTTACTCGTCCCTGGCTGTAGTTCAACTCCCTTTGCGATTCGCTTCGTAGTTTCTCTACACTCTATTTCTACACATTTCTCTAGGGTAGCAACTTCAATAATAGTCCGATACGACACCCCCCCTTTACTTAACATCTGACTCAACTATTCCGACATAGTCATGGAGGTATGCTGGTAGTCTTGATGTCCTTTGTGGTCGATTCGTCTGATACTGACCGGTTTCGTTCATTGGTGATTCCACTGATGATTCTGTCTTATTGATTTGTTTGAGGTGCGAAACATTCCGATGGTATATTTTGTCCGTCTCCAATGATCGTAATTTCACATCCGTACCATCACGACCCATCACCTCAAACTGTTCAGGCCCGAAGTTACTCGAAAGTTTATGGTCCTTTGCCATACGTTTGGCAACCACTATATCGCCGACATCCAAAACGTTACGAGTGGCCTTCCTGCGCTTATCTGTTTGATCCGCTTGTTGAAGCTTTTTTTCCCAATCTTTGTCACGGATACTTTCCAACAGTTGTCCGCTTGATTGTTGAACTGATGGTAGCTTATCTCTCAACACTCTGCCAAACATAAGGGCTGACGGGGGCATTCCAGTAATACTGTGTGGGGTAGAGTTGTACATTAGAAGGAAACTCCTGAGATCCCATTTCCAACCAGACGGGTTAGTTTCCTGACTTATACGCAGCCGTTTCAGTATCGTACTGTTCATTCTCTCCACTTCACCATTGGCCTGGGGCCAATATGGAGTGGTTTTCTGTTGCTTGATACCGAACTCCTTACAAAATGATTTGAAACTATCACTAACGAATTGGGGCCCATTGTCGGAACGTAGTATCTCCGGGATTCCGAAACGAGTGAAGGTCTCAAAAGTGCTTCAATCGTTAGCTCAGCAGTCGTCTTCTTCATCACCACCACTTCTACAAACCTACTGAAGTAGTCAACAATGACCAGCAAACAGTGACCGCTTGGGAGCGGTCCCAGAAAGTCCACTGCCACGTCTGTCCAGGCTTTATCCGGCATCTTAGTTCTAAGCATCGGCTCCGGTGGTCCAAGTGATGATACTAAGGTGCATGGGTTACACTGTTTTACATACTTTTCGCATTGATCATCCATTTTAGGCCACCATGTCTTCTGCCTTAGTCGTCGCTTCATAGTGCTCATCCCTGGATGTCCATCGTGTGCACATTCAAGGCCCTGTTTTGTAATAGCTCGGGAATCAACAGTCGGTCACCTCTCATAATCACCCCTTCTGCTACATGCAACTCTGACTTGAACGGCTTATACAACTTTACGTTATCTGTCCATAATCCGGTTTCCAAAACTTTGATTAGCTCTTGGAGTATCGTATCCTTCTGGGTTTCTTCGACCACCTTCTGTAACGTCACAGCCTCTGGAACCGTAGCCTCCAATAACTGATGAATATACATGTCCGCTCGGTCATCAAAAGATTTTGCTTCCGACTGTGATAATCGCGACAAGGTATCGGCTAGATTAGTTACTCCTGGCTCATGGTTTATTTCGTAGTTATATGATTGAAGACGCATTTCCCAACGTTCTATCCTTGGACACGGTTTGGAGCGGGGGCTAAACAGAAATTTTAAGGCTTTGCAATCTGTGATTAGTTGAAATTTTGTGCCCAACAGATACAGTTGAAATTTCTCAACTACCCATACTAATGCCAGTGCTTCACGCTCGGTCTGAAAATATTTCTTTTCTAGCTCCGTTAGCGCTTTGCTAGCAAACGCAATAATTCGGGTGGCTCCTGCTTTATTTTGCTGTAATAAGACTGCTCCTAAACCCACTGGACTTGCGTCGGCAATGAGTTTCGTCATATCTTGCCTGGCAAAAAATCTTAAGTACCCTACTTGGCAACCTGCGTCCTTGATGTCGTTGAAAGCTTGCCAGTGGGTTTCATTCCACTGGAAATAGGTACTCTGTTTTAGAAGTTGTCTGAGTACATCCGTCTTGGCCGCTAAGTTTGGTATGAAACGACCTTTCTAAAAGATTAACCCCAAGAAACTCCTTAGCTCAGATAGGTTTCTTGGTTCTCTGAAGTTTCTAATCGCCGTTAGCCGATGTTCAGTTGGTCGTATTCCATTTTTATCTAAAATATGCCCAGGAAAATCTAACTGTTCAACGCCGTAAGCACATTTTTGTCCATTCAGAAGGATGTTATACTCCTTCAGACGCTCCTTCAATAAATTTAGTCTCATATCATGCTCTTTTCTATTGGCTCCATACACCATTACGTCATCCAGGTATACCACAATCCCGTCCAAACCTGCTAAAATCGACTCCATGGTTTTTTGGAAAATTTCCGGAGCGCAACTAATCCCGAACATCAGCCTTTTAAATCTATTTAAATGAGAAAAATTTACGAGAAGAAAAATAGTGTACCATAACGGATTTCATTTTATTATTTTATTCCAAATTCAATCTCAGTGCATTTATTTATTCCTTCAAATGAAGTGAAACAAGAGCTATATAAAAAGTGATTTACCTGAACAATCCGTTCTTGGTAATAAACGTTGTAATGGTTCGCGATTTCTCTGAAATTTCTAGCTGGTGATAAGCGTCCTTTACATCCAGCTTAGAAAATACCGTTGCTCCACTGACGGAACCAAATAGTTGCTCTACCGTGGGTAGAGGGTGTGTTTCTCGAACAATCGCCTGATTCGCACGGCGCATGTCGATACATAATCTGACTTCTCCTGAATCCTTAAGCACCGGCACCATTGGTGAAACCCACCGCGATGGCCCGCGAACTCTTTCAATGATCCCACGCGCTAACATCATCCTCAGTTTTTCCTCTACCTTTTCTTCCAAAGCAAATGGTACCCGCCTGTAGGGTTGCTGTACTGGTTGAATGCTCTCATCAATTGGAATTTCAACCACTACTCCTTTGAATTTCGTGAACTCCTGTTCTTGCTCGATGTTTCCAATGTCGAAGCCAACCTTCAAGACGCCAAGCTCTTTTGCGGTTTGATCTCCCAATAAGCATTGTTTACCCTCCTTGGCTACATAGAACGTTGCTTCAGTATGCTTTGCCCCACCGTATATGGTTGCTGCGAAACTACCCATGATTTCCATCGGTCTGCTCGAAGCGTAGCTGGTAAAGTCTTTACTCACCGCAGTAGTCATTTCCGATACTCCAACTTTCAAACGTTTCATTTCCTCCCACGTCGACATACTGATTATGTTTGCTGCTGCTCCTGAATCGATGATCATTGGTACCTCCACACCGCCGATCTGAAACAAGAATGTGTTCTTGCCCATGGCGTAGAAAATGTATCCATCTTCGCCTTTATCTTGTTCTTCCTTCTCTACAACTGATCTGACACGTTTGACCGGGACTGGACCACGTTGGTCACTATTAGGTCTCTTCAGACACTGACGTGCAAAATGTCCATATCCTCGGCATTTCAAACATTGCGCTTTGATAGCCGGGCAAACATCTGCACCTTTTACGTGTCCCTTCTTTCCACAGGCAAAACAGACAGGCTCAGATCGAGTGAAGTTATTACTACTCTGACTCGGGGGAAAACGGTTATTCGACCATTGAAAAGGTTTCTTGGAATACACTTGCCTCGTTTGAGCCGGCGATACTTGACTTCGGTATGTCTGCGGTACTTGACTTCGATATGCCAATCTGTTAATGGTATCACTTGGGGTTTTGTTGAATTCTTTCAACTGGCGCTCGCTTTCCTCCAGACTTGTACCAAGTGCTTCTACTTCCTCAAGCAACATATCACGCTTTAAAAGTTTTTGTCGCAACTTGTTTGAAACGCATTTTCAACGATCTGGTCCACAACCATTTCGTCAGGTTGGCTGTATTCGCATCGTTTCACTTGTGTCCGCAACCGTAGTACGAAATCTGAGAACCGTTCTGCTGATTTTTGTGTAATTTGTCGAAATTGGTGTCTTTCATAAATACGCCGTCGAAATGGTTCGAAATGGGCATCCAACTTGATGATCGCCGCGTCATAATACGGGGGATCAACTAAAACATGAGGTACATTTTCCGCATCTGGTAAATTGTCAAAAATATCTCTGAGGTCTGGGCCTCCCAAATACAACAATTTCGCTCGTCTTTCATACTGGGAGATTATATTCTCAGCATCGAAATATGACTCCAGATCTCTTTTCCATCTGCTCCATGCCACAGGCAATTGAGAAGACTCAATAGCTGTTTGAAATGCTCTTATACGACAATCGTTTCCAGCCCTGTCCAAAAATAATTTAAATATAACATATTTAAAAAAAAGTGAAAAATAATTAATTAACAAATAATCAAACATTATATTCTTCGGCACATCATTTCTATTCAAAACCAACAACCGAGACAATATTAAATCCCCCATTTGACTATCCGAGCCTTCCAATAGCTGTTCCACTTTCGGGAGCTGAAAACGAGCCCGCTTACAACTGTTCCAATAGAGACCCCGTTATTTTTTTCAAAATAGCGAACCCGCTCACTTTTCTATTTCTGAAGCGAACCCGCTAAATATTGTGTAGCGAACCCGCTCACTGCTGTTCCAATAGCGACCCCGCTCATCTTCCCAAAATAGCGAACCCGCTCACTTTTGTGTTTCTGTAACGAACCTGCTAAACGTTGTGTAGCGAATCCGCTTGCTCTATCAATGGCGAATCCGCCTTTCATCTTCATTTCCCATTTTTGTTTGTTAGCGATACCGCATCCATGTTTATACATTATGTAATAAGTTATTTTAAGCGATTCCGCTCTCTACACCTGTACCATGTTATGCTAAATTCCATTATATTAGCATTCACAGTGAACACCTCTGACATTTTATATGATTTCGCTTTTACTAATAATGGACGTCACAGTTATTTCATTTCCGTTAAATGCGATGCCGCTCTCACTAATTGACCCGACTATATCATTCAGTATGACAACTGTAATATTCAGTAATATGCAGAAAACGGAGGCATTCATATTATGTCCATTATGATGTCGACATAATCGCTATCTACTATCGAAGCTTTTTTAAAAAAAATGTTGAGAAGAATGCTTCTTCGAGTAAAGTTTTAGCGAATATGAACATTTATTGAGGTTATGTCCTCGTATAAAAATGTAGCTGCTTTTATGTCTTGTTAGAATTTCACTTACCTTAGTATTGTGAACCCAATCAGCATCGGGAAGCAGAATAGGGAAAAAATATCACAAATACACTCATATAATCCTCTTTCGTTGGAACTCTTTCAAATTATTCAGCTGCAACACCCACACACATAACCATATTTTTTTCTATCTCTATGTAATCCTCTCTGAAGTTTTTCAGTATGGTTCAGCTCTTACACATACGGGTGTATGCACAAATGTACGATCGTTTTCACTGCCTGATTTAGGCTTGCTCATACCCATCATCACAACACACCAAGGAAACCAATATGCAAAAAAAAACCACAAATATCAAATATATATATTTTTTTTATCACTAGTTTACCATATTCAACATACGACCGCCTTTTTTTTCATTCAGCATCATTTACGGTTTCGTTTTTAGTAATTTTTCTCAGAGCTTTTCTTTTCCTGTACTTCACTCTTTCTCTTCTTTCCACCAACACATAAATCTTCCCAAGCGCGTTCCAGAACCACCATTTTTTTTTGAATGATGTGCCGAATTATATAACATTTCAAACAAGAATTACATTGCAATTTCACAAAGTTCAACCGATTACTTACATTTTACCGTCGTCGCCAAATGTGCTAACGGGGTATTCGGATTTCGTATAGATAAACTAAGTACACCACGGGTAATTTATAAAACGTACCGCACCGCGAGGGCACACCTTTACTCGTCCCTGGCTGTAGTTCAACTCCCTTTGCGATTCGCTTCGTAGTTTCTCTACACTCTATTTCTACACATTTCTCTAGGGTAGCAACTTCAATAATAGTCCGATACGACAGGGCCCACTGTCAAACCCCACCACATCCTAGGCAAGCCCCACAACTCGCAGATGGTCTGGGGAGGGATCGTCAAGCCCTTGGACATAGTCCCTGCTGCCCACAAAGGTGGACATTATACCAGTTCGATAAACTATTGTATAGAGTACTTTATGGTGCAGAACACCAATCCGGATGGAGAAAGCCTATCATTCACAGCACGTTCTGCAGTCCTTCGTTGACGGCTAGCATCGACCGGAGAGTTATCGAGGAGTACACCCACAGCGACCACCAGGCGATTCGCTACCGTATTGACCAATGAAACCCTGGTGCAACACGAAGAAGGACAACCAGTGAACAAAGTTGGAAAACAAAAGCCTTCAACAACGACCTATTCGAGACACCTCGGCCGGACAGCAGTACCGAGATCGTTGATGCGTCCGAGCTAACACGACGGGTGGTAACGGCTTGCGACCCTACAATGCCACGAAAACTGGAACCGAGAAGCAATCGGCGTCCAGCTTACTGGTGGAACGACAAGCTATAAGCACGCTACGCGCAATAATGTTGCAAAATACTACAGCAGAAAAAATAAAATAAAAAAGCTGGACTCGATTTATGGATCTTGTGATTGATAGTCCTTCCCTCTACCACAGCACCATTCAACATTTCGAAGGGACTGCATGTTGACTCACCTAACTGAAGTTAGGGCTGTTATCTGTAACATAATTTAAACAAACTATTCAATTTTCAAAGACGCATTGAAGTTACATGGTAAAAAATATGCAACTTAATGATTTTGTTACGTGTATGGAATATGCATCATCCACCACTTGTGGACATTTTCAGTGTGTTGTCGATAAACAACACACTGAAGATGTCCACAAGTGGTGGATGAAATACGTATTTGTGTAAATACCAAAAAACGAATTAGTGGAAGTAAAAGGAAGACAATTTAAAAAAACGAGTGTTCTTTGGTGGTGCTTGTTGGAAGATGTGCTTGTTGGAAGATGTTGTGTGTGCTGCTTTGGAACAGGCTATCCAACTTAGCAAGTTAGACTGGAGGCGCGCGTATCAGATCGAAGATTAAAGCACAGACAATTGATTAAAGATCTGTGATTAAAGGCTCATTGACGCCAACTGTTGCCCGGACGGCAGTTGTGGAGGGTCTCTTCCCGAAATATGATCCGACCATGCTACCACCAACACCGTACGGCGAAGAAGGAGAAGCAAATCCCATAGATCGCCAAGTGTCCAATAGCGAGCTTGTAGAAGAGGAGAAACGCCTGAAAGCCCGGATGGAATACCGAACGTTGCGTTAAAAGCTGCGATCCTGGCATACCCGGACATGTTCAGAAAGGCGCTGCAAAAGTGCCTGGGCGAGGGCAAGTTTCCAGAAATATGGAAGATGCAGAATCTGGTGTTGCTGCCAAAGCCAGGCAAATCACCCGGCCATCCGGCCGCGTACAGGCCTATATGCCAGTTAGACACGCTCGGGAAGCTTCTGGAGATATTCATCCTCAATAGGCTGACGAAATGTACAGAGGGTGAACTACACTAACAAAAATCCAATCATATTCATCATGTGTGGCACACATATATTTTTACTATAGCATTTTTTATTTATTTATTTATTTATTTATTTGGTTATTTAGGCACACATAAAATTTGTTAATTTGTATTTGTTAATTTTTTTTCTGTTTTTTGCCAATAAAAATGTGAGGATTTTTATTAATGTAGTATTTTTAAAGATGCAGTTTGGATTCCGTAAAGGAGTATTGACGGTGAATGCAATGCGAACAGTGCTCGAGAATGCTGAGAGTGCGTCCAAACAGAAAAGATGAGGAGATCGGTACTGCGCAGTGGTCATGATGGACGTGAAAAATGTGCGACAGCGACAGATTTAAAGCCATCGTGGCAGCGCTGCACAGAATGCGGGTCCCCAGCTATCTGTGCAATATCCTGAAAAGTTATTTTCAGGGTAGAGCTCTGATGTACGACAGGAACGAAGGGCATAAAACGATACGCGTTACAGCGAGTGTTTCCCAGGGCTCCATACTCGGCCCAACTCTTTAAAATGTATGACGGAGTGTTGACTTTGCAGCTACTCAGGAAAGTGAAAATCTTGGGTTTTGCGGACAACGTGTCACTAGCGGAGACACTTGAAGAAGTGGATGTGTTGGTTACGGAGACGATAAGAGTGATCAAGAGCTGCTTAACGGAGTTAAGCAGCAGATAGCTCACCACAAAACGGAGGCTCTATTAGTCAGCAATTGCAAAGCGATCCAGCGAATGGAGATCGTCTTCGGAGGACATGCGATTGGTTCGAAGCGTTCACTGAAGCACCTGGGAGTGATGATCGACGATCGGCTAAATTTCAACAGTCACGTTGACTACGCCTGTGAAAATTCCGCAAGGACAATAAACGGAATAACAAGGATCATGCCAAACGTAAGCGGACGAAGTGTCTGGTAGCAGCTAGTGTCTCGTCATCGATACAGCGGTATGGGGTTCCTGTCCTGTTCCGGGTAAAGCTTAAAAGTGTGTTCTGGCTGATGACCATTCGAGTCGCGAGCGCATATAGAACCATATCGTCGGAGGCAGTATGTGTTATTGCTGAAATGCTACCAATCTGCTTCACCTTGGAGGAAGACATCGAGTGTTTGCGGCGAAGAGACACCATAAACGTAAGGAAGAAGGTGAGAATCCGTTTGATGGCGAGATGGCAACAGGAGTGGGACAGTACGAAGAAAGGGAGATGGACTCACCGGCTCATCCCAAATCTGTCGGTGTGTTTGAACGGAAAGCATGGTGAAGTTAACCTTCACCTGTCGCAGTTTCTGTCGGGCCACGGATGGTTCCGGAAGTACTTACATCGGTTCGGACACACTAATGGAATGCGGTAAGCAGAATTGTGACGCGAATACTGTCGAAGCTGCAGCGTAGATAGAGACGTGATCAGCGAATAAGTGCCGAATCTGGGGAGTATTCTGCGCAGTGAGCAGTGTTTGGCTTTGGGTCGTCGGGGCGCCAGCGAACCGGAAGTCTTCTGCCAACCGGAATTGTCGAACCGTTGCTTCCGGTATGTAGAGCACCGCTAATGCGGACGTAATCCACCTCCGGTACTGTCCACCTCTGTAGCCCGGTGCAATGTGCGAAAGCGTCGCCTCCGATAGCCGCCGGTAGTCGGGGCACCATCATTGCGGAAGTTTCCTTCACCAGAACTGGTGGACCACCCTTGACGCCGAGAAGTCCATCCAGGTGTCAGGGCATCAGGTGTCTGTCGTACAGATTTTTCAATGGTCTTCAATCCTTCAATCCACACACACACATTCTGCTGAAGCTGCACGTAGAGACTTTATTCATTTATTTATTTTGTCAAACGAAATGTAGACTACATTAAAAAATATCGACGATGAGAAATCGATTAATGCATTTGCACCCGTATATAATCTTAAGCGCAAGATATGAACCTCAGGATGTTCCGGAGAACCTCGGCACATTCCTTGTTCATAGTTTATCCACATCATAGTTCTTATTATTATAACATGCCTCGACTGCGATGGGTTTTGCAGAATGTGTTTATTTTACGACATTTATTTTATTAAGCGCATTTAATTCATCTCTTCCAGGGTAAGCCCTCGCCGACCGATTCCTACACTGTGGCACCGATTCATCATCATGTTGAGCTGCTGGATCAGTGTGTGGAGTTGATAAACTCAGAATGGCCCCGATCCTACACGGCCCGTCTTTGGAGTTTAAAGTCATCCAAGGACACATTGCCAACCAGTATGGTGCTCATCGACAGCGCAGAGAACGATAAATCAACCGTCCTAGCGCACGCCAAACTATCTCCGATTCCATCCGACGCCGAAGCAGTCTTCATCGAAACGGTCGTCGTTGATCGAAGGTACCGTGGTAAAGGCTTGGGGAGAACTCTAATGCGTGCAGTGGAAAACCACTGCTTCGAAACGCTGCGCCTTAGAACTATTTATCTTTCCACTATCGATCAGGAGGGTTTCTACGCTAAAATAGGATACAGTTATTGTAAAGCTATGAACATGTTCGGCACTCGCAGCGCATTCAATACATCAACCAAGAAAATATGGATGATGAAAACACGTAACGATTGGAATTCCAGCACTAGTGCCTAGAGTTAGAAAACGACATATGTATCATGTGTGTATATATAAGTGAACGGCGTACAGATCGCCGATGTAGATGATTTCATTATTTGGCAGCATTTGTCGCAAACAGCCTGATTTGTGGCCAAAAGAATTAGCTTTTACTTGTGTATTTAAATAATTGTATGTGGAGTGATACGATCAAATAACATGTAGATTGCTTATAACAATTTTTGTAAATAAAATAAATTACAATCATGGGGTTATATTTTTTTCGAGACGGTACAACCCAAACAAATGTATGTATGTTTTACTCACTGCCCACTGTTTTATGAGGGTTCTATTACACCTATGGTTATCATTCTTGATACCAGTCGTGCAGAGGGAAGCAGGCGCGAAGTCGACCCTGCCCACCTTCCGAGGACATAGGGCGTGGTAAGGCCACCTGGAAAGCCGGCAATGCACTGGCACGATACCATGGTGTTCTTCTAAAAAAGCGAGTCACGATGTTCGATGCTGCAAGGACACGCAGCTAACCTCGAGGGTGCGTTATGCACTGGCCCCCCTTTGAAGCATTACTTTCTGGTTGTACCGAAGGGACGATGGGCTTGGCGGCAATGGAAACGGTTTAGCGGGTCGGGGATGCAGTCCTGCCTCGTTGGAGGTGGCCCCTAACCTCGCACTTCCTGGTCAACCCAGGATGTCTGTTGAGCAGATTCCCCCTCCATGCTTAGGAAGAAAAAAAAACACCTATGGTTAATACCATAAGATTACCCTTCATGTTACTCCTGTAGTTATCTTTAAAACTGTAATCTATCTATATAATAAAAATGAAATGGTCTGTGTTCGTATCCGCATAACTCGAAAACGGCTGGATGGATTTTATTCATTCCTTCAGCAGTTACATTCGTTACAGTTTCCGACAGGTTTATGTGATATTTCCTCTGTCGAAAATCATTTGTAAAGTTGAGTTAACCGTGAAAAACTAAACTAAAGATTCGTATAGGAATTTCGCTCGGGCAGTTCGCAACGCGCATTTTTGCCTACTATGCAGGACAACGTCTGCCGGGTCAACTAGTAAATCATAAAATTAAACAATAAAAATGTCAAACGCTTTATCAACATAAGAGTAGTATCATGGTTATCTGGAAGAGCCTAATAAAACTGTGGTAGACAAAAAGATATTTTAGTTACTAGATAAAGATTGTCGCTGTCGTCGCTGTCCGGAACATCTTTTGCTGGCGAGTATAGGGGAGCTAAATGTCAAAGAAGGAAAATCCATACGATTTGACAGGTATGTACCACACATGTTTCGGACAGCAGAATAAAGGGAACCGAAGCGACAATCTTTATCTAGTAACTAAAATATCAATACGGGAGTAAAGGCAAATTACTCACCGGATTTTTTCGCATTTAACTTATTTTTGGCTTCTTCCACGCAAGGGCGAATTTGAGTGAAAGGAACCATAAAGTGAGTTGTTTCGCGGTTCCGTGTAAGTACAGTAGACGTTCGATAACTGCAAGTCATTTAATTGCAATGCTTTTTAACTGCAATTCGATAGTTGCAACAGTTTTGCAGTTATCGGACCGCTAAACTTCAAACTGATGTCAAACTCAATGACAGCTGCATTGCGCTGCACATTTAGATGCACTTTTATTACATTTGACGTCGATTGACAACCGTTTGACGTCTAGAATGCGTTGCAGTTATCGAACGGCATTCGTTAACTGAAAAGTAAACATTTTGCAGTTATCTCTTATTTGGCTCTATTTGATACCCTAATGCTCTGGACAAAATTTCAGCCAAATCGGTTAACGTTTGGGCGGTGCTAAACTCGTTGGAAGTTAATATGCAAAAATGTATGCGCAGAAACATCCAAAAACAGTGAATCGCAGTTGGACGGCACAACTTACGATGAAGAACTATGATACTCATTCAGATCTTGAAGAATTTAATACAGAATGTTATGCAGAAAACCACGAGAAGATTAGAGTTTGCCGTTTCTTTTACCTTTGAAAAGAAATAAATTCACCCCTACAACACTCCAGTAAAATACTAATATCTTTGTCTAATAAACTCTAATCTTCTCGCGGTTTTCAGCATAAAAATCTGTATTTAATTCTACAAGAACTGAATGAATATCATGCTTCTTGATCGTAAATTGTGCCATCCAACTGCAAAGCACTGTTTTTGGATGGTTTTGCATACATTTCTCCATATAAACTTCCAACGAGTTTAGCACTACCCAAACGTTAACTGAAATTTTGTCCAGAGCATCAGGGCATCAAATAGAATCGAATAAGAGGGCGGCCCATCAAAAAATTTGAAAAAGTGTTTTTTGAGCCACCCTAGTACCCAGGTAACCATTAGCACTATAGATCAGTGACGGGAAATGTCATATCGATGTCATGGGACTAATTTGTTAATAACTTTTTTCACAAGTAATTTACAATCGTATGTTCTATATAAACATAAAGCACTCAAAGGATACTAAAACTTTTTCTAATAGGTCATTGCTCTAAAACTGAAATTGGCGGCGTGAGAGCCGAATTAGTGTCAAATGACATTAATGTCATGACATTCCGTGACATTTTTTTAAATTCGTTATCATGCCTCACACTGTATATTTAGAACAATGACCTGTTTGGCAAAGTTGTAGGATCCTTTAAGCATTACATGTTAAAACAAAAATCCGAATTGTAAACAACTTTTAAAAAAAGTTATTAGCAAATTAGTAATAGCAACCCCATGACATTTTTTTGACATTTCCCATCACTGCTATAGATAGTAGAATCCACTATCTACACTCAGAAATAAAGTAAAACATTCTTAGATTAAAATTTAAACTCAATTGACATTACCGCGATTTAATCGGAGCTAAGATTAAAAAGTATACTATAGTGCATTAGAACCTAACCGATGCTCGTATTCGGTGCTTTTATTATTGATAGTTTTAAAAGATTCCCTCATTTTGAAGTTTACGGAACTCCTGTTCTGCAACAAGATTAACAAGATTGAAAACTAATCTCTTATTTCCCGGTTGCTTAATATTAATCATCATTATCGTGGTAAGATAAATATATTTCTTGTAGATTAATAGCTCCAAAGCCTGCTACAAAGTATTATTTATGTATTTTGTGTTTCAATACTTTGCAGCTGCAACTACCAGGAAATGTTCAACATCTAGTGCTTTGAAAACGTTCCCGATACTTCTACCATTCTACTGCGCACATGTTCCCTATCATGATATTTTTTGGAAAATATGCCAGAAGCTTGAGAGGTGATGAAGTGGAAGACCGATGGAGACAACGAAATAAGATGGAAAATCTCTCCTTTGCTTCGTGAGGAAACTGGACCTCTGCCGAAGGAAGTTGTCGCATTCAGATGACACGGTCTGGAAGTTTCACCAGGAAGCCGATTTTCACAATATTCCGAAAAAAAAGCGCATCTTTCGACACAATCTATCCCAAAAGCTGAGTCGGCAGTTATGAAGCGAGTTTCCAGCAACACCATGGAAAATAATAACCTTCTAGCCTAATTGTACCATCAGTTAACTTACTTCCCATTGCAAATGTACGTACACACTCCTAGAGACTACAGGCAGGAAGCTTTGAAGAAAATAATGAACTTTATGATGTTCCGGAATTGCGCTCCCGTTCCCGCAAATCACAATACTCATGTATCCCCAAACCAGTTCCAGCCTTACCATGGCATCTATGAACATAAGAAGCTAGCAGCAGCCTACATATTGTATACGATGCAAGAATTGATAATATCTATCTATATATATATAAAACTCAATGTTTGTATGTTTGTATGTATGTTTGTATGTATGTTCCAGCATAACTTCTGAACCCATTTACCGATTTCAACCAAATTTGGAACACACATTCTTCATCTTAAGGAGACGACGATAGGGGGGTTAAGCATGCTCTTTTGAAAAGGGGGAGGGTGTGGGGGGAGGTGTATTGCTTAGTTATCGATCAACGCAATGTAAATTCTGAACCCCTTGGCCGATTTCAACCAAATTTGATACACAAATTCTTTATCTTAAAGAGCTGTCGATAGGGGGATGAGCATGCTCTTTGGAAAAGGGGGAGGGTATGGAGGGAGGGGTATTGCTTAGTTATCGATCAACTCAGTGTTAATTTCGAACCTTTTGGCCGATTTCAACCAAATTTGGAACACAAATTTTTTATCTTACAGAGGGGACGATAGGGGGTTTAAGCATGCTATTTTGAAAGGGGGGGGGTGGAGGGAGGTGTATTGCTTAGTTATCGATCAACGCAGTGTAAGTTCTGAACCCCTTGGCCGATTTCGACCAAATTTGGAACATAAATTATTTATCTCAAGAAAGGGACGATAGGGAGTCAAGCATGCTCTTTGGAAAAGGGGCAGGGTGGGGGGGGAGGGGTATTGCTCAGTTATCGATCAACTCAGTGTAAATTCTTAACCCCTTGGCCATTTTTAACCAAATTTGGAACACAAATTCTTTATCTTACAGTGGGGATGATATGGTGGTTTAGTATTCTCTTTGGAAAAGGGGGAGGGTGTGGGGGGAGGTGTATTGCTTAGTTATCGATCAACTCAGTGTAAATTCTTAACCCCTTGGCCATTTTTAACCAAATTTGGAACACAAATTCTTTATCTTACAGAGGGGATGATAGGGTGGTTTAGTATTCTCTTTGGAAAAGGGGGAGGGTGTGGGGGGAGGGGTATTGCTTAGTTATCGATCAACTCAGTGTAAATTCTGAACCCCTTGGGCGATTTCAACCAAATTTGGAACACAAATTCTTTATCTTAAGGAGACGACGATAGGGGGTTAAACATGCTCTTTGGAAAAGGGGGAGGGTGTGGAGGGAGGGGTATTGCTTAGTTATCGATCAACTCAGTGTAAATTCTGAACCCCTTGGGCGATTTCAACCAAATTCGGAACACAAATTCTTTATCACAAGGAGACAACGATAGAAAGTTACGGATGCTCTTTACAAAAGAGGGAGGGTATGGGGGGAGGGGTATTGTTTAGCAATTGATCAACTCAATGTAAATCCTGAGCCTCATGACCGATTTGAACCAAACCGATTTCTATCAAAAATTGTCTGTCCTAAGGAAGCGATTTTAGTGGATGTGGTTAAGTCATTTTAGAAGGGGGAGGGTGTGGGAGAGGGGTATTGTTTAGTTATCGATCAATTCAGCATGACTTCTGAACCCATTTATCGATGTCCACCAAATTTGGAACCCATATTATCTGTCTAAGGTAGACTATATCAGACTGGGTAGGAGTGCCATAGCTAAATGAGAGAGAGGGTATATTTATTGAACGAACAATTTAGTATACCTTTTTATCGCATAGGTCAATTCAAACCAAACACGTAATACGTAATGTCTACCCAAAGGAAACTATTATAGAGAGGCTGAGTACTTTTGGAATGGGAGGTGGGTATTAGGATTGGGTATTGTTTAGAAAACGACTTAATTTAAAATCCCTCTTATTTAGTACATCCGAGGTTCTTTGACATTGTACAATGCTCCGAAAACAAATTGCCCGAATTCCTTAAAAATAGCAAATCCTCGACAATAACATTTTCCCGGTAATAACATTTTCCCAAAAAATGATATTTCCAGAAAATGATACTTCCCGATACACATATCCCAGAATATGACATTTCCCTGAAAATGGCATATCCCTGAATGAAGCAGGTCATTAACATAAAACTATTTGGCCCAAGGTCATTCGACATGAAGGACATATGAGATAGTTATGAACAGCATCAGAAAAATCTTGCATTTGCTGGGTATAAAACAATGATAATTGTTGTTCATCGGAATAATGGTATGCCCAGTGAAAAGCAATGATTAATGTGTTTCCTTCTGAATGGTGGATGTGATTGCTTCTTTAAAAGTAGGCATTTGACCGGAATAAGGCAATGGTGGGTGTGATCCCTTCTTTAAAAACATGCGTTGCCCGGAATATAGCATCGATGGATGTTTTTCCTTCTTTAGAAATATACGTTTGCCCGGAATAAGACCTTTCAAACCCACGATCCCTTCTTCAAAATCAGTCAATGTTTCCAAAAGCCTTCTTTTAATCAAATGATAAAGTATGAATAAGTAAACACAATTACCCTGTTGACCAATTGGTTTTATCATTTTCCAATTGTAGAAGAAAACTGCAAACCAAACTGGCAATTCCGAGCAAGGCCGGGTATATTAAGCTAGTAATATATATAAATAATGTGTTTTTTTTAATTTTCTTTTACAATCAGGAATGAAATCATAAACAACATTCAATGCTGAAATATTTCAACCGTATGCATGCGGAATTTATATACACTATATGATTTTCGGAAAGTTATACTATAGCTAGTATAAACCAAAGTTATACTAACGCGGTATTCCCAGCATATAAACTAAGACGGTGTCAACCAGGCGAATAGCCAGATAGAATGACTTTTAATCTATTTAGTATAGATTTTTCTCAGAGTGTATATTTAATTACACACTTAAAATAAATCGCCGAATTCGGTAAAATTTTACCGAAATCTCAACAGCAGAACTGTTCGGTAAATAATTTAACTGATTTTCTGTGATTTTGACAGTTGAGCAATGGAAAAAATTACAAAAAATCTGTAAAATAAATTACCGAACAGTTCGGCTGTTGAGATTTCGGTAAAATTTACCGAATACGGTGAACTGAGTTAAGTGTGTAGCACTATATTTCGCCTTTCGGCAAGGGGTAAGCACTCGGCACAGTTCCAGAATGACTAATTGTGCCCCACTCAGTGTTGGTAAAATCACTCATAAATCTCAATCAACGAGCGCTCCCGTGCGAACGAAATCGCCTGCGATTTGAAAGGAATGCATCACGCTTGAATTTTTCATGCTCAAACGCATCATTTCACTCATTTGCCACAAAATCATTTTGGTTTAAAAACGCATTAGAAATCACTTTGGGGGCAATTTATTGCTTATACATAAAAGAGTGTCTAATATTTTATGCGACAAACGTCAATTCTCTGTTTTTAACGAAGGAGAACAAAAGAAAACCTAAGATGATTCAAATGCATGATTCAACTCATCCATGAGTTTTTAGGTGCTGAGTTGGGTGCGTTTTAACTCATGCTTGATTTGAATCATCCATGAGTTTTGAGATTTTGAGTTTTTACCAACACTGGCCCCACTGTGCCTAAATTGTGCCGATATGTGCCGAAGCAAAAATAATATTATTTTTGGGAGCACTGGCTATTATGTATAGATGGCATCACGGAAAAATAATTTGTTTTGTTTATGTTTATTTAAAAACACAAAATCAATGTAAAATTGATTTCGCCAAATTTTTTACGTCGGATTTTTCCAAATTATATCGTTATCGAAATAACAAGAGTGCAACCACTATCTTCAGTAAGTATTTTTTTATATACATAAATGACAATAATTGTGCAGCTAATTTAATTTTCAGTCATCCGGGTGGCGTATACACAAACTCGTTCGAAAAAGCAATTTTGAAATTCCTACGAATGGAAACTTCCGCTAGTGCCAATTCCGCAGATGCCTCCAGAAAGTAGATGTATTGAATAAGATGTTTTTAGTGGTTTGCCACCTATGATATCCCTACCACCGCCACTATTGTCTCCAGAACAGCTGATGGGACGGCCATCGGAACGAAATAATGTTTATTCAAATGCAAGTTTCATGGATGGAGGGTTCACACCGTCTGCTTTAGAGTCTGAATAATAAGGGACATCAGACAGGCGGCATATCAAAGCGCCACCTCATATGCATTAGACGTCTCCGGATTATTCACCATCGACGTTCATCCTCATTTCATTTCATTTATTTAGTTAACATCTAAACAGATAACACTGAATCAACAATTTGACGCCACAATGCACGGTTCGAGGCCGCATCTCTCCATCCTCGGATACGCCCCACGCTCGCCAAGTCGTTCTGCACCTGGTCTGCCCATCTCGCTCGCTGCGCTCCACGCCGTCTCGTACCTGCCGGATCGGAAGCGAACACCATCTTTGCAGGGTTGCTGTCCGGCATTCTTGCAACATGTCCTGCCCATCGTACCCTTCCGGCTTTAGCTACCTTCTGGATACTGGGTTCACCGTAGAGTTGGGCGAGCTCATGGTTCATTCTTCGCCGCCACACACCGTCTTCTTGCACACCGCCAAAGATGGTCCTAAGCACCCGTCTCTCGAATACTCCGAGTGCTTGCAAGTCCTCCTCGAGCATTGTCCATGTTTCATGTCCGTAGAGGACTACCGGTCTTATTAACGTCTTGTACATGACACATTTGGTGCGGTGGCGAATCTTGTTCGACCGCAGTTTCTTCTGGAGCCCGTAGTAGGCCCGACTTCCACAGATGATGCGCCTTCGTATTTCACGACTAACGTTGTTGTCAGCCGTTAGCAAGGATCCGAGGTAGACGAATTCCTCGACCACCTCGAAGGTATCCCCGTCTATCGTAATTTTTCATAGCTCTACGCGGTCTATACTGTCGTATGCCGCCTTGAAATCAACGAACAGATGGTGCGTTGGGACCTGGTATTCACGGCATTTTTGAAGGATTTGCCGTACAGTAAAGATCTGGTCCGTTGTCGAGCGGCCGTCAACGAAGCCGGCTTGATAACTTCCCACGAACTCGTTCACTAATGGTGACAGACGACGGAAGATGATCTGGGATATCACTTTGTAGGCGGCATTAAGGATGGTGATCGCTCGAAAGTTCTCACACTCCAGTTTGTCGCCTTTCTTGTAGATGGGGCATATAACCCCTTCCTTCCACTCCTCCGGTAGCTGTTCGGTTTCCCAGATTCTGACTATCAGTTTGTGCAGGCAAGTGGCCAGCTTTTCCGGGCCCATCTTGATGAGCTCAGCTCCGATACCATCCTTACCAGCTGCTTTATTGGTCTTTAGCTGTTGAATGGCATCCTTAACTTCCCTCAAGGTGGGGGCTGGTTGGCTTCCATCGTCCGCTGAACTGACGTAGTCATCTCCTCCGCTGCCTTGACTTTCACTGCCTGTACTCTCAGCGCCATTCAGATGTTCCTCGTAGTGCTGCTTCCACCTTTCGATCACCACACGTTCGTCCGTCAAGATGCTCCCATCCTTATCCCGGCACATTTCGGCTCGCGGCACGAAGCCTTTGCGGGATGCGTTGAGCTTCTGATAGAACTTGCGTGTATCTTGAGAACGGCACAGCTGTTCCATCTCCTCGCACTCCCCTTCTTCCAGGCGGCGTTTCTTCTCCTGAAAAAGGCGGGTCTGCTGTCTCCGCTTCCGTCTATAACGTTCCACGTTCTGCCGGGTACCTTGCTGCAGCGCAACCGCCCGCGCTGCGTCCTTCTCCTCCAGAATCTGTCTGCACTCTTCGTCGAACCAATCGTTCCGTCGACTTCGACCCATATACCCGACGTTGTTCTCCGCTGCGTCGTTAATGGCTGCTTTAACTGTACTCTAGCAGTCCTCAAGAGGGGCCCCATCGAGCTCACCCTCTTCCGGCAACGCTGCCTCGAGATGCTGCGCGTATGCAGTGGCGACATCAGGTTGCTTCAGTCGCTCTAGGTCGTACCGCGGCGGTCGTCGGTACCGAACATTGTTGATGACGGATAGTTTTGGGCGCAGTTTAACCATCACCAGATAGTGGTCAGAGTCGATGTTAGCGCCACGATATGTCCTGACGTCGATAATGTCGGAGAAGTGCCGTCCATCAATCAGAACGTGGTCGATTTGTGATTCTGTCTGCAGTGGTGATCTCCAGGTGTACCGATACGGGAGGCTGTGTTGGAAGTAGGTGCTACGAATGACCATATTCTTGGAGGCGGCGAAATCAATTAGTCGTAGGCCGTTTTCGTTCGTCAGCCGGTGAGCGCTGAACTTTCCAATAGTCGGTCTAAACTCCTCCTCTTGGCCAACCTGAGCGTTCAAATCTCCTATGATGATTTTGACGTCGTGGCTTGGGCAGCTGTCGTACTCACGTTCCAGCTGCGCGTAGAATGCGTCCTTATCATCATCAGTGCTTCCGGAGTGTGGGCTATGGACGTTGATTATGCTGAAGTTGAAGAACCGGCCTTTGATCCTCAACCTGCACATTCTTTCATTGATCGGCCACCACCCGATCACGCGCCTTTGCATATCGCCCATCACTATGAAAGCTGTTCCCAGCTCGTGTGTGGTGCCGCAGCTCTGGTAGATGGTATGATTACCTCTAAACGTTCGCACCATTGATCCCTTCCAACAAACCTCCTGCAGCGCTACGATGCCAAATCCACGGTCGTTGAGCACATCGGCGAGTATGCGTATGCTCCCGATGAAGTTGAGAGATTTGCAGTTCCACGAACCGAGTTTCCAATCGCTAGTCCCTTTTCGTCGCAGTGGTCTTCGTCGATGGTTCCGGTCCGTACTCTCTTGTTGATTGTTCGTTGCTTATGATTTTTTAAAGGCTGGCTTGCAGGGCCTGACACCAAACCCCCTAAATTTCCGGAGGACCATTCCTCCTTATTTCCGGTGGACCATGGTGCACAGTTTCACTTAGAGTCCCTCGCTGGCACTCGGACGATGATCAGCCGCCCCTAACATGGAGAACAGACGCTGTTGTGAGCCGATCCTGACATGGAGAACAGACGCTCAATAAGATTTGCACCTCCGGAGAGGAGCAAACCCCCCCTTCCCTGTCAGCATACGACCATAGTTCCCACCGGGGTTGGTTACCCGATCTTCCCTAAGGTTGCTCGTATCCCGGCCAGCACCGCGGGGAGGTAGGGATAGGAGTTGCTGGGTAAGAGGCTAAGGACCGCGAGATGGGGTCTATTTTATTCCTTCAGGTACGCGAAGTACCAATGGTACGCTTTACCCAGCATTTGCCGTGCCGTGCCCGTGACGTTCATCCTGTACAAGCGAAATTCTATACTGGCGTGGTGACCATATACCTATATTACCCTCGGCTCATCAACGTATGTTTTGATTCCATGTGATTCCATGTTCATTGCTTTCGATGTTTTGATCCCATAAGCATCACCAGCAGCAACACACATGGGATCCCATAATCGCTAAAGGAGGAACCGGATATGAAAGCGAAAAATCGATAATCAGAACAGCATAAGAAACGATCAGAAGCGCCGTCGGTGAGTTGACTAGCAGCAAAAGGATTCAGAGAGAAAAGCAGCATTCTAAGTATACCGACAAAGATCCAAGCAGAAGCATGGCTCAACACAACAGCAACAGCAAGAATAAATCTTTTAAACAAATAAATATCATGACAAGAAAATAAAATAATAGCATGTTAGCTTAAAAAAACGATAATGACTAATGCGTTATTTTATTAGGAGTTGCCTTTTTATAATATACCTACTTCAAATATGCGCATTATCACATTTATTGATTTATTGATATAAATGAGATTACTTCAATATAAAATAAAAACGCTGATTAATCCACCTAGCGGTAATACTGCCTTTCTGATGTATTATAAAACATAGTTTTTTGGCAATACTTTTAATCCTATATTTCGATCTGTCCCATTTTTAATAGGAAACATTGGGGCTGGATTCCCATTGGAGTGCCAAAACAATTATTGATTGATAATTGCGCACATAGGACACCACTTCAATTCGTTGGGCTAAGTTGATTAATATATAAATATCGGCCTCCCGGGCCTTTTATGACAAAACATCGTGTCTGGAGTAAACATAATATCAATATTACAGACTTTCGAAAAAACTAACGACTTTCTGAAAAAAGTGTAAAGATCAGAAAAATATATTAAGCTCGTTTAGTGGAATGTATTAAACCGTCTAAGACGAATTAAGTACTGTCCATTTAATTCCACCAGTTAATTTTCGTTATCTTTGCAGATACGTATTTCGACCACAACTGTATGGTCGTCTTCAGTGTCTTGTACGAGTCAAGTACAAGACACTGAAGACGACCACACAGTTGTGGTCGAAATACGTATCTGCAAAGATAACGAAAATTAACTGGTGGAATTAAATGGACAGTACTTAATTCGTCTTAGACGGTGTAAAGATCAGTTTAATAATTTTTCGCTATGGAAAACGACGTGTGCATTGCTTCCGATTTGAAATTATGGACTTAAGGACCTTGATGATCTGATACGGTGGCCCGTGATGGTGATGATAGAAATACGGATCAAGCGATTTGCATTGACTGATACGGAGTCTCGTTAAGCCAATATATTTTTTTTATAAAATCCTGCCGTTACCGTTGCATTCTATTGCATTTGACTTGTTTTTTTCAGAATCTATAATTCCTGAATGCTGGAAACGGTTACTTCGAACGAGTGCATCATGCGAGATCGATAAAAATTTAGGGCAAACGTCACCAACATGACCAACAAAGAGATGAGGACTATGCATACCTACATGAATTGGGATCGTCAAATTTGAACCAGCCCAGAGTGATGTAGCCCAAGTATTACATCACTGTTTTAGCCTAAGTGAAATGGAATTTTCTATCCAGTTATGGTGCAATCAGCATATTGTTATTGTATACTGAATATTGCCCACAATTAGATCTAAATCCGGTAGTTTTCTTCCCAAATTTGGCGTTTTCCTCCGGCATACTCCATACTATACAGCATATATACAGCAGAATTGTGCCCACTTTCCTTTTTTTCCTGTAGCCATGTTGCACGTATTTAGCACACGGTTCACCACGAACACATTCAATTGAATCGATTCAACGCTTTTGTTTGAGGAGAACGCGGTGTAGTTCATCGCGAAGCAGGTCAATTTCATTAGGCCCAAGTTGGTCCTGTTGGTTTATCCTCCAAATGCTGTATGTACGCACACAATACTGACGGCATGGTTTGCAGCAGCAAATGGAGAATAGTATCTCGTTCAAACCTGAACTCCCGTACAGAATGCACAAGGTTGTGATTGGAAATTCTCCAGGCATGATTGGACACGTACGACTTACTTCCGTCGAGACATTGTTCTCCCAGAAGACAGTTGCACGCGTGGGATCTCCGGTACAGTTGTCCTCCAGCCTGTCTTGTTGAAACTCTTCGTCATACCGTTAATATTTTCAGGACATGCGGTCGAATATATGAAGCTGCCGTCCTATAGTGATTGTTCATTCAATGTCTTCAATCTTGCTTCTAATAGAACCTTGATTTCCAGCACTGGCTAGGCGGTGTCGGAGATTTGTTTAGTAGCAGTGCTGCAATTCGAATCCAGTAACTGATCCTCATCAATGACCAACTCCTTTTCCGTCTATCCGCTGGTATCCAAGACTGACGAAGTTTCTGGAAGTGACAGAGCCCAGTCCGACTCCTTGCAATCAACGCAAGATTGAGCTTGAGATTCTGCAATATAGATTTGCAAAGTTCTGAATCTACTCTGTTTTCCTAACTCATGATACTTACATCAGTGCTGTCCAATGAGAGCTCGAAGTAGCTCGAAGTTTCTCCCTGTCCTGCTCATGCCCATTTGTTGACAAAAAAGAACGAGCAGGACGGGAACAACTTCGAGCTACTTCGAGCTGCTCATTGGACAGCACTATCATCTGCAATGTATTCACTGGGAGGATTTTCAATGTTCTCGAACCGTCATCCGGAAATGTGGCCAACGACCACTAGCTGTGTGCTTCAGTTCCGAAATTTCATTGATGATGGTTGATTGTTTTTACTAATGCTGTCCAATGAGCAGCTCGAAGTAGCTCGAAGTTGTTCCCGTCCTGCTCGTTCTTTTTTGTCAACAAACGGGCATGAGCGTGACAGGAACAACTTCGAGCTACTTCGAGCTGCTCATTGGACAGCACTACTTTTACACTCTTGACATTTCATGTATGAACAGGGATGCCAGAAGATATTTTCATATGTCTTCACAGTCTTTTAAAAATGTCTTCAAATGTCTTCAATATTAAAATTACGATTATAAGCGAGAAATTTCAAAATCCAATAGGTTTGTAAATTCAATAATCTCCTTGTTTTACTGATGTGGAATAATGTTTATTTTTTTAACATACAAATTGTTAGAATTCAAGAGAATATTCTTTAAAATTATTTATTTTTTTATTATAAACGAGTTTCCCCTGGATTTTGTACTGAGTCGTATTTTTAACTGTATTTTCACGTCAAATTATTTCATGTTAAGTCAAGCGTACATTTGTTGTAAGGGATCCTCAGCTATGGCGTTGAACGATGTCCGATGCGATTTTTGACCAAGTGAATCTATTACATGAAAACCTTGGCAAAAAATAGTAAATTTTGCTTGGTGTGATTTGGCTGAACCCCGACCATACAGAAGTCGCAGAATTTATAACTAAGAAATAAAATTATTTTTTCTCTCGCTGGCTTATTGATTGTCTTCAAGTATCTTCAAATAAGTAGATAAGTCTTCAAATATTTTGAAAAGTCTTCAAAATGTCTTCACGAAATAAATGTCTTCACAGAGATTCAAATGTCTTCAAATTGAAGACATGTCTTCAAATCTGGCATCTCTGTGTATGAAGGCTCAGCTGTCAAAATAGGAAATCGTGATGAAGGGTGCCCAGACGTGATGAAAGTGTGCCGAAAAGTGCCGGCGGCACATTGTGCCGAGTGGTTTACCCCTTGCCTTTCGGCTATATACACGGTTAGATGACTTTACCCATTAATGGGTACTATGTTATTGTTGATATTATTCCAACCGTGAAAAATTCACCCATTTTCTTTAAAAAGCGCCACTACTCATTAAAATGGGTAGTGGCACTTTTTCAAGAAAATGGGTGAAATTTTCACGGTTGGAATAATATCAACAATAACATAGTACCCATTAATGAGTAAAGTCATCTAACAGTGAGGGCTATTATAGCACCGGTGAATATAGTTCGAACTTCGAAGTAATGAAGATCCTAGGGAACATCCATAAATTACGTAACGCTTAGGAAGGGGGGGGGGGCTTGCCTGAAGTGTGACGATCCATACACAATTTTCAGATGCTTCATATAAAAAGTGTTACATAGAGGGAAGGGGGGAAGGGTCTGTTCAAATATAACGTAACGCGAAATACGATGTTTTTGAAAACCCCCCACCCCCTCGTAACAATCTACACGCTTAGTTCAGTTCACCCAAATATGGGTGAAGAGTACCTAAAATCATCAAAAAGTGCACATACCTAGATATGGGTGAATTTCCATTTACCTATTTATGAGTAAACCCAGTTCACCCATATATAGGTACTTCTATAGGATCGGTTTATAGGTAAATTTCACCCATATTTAGGTAGTGTTTTTGTTTTGTTTTTCGAAAAGATATAAAGAAACAAATAATTTTAATGAAAAAATCATAAATCAATATAATATCAAGTAAAAATGATTTAAAGTATACATAGGTAATTCGAGCCTCCATTCAGCAGACTGAAATATGATAGTAATGAATTTAAAGTCGGGAACACCAAGAGCCGGATCTGATTAAGTAAAAGCTGGTGCCGTCGACATGTTGCCGAATATCCGTGCCTGCTGCCCATCACGTTGAACACTTCGCAGTATCAAACCAGGTATTCCCGATGACAATTCATTCCATGTGGTGTCTTGTCCGCGGAAAATTGATCGCGCAATGAATGTACCCCCCTCGGCCAGGACGTGAGTTGTGATGTTGAGGGCGGCCAGCAGCAGCTGAGATTGAATGTATTCATCGATGTCGTGAAGACCGGTCACATCGGGAGCCCCGTCGCAAATTACCAGCTGAGCTTTCTTTCCAACCTGTTCGATGATTGCATTCGCCGTGCTGAGTTTCGTAGTATCGCCCTGCAACTGCTAGCGGTGCCATGGCTTGTAGATCGACGGCAGCTGCTAGTTGTCGCGGCCAGCGGTTTCCTGAAACATAATAATACACATAAAGTCTTTCTGATAGCACAAAATCACCAGCTTCTCTTACCGTGATGGGTGGATTTCGAGGATCTGCTGGTCATAACAATTGGAACAATTGGTAAAAAGTAGGAACTGCACTTGTTTGAGTGCCGGCGGGTGCAAGTATTTCACAGCACGCAAGTCGAATTCTTTCAGTTCTGGCACGAACGAAAACGGAACTTCCGACAGCGGAAAACCTTGTGATTCGAGCTGCATAGTTTCACGACTTCTGCTGTTCCTATAAGGGTGACAAAGGTAGTTTGATTACCTATAAAAGTTAGAGGAGCAGATTATTATTTAAACTTACCTTTTGATCGGGGCCAGGGACAGGGCACAGAGAAACAGACGTCTCACTTAGAACAAAATGCAATCAAAATCGTCGTCACGGAAGCATTATCGCCCAGTGCTAAATGCAGTGTGTGTGGTCAAACGGCAACCAGATGGCGGTAGTGTGCAAACGTCAAACACAAGCAAATCCGATGGAAGCGCCATCGGTGGCCGATTGACCACCTACAAAAATTTGAATCCACCGTTAAAAAGGTGAACGATGGAACATGTGTTGAGTGAGACGTCTGTTTCTCTGTGGACAGGGTGTCCTCTGCAAATATTTTTGTTTCCACTGCGTTCGGATGAAGCTGATCCTGATTTTTATTTCAGCTGACCGAACGAACTCCGACATTATATAAATACATTACACGCCCTCAAAACTTGTTATTAGTTTGGTTGTGGTTTTGATGCTAATGTTTATTTTTTCATCCAAATATGGGTAAATTGATTTACCTATATATGGGTAGAGTCATGTTACCAATAATATGAGTTAAATTTACTAATTTTCTTAGTACATTTCACCCATAATATGAGTAATGTTTGCAGTACCCAAATATGGGTGGTTGAAGTACCCATATATAGGTAAACTGATCTAAGCGTGTATAACAATTGTCAGAACTACCCCAACCCCTGTGCGTAACGCGTGACAAACAGTTAAAAAAATGATTTTTGGTACACTGTGCCGGCAAAGTACTCTTTAATGGGTGAAAAAGTACCCATTATGAAGTTAAATAGTTCAACTCATTAAAAGAGTAAACAGCGTTTACTCATTAATGGGTAAACGGCTTGTACGTCAAAATCAAGGGTAAATTTTACTCTTTATCGGAAATTTCTTGTTCGGAAAAAGGAGTAAATAATACCCATTTTGGCATTACGACGAGGGACTATTTGGATTTTTGTTTTCTTTGAATTTGCATGTAATAAATAGGATGGAGACTTTAGGATTTTTTCCTGGAATGTTCAAATTTTTATTTCAATATATTTAGATTATTAAAAATATAGGTACAACAAACTCAAGATGTCAGATGCATTCATGTTGATTTGAAGTAAACCGATCAGACCCATGGGTGAGATCAGACCCGTAAGTGGCCGTCCGCCAAGGTTTCTGCTAAGCTGCATATATGCGGAGCACGAAGCAACTGAAGTTTGGTTTGAGGCGATCAGTGCAGAGCCACATCCATGAGTGGCCTCCAGCCGGGCCTTTCCGGGAAGATTTCTCCATCCTGCAAATACGAGGAGCAGCTGAAGTTTGATTTGAAGCAAGCGCCCAGTCCCAGATTCGTAAGTGGCCGTCCACCAAGGCCTCTGCTTCCAGGAAATACGTCTAAATGTCGTCGTGTTGTAATCCGCTGTGTCCGTCGAGGTGAATTCCCGCGGGGGTACATTTTCGCCAAGATTTTATGTAGGCGATTGAGCGATAATTAGCTAACACTGTAATAACGAAACAAAAAAGCAAATAGATTAAAAGCATTCTTATTAATATAACTAACTGACTTACGTTTTGTTTAACCAAGAATTTGTCGAAATAACGCCTGCCACTTCTGCTTCTGAAATCACAAACAGCTTAATTCGTTTTTCACCCATTAATGGGTAAATGCTTGGAGTATGAAAATGGGCACAATTCACGCATTATACAAAATTTCAAAATACCCATTATTTTGACAGCTTCATATGTCATCAAAAAATGTGTATTTTTTGCACATTAATGAGTAATGCCGAGTTTACAGTGTAGGATTGTAAACACGTTACAATAAATTATTGTGCATTGTATATATTTTATGTCATTAATAAAAATAAACATTAAATAATAACATTTTAATTTTTTTTTTCTGTATGCAATCAATTTATTACATATACGCGTAACAATATTTCGAAAGACACCCATCCGTCATATTTTTAGAGCAAGATTACCGGTGGTGAGTTTAAGCCGTTTGGCAGCGCAGTATCATTACTTGACACTTTACCGGTCGCTACTAAATGCGCTGCCACCCAGCAAACAATCAGTTCGACGTTAGAGACTAGTTAGGGGATGTTAATTATGTTTTTTAAATAATTTTTATGATTTTATGCTGTTACAATAGTAGTAGTGCGTGTCTGTTTTCAATGTTGTCACTTTGCTTATGTATAAATAGTCGCACTGCTGAGGTACTGGTAAAAAAAAAATATAAGAAAACTGAAATGCCTGAAATTCCAACGAATGCTCTGATCCGTGCGGTCCGTTTTCTTCTGATGACGTTCACAAGGTAAGTTTTAGCGATTATTTATTCATAAAAAAAACTCATATTCATGAATACTTTGCCATTTACAGAGGTCGTATGAATGCCGGTACCAATTACATTCTCGCACCACTCAAAAAATCCTATGACGGCGGATTCGAGTATACCGTACGGATTCACATGGATGTGCTGCTGCCTACGATGTTCATCACGTAAGGGCTGTGTTACTGTTATTGAAATCTCATTTCATGAAGACTATTTACAGGTCGTGTGATTACCTGCATCAAGCTGCCTCCGGAACTCATATACTGCAGCTGGACAAACTGCACTTTTAACGGCGGATACCGTGAATCAATCAGGTAAATTCCGTGTTGATGTTTATAAGGTCATTTGATGAAGATTTTACCTATCACAGACACTGCCCGCATGGAAGCCGGCACCAAACCACCTCCGTAGTCATCTATCGAATGTGGCAACGAGATCAATTTAATCGGATTTACTGAGCATTTCAACGGCATGGAACAAGTCATGGACTACATTTCAGCGAGCATTTCAGTGCCGAAGAGAAATGGAATTACAGTGAACGTTCGCTAATTGGGGTTTTTCTAGTTGGGGCGCTTTTTAGTTGGGGGTTCGCTAATTGGGGCGAAACCCAATTAAAAAGCAGCTAAACGTCAGAATGTGATGTCAAAAACGCGTTGACGTTTTGTTTCCGTGTTTGGCGGGATCGATAATTTCTGGCGCGTAAAATTTTCCTTTGTTCAATGCAAGAAGTAAACAACATTGACGCTTGTCAAAACGCCCCAATTAGCGAACGGCATTCGCTAGTTGGGGTGAGGTCGTGCCCCAATTAGCGAACGATCACTGTATAAGAAGAAGCAATTAGATAAGCGTTTAAAAACGGATGTAGATACGTAAGTAATAAGCGTCAAAACGACTAAGTGGTGTTTTTGGATGTTCCGAGTGAATCGATTTGAACTAAATTTGACTTTTAACTTAATTCTGATTTCTGAAATTATGAAGGATTGCTTAAAAAATGGTTAACAATTCCTACGAGAGTTCCTCCGGGAATCCCCTCGAGAGTTCATCCGAGAATTCCTTCAAGAATTTCTTCAGGAATTCCATCAAAAGTGCTCCTGAGTTGGTCCAAGAAATCATTCGGAGAAATCCGGGAAATTTTCCCTGAATTTCTCCAGAAAGATCAAATTCGTTCGGGGATTCCTCCTCGATTTCCTTCGGGAATTCCTCCTGGAATTACTTCCGGGATTCTTACGGGAATTCGTTCCGGGATTCTTACTGGAATTCCTCCGAGAATCCCTTCTAGAATTCCTTCAGGAATTTTCAGTGAGTAATTTCCAAAGAGATTCCCGAAAGACATGTCGAAGGAATTCCAAATTTCTTCGGGAATTCCTCGGCAAATTCTTCCGGGAGTTGCTCCGTGAATCCCTTGGAATCCTCCAGGAGTTCCTTCGGCTATTTCTCCTTCGGGAAGTTCTTCCGGAAGTTCCTTCGGGAAGTTCTTCCGGAAGTTCCTCCGTAAGTTCCTCCAGGAATTCCTCCGGAAGTTTCTCCGGGAATTCCTCCGGAAGTTCCTCCGGGAATTCCTCCGGAAGTTCCTCCGGGAATTCCTCCGGAAGTTCCTCCGGGAATTCCTCCGGAAGTTCCTCCGGGAATTCCTCCGGAAGTTCCTCCGGGAATTCCTCCGGAAGTTCCTCCGTGAATTCCTCCGGAAGTTCCTCCGGGAATTCCTCCTGAAGTTCCTCCGGGAATTCCTCCGGAAGTTCCTCCGGGAATTCCTCCGGAAGTTCCTCCGGGAATTCCTCCAGAAATTCCTCCAGAAATTTCTCCGGAAGTTCTCCAGGAATTCCTCCGGAAGTTCCACCAGGAATTCCTCCGGAAGTTCCTCCAGGAATTCCTCCGGAAGTTCCTCCAGGAATTCCTCCGGAAGTTCCTCCAGGAATTCCTCCGGAAGTTCCTCCAGGAATTCCTCCGGAAGTTCCTTCAGGAATTCTTTCGGAAGTTCCACCAGGAATTCCTCCGGAAGTTCCTCCAGGAATTCCTCCGGAAGTTCCTCCAGGAATTCCTCCGGAAGTTCCTCCAGGAATTCCTCCGGAAGTTCCTCCAGGAATTCCTCCGGAAGTTCCTCCAGGAATTCCTCCGGAAGTTCCTCCAGGAATTCCTCCGGAAGTTCCTCCAGGAAATCCTACGGAAGTTCCTCCAGGAAATCCTACGGAAGTTCCTCCAGGAATTCTTCCGCAAGATCCTCCAGGAATTCTTCCGGAAGATCCTCCAGGAATTCTTCCGGAAGATCCTCCAGGAATTCCTCCGGAAGTTACTCCATGAATTCCATCGGAAGTTCTTCCAGAAATTGCTTCTGTAGTCCCCCCAGGAATTCTTTCGAAAGTTCCAAGCTCCTCTTTGAATTCCTGGGGAAACTTTCGGAGAAATTCCCGGGGAATTTTCCGGAGAAATTCCCGGGGGATTTCCCGGAGGAACTTCCAGAGGAATTCCCGGAGGAACTTCCGTAGGAATTCCCGGAGGAACTTCTGGAGGAATTGCCGGGAGAACTTCCGGATGAATTCCCGAGGGAACTTCCTGATGAATTCTCGGGGGAACGTCCGGAGGAATTCCCGGGGGAACTTCCGGAGAAATTCCATGAGAAATTTCCAGGGGAATTACCGGGGGAACTTCCGGAGGAATTGACAGGGGAACTTACGGGAGAATTCCTGGGGGAACTTCCGTAAGAATTCCCGGAGAAACTTACGTAGGAATTCCCGGGGGAAATTCCGGAGGAATTCCTGGAGGAACTTCCGAGGGAATTCCTGGAGGAACTTATGGAGGAATTCCTGGAGAAACTTCTGGAGGAATTCCTGAAGGAACTTCCGGAGGAATTCTTGGAGGAACTTCCGAATGAATTCCTGGAGGAACTTCCGAAGGAATTCGTGGAGGAATCTCCGAAGGAATTCGTGAAGGAATCTTGGAGGGAATTCCTGGAGGAACTTCCGAAGCAACTTCCGGAGGAATTTCCGAATAAATTCCTGGAGGAACTTCCAAATGAATTCCTGGAGGAACTTCCGAAGAAATTCTCGGAGGAACTTCCAGAGGAATTCCTGGAGGAACTTCCGAGGGAATTACTGGAAGAACTTCGGAAGGAATTCCTGGAGGAACTTCCAGAGGAATTCCTGGAGGAACTTCTGAAGGAATTCCTGGAGGAACTTCCGAGGGAATTCCTGGAGGAACTTCCGAAGGGATTCCTGAAGGAACTAACGATGGAATTCCAGGAGGAACTTCCGAAAGAATTCTCGGAGAAACTTCTGAAGGAATTCCTGCAGGAACTTTCGAAGGAATTCCTGGAGGAACTTCCGAAGGAATTCCTGGAGGAACTTCCGAGGGAATTCCTGGAGGAACTTCAGAGGGAATTCCTGGAGGAACTTCAGAGGGAATTCCTGGAGGAACTTCCGGAGGAATTCCTGGAAGAACTTCTGGAAGAATTCCTGGAGGAACTTCCAGAGGAATTCCTGGAGGAACTTCCGAAGGAATTCCTGGAGGAACTACCGAAGGAATTCCAGGAGGAACTTCCGAAAGAATTCTTGGAGAAACTTCCGAAGGAATTCCTGGAGGAACTTCCGAAGGAATTCTTGGAGGAACTTCCGAAGGAATGCCTGGAGAAGCTTCCGAAGGAATTCCTGGAGGAATCTCCGAAGGAATTCGTGGAGGAACTTCCGAATGAATTCCTGCAGAAACTTCCAAATGAATTCCTGGAGGAACTTCCGAAGGAATTCCTGGAGGAACTTCCAGAGGAACTTCCGAAGAAATTCCTGGAGAAACTTCCGAAGGAATTCCCGGAGGAACTTTCGAGGGAGTTCCTGGAGGAACTTCCAAATGAATTCCTGGAGGAACTTTCGAAGAAATTCTCGGAGGAACTTCCGAAGGGATTCCCGGAGGAACTTCCGAAGGGATTTCTGGAGTAACTTCCGAAGGAATTCCTGGAGGAACTTCCGAGGGAATTCCTGGAGGAACTTCAGAGGGAATTCCTGGATGAACTTCAGAGGGAATTCCTGGAGGAACTTCCGAGGGAATTCCTGGAGGAACTTTGGAAGGAATTCCTGGAGGAACTTCCAGAGGAATTCCTGGAGGAACTTCCGAAGGAATTCCTGGAGGAACTACCGAAGGAATTCCAGGAGGAACTTCCGAAAGAATTCTTGGAGAAACTTCCGAAGGAATTCCTGGAGGAACTTCCGAAGGAATTCCTGGAGGAACTTCCGAAGGAATTCCTGGAGGAGCTTCCGAAGGAATTCCTGGAGGAGCTTCCGAAGGAATTCCTGGAGGAATCTCCGAAGGAATTCCTGGAGGAATCTCCGAAGGAATTCGTGGAGGAACTTCCGAAGGAATTCCGGGAGGAACTTCCGAATGAATTCCTGCAGGAACTTCCAAATGAATTCCTGGAGGAACTTCCGAAGAAATTCTCGGAGGAACTTCCGAAGGGATTCCCGGAGGAACTTCCGAAGGGATTTCTGGAGGAACTTCTGAAGGAATTCCTGGAGAAAACTCCGAAGGAATTCCTGGAGGAACTTCCGAAGGAATTCCTGGAGGAACTTCCGGAGGAATTCCTGGAGGAACTTCCAGAGGAATTCCTAGAGGAACTTCCTAAGAAATTCCTGGAGGAACTTCCGAAGGAATTCCCGGAGAAACTTCCGAGGGAATTCCTGGAGGAACTTCCAAATGAATTCCTGGAGGAACTTCCGAAGAAATTCTCGGAGGAACTTCTGAAGGAATTCCTGGAGGAAACTCTGAAGGAATTCCTGCAGGAACTTCCGAAGGAATTCCTGGAGGAACTTCCGAAGGAATTCCTGGAGGAACTTCCGAAGCAATTTCTGGAGGAACTTCCGAAGCAATTCAAGGAGGAACTTCCGAAGGAATTCCTGGAGGAACTTCCGAAGGAATTCCTGGAGGAACTTCCGAAGGAATTCCTGGAGGAACTTCCGAAGGAATTCCTGGAGGAACTTCCGAAGGAATTCCTGGAGGAACTTCCAAAGGAATTCCTGGAGAAACTTTCGAAGGATTTGCTGGAGGAACTTCCGAAGGAATTCCTGGAGGAACTTCCGAATGAATTCCTGCAGGAACTTCAGAAGGAATTCCTTGAGGAACTTCCGAAGAAATTCCCGGAGGAAGGAACGCCTTGAGGAACTTCCGAAGAAATTCCCGGAGGGAGGAACGCCTGGAGAAATTCCCAGATCAATTTCTGATGGAATTTCCAGAGGAATTCCCAAAAGAACTCCTGGAAGAATTTTCAGTGTGACCCTTGGAAGAATTTCTTCATGAATTTTTGATGGAATTCTCGGAGAAATACCTATGGACGATATTCCAGAGGAACTTCTGCTCAAACTCCCAAAATCACAAATAAATTTCTAGAGGAACTCCTGATTTCCAAAGAAGTTCTTGGAACAAGTCCCAAAAGAACTCATATAGTAGTTCCCAAATAAATTTGTGGTGGAATTTTCTCACGGGACTCTTAGATGAACTCCTGGAAGTATTTTCAGATTAACTCCTGGAGCAGTTACCAGAGGAACTCTTGGAGGAATTTCTTTAGGAACTCTTGGAGGATTCCCCAGATGCTCTCTTGGAAGAATGCTCTGGGGAAATCTTAAACGAATTTCCAGGTCAATTTTTGGAGGATTTCACAAAAAAACATCTAAAGAAACCCCTGGAAGAATTTTCAAATGAGTTTCTGGAGCAATTTCCAGATGAATTATTGGTGGAATTCTCAGAGGTGCTTCTGATGGAAATCTCAGAAGAACTCATGGAAGGATTTTCTGAGGCCTGCCTGCAAAAGAAACTCCGAGAGGAATTCCCAGAGGAATTGATGAATTCCAAGAATGTCTGAAAGAGGAAATTCCCTAAGCATTTTTTGGAGGAATTTTTAGAGTAGCTTATGGTAAAACTCCTAGATAGTTTTTTTTAGGAAATCGACTTATAAATTTCTAAAGGAATTTCTAGAGGTATTTTTAACAGAGCTTCTGGGAAATTTCTTGACGAGCTCCCGAAGGAATTTACATTTCCGGACGAGTTACGGAAGGAATTCCCAAAGGAGTTCCCGATTGTTTTCTCGAAAGGGTTCCCGAACAACATTCCGGAAGAATTCCTGGACGAGTTCACGAAAAACCTCCCGACGAATTTCCGAAGGAATTCGCGGACAACTTCCTGGAAGAATTCCCGGACAAATTTTCGGGAGAAATTCTTAGTCGAATTCCCGAATAAATGTCCAATCAGAAGTCCTTGGGGTACTTCAAGCGGAACTTGAAAAGCAATTTCCAGGGTAGACTTCAAGAGTAATTTTTTGGTAAAATTCTCGAAGAGCTTGTAGAAACACTTTTGGAGTAATTCAGAAAATCTTTATGAAGTTCCCTGGAAAACTTATAAAGGAATGCAGGAACATCTGGAGGAATTGACAAATTCTTTGAGGGATTATCAGAAGAGTTCCAAGAGAAAAACCCAATACACTCTTGGATGAATCACCAGAATAGCTTCTGGTGGGATTTCGAAACACTTAGACACTCTATAGAAAATGCTGGAAATTCCGGGGCAGAAGTCTTAGGGATTTTCTGAAAAGGATACCCAGAAAAAATGTGTAATAATTACCAAAAGTAAATCTGAATGGATTACTAGGAACTCCGCGATAAACTCTCGGAGAAACTTTTGTAGCAAATTTCAGTGGAACTCATGGCGGAATTTAGGAACCCCTGGAGATATCATCAGAAGAACTCGTGGTTAATTTCAGTGGAACTCCAGAGGAAATTTCTTGTAGGAGTATCTGTAAAACTTTCGTTTTAAAAAAAAAACTTGAAGGAATTTTGGAACCTCTGAAGAAGTTGCTAAGGGAACTTCTTGAGAAAGTCAGAAACTTCTACTAGCAATTTTCAGAGAAGCTTCACGAGGAACAAACAGAGAATATCTGATAGAAATGTCCAAAGAAAGAGAATTGCTGTAGAACTCCCACCAGAACTAAGGGGGAAATTAACAGACGAACTCATGAAGGAATTTCAATAAAAAAGCTATCGAAGGAATACTCAAAACAATTTCTAGTGGGAACTCCGAAGGGAATTCTGGATCCTTTATTGAATTCCCTAATGGATGAATTTATAGGAATCCCATGATGAACCAGCAGAGTAACTCCTGGGGGAATTCTCAGGGAAACTCCGTTTGGAGTTCCCGGATAAACTCTTGGGAGAATTCCCAGAAGAATTTATAAGGGAATTTTGAAACCCCTAGACACCTTGAGGAATTCCAAGACGAATTTCTTAAAAAGTTCTCGTAGGGACGTCTGTTGGAATTTCTAGGGGAACTCCTGTAGGAATCCATAAGAATTCTTGGGGGTTTTCTAGATCAAGCAGGATTAAATTCAAAACTGCGTTGGTTTTCAATCAATTTTCATTTAATTTTTATTGCAATATACATGTATGTATATCTATCCCTAATTTTAAATAAAAATGTCGAATTCGTATACTTACTGTGCAAACTTTTTTTCTCTTCATTGTTTGGATTTCGGTCCGCAAAGGTACCAACAGAAAAGAGCCCATCCGGATGCAATCTGATGAGCTGGTAGCGGATGCAATTCGAGAATTGCAAGAGGAATTTTCAATTTTCATTATGCGGTTTCGGACCGAACGTAACTCCGCATATCCTTTTTCGGCAAACGGCAACACTACTTCGTGCATCGCTTGGTAAACTTCATCGGTTGCGAACTCACCGGCACTGCTTTTTTCATCCTCGGAAGTGGCCAGACGATTGTCCCGAGCCGAAGAAAAGCCGGCAGTGCAAGCCTGAAAAGGATGATTTTAAGGCTCCCGATCTACAATAATCAGCACTCAGCAGACAACCGTAAAGTGATACTAAATCTTACTTACCTTAAATTCATTCGATGTGAAACAATGAATAAAACATATTTACATATTTATGCGGAAGAAATTCGCGATGATGTTGTTTTATATGTTACATATTTACATTCAAGTGTCATTGGAGGCACTTATGTACTTTCCAAGTACATATACATTCTGCCTCTGATGACAGCTGGATGTAAATAAATCAGCATGAAAATCCCTTTCGAAACACTCTAACCGCTGCCTAACCACCCAAAGCGAAACATACATAACATTCATCTAACGTGAGGGTAACATGTTAGATGAAATTATGCATAAATCATTAGGGTCTCGCCGATATTTTCACCAACACGAACGCAGGTTCGTGGTTGCAAACAATCCCATTTGATTTTGCTGTGACAGCTGCTCGTGGTTGCAAACAAACCGAGTAAAAGTGTGAGTGAAACGTGCGTACGTACACGATCGCTGAAAGCCTAATGAGCATACCTAACAAAAGTGTGTCATTCTAGCGTAACTTTAGCCTCACTTTACCCTAATGTTAGTGAAAAAATTAGGCTCACCATCTAACAGGTTACACGCACATTAGGGTCAAGTTAGAGTAACCTTCCTTGCTGGGCAGTGGCGCCGGGAGTGGGTGGGACAAGTAGGACATGTCCTACGCATAAAAATACCTGGGTACACGTAAAAAAATTCAATTATTTTATTTATTAAATTTGATTTATATTATCCATTAAACATCAGATTATGTTTTTCATTTTCCATTATATGATTGTCATAATAAAGCTGAATCGTTTTCATCTAAAGTGTGCATATCGATTATTATCGTTTTGAATGAAAAGTATAAGTTTCGCCTAATGGCAAAAATGTATTAGGCTAAACTTATACTTTTGATTAGCATATCACAATAGAAAAGCAGCCGCGGCGCCGTCGGATATATTCATCCTCCAGCCAAACTGTTGTGGAAAAATTGTTCACGTTTTGTTGTTCTGATCCGGTTCCTCGTTAAAACGAGCAACAAACATCAACAGGTAATATCCTATTTAGGCGTAAGTTAAGTGTTGTAAAATGTCATTTGCATTCGTTTGTATAATTTTCCCAGAACTTTTTTCAGAAGGTAGCTATCAATTCATGTTGTATGACGAACTTATAGCGGTTAAATGGGCCTACAACTTTGTCTAACGAGACTTTGCTGTAAATATGTAATCTGGGGCGTGGGAGGCAAAATGTCATTCAAATGACATTATGTCAAATGACACGTGACACTCTCCAGCCTTTGATGTTATACTTAGAGCCATGTACCCTTGGACTAAAATATAACCCTACTCAAGCGTTATGAGTACATTCAAAATTATGGAAGAAATTTTGCTTCTAAAGAAAGTTATGAACAAATTAGTCAAATGACATGCAGATGACATTTTACAAGCCTGGGCGTAACATTATATTTATTCAAACCAATTGTGTTTTTTTCTTCAGTAACCCAGAGCCAATCTGCTCTATTTTTCGGGCGGCGATTCCGATTGTTATCAGACCGGAGGAGGTGGAGGTGTCGCCGGGTCATCAACAACACGGCCAAGCGTTGTTATGCCGGGACATGTAAACCTCGATGTAAACTAGACCCGGAAACAACCCGGATAAAAATTTACAGTAACTTGTATGACATAACCCATTGAAATACAATAGATTGTGTGGCAAACAATACAAACTATTGTATGCTTATTGTAAAATGTTCACGGTTGTAAAAGATCTTTATTGTACGTAAATACATTAAAATAACAATATATTTAAATGTTTCCGATATATTCTATTATATTTTAATTGTTCGCTTATGTTTAGTATTGCTCATCCAAAAACTAAACAATTTCTAAAAGTATTCGGTTTGGATGATCTGGAAATCCGTCTAATGTTATTGAATTAATATAATGTTGGAATATTTCATGGATTTATTATATTGATGAAATAACAATTGAAAACAATAAAATTACAATAGCTTTGTTTGTTAAATAAATAAAAATGTTATACCGGTTCTCAAGTATATATTTTCATATTGCAGGTCTTGTTGCAGGTCTAGAAATGTTTTGCAATAAAAATTTGATTTCAAAAAAAAAGAAAGGGAACAAAAACTTTTGCTTATAATTTTACTCGGAGAATGGCTGGATTCATTTGAGCGTGTACAGTTTTGTTTATAATTAGTGAAGAGGAAAATAATGAAACTGTATGGTGCAGAAAGTGTTTTTTTCATTGCAGTTTCTACTGCTCTTAGTCACTCTTTTTCGCATCGGTTACTATTTTCGGTATTTTCGGTTATCATTTCGGTGGCTGCATTCCGTATCGGTGACGTTCGACGTTTGATAGTTCATCAAATAGTAGCGCTGTTATTTGGTCAATTTGGTCACCTGTCAGCTGCGCTACTGTTTTAGCAGCGCGTTTAGTAGCGACCGGTAAAGTGTCAAGTAATGATACTGCGCTGACAAACGGTTTATACTCACCACCGGTAATCTTAATCTTATACTACAAAAGTTCAATGTACATAATGAACGCAGTGGTTCATCCCGAACAAAAAATAAATGAAAATTTTATCATCATAATACCTGATGACATGCCTGGTAACATGTATCCTTGTTCCTTTACAGAAATGAAGCATATGATAAATAAAATACTGCTGCTTGCTGGTCACTGATTGAAGATCGTTCAGTGGCTACCATTGGCCAATCTCACCAACGGGATATAATAAGAACTGATGCAGGTATTTTTTTCTTTTCTTCTCGACGTATTTTTTTAAATAAAACTGACATTCTTTTATAATTTACATTTTTCACAGGTTTATATCTATATGTATTGTCTATTCGGAACAAAGTTAGTACGCTTTTCAAATCGATGTTGGATTTTTCTCCAGATACAGGCAACCCACTTAACTTTGGAAGTAGTGCGCTGGATTCGTCTAAAGATATGCTAAACAACCGGAGGAAAATAAAATAATTTGTAAAACAATTAATTGTATTGTATTTTTATTGTAATATTGGAGTATAATGTATTCTAAATCCTGTTGTATTTCTATTGTAAAACAATAGAAACAGTAATTGAAAACATTTAAAACACAATGTTTTCTATTGTTTTGTCGCTCAAAATCATCCCATTGAAGAACCGTAAAATCAATTGTTTTGCTCCGAATTTTGTATGGAAAATTTTCGATTTTTTTATTGTAAAGATACATAACAACCCCCCTTTTTAATTGTAAAAGTCCCATTTACCATTCATTTTATCGTGGAAAACCATTATTTCTCATGTGATTTTATTGTCAAAATTCCATTATATTCAATGGTAAAAATTATGTTTTAAATGGTGTTGTAACAATAAAATTTATGATATTTTAATGATATTTTTTATCCGGGAAAACTGACGGAGCATAACATCGTAGGTGTTTAGCTGGACCCGATCCGGTAGAATAACCGCAAAGCCAGAAAGAGAACAATAATTGCGACCCGGAAGAAGTTCCCATCAGATAGTGGTTCAAACTACTGACAGACGATTCTTGCATAGAGAATGCAAGTCTGATCGATACCGCCACGACCGCCACCTGAGAATTACTATCTGTACACCGAACGCAGATCATCCTTGTCTTTGGAAGGCCCATCATGCGGAGCAGCACGTGTGAAGATAAATAAATAAATAAATGTATGTATGTGTGTTTTTTTAATTATGTCAAACGATAAAATATACAAAAAAAAATATACTTGCGAGTATACTTGTTTTGATTTTTAAATTGATTTTTAAGATTTTTTATTTTTTGATTAAAACATTAAAGGACCTACACAGAAAAAAATAATACTGTTTTTCTAAATATGTCCTACTTTACAATTAAAAAGTGATTTATTTTCGTAAAAATAAAAGTTGAATTGCGCATCGCAAAAGTCAATTAATTGTTCTAAAAGTATTTCTTTTCTCTTTCAGTTATACATTTAAAAGTTCATACTTTACCCATGAAAATTGTCGAACTGTCAGATCACATAATAAAAGCTCAGCACAACATTTTAGCACATTTTAGATTGGGACACCTTAAGAAAAATAAAATGAATTACTCATTTCACATCAAGTGGTAAACTCGGGCAAAAAAGGCATTTCAAGTGATGGCAAAATATGTTTTAATATTTATTTAACTACAAATTTAACCGCTTTCAACTCTTACCATGCATATAACAATCAAATTAGCAACAAACTATTTATATAGAATGCAATTTCACTTATGCTAAACTTTCGAATACATTTCTCACAGTGTATTCATCTCGTCTAAGCATTTGGAGTTATTGTATTTTTATTCCGTCATCGCAAAACAGAAGTTCCGGAAAACTGGCTGACTTCTGAAACGCCAACCGGATTCCAACGATGGAATGCAGATCCCAAATAATCGGATAGTAAAGCAGGTTCGTTCGATTGAAATAACAATTTATTAAGTTTTGTGATTAGAACCAGTAATTCATTTTAGAGAATCGATCCCGGCGAAAAAATCGTTCATATCCATCTGCAGATGGTTTATCGTAGGAAAAAACGACCTCTTCGAGCACTAAGCGGAACAAAAAGTGGGCATTTTTCGAAAAGTTGTATATTGCCAACGTGTGGAAGCTGATCAACAGGTTCGTTTGTGTAAATAATTAGATATCACTTAAATCTTGATCGTAATAAAAACTGGAATTTGCTCTATAGGTCTAAAAATGCCAGCGAAACAAAATGCAGAAACAGATGGTTTACGGACGGAAAAGCAAAACAGGAACATTCTATACACACATGACCATACAGAATAGTGATGATGTAAGTTCAAAATGGAATAAAAATAAAAAATAAACTCATGAATACAAACGAAACTTTCATTTAAAATAAAATGGAGGGAAAATCCCGCGGGGAGAGGGTGGGTTAGCAGTTTTGGCCAATTTTCGATAAATAGTAAACTAAAAATTACACATACTATTTTCACAGTGCAGCCATTTCATTTGACAGTACCACAATTTATTTTTAAAAGTTCGAACTTTTAATTTCAGAACGGCAAGCTACTTTTATATCATGGTTGTTGCGAGAGTGAACGTACTTTTATTTTGAACATTCACAACTCTCTACGAAAAAGAACCAACGCAACTTTTTATTTTCACCAATGGTTTTTTTAATTTTAATAGTCTTTTTTCTTTCTGTGTAATAATTTTATTGTTGAATAACTAATGAAAATCATTCATTAATCTTATACCGATTATTAAAAATGTCTAATCATGCATATGAGCATTTGACATGAAATGTATAAGTTTTGTGTTATGATTATCTTATGCAGTGCCGCATACTTTTCATTACATTTAGATATATATTCCATACAGAAACCACAATGGCAAAAATATATGTGTTTTGCCAAATACATTCATTATGAAAATTTTTTTTCGTGTAGGACAGTCGAAGCATTGTCCTACCCATGATTATGGTAAGAACATACCATATGGATAACTAAAATATTTAATACTATAAATACATTTTCAATTGGTAGATCTAAAAAAATATCACTAAAACGTTTCAAGGTTAATCGGAGGTTTGAAAGTTTATCTGCGATCTGACAATCTTGGAGGCTTCCGGGATTGTAAAAGAGAAATCTATTCCGAAAAGATTCTCAGAGTCTATGATGAATTCCTTCCATTCCAAAAAGTGTTCAAATTGTATCGAGATTTTTCAAGAAGTCTTGAAGCGTCTTATAGTTTCTGCTCTTTCAAAAAAATGTTGAAAATTTTCTGGAAGTACTTAATTATTTCTGCTAGTTCAGAGAGGCTGACACGTGAATTAATCAAAAGTTGAATATCTAAACAAGGATATAGCTTAGCTTAACTGAGGTAAAACTGATTGTATTAGTCAATTGTTACTTCTTCGTGACTCGTCAGAACTGATGTAAATTGCGCTACAATCCAAGTGAATAAAGGTTGGTATTTACTACCTGCGGCTCCAGTCAGTTGGGATAGAATAGGAATGTTATACTAAAGACACACTGGTGGTACAAGTACCACGGTTATATACCCTAGTACATATTGTACCATGGTTTTCCACGTTGTACCAGCATGGTACAAGGTGACACACTAGTGGTACAACTTGTACCATGGTACGAATACCATCAGTGTGTCATTAGTATTAGCGTGTAGTTATTGTCGGCGTAGCACCAAGTTAGAATTCAGAAGTCGGGACTTCCGAACCGAACTTTCTTCCGAAGTTTTATCTGTCAAACTAATTGATGCGTTGTTTAGCACATCTTTAGGCGAATCTAGCGCACTACTTCCGAAGTTGGGAAAGTTGCCTGTATCCGGAGAAAAATCCAACTTCTGTATAAAAAGCGTTATAAATTTGTTCCGGATAGACAATATTATGCTACTAGAGACCGAGAAAACCTCTGCATCCTCACAATACTACAGAAAGGAAATTTCGATAACTCGGTAAGGTAGTTAAACAGAAGTATTGATCGAGGATACACTTAGAAAAGTGATTTAGTCTATGGGACACTATATGATGTAGTTTTGACAGACCTCATGTCTATCAGTCACTAGTAGAGTAGAGATGGGCGTTCAGATCCGGAACCGGTCAAATGATCCGGATCTCTAAAGTGAATGAATGATTCGTGGATCATTTTTTAATTTGGTTCACCAGATCAGCAAATTATTTGACCATTTGTAAGGAAATAATAAAATAAAAAGTTCATTCTTTGTAATCCATACGCTTGTAAACAAGAGAGGGTAAAGTTATTGTCAGTACGGTTCAAAAGTGTGAGCCAGAATGACGAAGGTTTCACTTTTTCGCATTCTCCTTACGTTTTGTTCTGAGGATCGGATCTGGTTGAATGATCCGGATCATTAGAATGAATGACCCAGATCTAATCCGTTCATCAAAGTGATCCCTTTTGCCCATCTCTAGTCACTAGACTGGCGAGCTCGTCTCTAGAAGTTGAGCAGCTAAACAAGGATATGAGAGAACAATTGCAGTCTAATATTTTATTGGAATCTGTAGGAGTCACAAACACACCTACGTTTGCATGAAATCTTAAAAGTGAGGAAGAAAAAAGTCTGAAGTTAAAAGTAACCGTAGTCTTGAGATATCTGAAAACCCTTCAATAGTACTGAACAACCTTAAGAGATGAGATGTTTTTGAAGATTTGCAATGGTTCGAATTCCTTGAAGCTAGTGATAATTGCTTGAAACCATCCAATATTTAAATAAAAATACAGGAATCCATAAACACTGGAATTCGTAATGTTTGAAGAAATGCTTCTTGGAAATGTTCTATGAACACATAGGGAGTTTTATATCATATCTGAGGATGTCCGAAAAAATCTCTCGAAATCCGAGAGGATCTTCGGAAAGTTTCTGAAATGCCATAGAAAGTATTCTATAGATTTTAAAATCCAGTTTTTGTCCTACCCACGTCTCAAAACGTGGCCGCGCCTCTGCGCGCTGCTATAACAGTAGCGCGACTGACAGGTGACCAAATTTGGTAGCGCGATAAGAGCGCTGCTATTTGATGAACTGTCAACTGTCAAACGTCACCGGTACGGAACACAGCAACCAAATTGAGAGCCGAAAATAGTGACCGATACGGAAACGAGTGACGAAACTAAAATGAAAGCGCTGCGCGGGTGATTAAAATACTCGCGACCGATAATGATGCTCTATATACAAATCGTAACAAAAATCAAACAACCCCCCACCTCCTTTTGCATTACGTAATATTTGAACAGACAAGAAAAACATCAACGCACAAACAACAAGCATCCTTGGTACAATCCACGTACCACGGCCGTGTTGCGGCAGATATCAGCAATGGGAAAATTGAGAATTTTCGATAAAACCAGGCTACCGACATCCTATAAGGCAGGGCTGCCCAACGTACGGCCCGCGGCCCGGATGCGGCCCTCGGCTCCATTTTTTGTGGCCTGCGGCGTGTAAGAAAAATAACCCCATAATCGGCCCACCAGCTTCTCTACCTGACTCGAGAAGTTTTTTTTTTAAATTATTCGTTATTAAATATGTAATTTTGAAAACAAAGCTCGCGCTTCAAAATCAATAATTTGAATTTGAAATGAAAATAATATTTTACATAATTTGAAATGATTGCATTAAGCGACCCCAAGATACAAAAGGTTGATGTGGAACATCGCGTTTTCCATAAAGATTGGTCAGATGATGATATTCACGTTGAAAAACGGAAGGCTGTTTTAAGCAAAACAGGGAAGTTTTCTATGTTGAAGGAATAGAACCTGAATCCAAGCATTCTATGAAATATGGTATTCGAAAGCGCTCAAGTAGGAAACAAAAGTTAATAGAACTTCAAAGGTTTATTCAATTTAAATTTTCATTTGTTGATTCAAATTATTGGTACAATGGATTACTAAAGCAACAAACTCTCTTTACTTAAGCTAAAACGAAGTCAGAAAATGCAGTACGGGCCAGTTTTGCTGTTAGTAATTTTTTGCAAAACGGATCAAACCTTTCCAGGACGGAAAACTTGTTAAGGAATGCATTTCGGTTGTTGCTCACATCGCGTCCTAAGCAAACTACCTCCCTCAATAGCATTAGTTTGCGCGGAATCCAGCTTTTTACGAGCCAGTGCCATAATACTTTGAATCACCCCTTTTGACACATGCTGTGTCCACTATAATTTTTATAGATGGATCTTAGCAATCGGGGCTTCGCTAAAAAATGTTTGTTTACAACATTAGACTGTCGTAATTTTGCTTGGAATTCGAGCATGCTCGTATCAAAACATATAATTATTTTTTACTTCTAGGTATCCATGAAAATATAAGCTTGGCAGGTGTCAACGCATTTGGATTATTGGTTATTTTTCAAATATAAGGAAACAAGCGTTCCACATAAGTAGGGTATTGCAATGCCGCTGTATCACTTTCGAAAAGTTAATAATTCCGGGCGGTCATTATGTGATCCTCCGGCAGATGTGAACCTTCAGGAACCTCGTAAAAATTTAGTTTTAAGAGTAAAATCTTCGAATTTGGGGCTACATAAAGTTATTCGAGTAACACTGGTATCTCTCACACAGATTTGTGAATGAGATTATTGTTCATCTAAAACGTGAGGTGGGCGACTAATGATCGTATTGATCCCTGACTTTATTTACAGATAAAATACAATACGCACATATTACGGAAGGGCTTCTGGAAGAAAGAGTGCAATGAGGTAAACCTTTTGTTTAAATCCGCAAGCTTAAAATAGACCGAACGAACGGGTAGGAATAAAACATAAAAATAGCTGCGAATGATTTCCTCACAGAGGAATAGCGGGAGCCTCGGATTCCAATACAGAAAGGACAGCATTCTACAGTATTCATGGTGGCGTGGCTTCGTTTACCGTTGCAATTCACCAACTCTTTTATTGTTGAATCCAATGCTAGTATCGTAAATGTTTTCAACACAGGGTGAATACAACACTAATGTTTCTTTACTTAGCCATTTTTCAAACATATGTCTGTATCCATCAAATGAAATCCTAAAATAAAAGAATTAGTTAGTGAATATAATATTAGAAAATGTGAATGCCTGAATTTGTTTTGTTCATCGGATATTTCAATTGAATTTTGATTTGTTGATTAAAAACAAACAACCTAATAAATCTCGTTGGTAACGAGGAAAATCAAAGTTCAATTTCATGGCTACCAAGATGTTATAAAAAATTAAGTTCACAGCATATGTCAAATTTGATTCACCCCTTGTTAATTTATGGCTAGCGTAAAAAGCTGGATACGATGAAGAGTAAAAAGTTCTCTCAGAAGGTATGAAAGCTACGTTACGTGAAAAAGCCGCCTGCTTCATATTCTACTCTCTCGCAAACGATGAAAATACTGACGAGGAAACGTGACAAAGGTGGTGACAGAGAAATTGGCAGCTTTGATGATGATTTCCCAATGCAGGGAACAACTAACGGGAAAAACCTTAAAGCTGTTAAGACCTGTGTATAGGATTTTTTTTATCTTTCAAAAACTTAAGTGACCTTACGATTAATGGAGCACCAGCAATGACAGGAAAGAATAATGGCCTTGTGATAATTCGAAGCAAGGGAAAGCAATCACATAGGTACGGCGATATTTCCCTGCCATTTCACCAAAAAAAATCGATATGCGAAACCGATCAATATTCCTCAAGTATTGACGCTCGTTATTAAGACAATTAACTTTATCAATGTTAGGGAACTCAACCCCCACCAATTATAAATGATGTTGACGGAAATGAAAGCAGAATACGGAGACTTGCTCTGCCGCTAACCGCAAGTCAGACTTATGTGGAGGTGGCGTCCATAAGTATACAGATAAGTCTGACTTGCGGTTAGCGGCAGTGCTGTATTATTGCAAATTTCATTGACTAAGCCTTGGTATCATGCTTGAGAGATTTTATTATTTTCGAAAAGAAAATGGCACTATTTCTACAAGAGAAAGGAAACCACTGCCCGAGTTGAATGATTTTGAATAGATGAGTGCCTTGACTTTTCTAGCAGATATCGCCAAAAATCTCAATGACTTGAAGATAAAGCACCTTGGCACAGTGGGTTGCTGAAATCTGGTACATTTATTTCATCCTGTTGAAAACAGTTCATGCAAATGTGCTGGTAAAGTAACGAAATTTCCATTTTTTTAACAACCGGTAAACGTTGTAAATCATTTAATTTAATGTTTCAAATGGATCTAATGCAATGACGAAGACAAAATAAACTAAAAAGGTTGTTTGAACGCATATAAATCGTATTTAGTTTTTACATATTTAAAAAGTTATGTACAAAATATTTTATGGCCCGCCAGCAACTGTGAATTTCAAAAATTGGCCCGTGGCTTGAAAAGGTTGGGCAGGCCTGCTATAATGCTACGTTTTGACAGGGCAAGTGAATTGAACAACTCAGTTGAATTCAATTGACTTGCCAAAAGTTGAACATGTTCAACTTTCTTTTTGTTCAAGTGATTTGAATTAAGGTGTTTACACGTTCAGTTCGCGTTCGATTCAAGCGACTTGCTCAATTCACTTGCCTCGTCTAAACGTAGCATAAGGGTTACTGACATTTAATCGTCTATGAAAATCAAAACACATACATTTTTGCCCTTGCGTTTTCTTAATAAATTATGTGCGTTTTTACAATGAGTGTCATGAGACATGCCATAAGATAATCATAACATTATATTAATACATTTCATTTCATTCGTAAATACTTATGCTACGTTTAGACAGGGCAAGTGAATTGAACAACTTGAATTGAATTGAATTAAGGTGTTTACACGTTCAGTTCTTGCTCAATTAACTTGCCCTGTCTAAACGTAGCAATAATATAAAATTAAATGAAAAATTGGCATCCTTACGATTTTTACCACGGATTGTTTTTTCTGTGTAATGGGCCAAACACAATAGGGCACTGCACGGAAACATCTCTTTCTCTTTCGTTTCTCATTAATTTTGACGTTTACTGGCCTTGTTGTTTTCAAATTTATTTGCAGCGAGAAAGAGACAAAGCAGTCCGTGCAGTGCCCTATTGATACGTTTGCGTGCGTTTTGACAGTTTCTCCATGGGAAAACTGTCAAAACACACGCAAACGTATCCATTGTGTTTGGCCCATAAGTATAGAGCTTGCTGACGTTAATCATCTTTCTCTTGCACGCGCACGGTGGGGATAGGATTTGTTTTCATCGGGAAACGCTTCCGAAGCGTTTCCCGATGAAAACAAATCCTATCCATTTCGTGCGCGTACAAGAGAAAGATGATCAAACGTCAGCAAGCTCTATTACTGATCAATTTGAAATCTCATCTAGATCAAATCCAACGAAAGAAAAATTACGTTGACCATTTTTAAAAGTATGACTTGCTCTCAATTTTCTTGTGTTGGCAACCCCGGCATCTCTTTTTCGCGTTGTGAAACGTCAAAAAGTTCTTTCTTGTTGAAAATTTCAAGCAGACAAAATGGGTTTCGCCGATCTCTGGTATTCGCATCCTCGTAAATATGGTCAGGGCTCCCGTTTCTGGTAAGTTTTAGTGAAAATTTGGCCCACAACAAGTTTCCGAATATATATTCAAAAAAACTAGTGGAATTTTGCATTCAAAGCATTAAATCTCACTTTGTTGTCGTCCAGCACTCGAAAACGTGTGTACTTGACGTCATGGCGTTGATCAGAAATTGTTTTCTCTTTTGCAGTCGGGCCTGCTCCAACAACCACGGAATGATCCGCAAGTACGGTCTCAATATTTGCCGTCAGTGCTTCAGAGAATACGCCAAGGATATCGGCTTCCGGAAGGTGAGAATAACGACAACGGAGATAGATTTTGACCTAACCTCAATTTTGTTTGTTTTTAGCTGGATTAAATTATCCTTGTTCTCCCGTAAGTTTTGTTTTATTCATCACCGTTTTGAATTGCAATGGAAATAAGTTCTCTGGATACATTTCGGATCTATCGGCGATGAATAAACGTAACTGACCACAAATGTAAGTAATATCTATTTGCTTCATCCGAAAATTCCGTACATACAACTTTGGGATGCAGGGCTGGTAAAGAGTCGCATTTTAGTGATCAAATATCTCGTTTTATTTCCCCTTCCCCTATTCTTGTTTAAGGACGAACGAATGCAGTCCGCTCGAATCGTTTCCCCATTTGATTTTGCTGGCGTAAAAGAGAATGCGCATCAGTTTTCGTTCGAACGTAAACAAGAATAAGGGTGATTGTTTAAAAACTATATTTGGTACAATAGAATTTTTTTTTGTCTCCTAAACTTTCAGCCCGAGGCTGGCTCGTCTCCGACAAAAGTAAATTGAACTTTGAAGCAAACCCCTTAGTATGCTAGGATGGGGCAAGATGGGTCGTCTAGGGTGAACCATCAATGCCTCAAAACAGAAACATTTCAATTTAAGTTTGCAACATGGATCTGTAAAAATAGCTCATAATCTATAAGCCAGATAAAAAAGGTAAAAAAACCTAAACCTTAGAAAATTTCATATGTTGGTGCTACTGGGAACTTAGAAAATTTTAAATTGGTACTTATAATGGACGGGGCTTCTACCTTTTTGTTCGCTAGGTGTTGTTCGTAGGTCATAGTACGCTAGTATGAATCGTGATATGGTACTTGTTTTTTTTTAATATGAAACCAGGAATGTATTCCGATCTATGCTTAAACTCATACAAAAATTTCCCGAAATAAGGCCTTAAGATCTATAACCGTAATTGAAGATCTATCAGCCTGTTTCAAATATGGTACATGCTCTTTGTGTCTCATAGAATAGATTGTGTTCAAAGCTTAAGTTTTTGGTCATCCAAAAAAAATCCCGAAGCAAGGCCTTTAGATCTACACGCTTCACCAAAGATCTGTCCGCCTGTTTCAAATGTGGTATCGTCAAACGGGGTGACTTGCAACATTTGCGTTTTCCACAAGTTTTTGTTTTTTTACAATAAAAATATATCCATCACGCGTCCCTAGTTTACATTGTATTTGTTGTGCCTAGTTGGTATTTAGGTAAAAATATAACTCACTGTTGTTTTTTTATATTATTTTGTGAAACTGTTTCGTAAATTGAAAGTCAAACGTCGTAAATCGTAAGTTCGTGTATCAAATTGAAAATAATTTCATCAAAATTGATCCCCTCTCCAGTTACAGTATCTAATAAGGTTTGTAATTCCGCAAAAACTATAAAATAATAAAATTGTTTGTTTTTGAAATATCAACTTTTTTGAAATTTGTCCCCATGCGGGGTGACTTGCAACAGCTGATACACGATAGTTTTATTTTTCAAAATCTACTAATTCAGTTTTTAAACATTTTTTTTTTAACTGAGATTGATTTTGATGTTACAGAATTTTTGTACCATTCCGCGAAACTACAAGAATCCTGCAGGAAGTCGCATGTATTCTATTTTTTCAAAGGAAACTTTCATGAAGACAGCGGTAGAAGTTAAAAACACAAATAGTTTATCCGGGAAGCCGCTCGGCGGTACGATTTGACCCCAACAACAATTTCACATTATCTTAATACAGAAAATAGAAAAAACTAAGACTCACTGTGGTCAAGCGGTGTTGAATCCCCAACACTACAAAAATTCCACACATTTTTATTGGCAAAAATCCATTAATTTAATTCATGATTCTAATTAGTACACACATAACCACTCTCCACGCGAAGTACAAATATAATCTATAATCAAATAAAATGTATGTGTGGTCTCTAATATGCAGTTATTGAATTTATGTGTGGGTACAAATTGCATATATTTGGGTCGCCAAATTGCAAAAATTTATGTGTGCGACAAATATATTCAATATTTAGAATTTTTTCGGTGAAGAAGATCCAACACTGGTGGATGCTTGTCATAAGACGAGTTAATACAATCCCATTGAATTCCACCACTTAATTGTATCTTGACAGATACGTATTTCGACCTCAAATGTAAGGCCGTCTTCAGTGTCTCGTACTTGACTCGACTACGAGACACTGAAGACGGCCTTACATTTGAGGTCGAAATACGTATCTGTCAAGATACAATTAAGTGGTGGAATTCAATGGGATTGTATTAACTCGTCTTATGACAAGTGAAGACATTCCACTAAAAAGCTCAAAATAATTTTCTTATCACTGGTGGATGATTTGCTGCTTGATGCGGAGTGGGCAGTGGCGTAGCCACGGGGGTGGTTTTGGGTATAAACCCCACAACCACCCCCCCCCAGACAAAATTTTTGGAAGAAATATTTTTTTTCAAAAAAAATTGTTCAGAAAACCCCCCCCCAGACCAATTTTCTGGCTACGCCACTGGGAGTGGGAAATGCCTTTTCAAAAGAATGATCCTAAAATAATTGTGGAAATGTGGATGGCAGGGAAATAAAGGATAACCATTTTAAAAACAAATGTTAAACTATCAGTCTATCGAAATGTAATTATATTTTAAGACAGTTGCTTTCTTGACCCGATAAAAAGTATGTATATACTAACTGGTTATCGTTAAAAAGAAATAAACAATTACAATTACTATCCAGAGAATGACCGATTGTAAACACCATTCTTAAACCAACATAAAGCACATTCAAACCGACGAATTGAAAATATCAATCTATCCGTTGAAATCGTAAAAAAGCGGAATGAGGGGAGGAGGGGTTCCCTCAAATAAGGCCCTTGCATTGACAGTGGTGAAGAATGACCCAGGATGAACAATCACTATGATTAAGTTGTTCTAAAACATGTTCTGATTGAATTAGATGAAGTGTTGCAAGTCACCCCGCAGTAGGGGTGGCTTGCAACAACCATCATTTTGATATTATTTTCATATTTCTGTTGTATATCTGATTATATATCTTATCACTAATATTAGGACACATTAAAAGTATCATATACTAGTAGAAAGAATACATCATTTTTAATTCAGAATTATTGGGAGAGAAACTTGAAAAGTGTTGAAAGTCACCCCATTTGACGGTACAGTAACCGTACGCTAACTGGGCTAAAACACCAGCCCAGTCAACGAACGCCGCTTTTTAACTGGGCTGACGAGGGAATTCGCGATGCATTGTTGTGATCGTGAAGCTTGAAAAATATACCATTCAGAATCCCCTCGTCACCGAGTCTTTGTTGTTGTTTTTTGACGGATAACTGCTTTTTAACTGGGCTTTAGCTTTAGGGTTTTCTGAACATTTTTTTTCTTCCAAAAAAAAATGTCTTCTAAAAATTTCGTCTCTTGGGGGGGTTTTATGCCTGTATGGTCCTCCGTTGATTTTTGTCGTCATCTGTTCATCGTAGTCCTCTTTGTCCATTATCACCACTGCGTTTCCTTTGTCCGCCTTCATGTAGTGAACTGGTTTCTCCTTCAACTCCTTTAAAATCCTCCTCTCGTCTTTGTTCGATGGCCCATGATGTCCTGCTTTGATGGCGTCTGCTACGACGTTTCTCACACTATTCTGGTCCCGTTGATCAACATTTCGTGAAATCGCTGTCTCAGTATCCACGATTATCTGCTCTAGGTCCGCTTTCTGGGTTGTCGCATACCCTAACCCCTTGTTGAGGTGTGCTAATGTCTCGGCATAACATTAGACAGTATTTCCAAAGAACAAACATTACAAATTCAGCAATATAAATTCAAAATCAAAATTATACATCACTTTACTAAAAAAAACCTATTATTTAATTATACTATAGCATTACAAAAACAAACATGTATATGTATATGTACTAGTCTACGTTGGTTGACGAAATAAAATAAATAAATAAATAAATAAATTGTTCCTCCGTAAACTGCTGTGTCGAACGGTTAACAACGAATCCCACGATCATTTGTACTGTGGGGTTGGTCGTTCTACCTTCCGTCGCTGATTTCCCTCGTAGAATGGTCAATTTCTTCTTGTGCAGTCTCCTCTTCCTGTCCGCTTCACACTCTTCGGCCCGCTGTACCTTCTTTAGGAATATGTCGAAAGAGTCTTGGTTCTCCTTTGCCAGCTTGAGGTGCAGGTTGTAGCACTTCAAGTTCAACCTCTCTAGCTTGGCATAGTGTCCCTTGATTTACAACTTCAACAAATCCGATTCCGTCCTCTTACTGATAGATTTTGGGATGTGAGCTCCTATCTTAATCCTATGGCTGACCGGAGTCAGCCTCTCCTTTTGGCACTTCTTAAGGAAGGCCACGTCCTTAAGAATACCTGCGAAGAAGGAAAAACGAAGGAGCTACAACACATCTTGGAAACAGCGAGCATCAATGGATACAAGGAAAGAACAATACAAGCAATCATCAACAAGAAGCAGAGGAACCTACGTAAAAACGAACTGACAACACTGACACCGATCGATGAACCGCTGAAGAGGGTATCGGTCCCCTATGATCGACACATCACCCACCAGCTACGCCATCGACTGAGGAAATTCGGCATCGATTTAGTATTCTCCAGCAGAAGCAATCAACTGAAGACACTGTTGGGCTCCACAAAGGATAAAGTAGAAATGTTAAATAAGGCCGCGGTTTATCAAATTAATTGTTCACAGTGTGATAAAGTATATGTAGGTCAAACAAAAAGATCGTTAGATGTAAGGTTTAAAGAACATATTGCAGAAGTAAGTAAGGCTCAGAGGGAAACTGATAAGGGATTAAATTATGAGTTTAGGTCTAAGGTAGCTGAACATGTATATCAGGAAAATCATTCAATTACGACATCAAACAATAAAATTTTAAGAAATGTCTCTTCTCCGTGGAAACTTGATGTTGCTGAGAGCTTGGAAATCTACCGACAGGTACAAACGCGGTTGTTGAATAAAGATCAAGGAAATGGTAGCTCCTGGCTCTTCAAGTTTATATTTAAGCATTAAGCGCAACAAGCGAGTAGAAGTAAGCACCGTAGTAAATGTAACTTGATAAGTACCTAGATAAATTATTATACCTACGCATAGTATAAATAGTGTAAGCTGCGATCATTTTCTTCAAGTCGAGTCAAGTACAAGACACTGAAGACGGCCTTACTGTTGAGGTCGAAATACGTATCTGTCAAGATACAATTAAGTGGTGGAATTCAATGGGATTGTATAAACTCGTCTTATGACAAGTATCATATGTGATTGGAAAAATATGGAAATCAACCACCTTTTAAGCATTTCAGCTTTTCAAATCCATTTCAGTATGTTCCCATTACAGTAAAATTCGAGTTTCAAATATAAGAAAATCAAACTGAACAAAATAAAAAAAAACAAAAATCAATTTAAAACGAAATAAAATTTATTCCTCTGTCCATAGCTCCTGAAAACAAATTGTTTTAATTTTAATTTGATTCCACGAATGATCGTTCTAGAAGTGTGCGCCACCGCCGCTAACACCTGCATCGGCGCGCAACTGCTTAAAATCCGTTACGCATCTGACCTTTCATTCTTCAAGCCGATTAAAATTTGTAGAAAATCGAAGAAATTTTAGAATTTTATTTCCGACAGTCTACATTCCAATAAGTTTTTTGTGACAATTTCGTAGAATTTCCCGATTGATAATCTTTAAAGTTTCCAGGTAATACTTTAAAGAACTTGTCGTGATAATTCCAATGTTGGTGAATTCCGAAAAAAAAATTCATGAAAACCAGAGGCGCATCCACGTTCTGGGTAGAGATGGGCGCTCCGCTCAGGAGCTGTTCCAAAGATTGAGAGAGCTGAAGTAGCTCGAAGTTTCTCCCTGTCCTGCTCATGCCCATTTGTGCTTGAGAGCTTGAAGTAGCTCGAAGTTTCTCCCTGTCCTGCTCATGCCCATTTGTTGACAAAAAAGAACGAGCAGGACGGGAACAACTTCGAGCTACTTCGAGCTGCTCATTGGACAGCACTAATATAGATGAATGGGCTCGCTTGTATGAAAATGTCAATTACGCATGGTTAGAAGGGTTAGAAGCACGCGCAAACAAGGTATTGATTTACTGCACCCAGTATGAAGAGAAAACTTATGACACGTGATATGGTTCATATACATATCAGAGATTAGGAACTGAATTATTCAAATTAATGATTTGAGAAACGTTATCAACAAAATGTAACTTAGAATTATGAATAGAAAATAATGTTGAGTTAGTTTTTGTATAGAAATAAATGTGATGGTTCTAAATGAACTCCTAGACTTCAAAACTAGACGGTCAGAAAAAGCGTAATAAATGTTATTAGTTTAAAATTGTCGGTTTTTCAATAGAAATTATTACCTCACTGTAGCTTAACATTTTAAAAATTTCAAAGTCAGGTAAATAGAACAATAATTGAAATAATAATATTAGCAATTATGTTTTAATATATGTAGCATTAAAGAACTGAAGAGCTGATCCAAGGAGCTGACTCTTTTCAACGAGCTGAACGGATCAGATCCGCTCACTGCAATGAGCTGTTTTGCCCATCTCTAGTTCTGGGTCGTAGGTAGGACAAATAGAAAGCATTAACATTAAGCGTTTCAAACAAATTCGTGCGTGATAGAAGCCTAGACTCTTGCATGAGAATAGCATCTCTACCATCCGTTACCACCGAGGCACTATCCAACGCCACGAAAGGTTTTTCAACTGTTAGTGTGGCAGGTAAACAGTAGGAATCGTTTTGGGAGAACAAGAAACACATGAAGAACTAAGACATACATAATAAGAAAGGGATGAACCTGCGGCAGAACCCACGACTTCCTGCTTATAGACAGAAGCAATATAGCCACTAAAACACCGATCTTGTCTCCGAAAGTTCTGGTGTTAAGAAACCGATGCGCGTTTAATCTATACTGCCGCAGAAAGGCTTAACCGTTCCAAATGTATAATCGTTTCTAAAAATATTTAATCAGGACTTGAAAAGTTATCGCGGACAGAATACTCACGTACCTTGAGAAATTTTCTACGATTTCCATTTTAAATATTGGTTTTCCGAAATTCGGTGGGAAGTCATGACATACATCTTGGAATTCTTTCGATTATCGAATATTTTAACAAGGTTTCAGCAGATGTCACGGATCATCAATGTGTTGTTACGTTCATCAATTATTGCCGACTGCTGGGATTTTAAAAATAACTTTCTAACATGATTATTGATTATTGATCTAGCGATTCAAAGCAATTTAATCAAGAAATCGCATGATTGTCAAAAAAGCTTTTCGGGAGCTCAGAATCCTTTACGGTCCAGCTTTTAAGCAGATTTCAATTAAACTTTTGAGGTTTGTTTAAAAAAAATTCGTGACCTTCTAATAATTCGTAAAAACGTTCTTTATTTATCATAACTTTTGATAATTTTAATCAATCTTATTTGCCGATTTCAACAATTTCTATTATACCTTTAGACCACGGATGTTTTTGGCTCGATCTTTTAGCAGTTCATTCCGGAAGCTGAATTCTAAAATGTGTTTATGGTGGGTTCTTGGGCGAAGGTTTGCAACAACTTTGCCTAATAGTTCTTTGTTTGAATGCCATTTATAACAGAGCTGCAGTAAGACTAGATAATTGAGATTTTTATCGTTCAATTGTAGTTGCAACAACTAGCGCTTTAACGTTTTAGTGAAATTCAAACAATAATTTGTTCAGAAGAGTTGTAGAAAAAACTTCACACTAGCAGCTCACCACACAAAACATTTTAAAGTTTAGTCTCTGAAGTGACTTATTGACATCGAGACCAAATTACTAAATATTCAAAAACATTCTTGATCGCAGAAATCTCTATGATTATTGTTAGCACTCTGAAATAATTATTTGCTAACACACTGATTCTTGCCAGCCTTGACTTCATGCTACCATAATCATGGGTAGGACAATGCTTTGGCTGTCCCACCCAAGAAAATTCATGCGTAGGACATGTCCTACTTGTCCCACCCACTCCCGCCACTGATGAAAACTATAACTACTTTTTAACAAAAATTGCAATTGTTTTTTTTTTTTTTCAAGACCAGATAATTTTTTTTTGTCGGAAATTCAAATTATTTCTCGTGGAAGTTTTTAAATTTCAAAGATTTTTCGTTGAAGTGCGGCATAATTTCCCGTGAAAATTCTAAACAACGACTTTTAGTTTCTAAAGAAATTCCTACCGGAAATTAAAAAAACTAGTAGAATCTGCAATAAAATCCAGAATAGATCGTGTTCAAAGCAAAAGTTCTTAGTCATTCAAAAAAATTCCAAAGTAAGGCCTTTACATCTACATGCGTGATCAAAGATCTATCGATTTGTTTCAAATACACTAAGGTTTTTTTACGTCGTTCCATGTACCGTGTAAAAAAACCGAGTAAAAAAACGACGTAAAAAAACCGCGTTAGCATTAGCATTGAGCAATTCGCACAAATTCGTAGGTGGTACAAGCCAAGACTAGATGGAAGCAATGCACTCTCCAATAGTCGAGATCTGTCCTGGCCACGTCCTTGCGAATGCTGAGGAAGGTGAAGGATGGTTAGTTGGACACCTACTTAAGAAAGATGCAAAAAACTCTACGACCTCTCATAGGTGCCACAGGAGGTTTTGGGATTGTGTGGAAGGTTATAACAGTAGGAATCATTTTGGTAGAACTGAAGCACAGAAAGAACTTAGATAGAAATACAAAGTAGGAAATCGACGAGCCTGGAATTGAACCCACGACCTCCTGCTTATAAGACAGAAGCGGTAGCCATTAGACCACCGAGCTCGTCCTCATCCAAGAATTTCCCGAAATAATGCCTTGAGATCTGCCTGTAAGCCTGTTTCAAATATGGTGCATGCTCTGTGTGACTCATAGAAGATATTGTTATCAAAGCATAAGTTCTTGATCATCCAAAAGATTCCTGAAGTAAGGCCTTTAGATCTACACGCGTATCGAAAGATCTGTCCGCCTGTTTCCAATATGGTACATGCTCTGCGTGACTCATAGAATAATGTTATAAAAAGTTATAAAATAGAACACTAATACGCAATAAGCTTTTATATTTTCAATGCGGTCACATAAAGCTGGCAAACTAAATAATTCAATAACTAGCCTATATTACTTTTCAAACCTTTTGAAAATAGCTCCTTCCAATGCAATAGAAGAAGACATTGCACTTTAAACATTGATTTTTAATACTCGAAAAACGTTGTACTAGAATTTTTGAAATTATCATTTCGATCATTGATCATTGATACATTTTTGGAAAATATTTAAAAAAAATTGAGATAAAAGATATTTGACAGAGCAAGTGAGTTGAACAACTCAGTTGAATTCAATTGACTTGCCAAAAGTTGAACATGTTCAACTTTCTTTCCGTTCAAGTGAATTGAATTAAGGTGTTTACACGTTCAGTTCGCGTTCGATTCAAGCGACTTGCTCAATTCACTTGCCTTGTCTAAACGTAGCATTATCCTCATTATGACTTCATAATTAACGTTGACTGTCTTGCGATTTTTCCCCACTTTCCCCTAATGGGGAAAACGTGTACTAAAAGCTTAATACCTATACTTATTTTATTTCACACTAACATTTGTATATTTGTATTTGCTGTCACAGTTCAGCAACAATAAGGCATTTTATGAGACAGATCGAAACAGCTGTTTTTCTCGTGTTTATCTACTTTGACAATCAGTGGGAGCCCGATTGTTTGGTAATTTCGCGCCGAACATTCCGATGGGTCCCATCATCAATTCTGCCTGTTTTTCGTCTACCAGGGTTTTAGAACATAGTTTTTCATATGATTCTTAAAATGTATCGTTAGACAATTCATGCCATTGCATTCTAAGCATGAAATGCTGGAGAAAACACGAATGAAAAGTAAAACGTTACAAACATTATTTTGTGTTCGGACCTAACGGAATGTTCACGCAGAAACATACCAAAACAAAACATTAGAAGTAAATAAACGGGCCACCGCGAAACGTCTCATAAAATGCCTTATTGTGCTGGTTGAAAACAAGAAGAAAAAATCTACGAGCTTGCGACTTTTTGTACGCCTGACATGTATTGCGATAAGACCGGACGGACATGGTATATTAAAATAATTCACTTCACTCCAATTGCGATCATTTAGAGAGAATCAGTGAGTGCAACTTGTGCTTTGGATTCAATTGTTCTACATTTAATTAGTCAGTTTTTTTCTGTTTATCTGTGTTTGCTGAATGATGAGTAAAATTGTCGTATTCGGGGGTACTGGCATGACCGGCCAATGCGCTGTTAAATATGCTCTCGAAAAAGGTGATTATAATATTTTGCTTCGTTTATGCAACAGTCAATACAAACGATAAGCATTTGTCCTGTAGGTCTTACGGTTCGTCTTATGGTGCGTGATGAAGCTACAGTTCCGGATAACTTCAAAAATCAGGTGGAACTGGTGAAGGGAGATGTGATCAATTCAGACGATGTGGCTAACGCAATAAAGGGCCAGGATTTGGTGTGTGTTGTCTTGGGGACTCGGAACGATTTGAAACCCACCACCATGATGTCAACTGGCATGCAGAACGTTGTGGAAGCGATGAAGGCGGAACATCTCGCGAAGGTATCCGTTTGCTTATCATCGTTCCTGTTTTTCGCACCGGAGCAGGTGCCGAAAATGTTTGCCCATCTAAATGCTGATCACAAACGAATGCTGGATGTGTTGAAGGCATCAGATCTGGAGTATCGTGCAATTTTCCCTCCACATATCGCTGGTAAGTTGTTTGTTGACGACAGGGTAAATGTGTCAGTTGTCAACGCCGGATCGAGATGATGAATCACGATGATGTTGCGATATTTTCCCAAGTTATCCAAATCTCTGCAATTTTGTTACTTTAAAGGCCCTACAAGTTTTATCACTTTATAAACACGTTCTTGATGTAAAAGTTCGCAAATCTTATTTTAAACTAGTGACAAAGGAATAAACTTTTCACTAATCATCATTTCATTGAATGACTCTTACGATTATGAATAGTCAAATATTGAACGAACATTTACAGCTTTTTTAGTTTGATGGGAACATGCCGTAAACGATACCAAAAATACTCATATTAAACGGGACTTTTTATGAATACTTTTTGTGTCAGGCCCAAACCGCGACCATTCAGCAACGTGGCTTAGGAACGTCTGTTATTCATCTAAAAAACACTCACCGTCTTTTTTTTTTTTTTCAGATGAACCTTCCTCCGAATTCGTTATTGAATACGATAAATCTCCCGGACTGACTCGTGAGATTTCCAAGTTTGATTTGGGAAAATTTTTGATCGAATCGCTATTTGAAGAGAAACATGCTGCCAAAGTGATTGGTCTTTGCACAAAGCCTAAGGCATAATTTGTATCGAGGGCAATAAATACATTTGTGAAAATTGTTAGAAGAGATTTTATTTTTCTGCTTTCATTCAATTTAACAGTTCAAGATGTTTCGCCTCAAAAATCTATTTCATTTTTCTTAATTAAATCTAATTGATCCTTATCACAGACGTCAAGGCTATATGTTTACTGCAAATTCAAATTACTTTGTATTTGAGACCCTGAGACCCATAGTGAAATGATGTCTATTTGTATGTGCGCCAACAAAAAATCGTGCACTCATCCCAATCCATATCCTCAATAAAGTTTCTTACTTAACAAAGAATCCCGTCCCATTGTTTCCTAATGAAAATTGACCAGATAGGAGCACATTGCTATTACATACATTCTTGTACGCAAAAAGCATCCGAAAAGCATTAATTTTCAATGTACTGATTTTTAACCGATTGGTTCTGGCTCGAAAAAAATGGTTTTCGACTCGAATGTTTTGACAAACATACATTTCACTATATATATATTAGAGTGGGGCGTCATGGTCATTTTTTCAAATCAATAGTTTTTCGAAGCCATTCTGGGTCCTGAACAACTGTGCAGAATTTGGGACCGATTGGTTGCTTCCTCGCTTTCCGCATCGCGTTTGAAGTTTGTATGGAAATTAGTATGGGAGAACGTATATTTTTGCATTTATACTACTAGAGGTTTCAGTTCATCGTAAACCAAGTGGCACATTGCGTTAAAGTATAACCCAAAGGATGCCGACAAACTTTGCTGAAGAAAGCACGTTGCTGGAACGTCGACGAAAAAAGTTATAACGTTTCGAAGATTGAGTGTTCAAACCATATGCAAAAAATCGTTTATTCTGCCAGCACTGCCAAACTACGTAGACCAATAATTTAACTGAGTGTTATTTCAAAATAATTGTTCTTATTAGGTTTTAGAGCTCATGGGAGCTATCCTGAATCATTTCACAAAGAAAAAAAAAACGACAAAAAGGGAAATGGGTTTTGCCTTTCGATAACCATAGGTCGTCCGGTAGTGCTGGCAGAAACATAGATTTCTTGCATATGGTTTGAACAATCAATTTTCGAAACGTAATAACATTTTTTGTAGACCTTCCAGCTACGTACCTTCTTCGGCAAAGTCTTTCGGCATCTTCTAGACTATATGCTAACGTATTGAGTCACGTGATTGATGATAAATTGAAGCCGCTAATAGCAAAAATGTAAAAAACTACGTTTTCCCATACTAATTTCCATGTAAATTTAAAACGCGATGCGGCATGCGAGGTTGCAACCAATCGAGTCCATATTTTGCACAGTTGATTGGGGTCCCAACACGATTCAGAAAAACCTTGATCTCACTTGATCGGACGAAGTTTGCGCTTTTCCATACAACTGCGCCCCACTCTAATATATATATATATATATATATATATATATATATATATATATATATATATATATATACATACTATAATAGATTCAATAATTTCGAATTGTTTGTTAATGTTCGCTATCAAATTTGTATGGGTTTGTTTTCTTCAAATTCTGCTTTATAGCATAGGACCAGGCAGAATGAAGACAACAGTTATGTACTGCACGGCCTCCCCGGCCTTTTATTTTAAGAACAAACAAGTACAATTATTCTACATCAAATAGAATGCATATTCAATAACAAATCACAAATGGTATCCTCTTTCTTATAATTGTAAACAATATTTCGAATTTTGCGAATCATGTGGTTGATATCAAGTGTGGGTAGTGTCGTCTTTGTGCCGCTATCGGTAGCATCATTCTTTATTTCAACACTTTGAGGTTGAATTCCTGCAATATTAAGGTAAGTTTCGTCCGCTCCTTCTACGTCCCAATCTGACAGAACCTTTTTCATCCAATGTTTTTTGCTGGAAGTATTTCTGGTGGTATTCATTCCGAACAGATTGATCGCCTTGCAGAATATATATCCCAACTTGGCATAAAAAACTTCCTGACCATCAGTTGCCAAGTAAACATTGTTTATGTTGAGGGTTTTCCTGCAAAACAGCTCGGCCTCCGTTACCAAGTGTGTCCCAATGCCTCGACCACGGTAACGTAAATCTATAACGACTGACTCTAAATAGGCAGCATCTAAATCGGCGGGAACTGGCGACAATTTGGCATGTCCAAGAACAATGTTCTCTCCATTAATCAGCTGCACGAGTATCAACGTTATTGGAAGAGTATCAGTCGATGATTCGAAGCTCCAGAACCGAGCCATTCGAGATCGGGGCCATTCGTTATTGATTAACCGAACGCATTGCTCCTTCAGTTCTGGATGATGATGGATTGGGGTAACCACATAAGGTTCGTTGGAAGTCGGAGGTGGAGGACCCTGAAAATAAATATGAAATATTCGTCCTTTGATTGGCTTTTTATTTTTTAGCATAGGTTAAATCGTGAAATGAAAATAATGTAATCTTTGTATAGTTTGAAACATACATCACCTATTACTTACATCATAAATACTCCGGGGCGGTTTACTGCGTTGCTGGTAGTAAGTTTCATCGTCTTCGTCTTGATTGTAATAGTAATAGTAGTAATAGCTTTGGCGTTGAACGCACAGATCTTCAGTCAGCTTATCCTGCTCTTTTGCAATCCATTCATGAGGGTTTTGTGTTCTTATAAACTTTTTCACTATCTCAGGAAGATTTTCTCGCTGATAATAATAATAGTACTCATATTCCTCAAGGCTCATTTCATTTCCCTTGATCTCAATACCGGACTGATAGAAACTGTGCAAAAATTTCAATCCCAATACTTGTATATCTCGGGTAACAACGAAAATGGTTTCCATGTTTAGATAGTAACAGTGATCATCTCGAACAATTACTTCCAGAAGACACCTCCGGGCGCACGAGGGAATCTTAGATAGCGAACAATATGCCACCACTTGAACCCTGTCCGAGTAGGCACTCTCAAGTATCAAGTACGATGGCAGTGGCTTAACGGCTTCTAGTTTTTTGAGTTCACTTTTTCTTATACGCACCCATTCGCGGTTCAGTTGCCGATTACACTGCTTGTAATACTTATTCTTATCGTGAATTGGCAAAACGAAGGAATAATTTGTCGTTGATATCGGATAGTTGCGGGGGCAATTCTGAAAGGAAAATCGGAATCATTATTAATTTACGCTACAATTGATTTAATGAAATGTTTCTAAAAAGATGAAATCGTTTTGCCTATCGCGTATACTAAGTATACGTAAAGCGAACGTAAAGGCTATTGGATCACTCCAACATTTTGATAGAAAGCTCGGAGACCCATAGTGTTATATACCAATCGACTCAGCTCGACGAATTGAGGTGATGTCTGTATGTGTGTATGTATGTATGTATGTGTGTGTGTGTGTGTACACAAAAATGGGAGACACACTAAGCTAAGTAGCTTTATCCGATTTGTTTGCAACAGGTTGCATTCGACGCGGAATCCTTCCTTATTTTTCGCTATTGAAAATTGGCCCAATCGGCCATTACGTTCCGGAGTTATTAAAAAAAAACATTGTTTTTTCCCCATTTTTCTCAAGGATCCCCTTGGGGAAAAAAAATCAAAATCAACAAATTTTATTCTCAAAAACTGCTGCAATGCATTCAAATGAACGCAAATTAATGTGAATTGATGGAAATACCTGAATCTATCTCCCTAAAGTCCAATTTTGACCCCTCTTTAGTGCTTTTTTTGTTGCTCTTATGTGTTTTCTTGTTTTATAATACACGCGAAAGGCACCATCACCGCTAGGTAGATTATTCTGTTTTTTTATAATGTGGTGTGCAGGGCCGGATTTAGAGAGACCCGGGGCCACGCCCTAAGAACCCATGTTGAACGTCCGCAATTCCCTGGAGCATATACGATCTTGTGATAATGGTACCGGTACTTTGCACACTAGATTCCTCGAGCGCTATACTGCCGTGAATCGCATATTTGTCCCATATGAATAGGAAACCCAGCAAAGATGGGACAGATATGCGATTCACGGCAGTATATTGAACAGTAGATTTGAGAGTGCATCACCTTCCTTGAATCCATCTTAGGTAACGAATGATGTCGATATGTATGTTCGCAAAATAATTCTCATGTTTTAGAAACCCCCCACATAATCCCCCGCCCCAGAGACAAAACTTTTAGAAAAAAAAAATTTTCGAAAAAAAATGTTCAGAAAACTCCCCTCAGACCAATTTTCTGGCTACGCCACTGTCACTATTAGGAACAGAAGTTAGGTATAGTATCTCGATTACTTGTCCATGTACACGTTAATAGAGGAAACGTATTCTAAATGGCGGCAGTAGGGACTCCATGCCAATGCTATTGTTACGGTTGGTTTTATTGTGCTCGTTTAGTTGTAAATATTCGATCAAGTCTGTATCATTTGTGCTATTTTGTGTATGTTTTATTTGTTGATTCTGTGTCTGGACTCAAGAGGAAAGCCTGAAAGTAGGCAATATAATGTTCAGTTGGGATTTGTCCCAGTTCGTTCCAGACACAGACATCGAATCGTTGATGCCAAGTGGCATTAATTGATTCGAGGTGCCCAAATAGGATAAGAATCCTGTACAAAGGCTCAGCTATGAATACGGCAAACTATTTGCTGTAGACAAAAAGCGCAATACGCAATAAAAATATACATGCGGGATTTGACTGATGGACCAAAATCTCATATGAAACCTCGTCATTTTTATGATGTGGTAGGATTTGATAGTGGGCTCTGTTAAACTTCTATAAAAAGCTGAATGTATCTGCAAGCAAACCCCACCAAAGCGACCGCTCAAAGCATACTAGCCTAAGAATCTGGAATCCCGCACGTTTTCCAGTTCCGGATCTCCAGGGAATCCTGGAGAAGATTTGCCGGCTAAAAACAACAATTTCCCTGAGGTTTATCATCTACCAGGAGCGCTATTTAAACATAGTGTGAGGCACTTGCTAAAGCGATGCTGGATAATAACCAACATTTGAAAGGAAGGTTCTGCCGAAAGAATGGATGGAAGGTGTTGTGTGTCCTATCTACATACAGGGCAACAAAGACCTCTCTCAAATCTTTTGCCGTCGACTAGCACTAATTGCAAGAGCTTCGTGAAGCAATACTAGGCGGGATTCAAAAGCGAACGCTCTACCACGGACCAGGTGTTCGCCATACACCAGGTATTGTAGGAATGCTGCGAATATACCCACATATCAACTATTCATCGAATTCAAAGCCGCATATGATACAATCGATCGGGACCAGCTATGGCAGCTAATGCACGATTCTCGGATAAACTAATGCGGCTGTTCAATGCGACGATGGATCGGGTGATGTGTGCAGTTCGATTTCTAACGACGTTTTCGAGTCCTTTTGAATCGCCCAAGGGGTACCACATTAGGTGGTGGTCTTTCATGCCTGCTATTTGACATTGTTTCAAAAGGGTTAATAAGAAGCACAGGGGCAGGGAACTAAGCTATCGGATTAGTCATCGACATGTCGAATATGAAGCACATGATAGGAAGAGGCTCAGGAGAGGACAAAGTAAGCCACCCACCACGTGTTTGTAACGGTGGTGACAAAACTGAGATTACTGATGCCCGCTGAAAACGATACCAGCAAAGAAACTCGGAGAAGCATCGTGGCAAGAATTCGTAATTGGACTCTGCAAGATGCTCCTATCGAATGGTGTTTGCCGCCATACTACATTGACAGATGGAAGACCACGGGAGAATAAACCGGCCAACCACCCAGGGTATGACAAACAATTCGTTTCACTTCATGGTTTATTGCAGTCTTGGATTTGCACACAATTATGATAAAAACAATGTCTGATTGTATACAGATAACAAAATGACTATCGTGCTTAGAATTTAGAATAATTTTCGGGTGAGTAATTTACATGGTTATTATATCCTGTTAGAAATGTTATTTCATAATTGTTTTTTTTTATATAGTTTTGGGTATAATCTGCAATGCTCCAGATGTGGAGCAAGGTATGTATGAAAAAAAATGGTAAGTATTCAATGAGGATGGTCTAGTGGATAAGATTGGATTTATTATTATTTATTCAGACTAAGGCCAAAGTGGCCTGTGCGGTATATAAGAGTCTCCTCCATTCGGCTCGGTCCATGGCTACACGTCGCCAACCACGCAGTCTACGGAGGGTCCGCAAGTCATCTTCCACCTGATCGATCCACCTTGCCCGCTGCGCACCTCGCCTTCTTGTGCCCGTCGGATCGTTGTCGAGAACCATTTTCACCGGGTTACTGTCCGACATTCTGGCTACGTGCCCGGCCCATCGCAGTCGTCCGATTTTCACGGTGTGAACGATGGATGGTTCTCCCAACAGCTGATGCAATTCGTGGTTCATTCGCCTCCTCCACGTACCGTCCGCCATCTGCACCCCACCATAGATGGTACGCAGCACTTTCCTTTCGAAAACTCCAAGTGCGCGTTGGTCCTCCACGAGCATCGTCCAGGTCTCGTGTCCGTAGAGGACTACCGGTCTAATGAGCGTTTTGTAGATTGTCAGTTTGGTACGGCGGCGAACTCTATTCGATCGGAGCGTCTTGCGGAGTCCAAAGTACGTACGATTTCCAGCCACTATGCGTCTCCGAATTTCTCTGCTGGTGTCATTTTCGGCAGTCACCAGTGAGCCCAAGTACACAAATTCTTCTACCACCTCGATTTCGTCACCACCGATGCAAACTCGCATTGTCATTGTCTTCTCTTGAACCTCTTCCTATCATGTACTTCGTCTTCGACGTGTTGATGACTAGTCCGATCCGCTTAGCTTCCCTCTTCAGTCTGATGTAGGCTTCCTCCATCTTCTCAAAGTTACGTGCCATAATATCTATGTCGTCGGCGAAACCAAATAGCTGGACGGACTTATTGAAAATTGTACCACTCGTGTTAATCCCTGCTCTTCGTATTACCCCTTCCAAAGCGATGTTGAATAGCAAACACGAAAGACCATCACCTTGCCGTAACCCTCTGCGGGTTTCGAAGGGACTCGAGAATGCCCCTGAAACTCGAACTACGCACATCACCCGATCCATCGTCGCCTTGATCAACCGTATCGGTTTATCCGGAAAACCGTGTTCGTGCATTAGCTGCCATAGCTGGTCCCGATCGATTGTATCATATGCGGCTTTGAAGTCGATGAATAGATGATGTGTGGGCACGTTGTATTCGCGGCATTTCTGCAGTACTTGGCGAATGGCGAACACCTGGTCCGTGGTGGAGCGTTCGCCCATAAAACCCGCCTGGTACTGCCCCACGAACTCCCTTGCAGTTGGTGCTAGTCGACGGCATAAAATTTGGGAGAGTACCTTGTAGGCGGCGTTCAGCAATGTGATTGCGCGGTAGTTGCTACAATCCAGCTTATCGCCCTTTTGTAGATGGGACACACGACACCTTCCATCCACTCCTGCGGCAAAACTTCCTCCGCCCAAATCTTGGTAATGACCCAGTGCAGCGCTCTAGCCAGTGCCTCACCACCGTGTTTAAATAGCTCTCCTGGTAGTTGGTCAACCCCAGGGGCTTTGTTGTTCTTCAGCCGGCCAATCTCCTCCTGGATTTCCTGGAGATCCGGAGCCGGGAAAATTATGTCCTGCGCGCGTTCTCCCAGGTCCATCACCATACCGCCATCTTCGTCTGCCACATCGCCATTCAGGTGTTCTTCGTAGTGCTGCCGCCACCTTTGGATCACCTCACGCTCGCTCGTAAGAAGGTTCCCGTTTATGTCCTTACACATATCAGGCTGTGGCACGTGGCCCTTACGTGAACGGTTTAACTTCTCATAGAACTTTCGTGTGTTATTAGTGCGGTACAGTTGCTCCGTTTCTTCACGGTCTCGATCTTCCTGCTGGCGCTTTTTCCTCCGGAAAATCGAGTTTTGTCTGTTCCGCGCCTGTTTATATCGTGCCTCGTTCGCCCTCGTGCGGTGTTGCAGCAATCTCGCCCATGCTGCATTCTTCTCTTCCACTAACTGCTCACATTCGCCGTCATACCAGTCGTTTCTCTGATCCGGGGGCACCGTGCCAAGTGCAGCGGTTGCGGTGCTACCAATGGCGGATCGAATATCTCTCCAGTCATCTTCAAGAGACGCTGCGCCTAGCTGCTCTTCCGTTGGGAGTGCCACTTCCAGCTGCTGGGCGTATTCTTGGGCTAGTCTACCGTCTCGTAGCCGCCCGATATTAAGCCGCGGCGTCCGACTTCGACGCGTGTTGTACACCGTCGAGAGTTTTGAGCGCAGGCATACTGCAACGAGGTAGTGGTCGGATTCAATATTCGCACTGCGGTAAGTGCGGACGTTCGTGATGTCGGAGAAGAATTTACCGTCGATTAGAACGTGGTCGATTTGGTTTTCCGTTTCTTGGTTAGGTGATTTCCATGTGGCCTTGTGGATATTTTTGCGGGGAAAGAAGGTGCTTCGGACTACCATTCCGCGGGAGGCTGCGAAGTTTATGCATCGTTGGCCGTTGTCATTCGATACGGTGTGCAGACTATCCGGTCCGATGACCGGTCTATACATGTCCTCCTTCCTACCTGTGCGTTTATGTCACCGATGACGATTTTAACGTCCCGCAGTGGGCATCCATCGTATGTCTGCTCCAGCTGTGCGTAGAACGCTTCTTTCTCGTCGTCGGGTCTCCCTTCGTGTGGGCAGTGCACGTTGATGATGCTATAGTTGAAGAAACGGCCTTTAATCCTCAGCTTGCACATCCTTGCGTTGATTGGCTGCCACCCAATCACGCGTTGGCGCATCTTACCCAGCACTATGAAGCCGGTTCCCAGCTCGTTGGTGGTGCCACAGCTTTGGTAGAAGGTAGCCGCTCGATGCCCGCTTTTCCACACTTTCTGTCCTGTCCAGCCAATCTCCTGCAGCGCCACGACGTCGAAGTTGCGGGGATGTAATTCATCGTAGATCATCCTGTCGCAACCTGCGAAACCTAGCGACTTGCAATTCCATGTTCCAAGCTTCCAATCGTGATCCTGTATTCGTCGCCTAGGTCTTTGCCGATTATATCGAGTCGCATTATCTCTTATATTGTTCGTAATGATTGGTTTTCTAGGCGGCTTATTGGGCCTGCGCAAACCTCCTGTCTCGTCGGAGGGCCGTCGTGTCAGGGCTGTTTAGCGTCCCACCTAACACCAGGACTTGGGCTTGTGCGCTTTGAGCGGCACACGGTCGCTTTGGTGGGGCCTACTTGCGGATACATGCAGCTTTTTATAGAGGTTTAACAGGGCCCACTGTCAAACGCCACCACATCCTAGGCAAGCCCCACAACTCGCAGATGGCCTGGGGAGGGATCGTCAAGCCCTTGGACATAGTCCCTGCTGCCCGAAAAAAGATTGGATTTAGGAGTTATGATATAAGGCCGGAACAAATTTCAAATTTTTCTTTTGTCACCTTTTGTCATGACTAGTAAAGGGGAGGGGAGTAATGAAAAATAAAAAATAATTCCTGTTAATTAGTCACAAAATATTTTAAAAGTAGTAACAAAACAGTATCTTCATTCAAGATACTTATTATTTCTTAACAGACCGTCCATTTGGCATCTTGACCTCGGTGAGTGGCATTTGGCACACAGATAGACTTTGTTATGTAACTCGGGTAACTGGAAAGACATTTTGAGCACAAGTTTCTGTAATATTTCAAGGAAGAACATTGATAATAATGAAGGTGAATTTTGTCAAAGCAGTTAATTTTGGGGTTTTGAAAAATGTCAGTATATTCTTCAAGCTGACTAGCACAAACGTAGTAATCCTCTTCAAAGAAACGTTTGATATCCCTCAATTCCTGTTCTTTCAGGCTAAATCGTGACCGTGAGTAATACAAAAGACGTGGAAACTTGCACTCCGTACAAATAACAATTAGCCGCGCTCAAGTTGGAGCCAATGGCAATGGAGGATGAGACAAACCACCTATTTTCATATTCTTGCTTTTACTCGGCTAATGTTCATCATTTGATTCTGAACCGTAAACTCTTCTTCAAACGACTTGTACTTATCGCCTTGAAGCTTTGGCGTTGGCAGCCAATTAATTTTTATGATTTTATCAAATCGTTTTGCTTTATGATATCCACAACATTCATCTTCGCATTTCTTTACCTCCAAATACAAATTAAAGCAAGATATACAGAAAATAGTCCTTGAAGTGCATCGTTTCTATAGACGAATCCAAGTAAAAATAAGAAGTAGACATACGACATCCCAGAAGCATGTACGGCAAAGACGGACGCTTCGATAATTAAATTATTCCCAAATGGCCCTCGCATACTTTAACGTGCTTTAACACCTTTCAAACCATTTGCACACTTGTCGCTGCCTAGCGATAACATTCGGACTCCGTTTCTTTCCCATCTGCTTTCGCACACACGCTGCTCCCTTCCTTTATACGAGCAGCATGGAAACCGATATGCCAATAAAAAAGTAAGTTTAAAAAAACTCAACGCTGGGTACTTTTTTTCTTCCGTGCACGAGTTGCATCAGCAGTTGGGAGAACCATCTATGGTTCATACCGCGAAAATCGAAAAACTTCGGTGGGTCGGGCACGTAGTTAGAATGTCGGAATCCGGTGAAAATGGTTCTTGACAACGATCCGACGGGAACAAGAAGGCGAGGTGCACAGCGAGCAACGTGGATAGATCAAGTGGAGGACGATTTGCGGACCCTCCGCAATCTGCGTGGTCAGCACCGTGCAGTCATGGACCGAGCTGAATGGAGAAGAATTCTATTCGCGAATACGAAAGTAATGCCTCTACTCACTCTTATGGCAAAAACACATTGCTATCTGTCAGACTGTGCGTGAAACATGGCCGCCGATCACCCTTTCTTGTCCCTCTACAGTAAAATCCCATAAGGAACTGTCAGACTGTGCGTGAAGAATTTACCTTCGTAGTCGCGAATGCACTGCTCAGCCCACTCCGACCTTAGTCTGATAATAAATACATAAATAAACGCAAATTTGTTTCCGATTTTCCAAGTTCGTGTCAGAACGAATCGACGACGAGCACAAAACAGGTAGGCATCATAGAATAAACTGCAAGTTCCAAAGTAGGCTCTTTGTGCATCAACAATCGACGAAGGGCACTCCCGTAAACATCCAAGACGAACGAAATAATGCAAAGCTTGCTGCTCTGTCTTATGCACGTTGTTCAGTAAAGCTTGACTTCCACCGCTAGGTTCGCAAGCGTTTCAAAATCATGGATCACATTCTACGGCAAAGATTTCGAAATTCAGTTTGATGAGTATTATTGCAATAACGAATAATAGAGGATGAAAATTGTCGCTGTGGTTCCCTATCCTGGCCAGGGACGACAGCGACACTCTTCATCTATATTTTTTTACCTCTATTAGACGAACGGTTGAGCTTAGAAATTTCGTCCCGATCACAACAGATGGCAGGACGTGATCTACATAATATTCTACTTATATGAATCATAGTGGTTTGGTTTGGATGAGAGAACAAATAAGTTCGTGAAACGTTCGAGTCAGTAATTGTGTTTGTGTCGTAAGACGATGACGGTGACTGAAGTACCTGAAACAAAAACACTGACGTCAAACTCATACACATCATGAAGTAAATGTTGCCAGAGTTTGATATGTTACGAATCAGATCAGGGATGTTTACACTTTTTCAGCTACTAAGAGCACCTCCACGGGAGTCCCCATCTGGGTCCCTATCGCTATTTCCGGGCCCTTTATAGGGACTCACTTGTACACCGGAGGAATCTAAACGGGAATGTAAAATAAGAACGCAACTCAAAATTAGCCGTGAGTTTCCAAATTTAGCGCCCCATACTGGGTTGCTAAATTTCCATACAGGGTTGCTATTTTGTGAAATGTCACTTTGGTACTGATAAAAAATTGCAGAAAATTTGTTTTTCTTTTTCAGAACAATTTCGACGTAAATTAAACAGCAAGGTAAATATTATTTTTTTGGATCTAGTGCCCCAGTTCAACTTCGCGACGTAATTACAGTAATTAATCAACTATAATGAGAAGCGTTTCGCACCAGCGCCCGCTAGAGCCCGAAATATTCATGGATTTTTCGCGAATGAAAATTCTACTGTTTTTATATTGCAAGGTTATTCGAGGAGGTCTTCCAAGATTCCCTCAGAAAATTCCTTTAGTAATTGTTCTGTATGTCATCAAGTAGAAGTAGCTCCTCCAGAAATCTCCAGAAAGTTTTTTTTTGCTGCAGTTCGTTTAAAAATTATTGTATTGGAAATTCATCTAGGACCCCTAGAAGATTTTTCCGGGAGCTCCCCAGCAATCTTAGTGTTCTTTCAAGAATCATTAGCAGTTCTCCCAGAATAGTTTTAGGCTTTCTTCCAGATTCTTTCGGGATTTTTTTGGTTTTGGAATTGCCCTATAATTATTTTTTTGTGGTTCGTTTGAAAACATATTTTGTTTTCAAGATAATTCTCCGGATTCTTCCGGATGCTGTTACAAATGTTTTCCTTCAAAAACTCTGGAAAAATTCTTGCAGGATTTTGTCAAGAGATTCCTGTATGAAAACTGGTGGAAATTTCAGAAGGACTTTCTTCGACTGGAAGTATAAATTCCCCAAGGAAATTTCCAGGATGAAGGAAATCCAGAAGGAATAATGGTGAAAAAAATTACTATGACGGGTCTCCAGTTAGCCTTACGAGCAAAAGCGTAGAATTGCCCTCCGGAGATGGCGAGCTCTATTCTCGATTTGGCCAAGGATGTTTTCGAGTGGGCTTCTTGGACATAGTTGTCAAACAAAATAAATACATACTCAAGCAAGCTTTCAATTAACAACTGAGGAAATGCTAATAGAATACTAAGTTGAGCAGCTAGCCAAGTTCCGGTTGGAATATAGAGCCATTGAAGAAAATGATGACTACTTTTAGCAACGCCCGGTGAGAACTTGATATGTTTACGAAGTCGCTATACCTAAAACAGAAACCACCGGTGGGAAGATGGGGCGCTATCCTAAAATAGCACTCGGGAAGGAGCGCTATTATAAGAATAGCGATGAGGCCTCCCGTGGAGGTGCTCTAACACGAACAAAAGAGATGCTAAATGCCTATAAAATGAATGACATTGATCCTGCAGCACATCGGGTCCAAATAATTGATTGTAAACAAGCTGTTAATAGTCAAAAAAAATCCAAGATTTTTGTTCACTTTCATAATTTTGATAATTGATTGATGATCAGCAAATTTATTTAAAAGTATTGTAAGTATATGATAAGGAATAAAACCTTATTGTTCACGTTCGAATGCACTTTCGCCTTCCCGTTTACGTTCGCAAAATCCTATTTCGATCGGATTCGTTCTCAAGTTTAGTTCGATCGTAAACAGTTTTGTAATTTGTAATTTATTTATTTATCTTACAACATAAACCTGTTAGTCAGGACTTTAAATCATAGGTCAAGGCAAGGAAGCAATTATTGCGGAAAATGTTTGAAAAGACAAGTGCTTTTGAGTAGTATTATTGTTAACATAAGATTAGAAAATCTAAGGTAAAACTAGGTAATTGTATTTTCTCTGTAATTTGAGTACGACCAGTGAAGAACTACTCTATGCGTTAACATCGTTAACATACACTCTAATAAAGTTTTCATTTTTTTAAAACGATAACGTGATTTCTGTTTCCCAGTTCCAGGAAGGCTTTCTCTCAATAAAAAAATTGAACCTGTGATAGTTGTGTGAATTATTGGTTATTGATTGCGATCTCGTTTGAAGTGCACACTAATGATGCCTGGAAGACTAGGGCTACCAATAACACAGGAGAATCCATTATGGATTTCCTGGCACGATTCCAACTGGATCCCGTTACTGAATCCTGCGAATATAATGGAATACTTTTCGGAAAAATCAAATCCTTTCTACGACCGCACTTGCAACAACGAGATTGTTCGAATGCAGCGACAAAGTCTTGAACTATTGGGGTAGGTTGAATACAATATATTTCGGTTTCCATTTTTTGATAAATTTGTGTCCACTATAGCAATATGACCGGTGTGGAATATATACTGCTGCACGTGCAGGATCCCATCCTGTATGTCATTCGGAAGCAACACAGACACACACCAACGGAAGCTACCCCGCTTGCAGATTATTACATTATTGCCGGAACCGTATATCAGGCACCGGATTTGGCTAGCGTGTTCAACTCGAGGATCCTGTCCACCGTTCATCATCTACAGAGTTCTTTCGAGGAAGCTAGCTCGTATTCCCGATACCATCCCAGCAAAGGCTATTCATGGGATTTTGCTTCCAACAAAGCACGTAAGTATTGAAATTAAATTATAGTTGATGAAGATTTATACGACGTATAAACTACAGAACAGGATGATCGCCTCCGTTTCCATTGTTCTTCCCAACCATATTGGATGCACAACTGTAAAATCGTATGGATTTTGCAACGACATTTTGCTCCCAGCCTATCTCAACCAGCAAAAGATATTCCCACCGGCGACGACAGCGACAATCTTTCTCAGTAGTTTAAAACCTATTCTGAGTTCTGATATGATCCTACTTGGGTTTGCCTAATTGGCCTATCATTTAAAATAATGTATATGACGTTTCATATCAATATACTTATTATTAAGTGTACAACTCGTAGGCAATATTGTCGTTGAATGCAACCCCTTTTCTACTTAACTAAAAACGAAACATGAAATGGCGTTCTTTTGATTACTAAAGCATACTGTCAGCCTGTAACGCATTTTTCTAGTTTTCCTGTTATTAAATATCCGTGGATCATTTAATGTTGGCTCTGAAACAAACTGTGTTAGGGAAGTACTAGCGTCATTCCCGTGTTTGCAACTGAGTAATGTCGCAATTAATAGCCTTTTCCTATTTTATGCTTTACACTAGCTAAACTGTATATCACATATACAATCACATTATGGTAAAAATTAAATGTATAGCCTTTTTACATCAAGATTCCCTTTAACTTAAGGGAAAAAGCTTGTAATATAAATACGCTTTAAGCTATCTATTAATGCATCAAATAATAAGCGAGTATTCAGATTACATCACGTGTATCAAAAGCATTAATGCCCACACATATTATTTTCATTGCAAAAATAATGACGTTTGATATCAGGATTCTATACATTATTTATCACATTTTTATAGTTTGAATATTTTTTAAACATATTCCTCCTTTTTAGTTGCGGAGAAGAACAAAACCGAGAAAAACAAAGAGACACCAGCCAAGGAGGAGCCAAGTTCGTTGTTCCAACGGCAGCGTGTAGATATGCTGCTGGGTGATCTGCTTCGGAAATTCCCCCTTCCACTTCCTCAAATGCATCAGCCGCAGAATGCTTCTCATCAGAATCAAAATGGCAATGTTGGATCGAATAACTCCGACGGACAGGATTCGGTAAATATCAAACAAGAACCGGCTGAGCATGCATCCATTGACCCACACGACACTGGAGTTGGTATTATCATGCCAGGGGTGAAGGAAGAGTTTCGCAGCGATATGAAACCACCGCCAGAGAAAAAGATGAAATTATAACTATTTTTTTTGTATTACACAATGAAGAACACATGTGTGACATATATTAAACGAAGCTACCTTGAATCTTATGCAATCTGTCGTCTTGGACGATTTTCTCAAAGCACTTCTCCTTTTGCGGTTGGCCATGCTTCTCTGGCAAAATCTGTTAGTAAACTGATGTAATCTGAGTCTGAACGAATCTTTGCGATTAGTTTATCGATGTATTTTTATTAGCTCATTGATGGTAAACATTAACATATTTGAATCGGTGCCAACACCGAAAATGCCATACTGTCTAGTCGATCTCAGTCAACACAACGTTTTAGATCACAAGCAAAGCCATGCAGACGCGAGCAAATCAATTTCATCAATAACAGAGTGACACTTACTATAGTTGAAGCCAACATCTCCAACAAAGCCGATTGATCACTGTTGAATTTAATAACGATCGGACGTTACGTTTAAAAGTTATGAAGAAATTTACAAGGGAGCACCATTCAAGGTTGGTGTCTTGACTAAATGCTAGAAAGGCAGTCACTCCAAAATCGCCCTTTTTGCCTTTCTCGTACAACAAAGTTGTACCGAAAGGCTATCATTTCACTCCGAAAACGAACTTTTTATAGAAGCTTCGGAGACCCATAGTGTTATATCCCATTCGACTCACCTCGACGAGCTGAACAAATGTCCGTCTGTCCGTGTGTATGTGTGTGTGTATGTGTGTGCACAAAAGCTATTAAAAACATTAGACAACTTTTCGTATAGTAAACCTTAACCGATTTTCTCGCAACAAGTTTCATTCGACAGGGGACAAATCCTTGTTGATCACTATTGAATTTTATAACGATCGGTCATTGCGTTTAAAAGTTATGAAGAAAATGGTACATCGGACCATATAAACCCCATACATATAAGGTTGGCGTCTTAACTAAATGCGAGAAAGGCACCACCAACACTAGGTGGATTAATCTGGGTTTTTATAGAACTCTCGGAGACCCAGCTCGTCGAACTGAACAAATGTCTGCCAGTCCGTGTGTATACACACGAAAACCAAAAAACATTTGCTACTTTTTCATATAGTAATTCTTAACCGATTTTTTCGCAACAAGTTGCATTCGACGGGGGACAAACCCTAGTTGATCACTATTGAATATAATCACGATCGGTCGTTGCGTTCAAAAGTTTTGAAGAAAATGGCGTGTTGAACCATATAAGCTGGATTGGTTGATTCGCTATACCTACAGCGTTTACATAATGTAATGTAGGCAATTTTTAAACGATGTGTATCACACTAAAGCGAAACCATACGATTGAATCGAGAAAGGCATCGTAACCGCTAGGTGGATTAATCTGGGTTTTTATTTATATTTTTGCGTTTATCTTACAAAGAGTAGACAACGGACTTAAATGCATTAGGCTTTCAGCGATCGTGTACGTACACGCACGTTTCACTCACACTTTTACTCGGTTTGTTTGCAA